>NW_024373812.1:0-635400 GCF_014805655.1 Passer montanus
CATTTTTGTTTCAATCTGCTGCCCCAGCAGACAAAGGGCAGCCTTTAACCTTCAGTTCTTTTCCTGGTAGCCATAGGTGCTGACAGTCAAGGACTGGTAAGGCAGCTGGACGTTCAGCTTTTCAAAGAAATCTTATCACTCTAGCACTTTTGCTCTTCTTTGCTTTCCTTCATACAATCTCTATTACTGCACTTACTCAATACTTAGGGGCTGTTCACTCGCCTCCTCTCCAGGCATATGCTGTGCTGTGCCCTCTGCTCACCCGGCTTCTGCCCCTCCTCTTCCCACAGCCTGTTTCAGTGGCATCACAACAGGCATTTTTGGCAAAGGGGCAATCAACAGAGCAGTAAGGAGCATTCCAGTTCTGCACAAAATCTGCAGCAGTTTTCTTAATGGTGCCTCACCATGGATCCTTTCAGAGGCAGAGATGGTAGGCACAAGCAGTGCAGTGTGGGGCAAAGAGGGCAAATGGATACACACATTGGATGGCAGGGAGGAGAGAGGATTGCAGCAGAGGAGGAGGAGCCATCCATCCATTCATCCATTATCCATCCATCCATCCATCCATCCATCCATCCATCCATCCATCCATCCATCCATCCATGTCACTGTAGTTCCCAGTGCTGCCAGCACCTTCTTGTCCAGACTGTATGTTACTGCTAAGCCTCCTTGCAAGCCACAACTTGGTGACTTCAAAGACACTATGCTGCTGCTCTCTTTCCTGAGGCAAGTCTGTGCCTAAACATCAAGATTGCAATATAAGGTCTTTCTGAGTGTTCAGCTGGAAAGCAGTTAAATCAGAGACTCAGATAAGAGTCAATTTTATTTGGAAATTACACAAAGGGTTGTCCTTCCTTCTAAGCTTCTATGATGCACTCAAAAGATTTCATTGATGGTGCAATTACTGTCCAACCAAACAGTCAAATCATCATAAAAACCTTGGGCAGTCACCTGTCTCACCCCTCCAACCTTTCCAAAGAGTGGCCCAGCACTTCTTGCAGCACAAAACCCCAAGAGGTATATCATCTCCATTCAAATCAGCCTTTAAATGTGTGGGAAACAGCTGCAGATTGTTTGATATGTCTGTAGAACAAATCATTATCAAAATGACAACAGAGCTACTATGGGAAATTCCTGTAAATGAATTACAGATTATAAGATATCATATATTCGTTTTTTAAACGAACAGAAACAAGCAAATATACATATACACGTCCTTTTTTGTTCATGATCAATAAGCAATATATGTTTAAACACATGTATGTACATATCTGTTCCTGTATCACAGCCTTCATTTATGAGCTTTCTGGCTGTCATCCCTCAAACTGTGTTTGAAAGACAAACTGCACCGTTTTTATGTGTGGCATAGTAGCTTAATTTATTTTTTTTTAAGCACTTTGGAAAGGGCAAAGAAAAAGTAAGAACAGAGTTCATCGTGACTCAGCAGAAGGATGCACAGAGCACCAAAGGCTTTGACTGAGCATGTTTGTGCCATGGTGCTGGTGTCCTTCCGTGAGCTCTGAGAAGCTGGGAGGTCAAGATTTGAATACCCTTAGAAGGATTGTCTTATTTGCTGTGTTCTGTAATTGTTTACATTTAGAATCTTTAACCTTTCTGTATAATTTTCTATCAGTTATGTTGGCAGTCATTCAGAAATAAAAAATAAATATTATAAAGCACTGTATAAAAAAGGTAGTTACTGAAGGCACAGTATGGTCAACTGATGTGCAATGCTGCGGACCAAAAAGCATGTGCACCCCTTTTTTGACCTGCATGCTCCCCACATGGACAGGACTCAGTAAGGGAGTATCTTTCTGCCAGAATATCTTGGAAGAGGTTGGGGAGGGGACATGGGCAGACACCTCCTCTCTCTGGAGGCAGCGGGTGTCAATGCCAGAGGAGTTGATGCAGTCCATCACATCAACTTCTGCTAGTCTAGGAAGACTTTCTGGCTGGAGTTACTAGGACTCTCTGTGTAGCTGGCCAATATCTGTTTGTCTCAAGTCATCTGGACGAGAAAGGTGATTTTACAAGTTTTGCAATGTTTAATCAGATGGAGAAGCAGCCATGCTATTTCTCTCCAGGGAATTACTGTAAAAAGAATGTTGAATATGTGGACTCTAATAAAGTAATGTTAATCACTGACCTAATGACTGTTATTATGAGGATTAAATGATAATTTTCTGTTAATTTGCTATAGATTATTAATTATTGTTAATCAGCATCATTCTTAATACTGTAGCTCATTGTAAAATCTCTTACAGTCTTTATACTTTGAAAAGCCGTATTTAGCATTGCTTTGAGAAGTTCTCAGTCACATGAATATTTTAGTATAGTTTCTTTTTGGTTTAAGGATATAGTGGCTTTACAAGTAAATGCATGAATGCTTGAATACCATTCATGACCACTCTGATAGTGGGAGTCATTAACAGTGGGCGTGGTTTCTGTTCAAATCTTGTTCAAACTTTTTTATCTGTTCATTACTATTAAAATATCCTGGATTATGTTTTTCTCTCAGATGACAGTGGCACTAGTTAGAAAACTATACCTCAGTGATAATGCATAAATTAAAATAATAAATAGCAAACGCTACGGGACCTGGAAGAAACCATTACAGTCTATTAGTTGCAGTTCAGAGTGCTAATGACATGCTTGCATCAGGCTTATTGGGAAGGACACCACTTGACTGCATTGCCAGCCACCGTGCCTTAGCAGTGCAAGTGGATGCTGTGAGCTCCTGTCCCAGACAGATCAAAGCCTCTGTTGGGCAGCACAACTACTAAAACACTTTAATCCCTGATGCAGATGGCAACCAAGCTTCTTATGGTGCTCTACACACATTGTGTCCCAGAGAATTCAGTGTTGGATACTGAATGTCACCTCTAGTGTGACGGGATGTTCCCACCACATCTCAAGTGGTGGGACTGCTCTCAAATTCCATCTCTGCTGAAACTCCAGTATTGCAATCATAGAGGGAGGTGAGCAGGAAAAGCAAGTTTGAAATAAATGGGCAGGAGATCTTTCTCCTTTTTAATGCCTTTATTAAGAAGAATCAGCTCAGGTAGGGAGAAATCGACGGGTTGCGCCCACGCCGCCGCTGCTCCCAGGCGTGGCACGGAGAAGGAGGATGATGCAGCTTTGTCCGCTGGTCTGCGGACAGAGCTGGGGATTCTGTCCTCACGGGAGAGTCGTAGATTCCTGCTTGTTTGTTTAACACTCCGGGGTGTCTCTTTAATCAGTATCTTTTCAGGTTAGGGTGTGAAGCAAAAGGGTCCAAGCAGGTACAGGACTATGTTCCCATCCTTAGACGTCACTTAAGTCACTTTGTTGGCTTGTGATTTTAGGGGTTTTTCTTGTAAAAACTGTAAAACTGTAAAAATTCAGGGCGCAATGCATTTCTCATCTGCATACTGGCTCTGATGTCACTGCCCATTCTCTTTACCTTGGAGGGTCTGTCCTGGTGTCTTCTTGGCAAGCGGCCAGCATCAGGGAAACAATAGTTAATCACCGGCCATCAACAGGTAATTAAGGAGCCCCTCTACGGCAGCGAAACCAAAGTGGTCTGACTTTTTTTTTTTTTTTTAACTCTGAAACTCAAAAAAAATGCAACTTTCTATTCATAACAAGTTCATGAAGATGAAAAGCCCACTGGATTATTTTGGACCCCACAAGAAAGACAGCATCTTGCTCAAAAAATCCTTTTGGAGTGCCCAAAGACAAAAGGAAGGAGTAGAAGAATTAAAGACAGTTCAAGGCTGGGGGGAAAGTCCACAGGTGGATTGATACTCCCTCCAGCTTCAGTTACAGTGGTGGTGGCTGCCCCTCCCAGCCCTCACAGTTTATTCCTGAAGGATGAATGAGGTGAGTGAGAAACCTCTCCTGGAAGAACTGGTTTCCTTTTCTCCACACCAGCTTCTGTCTCCCCAGTCATAGGCTGGAAAGTTCTGGCCTTTACTCTCTCTTTTTTAACTAGGGGAGGCAGCAGGTGATATGCACGTCACAGGAGGCTGATGAAAGCACACACAAAGCACAGATTGCAGGCCTAAAGATGAGCAGGACACAAATCCTTGCAAAATGTGAAAGCTTGTATGCTACATGGTTTAGGGCTGATACACTAAACAGACACACATATTTCAGCACTTGAAAGCACTTCCTGGAGAATATTGCACTGGTACTATTTCTGCAAACAGTCATGTGCTCTCAGTGTACGCACAGTGCAGTATCTTGTCCCTGGCAGCTTCTGCTGCATTTTCGTTTGCTCTTCTGAAGTGCTTGAGCCTGGTGTTATCCCTGGGGCAGGAATTTTTACAGTTTCAAAGAAAGCACTCCCTTTCTGCCTGGAACAGCACTGAGGCATCCCTTTGAGTTCAGTCCTCAGAGCCTTCAGAGAGAAGGTTGAAATCAAAAAGAAGAATCCAAATAAAAGAAAAAGCCTGGGAACTCCACCCCGCAAGGCTTTTCCTGACACAGATGGGAGGAGATATGCAGCATTTGCAACTTGTGATCTTACAGAGAAACATTTTATTTTGAGGGATGAGGGGCCTCCTTCTGCTGCTGGCTGCTGTGACAACCTCTGGAAACGTGGTGAGGCTGAGCAGGACATGGAACAGAGAAAACCCTGTAGCACAACATATACAATCCGGCTATGAAAATAATTTCCACTGGGTGTCACTATGACCACGAGGTTAGCAAAGCTGAAGCAGTAAGAGTTTCTTAACATTCACAACAAAAATATTCAGGCTTGTGGAGAACCATGGCCTTGGTAGCTTCTGTTTTAGAAGTCATGCACTCAAGGGGCTTATCCCATACTTCTTATACATCGTCTGCTTATCCATAGAACTGTGGTCAAGAGCAGCACGATGAAGCGCAGCACTGTTCTTGAACCTGGCCTATGCTTCTGGTGCTTCTTGTTGTTCTGCAGCCTTTTTAGAAAGTGCCATGAGCCCCTGGGAGATCTTATAAATACTCTGTCTCCTTTCTGACCTCTGGGAGACAAATTCCATGTCTTAGTTACTGTGATTGTAACCAGGAGAAGATTCAATGCATCTACTATTTACCAGTATTCTGGACAGCTGACTTTTGCAAGGTTCCAAGATCCTGAAAGCTGCTAGAGTGTTGTCTGAGACTGATTAAACTTGCTTAAATTCATGAAGGGAAACACTGTGAAACTGTGATCCAAAGTGAGAGAGGTAATGGGACAAAGGCATTGGACTAGCAGGAGCCGACTTTGTGTGTGAGGGGTAGGCTACCCAGGTGTCCCCAGACACTTTTTTCATCACTGGCGTAGCATGCCCTATTTTCACCCATCAATGTTAGTTTTCACACCAAACACCAACATCACCCTTAAAAATTTAATGTACCACGTGTTCCAGTGAGATTAACAGTGTCAGGTCCTTGCTGCACAGCAGATCGCTGAGGGGTTTTGCATGCTGGTGTAGGAATTTCTTTTCCCTCAAAAGTAAGGGGGGAAAAGAAATTCCTACATGCCAAAACCCCACATGCCAAGCAAGCTTGGTGCAGTTTTTGTGAGATAAGGTAAGAGGAGAGCTTGGTGTGAGCTGAGATAGCAATCACTGCTTTGAGAGATGGTATACAGTAATGTTTGCTTCTCAGTTCATTGTTCCAGCTAAGCCTCACTCCTGTGTCAGCCCTGTGTGTACCAACATACAGCACCCTGGAGCAGGGCTGCAGCCCCCCAGCATCGCTGTCTGGCCTTTTCCCAGGATATGTGGGCCTGCAGCTACTGCAGCTGTGCTATCCTTCCCTACTGCCCCCATCACTAGGCAGCTGGAGAGGGAAACCAAGGTGGGGGAGGAATTCAGTGGCTTAAAAGTGGCTGGAAAAGAACGGAAATAGGCCAATAAAGGGCAGGAGTAATTTCAAGGAAATTATGTTACTTGTTTTCAGGATCAGTACTTAAATAATGGACTGCACACAATGCTGTAAATCTCTACTTAAGTATAAGCATATGGAAAGTATTTTGGGATAAATTAACTTCATAAATTATGGTTTCTCTGTTTTCACTCAGTCCTCCCTTTTCTTGATGATAACTGCTTCAGTTCTACCTCGTTTCATTGGCTTTCTGTCTTGCCGTACAGAGGACATAACAGCAATGTATCTCAAAGGACTCAAATTCTTCTGCAAGATGGCTTTTGAGCTTCCTGAATATCATCAAGAAGAGAAAGAAACTAAAAGCTGTGCTCAGGCAGACACAAATGGTAATGTTGTAAGAGAAATATCATGTGGTAATGTCTTTCCAGAGCGCAGACTTGTGCTTTGCTCCTGGGCCAGGGTGAGTGAGCAGGGAGCTGGATGTTTGTATGGTGCTCCCAGGGGAGACCTCCATACTCGAAGATGAATGCAGCATTCATTCTTTCATGGATTTGAAAGAGTCAGTAGATGCACTTTTCTCTTTTGACCTAAAGTACAGCTCTGATGCACTTTGCCTTCAAGCTGCCACAAGGTCTCCAGTTCCCATTTTGCACCTGCATAATCTTTCTATTCTCCTCATCAGAGTGTTCAAAGGTGTGCCCACCTTTCCAAAATTTTGAGTGTTCTGAAGGGTGTTGTCCTTATCTGCTTTTACAAAGAGTCTTCACTGTGATTTGTTCTATACCAGGACTTACAGTCCTCCTTGAAGATCTCCCGTCTAGAACTGATCAGAAAGATTTATTGTCCCAAGAGAATATACCAAGATTTAAACGCTTATATTTTACAGGAGGCCAGAAGAGCAATTTTATTGCTTATTACTTAAATGGTGTTCCAAGGGATATTTGCCCAGCTTTGATCCTCTCTCTTTACTCCCTTTTCTCCTTTTTTCCATTTTCCTTCTCCATTAAATAAACTAAATATCACTTTGAATAATACAATAAAATTATCTGTAAGAAATACCTTTCACTTTGTATACAGGCATATTTGATGTACTTTTAATGGTAAAACATGCAAGGGATGAAGAATGTATTCTAATGTTGATAAAGTGCTGTCTCACTGAAAAGAACCTAGAAGTTTTTAAAAATTCAAAGCTTAAACCCTTTCTAGTACGCACTTTGAGAATAGAGGACAGCCTCAGTTTGTGTAGGAGCTGCCTTGTTCTTGAGCTGTGGCAGAACATGAAGGGAATGTTGAGTATACCTTAGTTTGACAAAACCATTTTTTCTTCCTGACCAATATGAAAGCTCAGCCTTCCTCCCATCAGAGACAGAGGACAGAAATGGATAGAAGGGGGAGGGAAGATGGATTGTGAGATTTTTCTACTGCAGTCCCCAAGGGGCATATTTATGTAGCCAGGGTAAGTTACAGACAGAATCTATCTGAAGACTGGGATAAATTTTTGAGGTTTTTCCTCTCAATAGTTTCACATTTTCCATGCAGAGAGACAGGTTTGGGATATTTTCCTTTGGAGATCTTTGGGTCATTGAAATGTCCTCTTAAGTTTAAAGTACATAAGACAGCATGAAAAAGAAGTGACTTACAGTATTTCCTTTAACATGACAAAAATAATTTTAATTACTAATTGCAACATCAATGCTGTTTTTGACCAGTTCTGCCACATAAGTGTTTTGTTAGCTTTTAATACCACATTATTCTACACTCTCAAGTGTATTTCTGATTCTTTTTTGAAATGTTGTATTTCTGCTTCTTTTGTAAATTAGCCTCTGGCTTGGCATATGAATAATAGTGAGGGGCAGAGAGGCTGCTTCAAGAACATTTGCTTTTCTGAATGTTACATGTGATTTAACAACACTATACCTAGCACAACTATTGCACCTATCAGGTGGCATTATTTTCACAGCAGTCACTGAACTATCTGTATTAGCAGAAATGAAGGTCAGTTATTTTTCTCTCAGTTACCCCTGAATTTAAATTTAGTTTATCAATCAGGCTCTAGAGCTTCAAATAGCCGCACTGCAAATTAAAAAGGTGTTATGCAAAATTATTACTTTTGGCCTCAAAGTTTATGCACTCGAGGTCTAAAACCATCTGTTATATCTCAGTACCATTTTCCATTTTTATTTTTCAGCTGAAAGATCTGAACACCTTATTTTAATCCAACAAAACATTTCTACATTATGTAGAAAGCTTTGCCACTTCTGCAGTAATGAACACACACCTCTTTACCAGAAAGCTTGATAGCATGAAGATTTTCTCTTAAAACTGAAAGTTTTGATTTCAAGTATCTACCTCTTATTGCATTAAGCGTCAGCTATCTGCTGGATACAAACTTGACAATTTCTTTGGGATGTGTTTCATTTGGTCTCTTTTCTCCAGGATGCCTGGTGTGGTATTGACCTTTGAAACTACATGTCAAACTGTACCTTCCATCCTTTTGCTATTTTAGCTATGAGAAAGGATTGAGGAAGGATCTGGGATTGTGTCCTTTCTTCATTTAAGTAGAAATTTGTTGAAAACATGAGGGCAAGAGTTAAGTAATGAAGAATAAAGGGTTTAAATTGCAATTTTTAACTGTTTACTTTGGGTTTTTTGATGCTGCTCTCTATTTACTTTCAGTGCAGCAAAGAATATATGGGGCAAAAGAAGATTGTTAAATATTGTAATTGCCACTTTCTTCAATAAGATGCAATATCTCATTGACAAATATATCTGAGATTTCTAGTAAATTTGCTACAAAATCTTAGATAGTTCCTGCTTAGCAGGGTTAGAGAAAAAAAAAAACAAAAAAACAAAAAAACAAAAACAAAAAAAAAAAAACCAAAAAATTAAAAAAACTTGACAAAATACTTTAGAACCCGCCAAAACTGATCAAAACATTCTGAAAAGATGCCAAAATACTAGAAAACCAGTCAGAAGTGTGCAATTACTCCCTAGTGTTACAATGGTCTGACCTCCCTGCAGTTGTATCTCAGACTTTCACATGACTTAACTATGTAATGAAGAGAAAAAAAAAAAAAAAAAAAAACCAAAAAAAAAAAAAAAAAAAAAAAAAAAAAAAAAAAAAACAAAACCCCCAAAGGCAAAAACCCTTAAAAAGCAGCAAAAAACTTTTTTAGACTTATGGAAAAGGAAAACACACTAATTTTTAAAAAGTTAGGAAAAAAATATGCTACACAGCATTGGCACCCTCAGATGACATAAGGGCTTGCAATCTGTTGAAGAGAATTGTTCTTAATTGTCTTATACAGATAACAAGCTTTCCCCTCCTTGTCTTATGTTGCACACATATTCTTATCTGTATCAGCATGTTCTCTTGTCTCCTTTAAGAGAGAAGACGAAGGCAGTACAAATTCATGGCTATGTCACTTTACACTGAAGACAAATGGACCTTTAAATATATGACAGTCAGAAGAATTTGGCAGACTGTTTGAAGACAAAAAGAGAAGGAGGTCAGGGTTAATTTAAACACAGAAATTTTGCTTATAGCCACATTTGATCTTATCTTGAAATAAAGTATTTAATGTATTATTGCATGGAAATGGAAAGAGCTGAAAAAACCTTAAAAGTCATCTGACACAGCATCGAATTTCCAGCATATTTTTGAGTGTGTGTCTTGGAAAAACATGGAACAGCTACAATTCCAGCTCTGCTTTCCAGAGGGAAAAAGTATTTACACAGAGATTTGGTGCTGATGAATGAGAACTACCTCAGAAAAAAATTTACTGTGTACAAATGCCTTGCACGTAGTAAGAGTGAGAGGAGAATTCTTCAGTAAGTACAGCAAAACAAGCTTTTAATTTGCAGTGGAATATTGTTGAAACAGCCAAGGCTGATTTTGTTATACATTGACTGTGCCAGAACACACAGTGAATCCGCATCTCGCACAATTTTTTCTCTCTTTTTGGCTGTTCGGGACACCTATTTTCATTTTCATATGGTTACTATTCATCCAGTATTTTTCAGAGCCCTGAAAGTGTGTTAAAAGCAGATACACAGTTGTTGTGGAAAAAATTCTCTAGGTTGTATTGGACTAGCTAACTTTGCTGAAGATTGAGGGTCTGTACTATTTGCTGGCCTAGCAATGGTATTCAATACCTAAATCTTCCGAAAGTGTAAGGTCTCCTGTTTCCCAGTCTCATATAGGAGGTGATCAATCACTGACAAGTTATCTTTTAACTGATAATTTTTCCTCAGAATTAAATATTGCAGAACTACACGCACTACCTAATATTTCTGGAGGAGAAGCAGCATATATATAGGTGTGAAAAGGCATGCATATTCCCTCTTTGCACCTTCTCTAGTGCACAGAGCAGAACATAGAGATCTGGAGCAGCTTTACAGTGGCTGAACATTGCTGCCCAAATTGGTAACCTGCCATCCATTTCTGCTTACACCCTTTCTATTTGCAGCCATTTCTATGTGGGCCTTCTTGTGTGTAGGAGGGTGTAGGAAACTTTTCCCACTTTTCTCCAGTTTAGCCTTGTTATGCAGGGAGGTGTCAAAGTACCACATAACTATGACTCAAAAACTCACTGAAGGCCCTGTCAATTTTTCTGGTATTTTTGCTCATTAATAGACATAAATTAAAGCCTGTAGGTTGCTTGACTTCGTTGAAAATCTAGCCTAGACCTAGTAACTGTATAATGCCATTAAAACATTAACAGCAGCATGCACTGAATTAAACACGTTTTCAGTAATGGCAAAGTTGTTAGTTAGATCTTTGTCTGCAGACATTGCAGTGTTAAACTATGCAAACTTTTGGTTCCCCCCAAATTTTCTTCTGATTTTGATATTTCTGTACTGTATAGCTCTTAATATCTTCTAATATTCTGTTTGAAGCTATATGCCTGCTGTATGCCAAAATGCATATAATATCTTATGAGTGAGTAGCTGCTAACATTTCTTGACTAAAAAGTGACATACAGCTGGATGGAACTCTCCTGGGAAGAGGCCATTTCATTAGCATGGCTTTGTGTTTTGTCTGTTGCATAAAGTGAGTTTGAGCTTAGCCCCAGAAAGATACCAGTTGTAGGTATGACAGCACACTGTCAATCTCCATGTGTTGGAGGGATCACTAGGCTCTCTGGGTGTCAGAAGTGCCCTGTGTCACTATAATCCTGTCTTACTCGATGGGGGTTGCTGCCCAAATTACATCAGTACACAAACCTAGCCTTTACCACTATAACTATACCAGTAAAATGTTTTGAGCATTGACCCTGCTGTGGAAGGTAGAATTTTAGAGGCTCTTTGGGTGTAGTTTCTGCTAAATGGGGAGTGGGAGAAATATGGGAAGTCAGATTCTAAAAACTCAAGAGAGAAAGACACTTTTAGCTGATCTGCTTAATTGTTTTCTGGATATGTTAAAAGCCATTTCCTATTCACCACATAGTCACAAAAAAAAAATTGCATCCCTCTGTCCTTTCTTATTTAAATGCCAGTGCTTGGAATAAACATACCTAGTGAATTTTGCCATGAGTCTTCCAGTAAAATAAAACCAGGGCTGTGATTATTGATATTTTGGAAGTGGCAAATGGCAGAAAAAGGGACAACAGACTAAGAACTTTTTAGCCTGATAAATAAGAAAGAAGCTTTACTTAAAGAACTTCTTATACTTACATTATTAGTGATATAAATTGCATGACACAGTGGAAGCCAAGAAGCCCGTTTCAGATTCTTTTTGACTTAGTCACAGATCAAAAAATTAGTTGTCAACTTTTTTCCAATTTTAAATTGAGGCATTAGTGCCATTTCTGTGAAGGTTGCTTTCTCATTCTGACTGCCTTTCAACTACAGTATTATTTGCAAGTTACTTAGTGTAATCAATGCCTGACTCAGTCTGGCCTGGTAAACTGGGCAAAGCAAACTCTGAGCATGATTAGCAAACATGGGGAGGCCTTGGGGTTTTTTGAAAACATCAAGAACTGGTTTTGAATCAAAACAGTGGATTTTTTTTTTCATCCATTTGTTGCTGTTATAAAACACAAACTATGAGACCTTGTTAGGATATACTTCTTTTGGAGCTTTCCAAGTTAGCAGCAGTCCAAGTAGGAAGTCTCCTTTGAGTAAGCAGTCTTTTTAACAAGAATGCAAACTCACCAAATTGTAATTGTGCAAAGTTTGTCTACACTTGTAAAAGTGCATGAGATATGGTGTTGGATACATAGAGGGCAAAAACCCTATAAGTTTGTAAAATGTTAATTTGCATAAAGAAAGACACTTCCTGATGTAGACTTTATCCACTTTGGCATAAATATATAGATTTTTTTTCACTGTGTGCCGCTGAGACCCTGCATTTTAATACCTCAGATGATGAAAAATTTCATCCTAAATATAATATAATAGGTAAGAAATTCTCATCAGTCAAATATTTTGTCTAATGATTGCCTTATTAACTGAATATTGTAATGTTGCATCTCCTAGGACCATACTGTGATATTTTAGGCTTCTGAATCTTTGATCTGGTATTATAATAACCACACCTGTTACATTTTTTTTTTAAATACCAAATCTCAGAATAACATCACACTCTCTTCAATTAAGATGAATGCTTATGGAAAAATACAATTGTTATTGACATTGTGTATTATAAATAGTAATTATTTCTGTTTCAATTTTTTTAAATTAAAGCTTCAAAAATCTTATTTTTTAATTATGAAGGTTCTTAAAACCTCACAAATTCCAAAAAAGCTCACAAATTTAAAATTCTTAAAACCTCCATAAATAGTTTAACAATTAAAAGAAATAGAAATCAGAAAGAAAAATGTTTTGAAATACTCCTGTTTAAAATTTATTACATTTTAAAAGAATTAATGGAATTAAACATTGGTAGATTTTATAGCAAAAGATTCAACTACCTATCAACCTGCAACTCTCTTTATCTTGGTATTTCATAAGCACAACACACAAATAATTTAGAAGAATAGAACAACCTCTTAATATCAAACCCAAAATTTTTATCTTGCAACATAATAGTAACAGATGCAATTCAGGTAAGTTGTAGATTTGGGGTAATTAACAAAATTAATTCAAGAAACTCATTGTCTATGTTAGTATTAAATCTGAATAAGCAGTACTTTCATCTGCCACAATTTGCTTTACCTGTTTCTTCCCCTAGTCAGGTATACTCCACATGCTTCTGTAAACCCCTTCCAGTTGCACAGCCAGAGTCTCTATTTACTGTCTTTCTTTGGGATTAGGGAGTCCTTGTCAAGTGCAAAGGGGTCGGCAGACCACATCTGTTAAGGAGTAAGTATGGCAGTGTTGAAGAGGAGGGTGCATGGGTGTAACCTTTGTGGACACCCCTGCACCCCTTCCCTGATTTTCAGCCTCATTTACCAAGTTAGCTTGCCTGAAATCATGTTGCACACAGTGGATCTACTCTGTCCACGAAGGCTCTCTGGTGTTTTCCTAGGTGGCTCTTACTCCATCTCCTTGTATTAGATACAAGCCTTGTATTAGATACAACATCCAGTACAGCTATTGCTAGATGGGTCAGCATTCCCTGAAACTTAGAGTAAATGTCCACCCTGGTGCATAGAGTGGTGAGTGACAGGCAGCAGCTCTGTGGTTATGGATCAGTAGAAGGGAAGTGGCTTCAGCTGTCACTGCATCCAGAGCAGGATGGCCACAAACAGCTTGTGCAGTGCAGCCCCGCTGCCATATGCAGTTCCACAGGGGTGGGAAGCGGGGTAAAGGAGTGGGACTGGGCTGGGGATGCAGCACCAAACCCTGTTCCAGTTTCTGGATTCACAGACTCATAGAATCGTTTAGGTTGCAAAAGATCACTGAGTCCAACTGTAAACACATACATTCTAATTTCAATGTTCTAAATATCCACCACTTTAACCTTGCTAAGACTTCAAGGTAGCTGCATCAACATGGAGAGTGCCAGAATGAGCTATTACTTTTAACCAACGTGTTGCACACGTCCACATAGATGTAAACAACTATGCACAACTACAAGGCCAGTGCAGGAGCTTGGGATGTAAAACAGGCCATTAATGGAGAAGCACGTCTGCTGGAGGATCATGTCTTTAGGAGGTACATTTCAGTTAAGGTTGTCAAACAGAAGACTCAAAACCCTCCTGCTCACAAAGCTCGTATAACCCGTGCCACTGAGAGGAAGTGAAAATGAGCAATGTTTGTGAGCTGATTTAGAGAAAAAGCTTTTTAAAAATAATAATTAAATAGATATATGCTCTTTAAGGAAATATATACTGTTTTGTCAACCCTATCAGTGTTTGTTTTATTATTTACTGTGGAATAAAGAAAAACTTAAAGAAAAACATTTAAAATGCAATTCCTTGCTTGACATTGTCCCACTAACTCTTTTACTAGTAACTTTGCAGACCACCACCAGTGCTAAAATATTTTAAAATGCACTTGCAGCAGAATTTCCCACTAGTGTTCAGCTTAAAATTGGATTTCATACTCCCCAGAAGTAAAACACAAGTGTCCTGTGCCTCAGACAGACATCTATTATGTCATCAATAACTCTTGAACTACCATTCCCACAGAGGAAAAAGTAAACCTTAGCTAGATACAATGTGAGCAAACACACTGCTATGGTTGGGGATAGCCCACAGTGCAGAGTTAAACTCACAGTTTGCTTGGCAGCTGCCTTTTTGTGTATGTCTCATGATCCCTGCTCTTCCCACTGACAGAAAAAAATCTTTCCATCTAACCCCTCTATGTATCTCTTCTGCCAGGAATTCTGGGCCCGTCTTATTTAATGATAATGGCCAATCAACACGACATTTTATACTGGTATTAACAGTAATGTAATTTTTTCCCCCCCAAAGTAGTTTTCCAAAGGTCCTTTTCTTTAAAAAACGGATTAATGACGTTAGGTAAGCCAATATTTCTTTGGCACACTGTTAATTTCCTTCACCTACTTATTTCAACTAAATGCAAGTCATTAGTGCAATTGATCATTTTGTTCTAATGAGGCATGTATTGATTTATAATGGAGATTATTTTGTTTAAGATTAAATGCATTTTGGGATAAATGGTTAGAAAGCCTGACAGTACACGAATCTTTGTCTCATTTAGGAAACATATTCACTTCTTCTTCTTCTCCATAGCTGCTATAAATGTCTAGAAACATACAATTTGATGATTAACTGCCATCACAATTTGACAGTTGGATCTGCATGGCACTTTATCAAACGTACTTGAAAGTGAGGGTCGGGATCAGGCCTAACTGTACAGCATTTTAAGACAGCCCAATCAGAGGATTCCTCTGAAGCTGTTTTTGGTGCATATGAAATGGCTTGATGTGAGAAACTCTCTTGCAACCCAGAGGTCTGATCCATGCACTGAGCAAGGTGCTCCTTTAACTTTATAGTGTCTTGCTGGTCTGCATGCATAGGTCATGATGCTGAGTTAACTAAAAAGCCAGAAATATGGGAAAGCAGTTCTGTGTTCGCAGAAGCACTTATCTCAGAACCTGGGGGTGAAAAGAAACCAGGGGAGTCTTGGAGTGCCTGCGCACACAGACACTGGCATTCCATCCTCATTCTGTTTCTCAACGAGTCCGTTTTCAAGGCAGAGCCAAGAGCTGTAATGTCCATGTAGCAGGTCACAGTTGCTTTCCAGAGTAATTTTCAGGTCTATAGAACATGCTTGAAGGTTTTATTTGACAACATGTGGCATGCTTGGTGTGTATTTCAAAAACACATTCCCAACAGCCAAAGCCACTAAAAACATTCATTACAACCTGTAGTAAAATGTAGGTATGTGACAGAGTTAGAAGATAAATTCCCTTCTCACTTATCTTGGGTCACAGGTTTTATATTGATTAGAGACAAGGAATGCAGTCTCCTGGACACTAACAGTAAGAAAAATCACAGTCTGAGAAGAGATTGAGTTGAAATCATCATACCCTTGGTGTGTCCTAGGAAATTTGCACCTAAAGAGAGCCAGGACATGAGATCTCTGCCAGCACCTCCATTCTAATGTAACAGATTAAGCCCTAACTCAGAGAAATATCTGCAAGCTGAACAGCACATTCTCATTTAGTGAAACATTTCCCAAGAGAAGCAGCCCTCCTCCCTAATTCCCACTACTCCCTGGCCCAGTACCTCCAGTGTTTCTCCAAACTGCAAGACACAGGTACTTCCCATCAGACCAAACACAGCCCAACTTCAGTGGAAAAACTCAGGGTGGCTCCATCACAGTGCACAGAGGAGACCCATTACTCCAGAGCTCTGGAGAAATTCCTCCTCTACAATCAGCAAGGTAATTTGTTTTAACCAGCAATCCCACTCCTAAAATTATATCAAATCCGAGTACATTTCAGAGGTGAAATTACTGTCAGAAATCAGCTATTTTTTCCATTTTGCATAAAAAGGAAGGGGAGGCACAAACTTCAATTTTTAGCCCAGTTCATCTTTGCTCCTGTCTCCTTATACAGGGAGCCTGCTACAAATGGCCTCTGGGATTAATTTTAAGTCTTTCTTGAGTATCCATACAGAGAGCAAAATTTCTCCAAACCTGAGGAATATTATATCCTCTGAAATGGAAAAGACAGGAAAAGTGTGGTGGAGGTATTAAGGCTAAGGCAATTCTACATGCTAGTGAATTTCCATCTCTGTGCAATTTCTGGAAGCAAAACTTTTTTTTCTGATTTTTTCTAGGTTCCACCTTAAGACTCTAATAGTCAGTTTCACTCTCTGATGCACTGCAAAGTTTCGATGGAGCTTTATAATCTCCTGCTCCAGGTGTCTGAGCTCTTCTAAGTTTAGGTGTGTTTCAACCAGGTGTTAAGAACAGTTGTGATTTATTACTAAGAAGGCACTTTCAAGCCAGAGCTTCAATCTGGAGCTACATATCAACAGGAAAATTGTGCTAACCTCTGTATTTTCAGAAGTATGAGTCATGAGAGATGTAGGTGACATCAGTCCTATGGAAACTTGGCTTTCACTTTCAGGAAAATACACATATGAAAAAAATTGAAAGGTTTTCTTTACTTGCAAAGCCATAAAAATTGTACATCTCTATCTAAAATTTTCTTTTATTTCAAAATGACTATATTTAAGAATTTTCCTGTGAAGAAGAGACAAAATATTTGCTGTTTTCTAAAAGACCAGAAGCATTATTTCAGTCTTAATTCTGCTCTTACTAAGAATGTTTTTTTCTCTGTGATAAATAGAATTAATTTGCAGTCAGTCTTGTTTGCACTGTTTCCTGGGCACAGCTTGGTAAATGGCTCTGAAATTTAATCACAGTTTGGTTATCCCTACAGCATTTAAACAAATCAGCTCCATCCTTTCTCCACCACCAGGAAAAGAGAAAGCAAAACAACCAAAGTCACCTAAAGCTTTCTTCCCCTCCAGAATGGTGTGTAATCCCAGAATACTTAAGACACTAAAACCATAATTAACTGCTGGCTTTTAAGAGAAGGCTGCTGTAATGTCTTTAGTAGAAAATATATGTACATACTCAGCATTTTTCTAGTCATGCTTTTCTACCTATACCATACCATATTACTATACTATACAATACTATACTATACTATACTATACTATACTATACTATACTATACTATACTATACTGTGATTATAGTATGTAATTTTACAACTGTTACTACAGAATACACCTCACAGTATGACAGATTTAATGCCTTGTAGTACAGATTTATGTAATTGGCGTTTAACTTATGCAGAACTTCAAGCAGGCCAAAACCATTATTTTAAGCTCTGTTTGAGCTTAGTGATTGAGCCAGTATTCAATCAGTGCCAGATATGTATGTGTCTGCCTGAATAGGCCATCTACTCTGATGCTGACACATATATTCAACAAGCCAAATTTCACTCCTAAGAAATCACTAGAAGCAGGTAGCTATTTATAAATTTTGGATTCCAGAAAGAGCTTTTATGATCATGCAGTCCAAATTTCCATGCAGCATAAGATGTTGAACCTAAGCATTTTCTCCATCATGTGTTGATTCATTTTTGTACTATATTAAATCTTTAGAAAGATACATCATGTTATGACTTCTCTCAAAGGGATTAACAACAACAAAAAAGACATGTTTCTTTCCAGATGTTGATATTTTTGCCAGATATTTTAGCATATAAGTGCTGAATTCACAGTAGCAGTTTTAACTCTTTTCAACTTTTTTTTTGCTTTATGTTCCTGAACAATGTAAAATCTTTCTACATAGAAGTCAAGGGGGGGAAATCCTTATATATTTTATCTTCCCCCCCTCCCATACCTCCACCTATGCCACCACCAAAAAAAAAAATAAAAAAAAAAAGGAGGGAAAACTACAACTGTTAAAAATAATTACTAATTTCCTGTAGGTTTGCAGTCTGAAATATGTGATAATGTGGAAAGTATTTGAAGTCATAAAATGGGACCAGCTTCATAATAGTCTTTATACAGCATTCTATTTAACATAAGGACTTCTTCAACCTACACAGACACAGGCATACAGACAACTTCAACCTAAACATACATACATAAAATTGTGTGTAAATCACAAGTGCGATACTTTAAGTCAGTGCCAGTCAAAGCCTTTACACTGACAGCACTGGAAGTCCATGAAGTCCTAAATTTACCTGGAAGTCTGGTATAGTTTGGTCTAAGACCATGAGAAGCGCATCATTGAAGGAATTCAAACCTGAGATCTGACATGTGACAGGCTACAGCCAGGAGCAAAAGAAGCTAAAATAATTTCCAGATAAGTAACTGGAGACCTGCTTTCTCCTCTTTCCTGCAATTTTACTCTCTTTCTTTTCTGGAAGCACATGACAAACAGCAGCTATTCCTTTGAAGAGGGCCACGTTTATATATTTTCTCACATTTTCTGTGCCTTTTTAGGTGTAAGACCCTTCTTGAGCACATAGCTAGCCTTTCTCTGCTCCGAGAAACCTTAATAGAATGTGCTGTATTGTACATACAGCACCTTCCTCCTCCCTTAGCTATGAAAGCCAGTAGCCTCCTGGGGAATAAATTCTGATTCTCTACAAAGAGAGTCTGCATGTGTCAACCAAGACGACAACCATCCACAGCATCCAGCTTTGATTTCCTCCTGGAAATGTTGTTCAATAGGAGAAAATTCCCTGCGTAGATTCCACCATTTTGCCACTAAGCCTGATGAATCCAGATTCTCTAATGGGCGGTTTTTGATCCATCTGTATTTAAGTCCCTAAAATCCAAAGGCCAGGATACCATGAGGGTTTTTAGACGCTTTCTGTCAAAGTCTGAGGAATTGGTTCTTCCCATCTTTTCTCTCCATTGGACACACCATCTGGAGTAGAACACAAGACACACCACTGACCTAGGCAGAATTGACTTAGCAGTGTCAAAATATCTCCCCTTTCATGCTTTGTAGCAATGTTAGGATGTCTCCTTATCTTTGGAAGGTACAGTTTCAGGCTATAACTAATGAATGGACGTTTCCCAGACCAGCTGGCTCAGAGGAGACAGGTCACATGTTGGCACACACCTGTACTATGAAAGAAGTCTCACCAGAGTATCTGTGAGGTGTCTCTCAAGCCTGAAGTGAAGTTCTGAGATGCATGCAGAAAGTTGAAAAACATGGCTTTTGAAAGCTGGTGGGGTTTCAAGGGCAGATTGGAAGCTGTTCATGGTTCATGGAAGCAGAATATTTACCACAAGCAGAGAGTTTGCATGTGACCTGAACTGGAAGTTATGTTGCCTGGGGGGCTGCTGTGGTAAATGACCTTTGCTCCTATAGTTATTTTCACTCTTACTTAGGCTCCTACTGAATGATAGCAGAGTAGATGGACCCTCAGACTGATGTAGTCCAGGCCCTCCCGCACTCCTGTGTTATGACCTCTCATGGAATTTAAAATCAGAGTAGGTGTGATGTAAGAAAGATGGAAGATTACATCAAAGAAGAGACAAGTCCAAACTAGGCGCACGTACTTGAAAAACTGAACAACTGTAGTGTTCCTCTTTTCTTCACCAGTCTGTTTCAGCTTCCAGTACTCAATATCCACTTGGCTTTTCTTTTGCCCGGTAAAGTTAGCTGTCTCTGGATATCTTCAGCTATATACTGGTATCCAGATATATACGTGTTTATAAGTAAGAAAGACATAGTGCAGTCCTGCGGAGGACCCCAAGTCCCAGCAGACCAGCAGTTGCAAACTACATTGGTTTCAGTGTGTGACAGCACACCCTGTTCAAGGTCCCTCCTTTTGATGTGTCTAATGCATTTCATAGGGACAAAAACCCCCTATTATAGAGATAATAATAATAACAATTTTCCTAGGGCAGTAAGAAAAACAATATAAGGGACAACTTATATAAAATAAATAATGTAAGGGAAAACTGAACTAAAAACAGGGCAAACACTGATACCTAGGGAAACAAAGCTTTTGTAGGAGGCCATGATGGGAAAAGAAACATGGAAATACCTGAAAAGGTCCATATTTTCCCTTTGCTTTCTCCTTAGTTCTACTGAGCTTCTGTCTGGTCCTTCTATTGCCTGAACAGAAGTGTGTTTTGACAGCTTTTAGAGAAGTTGATCCAACCCAGTCCTACAATCTCACCTACCCAATAGCCTAAATTCAGCCACCTCTGGGGGCTGTATCTTAACAAAGGACAAATGACCTAGTGCTCCAAGGTCTTTTCCACATTTTGTAATTCTACTGAACTTATGAAAAAGAGATACAAAAGAGAACAGAGATCACTGACTCTGGTGATGGAGCTCACCATTATGCCAACGCCTGCAGACATCTGTCTTTGCAGTAGTACTTCTTTTGCTCTATAAGACCAACTTAGATGTGTCTGACATCCAAACTGATGCCTGTGAGAGAAGTGGGTTCTAATTTTTCCTTTTAACAGTATATCTTGTAACTTGGTACCCAGAAGTAGTGCAGCTGGAGTGGCTAACAAAGTGGTTGCATGCTTCAATACTGTGTTGACAGGCTCCCTGGGCTGGAAAAATCTTAAGAATCCTCAAATCCTTTCCCTGCAGGTTATTCTTTCCTCTGATGACATCCTCCCTCTGCTTCAGAGCTCTCCCTGCCCACCAGAGGACAGGTTGCACTGAACTAAGGATGGCTCTCAACACCTCTTCTGCAACTTAAAACAGTGACATGACTTGTGCTATAATCATTCACTCTGGCCACTACATGAGATTTTGTGAAAATAATTTTTTCTTTGAGGTACAGTTCTGGCAGTCTCAAACAGAGGCACCAAGTTGTTTCACCATCATGAACATTTAAAACAGCTTTACAACTTTTGGATGTGCTCTTGGAAGTAAATCAAAGTGAAGGGGTCCTTTCCTTTTTACTTCATCTTTGCAAAAAAAAAAAAAATAGCTATATACTGAAGGAAGTCTTTCTGCAGGTTGTTTAGCTCAAAACCTTCCCCTACTCCTCCCTCCTTCCCCACTATTCGTCTAAATCCCATCATCTCTTTGAGGAATTACTTCTACCATGACTAATTGCCAAGTTTCAAGGACAGTGTTTTTTAATAATTGGACACCAGCCAAAACAAGAAGTGTATCTAAACCTCTCAACTGTGTTCCTATTGCCAGTTTTACTGCTGCTTAACCTCAAGGAATTCAGCTTTGCTTTGAAACAGTTCATTGTTTTGAGTAATACTTACTTCTAATTCCCTTTTATCATTTCAGGGATGGTTCTGCCAGCTTTATAGAGCTGGTGAACAGCATAATTATAATGGATGAATGTATCTGATTTCCTAACTTACACGCACATTTTCATGATCATGACCCAAATTTTATGCTCTCCAAAGTTAAGGTGGCCTAAGTCCTCACATTTAACACTCTGTAAGGAATATTAACTCAGAATTAAAACTAGGCACTTTAAAAACTGAACAAATGTAGTGTTCCTCTTTTCTTAAGAAGTAAATGAAAGTGAAGGGGTCCTTTCCTTTGAACTGTAAACACCTACTTGAGGGAGTAGGTGTTTACAAGAGAAGGGCTAGGGTGCTGAGATCAGTGAAATCAGTAGGGCTTTTTCATCTTGATATTAATGGCTGTTAGATTGGGCAATGGACAGAAGCAAGCATTATAGCTTGAAATCCTGTGTTTGTCATCAGGACGAACAGTGTGAGGTGTGCTCAAAATGACAAGGAAGTCATACTCAGATCCACCAGTTCCCACACAGAGACAGTTTCCATTTTGTGTGAGAGCTCTAAATTCCAGTGCTTTTAGCATAAATGGGCAAAGGAAGACAAAGGAGATATTAATATCCCAATGCAAACACATTGAATTGTTTATCCAACTCAGAAAGCAAAGGAAACTGCACACAAAGACCCTTTCAAGGTTGATTTTTTTTCAAGCCATGATGTGTTGTTGCAATATGAACTCAGAGCAATTTCCCTGACAAATGTTGATAATGATCTCTAAATATTTCTTCCCAAAGTCAGTAGGGGAGAGACAGCTTGGAGCACCACACCTTCAGGCCAGTTATTCCTCCTGTACACCCAGTGTGAGATGAGACTTTCACTTCAATGTATCCCATGAAAAATCTCCTTGAACAAAGGGATGGTGACATTAACATGATCAAAACTTGGGTGAAACTCACAGAGGAATAATGCTCAGACACAGAAGTTTTCTGTCTCTCAAGGACAGCATGCCCTCAACATCAAGGAGTTCCCCCAGTAATACATTGCAGCAGTCCCGTGTCCTTGCTCCTCTTCAAGGCCTTGGCTTCAATGGAAAACTGTGTGCTTGGGCAGCTGTTTGTGCTTACAGACCCATAACTGTACACACAGGGATCTGCCCAGGCATGTCTGTGATTTAATTGTGCTTTCTTGGCATGATGGAAAAGAGATACGCGTTTTCCTGATCACCTAGGAGAAACACTTATTACACCTGACACTGTCTCAGTGTTATGGTAACCATCTCTGTGGCATCTAAATAGCTTCTAAGATTAAAATCTGCCTCACTTCAGAGCTCCTAGAACAACACATTCTTTTTCCTCATATTTTTACTCACTGTGCACTTCATTTCAAGCACTATAGCTCAGTAGAACAGGTCAGATCACAAGAACATCAGTTGATTTTTCTTTTAAAAAATGGGAGAAATTACTTTTAGATGATTAAAAAAAGTATCTATCTTTGAAAAATATGAGACTTTCTGAAATGAGACTTATGAGACATTCTGAAATGCAGTATAGCTGTAATATTTTAGAGACTACACTTGTACTCTTTTACTGAACTCGACTAAATTATAAGGGACAATTTGATTGTTTTATTAGTGACACTGAGTCAACAGCTATTAATTCTCTGAACCAACAGCAGTGAAAGCTGACTGATTATGATTATTAAAATTAATATTAACTGTGTGAGTCTCAAAATGCTCTTCTACATTTTGCTTTGCATGTAATAACCATATCCAAATATTCTGCAATTTTTTAATGTTGAAAAAATCGATTTCAACAGAAAAAGCAATTATTATTCTGTGGTTATTTCCAAAGTGTTGAGAAAAGAGAAGTTGAAAATAACACTTTTGTCAACATTCATACATTTTATAAATGTGTTTGTCACTACTATCTTAATTCAAGTATGATGAAATTAGTAGTGAAGGAGAATCATGTAAGTGGCACAGCCAGGATGAGAATACAGGGTTAATGATTTTCCCTTGATGCTTCTGAATACTGCTCCTACAGGATAGCAATTAAAGGAAGAAAAACACAAAGGTGGAAAAGGGTTGAGAGAAAAGAAACTCTGCCCATTGGCTTGATGAACAAAAGGTCTCAGTACCAGATAAAGCTACGAAGTTCACCAGTATCATGGAGTTTGATCTTAGCAGTAAATACGCACCTTTCGCTAACACTATTCCAATTTACAAAAACAACAACAATGACAAGAAGTAACCCAACACAAAACCAGAGCTGTTACTGTATCTCTGCCAACAGCAGGCACTTCTTATTTGCTCACCTTGTTCTGTCTGAAGATATCCCTCTTTTCAGAAAAATCATCTCATGGCATGCCCTGTATTCCCAACAAGGAGCTGATTGTACAGCTAAGCAGGCCAATTATCTGAGAACTTCTAAGCACAAGAAATCCTTGCACAGGGCTGCTATGAAATGGCACCCTGGAGAGTCATGGTTAGTGACAGACTTAGGGGCAGGGGGGAGTTGAGGAGGAGGGGATGCAAGGTCAGATGGACAGAAACAGCTTTATATGTTTTTCTCTAAAATAAACTGATTGTGGTTCTAATTGAATTAGCTGATACTGGGGTTAATTCAAGTTTTAATTAGCAAAATGTTCATACTAATTATAATTCATATTACCATGTTAATTGGTGTAATTAACAGTGTTATTAATGTCCCTGAATGCTATGGAAAATAGTTTCCATGACTAACGGAAGTAACCTCTCCTTGGAATTGCTAATCCATTATCTTCTGACTTCCTTTCCCACTGCTGTGGCAGCATTGTCCAAGTTTGCTTGTTTGTGCCACATCTTGCAGGCTGGGTTACCTGCCAGTGATGGGAGAACCAAAACCCTGCAGAGGTGACTCTCCAGCTGGACACAGCATGGGCATGAAGAGAGCATCAGCAAGCGGTGACTTTGCCAGCACAATCAAAGGGCAGGCCTAGTCCCATCCTCACAGCAAGGCAGAACACTATCATGTTGTTTTTCTCCAGCTAAGACTCAGCTGTCTTATAAACTCCTGGAAATTTCTTTTCCCCGCAGCTGTAGCTGGCTGTTGACCCACAATCTGCTTTCAAAATCATCCATGTAAGGCTGACTTTAACTCAGGCAGTTGCATTCCCAAGGGTTTGCAATGATTTGGAAGCTGCGGATTTGCTAAGACCCACAATGCCTGGAACATGCTTCCCCCTTGCTGTATTTAGTTCACTCCTTTCATAGAAGTGAAAGAATGTAGAAGTATAAATAGCACAATCCCCCTGGGCAGTACTAGCATATGCAAAATGTATTCCTCAAACTGAGTATTTAATTGATGATCTCTGTAGAAATTAACTAAAATATCCCAAAATACACATAAAATATCCTAAAATACAAAATGCAAATATACAGAATTATTATTTTCTAAATACTGATTTCAAATGAAACCAGTAACAGAATTGTAACAGAAATTGTAGCCCTTATTGTCTTACTCAGGCTAAGTATGAATGCTAGAGGATGAAGTAAGTAAATCCACAAATCTTTACATTTTTTTCCCTTTTTAATACAGTCTTGATGACTTGAACCAGTCAATGAACAGAAGGGTGGAGTTCTTAATGTTTTTCTATTTGATTCTGAGTATTATTCAATTCTTGCTACCAACAAACATTTGCACACTTACTTCTTAATAAATTTTTTATTTAAAAATCTGTGTCAAGCTCTAAATGGACACTGCTGCAATTTTGTAGTTTTCTACCTGGTGAATGAGCACCTTGGAGCTGAAGATGAAATTAGATAAAATATAGCCAGAAAGCATTCCAGTCTTCTGATATGTAAGGTTTGCTCCAGAATCTTGGAAGATAACTGGGTTAAAATCCTCAGCTTGACTGTAAATCCCACAACAGGAAGAAAGAATCAAATTCCAGGCATGTTGGTCATGGAAAATAAACCCAAGATGATCATTCTGCTAAAGAGTATCTGTGCAAAAACCCCAAACATTGGAGTGACATTTAGCTTTAAAGTATCAGTGGGCAAGAAAATAATAAGCTAAATCTCTTTTTCTTGGGATTGCTCAGTATAAACTGGAATGCAGTTTCTTATGGAGAAAAAGAATACATTTTGTTCTTTTGCATGTTTTCCCTTTTCCTTATTCCACTTCATTTGCTGTGAATAGCTTGGAGTATGTCAGCCTTTCCACTATAAAAGATTCTCTCACTGAAATATATTCCTGGTGCCTAAGTATGTGCTCCAGTTTAAGTATTGCCAGCAGATTTTCAAGATATGGGTGTAAATCTGTGTAGAGTGTGAATTAAAAAAAAATAATAATAATAATTATAATAATTTAAAAAATTGTGACTGTTTTCCCTGTTTAGTAAAAATAACTGAGAAATTTACAGGACACATTCCCTGCTAGTGTAAATCAGCAGATCTCTTCCAGTCACAACCAGGAGGGGGCCTGACCCTGCATTGCTTAAGTTTTGTTGACTTGTATTATCAAAACTCCTGTTTTCCACATAAATTACTACACCTCTCACAATTAATTTTACTTGTTCAGAAGAATGTGCCCAGGTTCTGTAGGTTGTAATTCTATAAAAGCTATGTTTTAATAGGACAAAAATCAGTTGTCAACTTTAATAATCTTTTAAATTAAAACACATTTGTTTCCTGTGCAAACTTAGAGAATCGACTATTTTTTACTGAAATAGAATTGAATTCTCCTCAAAGTGACTATTTCACATTAAAAGTCAATGCGCCTCAGAAATAACAGATTCCTCCTCACAGTTTTCATACTCATCTTGTAATGGGATGCTAGAGCCTTGTTACAAAGACTGACAGATTGTGAACAGAAACAACAAAAAAAGTAAATAAAATAAACAAAGTGCCTCTTCAAAAATAATTTTTCTAAACTCATAGAGTTTTCAATATAATTCCTATTGAAATTCTCAGTTGTCAATCAAGACACCTTCTCGACTCCTAAGCTTTTTGGTTTGTTTCTTCATCTGATAAATATCTTAAGAGCAAGTTTCATTATTTTATATTGGCTATACTGCTGAGATAACCATGCAGTGACAATAAACACAGTCCTCTTTGTGCATACTCCAGTGAGCATCTGGGATTCATCTGGACTCTGTAGTTTGCATCAGAAGGTAACCGTGGTCCCTCCACATGACTCTGGTTCGGTCAGCATTTTGTTTTCATTTAAGATGTACATGTCAACATCTGTAATTTCTTTAATCACCAGAAGAAGAATTCAATTACTATTTCATAAATGAACATTGGCAAATAATTTTCTCTTGAGCACAGCAAGAAAAGAGGGGAAGTAAAAGCTGATGCATCTTCTTGCCTGCAGGACAAAGCAGCACAGCCTTGCGGACGTTTGCCTCATAAACCATGTGTAAGGATTTTGTGAATTGTGCTTCAGAGTCAGGGGTGGCAACAGCCTTGCCGCATGGAAGTGATGACTAACTGTAGAGATTAGAGCCTTAGGGCTGAAAAGCCTTCCACATATGCTTTGCAACTGTCCCGGGTTGTGATCATTAATCTCTGCTTCTGGGTGAGTGGATGGGTTATAAACTAAACAGGAGGCCCATTAAATCATCACACATGTGTGCTGCAGATTAAAGTCACAAGCCCAAGTACTCACACAGTGGGAATCCTTACTTATGTCAATGCACAAAATCAAGAACATACCTGAATTCAGTACAGAATTCTCAGGGCAAATGCTTCCCTTCTTTGTTATCTGTATATTTCTTGATATGGGAAACTGCTTTGGGTTTAAGCTACAAAACCTACTGTGAGTCTTTCTTATTCTGAATTAATGCTGCTGCTTTTCAACAAGGAACTTTTCAAAGACTCAATGCTAATTCATTTCTGACTTATTCTCTGAAATAAACAAGTCCAAATGCTTGGTAGTATACATATGTCTTCACAGAGCATGAAGCACAGGAAAAGAAAGTGGAGCTAGATTTTTTGTGATGTTCCCTGATGCCATTTTTAGCTTCACAATACCTCTAATAGCAGAAAATTGTTATCTGTCTTTGACGCACAAACAGACACTGAAGAAACATTCTCCCTGAGAATTCTGTACTGCATTTAGGTATGTTCTCAATTTTGTGCATTGACAGAAGTAGGAATTTCCACTGTGTGCCACTGGGCCTTTGGAGGTCAGCCTTTGGCGAGCTGCCCCTTGAATTTCTTAGTTCTATTTTTTTTTTTTTTCTGAAGGATCAGGAAGTAGGCCACAGAAAAAGTGATGATGCAAGTGAAGCTCAAAGTGACTCCTGTTGCTGCTTCAGACACCACAATGCTTACCAGAGGCTGAAGGTATCTTCAGCAGGTCAAGAGTTTCCTCCTCTCTTATTGCTGTGCAGTGCTGGGGGCATTATATATACCAGTGCTGATCCTCCCAGGCAGGGAGAACTTGGAATCAGCATGGGAGTTTACTGAGTTGTCCTAGCCCATATTGGTTCTGGAAAATGTCATGAGGCCTTTGAAGATCAGGATTCTTTTTCATCATTCTTTCTCTCATGAGTCCATCCTGACAAGTATTAAAGATTGAGAAAAAAAACAAAGAACAAATAGAAAAGAAAAAAAGAGAAAATAAAATTTTAAAAAGAAAATAAATAGTATTAAATTTAAATAAATTAAACTAAAATGGGACACTTGTTTGTCTTTTTATTCTGAGAGAAAAGCACTGCAGAGGCAGAATCACTGTGCCGGTTCTGTACTGATACCACACTTCACTTGTAAGTGGTGCTGTACAGTGATACCATTCCCAGTATTTTTCACAACACTTCATTAACCCAGTTGTCATTCTAGCAATGAAACTAACATTTTTGTTATTAATGAAGCAAAAGCTCATAAGCATGGTAAAATTATCTGTGTACTTCTGTGCCAATTCAGAAATTTTGGGGAGTAACTTAAATGTTTCTATTACTGTTTTGAGTCAACTGTATGTTCAACCCTTGGCATATTATGCAGCTGTATAGCAATTTTTTATTATTATCGGTATCAGATGCTCCTTCTGCTAAAATAATTCTAAATGAGAAACTGCAATATTGTACAGGGGTTTTTTTGTACTCTGGTATGAATTACTTACTTTGAAAAAGTGTATGTGAAAAGAAATTAGTTATGAAATCAGGCTTTTATTGTTTAATTTAAATATATTCCTTATTTGAAGAAAAGGAGGAAATAACTTTCTTTAGCAATAAGACATGTCCCCAGTCCAACATGTTCTTGGTGCATTGGCAGGTAGGCTGAATCACAGCTCCAAGCTTGAAGGAATTAGCTTGTCCTTTGGACCATGGGGATTTTGTGGGCAAATGGGGAATGACCTTCGGCATTGCAGGAAAAATTCTTGCAGTCTAAAATTTCCAGTGCACAGGCTGGGACCCTAAGAGATGTCACCTTCACCTGGGCAGGGCGAAACCTTGCCTGTTAGAAGACAGGTGGGGGCAGGGAGCATAGAGACACAGTGAAATGGGGAAAAATAGACTATTTTAGAAAAGGAGGATATTAAAAAAAACACTAGAGTGTTCTGTTTCTTCTGCTGGCATAGTATTCTCCCCTTCAGGGAAGGACGTGTTTTCTTTTTGCACTTTTTTTGCATCTAGCTGTCTTTTAAATAGAGTGTGGGCAAATTCTGGATCCATGAGAAGCCATCAGCACAATCAAATCCAATGGCATATGATTTCTCTTCCTGGCATCTGATAGCATTTAATATTTACCATTGTAGTCTGGAGCTGGATCTTCTAAAGAATTAAAATTTTAAAGAATTGAAGGTCAATAGACCTGCAGTAATTTTTAATGACCTCATAGGTTTAAAGGGAATTAAAACTGAAAATAAGCAATTTTAAAATTACTTTCATGCATGGTACCTCCAAGCTGGAAAGAAGGAATATTTATAAACAAGCATTTTCTTGATAGAACAATTGGCATTTTCTCTGCTATTAATCCTGAAACTGGAGGGGGGTGTGTACAAGGCTTTGTCAGCCCCTCTAAAGTCTCCTCTATTGCTCAGTCAGTTTCCAGAGAAATGAGTGCGAAGCTAGAAATTCAAATTCAGGCTTCACAGGAGAATCTTATAAAGGAGAGCCAGGGCAAAGAATAAACAAACTGTGAAAGGTACATTTTCTCACACAAGGAGAACATCCATTCATTCTACTGACTCCAAAGCAACCAAACAAATTAATGGTGAAATCCAACGGCTGGGTCTAAATCACATAAAACCATTTTCTGGGGGTAGTGAAGACAGGGGGTTAGTAAATTTATATTACTGCCCACACTTAAAGCTATGTATCCAAAACATCGTTTGTGTTTGGAAAATGTAAGACAAATCTTGAATTTTAAAACTTTGATAGCAGCTCTTTATTAGACAAAAATTATTCTGGATGTCTCAAGCTGAGCTCTCATCAAAACAATGTAAGGAGGGAGTGTTAGCAGGACAGTGCTAAAACCAAGTGTTTGATCTGGCAACACATCTTTTCTAACGCTTAAACCTACTGACTTCATATGGGCTAGAGGAGTTTTGTCTGTATAAAGCAGTGATAAAGAATGAGAAGATTAGCTGACAAAATGGATTTAATCATATTTTATCACATTTTTTTTTAATGTTTTTTCTAGAGACACAGAGTTATAACTCTGTGTTACAACTCAGGAGAGCTGACTTCCACAATATTCACACACTAAATTGTACAGGAATGGAAACTACTTTTGCCAAAATCACAACAACATTTCCAGAATGAATAGCTGGATAGGTTCTTTTGCTGGAAAGTTCAAACTTTAAGAGATAAAAAGAAGTCCAGTCTTTTTGGATAAAAACTGAAAAGAGAAAAATCTTAAGAAAAATCTAACCATTACAAATTTAAATAAAAGTGGATTTTCAAAAACATACATTCAAAAGAAAGTTTTAGTAAACCCTCTTTTTTTATTAGCAGTTTAATTTTTTTCCAAGTTTTATCAACTTTTTTCAAGACTTTAATTCTCAGAAGAATATACAGGCAATTCAGCCTTGCCAGGATTAGGATCAAGTCTGTCTTTGCCCCATTTCCCTCAACTAGGAGCAGTGTATTTTACCCTGTGTTTAGTGTTATTAGTCATGAGAAGCACTGCTTGTGTCTGCTCTGCAGATTGCTTGGTTTAAAAGAGGATGATGTAATGCAGCACAGGAACAAACAGCTGCTTTCCCTGGAGTAATTTTACCCCTTCTGTGTGAAAGGACTACTTTCTAAGAGATAATCTGTCCTCATCACCGCCAGCACTGCTTTGTACCTTTTTATTTTATTTGCCTTGATGTCCCACTGTAAAGGGTGGTTCAATTTCAGGACCGGGACCACTCAGCTCTCAAAGTGACATCTCAGCTATTCAGGAAATGGAGCCAGTTCAACATCTGGCTTTTATTTGAGAGTAGCTCTGTATCTGAATGGTGAGCTCAGAGAGTGGAGACAGCAGCAGGGCTTTGATCTGCCACTGCTTAATTTTGCTTGGATTACTGAGGTCACCATTAATGTCAGCAAGAATATGACAGCAGCCTTACTCTTACGGCTTCCTGACTGAAATCCCTGTATCTTTACTGTTCTTATTGGCCACCAAACCATGGTAATGATGTATTTCTGGGGCTCATATGAACACTTGAAGTAGTTCGCCTGAGAGCTGATGATGTGGTTAAATGGCTAAAATTAAGACTAGGAGCTATACTATCTTCCAGAGGCTTCAGTAGGCAAAGAGGTGAGGAGGCTGCTGGAACACCTGTCAGTGGGTGTGGGATCTGGCTTGTTTCTCACCCTGGTCCAGGTCTTCTCTATCCTGATGAATACAAGTAAACCTCTCAAAATTGAGTGAATGAATAGTGCTTTGGGGCCAGTTCTTTAGCTGGAATAAACTGTCTGCTTTCAGCACTAGCAAGGAATTACATCTGTGCTTAATATCTGTTGATGGTGAATATGGACAGCAAAAATGGTTTGCACATAAGCCCTTTAAGCACTGATACACTGTATTTTTTACGACATTCATGTAATCTAGTTATCTACTGCTGCTCAATCACATTTAGCGACTTTTGTCTTGTCTCAGAAAATTTAACTCTGGGGAGATTTTTCTTCTTTGCTCAGTAGAAAGCAAACTGATAACCCAATTCTTCTTATTGTTACAGTAGTTTGGGTATTTTTATTTACTTAAGTAGCTCTGAAACATGCATATGTAGAAAACCTGAAAGCTATCTGCTAGTCACAAAAAAAAAAAAAAAAGTTTGATCAAAATATAAACATGTATGCAATGTACTTCTTTAATTATTGACCTGAGTGGTTCTAATTTAAAAATGGATGAGAAATGTCTATCTCAGGACAAAGAGATAGTCATGGATGGTTGAGGATGTTGCCAGTACTGATGACGAACCACAGATTTATTTTGGCAGGAAAAGACCCTTCAAATCATCCAGTCCAACAATAAATGGGATCTAGCCCAGACCTCTCAGTATCACAACACAATCTCTGGCCATAAAGGAACATTTCCTGGACTGAAAGGAAGAGAAGGGGGCAATAGGCAGCCCTTAGAAGATCTTTGGGCCATAGCAAGACTTATTCTGATGGTGCAATAGGGCCTGGAAGCTGAGCAGGACCACTGACTTCCACTGGGCGACAGCAAACAACAGAGCAGAGAATGGAGAGGCAAAAGCAGCCCCTTGGTTTCAGGAACTATCAGCAGTCTTCATGTGCAAACTTTCTTGTGTGGGCTGAAGGAGGGTGGATCCTTGCTTCCCTTTTTAGGTAGTGCTTCTGGGTGCAGATAGAGCCAGAGCCATCGTTTTTATACTGGGATGTGATGCATCCAGTAATGCCAGCTGTTACCAAATGCAAACACTGAGAGGCCAGGAAATTAATAGGTAAAGCATTACAAATTTAAACAGAGACTTCATAAAAGCATTTTGCTTTTACTGAGTAGTTAAGAAACATACATTTTGTCACAGAATACATAGGACAATGGAAAGCAGGAAAGAATGGCTCATCAGATTACTAAGCTAAAGGAGAAAAAGGACAAAATTAATACATAATTATTTTGTTTATTGCTTAGATTTATTTAAGAGGTTAACAAAAATATCTATCCCAGTGCTCCAGGCACTTTTGCCCAGTATTAAGGAGAAAAATAAATAAACACAGCTGTCCTCCTTAAAACTAAAATAAACTCATTATCAGTGTCCTGTTCTAATATCAGGTTAAAGTTGAGCATCAACTTGAATGCTTTTATGGGTCTATGACAGAATCAGACTTCTGATTTTCTTGAACCATTCTTATCTATCTATTTTAAAACTATCCTGCAGTCACAGTCTTTATAAATAATTTAAAATATATATATGTATATATATTTGTTCGTTACTATATCAGGCCTCAAAGAAGGATTCACATATTGCCTTTGGAATTGTTTTTACCTATTTCATTGATTTATTATTTTTTTTGCTCACAAATGGGATAATAAACATCCCATAGGTTGTTTCAACTTGCAACAAGCACATGTTTGTGAGTACACATCTCCCAGGAAAATCTTGTTCAGTCACTTGCACCTAATCAAGAAACAGAACTAAATTTAACAAAACAAAGTGGAGTAGAGAGCAAAGACATGTTGAGTCTTTCACTGGCAGGCAAACCAAAGAGGACTTTGGAACAGTTTCAGAAACTTTCCATTAAGAAACAGCAGCAAGTACAGAAAGGTTGTTCACCAACATCTTTTAAAAGCATCATTGTAAAAATGGATAGCCACCATAAATAATGGGGAAAGGTTTGCGCAAAAGGAAATTTAAGCAAAAATCTCACACCAAACTTTGCTGTGTGGAAACAGAGGTGAAACATTCAAAAATATCTCACTGTTGCAAAATCCCAGTTAACGTGATTTAGCAGCAGAGTAACTGTCTCACAGTGGCTAGGAGCTGCTGCCAGACATTCAGTACTGTATATTTTTTCTTCATGTTATTGAGAGGGAAAGGTTAGACAGAGACAGGGTTTATAAAAAGCAGACTTTGCTCCAAATATTTTGTTTAACCTTCATATAATATCCCCAGCTTCAGTGCAGAATCAAGGGCTGGGACAAGGAGAACATAGGATGGATATTTGCATTTTATTTAGTACTTTAGTACTTTTATTCTGGCTTAATTAGACAACAAAAAGTTTTCATTTGGATGCAACACAGCAATAACCACTGCTTTATAAAGGCAGGCAATCAGTGTGGTATATTCCAGGTTTTTTAGAGCTGAGGTGACATTGTGACAGTTTTGTAGCTTGTCATACATAAGATAAGGTATTTGGTTTTTCTGTTCCTCACAGCCCATGATGTTTGGCCACAGCAACATGCTTTAGCACTTAGGCAAGCAAAGCCACTATAAGCATTAGTGAAAAATAGAGGATATTTCTGACATCACACTGAAAATTTTCTGTGAAAAAATAATTGAAATGACAGCAGCACTCCTATTTATTTTTTTCCTTGTGATCTTTGCCTGTCCAGAAATGGCTAATTTATAGCGCCCAGGTGAAAAAAGATTGCTGGTGTGTTATTTTTTTATGAAAATGGTATCATTGTAATATCTTGAGAATGAAGAAAATATTAAATTAGGGCAATGAATTTCCCTCCAGAGGAGGAAAATCTCTTCTTATCCAGAAACCAGTATCTTTGAGGCAGGGGAGACAAGGGTGTTTTGGGACAAAGAAAGGAGAGGGAAAAGTGAAGACAGTTCTCTGGCACTTCTTAGCAGAAAGAGGAAGGAGTTTTGCTTTGCTGCAATTCTTCACCTTTCACCCCTTCCTTTTCATGCCCCTCCTGCAGCAAGTGAAAGCTGTGCCCTGTTTATTTTTGCTGGTCTGATTTATAAGGAGGTGGCATATAGATATGTTCAAGCCAGAAGGAAGGGTTTGAGGCTTACATGCACTGAGAAACCATATATGGTAAAGGCTGAAGACTTTTTCAAGCCATTTTTAACCTCCAATTTTTTCTCATTAGCAGTAATAGTAGTTACCATCAGACTATACGTACATATAGTGTCACACTCGATATAATATTGCATTTGTATACAAATAGTATCAGACACATGCTTTTTACCACTAGGGTTTTGGGTATGAGGAAGCCCTTGGGCTGTGAGGTGTTTTAAGAGGAAATGTAGCGGGTGAGAAGGGTACCGATATGTGACATGAACCCACCACTGCAACACTCACAGGGTAACTAGACTAAACACTCCAGAACAGAACACCAGATTAAACTGACAGAGTCTTGAAATTATTTGACTTAGAGAAACATTTTCCATTTTGGGAACGAAGCTTTCTAGACTTGGCTGTAGCCTTTAAGTATAAGCTATCTCAGAAGGTTTTTTTCCTTTCCAGTTTTTCATAGCAGCACTCATGTGCAGAGGCAGGGGGATGGAAGGGGTGGTGATTAAAGAAAAATTGCACTAAATTTGCTCTTAGGAAGGAATTTGATTTTGAAGTAATGAAATGAACATTACCTCTGGGTGATTTCCTGACAAATTTTACAGGTTGTTATTATTTCCTATGAAAATGTTAGTGATTTTGTGCCTAACCTGAAACAGTTGGAAACTGGGAAACGCAATTGTGTGCATTGCTCCTGCAACTTCATTAGCCTAGCAAACTTCAAATTTATATAAAGCTGCCTGCATTTCATTTCATTTTTTTTAACCTCCTTGTGTTTGTTAGTAAGAGGAGGAGAGTGCATTCCCAGGGGCATCTTCCAATGCAATAAATAAAAGCAGAAAAGGGAAAAACATAAGATGGACTCTTCTTGTTTGTGAGTCTAGTGTTTTATGTTTTGCAAACATTCCATAGACTTATTTCACCCCCAGCCTTCCCATCACATCTCAGTTTACCTTCCCCTCCACCCATGAACCCAAAAGATTGAAATTTTAGTTCCCTTTATAACATTTCCCTCATTGCTCTCTGATTTCTTTCCCTGTGTGATGCTTCCATCTTTATTTTGGATGATATTCACCGAATGAATCTGGCAATCATTAAAATCAGAGATCCGTTGTAGGACCTGCATAGTGTGTGGTAAGAATTGGCCTGCTTCAAGCTGCTTGCTACTGAGTGAGACAAGAGAAGACAGTATGAGGGGAAAAGACATCCTAGTGTGTTCAACTAAAAGTGCACGATTGTTAAGAATATAGCTGAGGGTCATTTGGAAAATTATAGCAGAGCCAGGAACAGAATTCATGTTTCCTTATTCTCTACTAAAAACCCTTGCTTCCTTCTCCATGTTAGCAATTTTCCACAAGCTGACTTGTAAAACAAATGAAATATGTAATTCAAAAATACTATAGGAACTAGATGTTTAGAGAATGTCTCTGTGTGATTTTTTCATTAAATACAATAAGAAATATTAAATTATACAGAGGTCAGTAACTTGTTCTTTACAGGTCTCTTCTATAACATTGAAACCACTTCTTCTGTAACCAGTACTTCGAAAGACATAGTCATATGATTTTATACTTACATCAATATACTTACATAGAGAACACCAATTTGTGATTTACTTCCAGAACACTTGAGTATCTTTCAAAATAGAATAGCTTAGTAATAGACCTTCTTTATAGCCACTCAGCATTTTCCACTTAAGAAAAAGAAAAATTACTGATTTGATAGTGAGCTATGGTGTTATTAATTTCAAAAGGCTGAGAACAAATCATGCAGCAATTTTGACCTTTCTTGCCATTCAGAGGATTTGCAAATGGAGCTAATGCTTACTTGCTGGCAGAGCAAGGACTAGCCTCACTACATGTTTAAAGAAAACAGTTACAGAATAAATATCAAGGATTTACACTAGACAGCCAATGTTCACTCAGCATTATAACATAAGTTGAGTTTCCTAAGGCTGACTGCTTTCTTGGTATACTGAGCTGACATTTACAGTTCCCACTCCAGCACAGAAGCCTGCATTTCCTGCTACATTATCCTCCTGCACTCACATAATCTGGTAAACTTTGCTTTTGTTTAAAGGTAAAGGTTTTACCTGATTTGAAGACATGCTGGTCAAAGAAAGAACTAACCTCGTCCCTCTCAACTTGCTGTGCTAATTCAGACTTATGCCTCGGGAATTGGTAAAAATTTATTGCCAGCCTATTTAGACCAACTTGAGTTCTGGCAGGAGGGTAAATGCATATGTGTTTTTAATTAATCCCCTGCCTAAATCAAGGGAAAGGATATTGCATTTTTCAGCAGAATTGCTCCACGCAGTGCTGACTGCATATATTTAACAATTCTTACTCATGTAACTGAGAGAAGCCACTGGAAAGCTTTCAAACCACATGAAGTTTTTGCCAGGCCCTATTTGAACTCTCCTCCACCTGGTACAGGGCTGGGGATCTTGAGCTGGCAACACCAGCAGGAGTTCAATACCTGCAGTCCTGGTAGAAGAGGCTTGTCCAATGAGGAATTTGCATTCAGGGAGCATGTTCCCCTCAATATGACCCTGGTGAAATCTATGCCTGAACATGAAACATCATGAACAATCCCATCTCTTCTTGTCAAAGACATCAAACATATGCTGAATTTTTGAGTTAGTCCTTGGTAGGAAACTTTGAATGAGTTACAGCATGTCATTGAAAAGGTTACCAGGTAAGTTCATTGCCCAATGTTAGCAGAATGTATACATTACTTTTTCTTTTTTTAGGTCTGGGTTTGTAGTCTAGAGATCAGTAAACATGTTTGTCCTACATTTCCCCTTTCTCCCCCTCCCCCTTTTATTTTGTTTTCCTGTTCTACTTATTTTCTTTTGAAGGATTTGGTCACATTTGGTTTCTCCAACTTCCTGATCTGTTTAGGAATCAAACAGGTCTTTAAACATGAAGCCTTTCAGGCCTTTTGATTTGGCTAACCACAGAGGTCAGGTTTTCATTTATAATTTAAATTATTCCAGATGCTAGCACAAATGAGAATTGCAAAGAGATCAGTTTTGACATGCTCTTTAATACAACATGTGGTTACAATTTATACTCAAGTCACCTTTCCCAGGATAGCTTGAATTTTGGAGGTCAGAGCAGGTGAGATATTTATTTTTTGGTTAAGACACTGAGAAGTGCTAAAGGCTGATTTTGCAGAGTCTTATAGTATGTAAATCTATAAATAGGACAAGAAAGAAATATAGTCATTAAACATGCAACAGCCCTATAGGTATTATTTTCACAAGTTCCTCCACTGTTACAAAATAGATTTCCAGAAGAAGAATTAAAGGAAAGACAAATTTGCCAGACTTTGTGTAAAAAAAGTCTTTGAAAACAGGAAAGGTGCTCCCAAAGGACAATAGAGATTCTTGAAATACCTTTTGCCAGGCAAAGGTCAGACTGAACTACTGAAGTTACTAAGTCTTCACAGTCTTTGCTTTATCATTTTACCTTTCCTGAACATTGGTAAATAATAGTTTCTGTACAAGAAACAGTCTTCTCACCTCAGTCAGCATTCACTGGGTGAGCAAGGCACAAACCAATGACTGACCAGACAGGCCACCTCCCTGGCATTGCCCCTATCCCTTGCACGTGATGGGACAGATGCAACTGGAAAACAGTAATTTTTCTTTGAGAGGTTAACTCCCTGAGGCATCAACTCCTTGGACTGGGTAACTGCCTACTTATATAGACTGAGGAAAGACACTGGGAGGGAAAACCTTATGTTCAATAGGTGCCCAAAGAAACACATGGAATGTGAATGCCCATGGAAATGTTCAAGGCCAGTCTGGGTGCAGCTTTGGGCAACTTGCACTAGTAGGAGGTGTTGCTGCCCATGGCAGGGGGGGTTAATGAGATGATCTTTAAGGTCTGTTCCAACCCAAACCATTCTGTGGCTCTGTATGGAAAGACAGTACAGCATGTGGCAGCAGCAGCTGGAGTTTAGACTGACTTTATGCCTGTGAAAGCAAATATATGGGTTGTGGTGTTTGACAGCACTGCTGCAGAAGGAAAAGTTTTTGTGAGATATCCCTCAATTTTCCAAAGCCTACATTTTATCAGGGTAGAAGACGCTGCATAAGACATTTTTTCACAAACACAACTCTTTGTGGCAACTCTTGTTTGACCACAACTCTGTAGCAATTCTCTTCTCCTTCAGAGCTTCCTCCTCCCCCTCACCCCAACAAAAAAACCCCAAATATTGCTTGCGGGAAGTGAAGTTCAGTATAAACATAGAGATTAGTAGCCAAGATGATGATGTGGTTAAATTAGAGGCAATGCAGACCCTGTGATTTTTGAATGTATTCTTCTGCCTTGTTTTCTGCTATATTGTTGTGTCTCAAGCAAGGAAGTCTTTACAAGAAGTGAAGAGAGAAACCATTGTAGATTACAAGATTTTTTTTTTAAAAAATCAAACATGTAAAAGAAAACTTTTGTGTTATTATCAGCAGGATGACTACAAGAAGCTACACCTAGTGAGACAGTTCTCCCTCCCCATACTTCAGTACTATTTCTGAAGTCAGGAACACACAGAAAAGTATCTCTTTGCTCTTTGCCATAGCTGGCATATTTAGAGGCATTATTTAGAGAGTGACATGCTTAAGGCCATCCACACTGTGCTACACCAAAGATCTAATTTGTTTCTTGTCCTGCTTCCAGCAGTCATTTTAAAGCAGATACCTGGGAAACAACATGTACAGGCCAAGAATATATGACACTTCTCTTTAACACTGTATCAGCACCCAGGTATTTCCACTTCAGGGTAAGTCCTGCATTTGTGTTTGTTTCTGTGTGTTTAGTTAACCTTAGTGGCCCTGCACTATGGCAGCATTCCTTGGCAAGGAGTTTAACAGATCAGTTGCCCGAATAATCATATCACATTGTTTTCAACATTGTTCCCACTCTTTGAATGTGAAGCCCCTTTGTTGTAGAACTGGATGGCAGTGAACTCAATCAATCCCTCACGGGTACTCAAAATTTCATAAGTACATCCCTACAATAACCCCTATACTTTTTTCTTTTGCAGATTGAGACATCCCCACCTACTAAGCAGTTCCCAGTACAAAAACTATGCCTGGTATTTTAACATCCTTGAGTTATCCTGCCCCAACTCCTTTATATCTGCTCTGAAATTACAGTACTGAAATTACACACAGTATTGTAAGGATGAGGAAAACACAATTATTCAGTGGCACTACGACCTCCTCTGGTTTGTTCTCTACCCCATTTACCTTGCTTTTTTTTTTTTTTTTTTTTTTTTTTGAACACTATTTCACACTGACACAACATTTTTTGGCAGTATCAGTCAGAGACCCAGCACCTCTCTCTGAAGAAGTCATCATCCACTCATTGTCCATTATTTTATGCAGAAAGCTCAGATATTTTCCCTTGTGGAACACCTTATGTAAGATTTCCCTACCTTGAATTTCATATCAGTTTCTCCCTCAATCACTCAGATATTTCTGCAGCTCTTCACACTCTTCTAGCTGCTATCCTTAATGCCATCATCCTATAGCGCATCTCCTTTCCCAGGTTTTTTATTAATACCCTGGGTAACACAGGTTCCTGCATGACTTCCAGCAGTTTGGCCTCCCATTTACTAGTTCTTCCCAGAAGTTTCTCTTACGACATGGCTGCAGAGTTTCCCTGAAAATTTTATAAAGATTGTGAAACAATTGAACACATTTATATGAATACATGGTGTTCTTCAGCTCGCCCAGTTGTAATGAACTTTCTGGAGCTCAAATAATTATTTTAAGTATTCTTGCTGAACCATAGTAATGAAAACAGAAATAAAATGTATTCCTAGCTGACAAAAGCTTTTTTGTTCCTGTTGTGTTTGAAAATTTCCCTTTTGACAAAGCGTGTGTAATTTCTGAAAGATTTTAAAACATGATGAATGGTACAGTGCTATTTAATTGCAAAAAGAAGTGGTCAGTCTTTACTACCAAGAATAAAAAATATTAAGATCCTAGAGGTTTCATGGCAGTTCCATGGACTGAGCCTGTGTGCTGACATTGTTTTGGTTCTATTTTAATGTCCTTATTTTTCTGTAAACTTTTACACACTTTTATCACAGTCTGTGATATTTGCAATGAGGGCACAAAGCTCAGCTAAGAAACCCAGACTCAGTAAATACAACTTTGGATCATTTATATCAGAAAGCTGCCATAAAAATTACATAATCTGAGCTGAAACCCTTCACAAATTACATCATCCTTCTTTGTAAATTTGTACTAGACTTAAAGCAAAGACAAAGTAATTTCTAGGGCACACTAAGGCTGATACTAATAAGGGAGATCAAATACAGTCAGCAGATCAAAACAGCATCTGGACTCAGTGGCTAATGGAACATTTCAGTATGGAGATATAATACAACATAATGCAGTAATGTTAGTTGATTTTTCACAGACTGATAGTAATACATCATTAAAGCTTTTATATGCCCTGATCAGCAGCTCTGAGTGCTGTTCTGCTTGCAGGCTAGGAGCAGCCATGAATAAAATTGTTTTTAACATCTTCACTAAAGTGCATTTTCAGAGGATACAAAGAAAAGCTAAAATTGAAAATACTTATTTTGCTAAAGCCTTACTCTAGCCATGCATGACACCACAACATAGCTATTCCTGCTTCCAAAAATCACTCTCTTGAAAGATGAGGCTTTTCTTCTGGAATAAGAATCTATCAAGAATGATTTTAAAACCCAAGCTTTTATTTGCTTGGTCATTTGTCTGTTGTGAGTCATGTCTCAGAGCAGCAGAGTCCAAGGCTCTGACTGAACAAGCACTGTTCAGAAAAGAAGTCTGATACATGTTGCTGCCTATAATCTTCATTGATTTACAATGCAGTATCACTCCAAGCACTGCTTGCAGACAGCTGTGGCAGATGCTGTGGAGATGTTGTTTCTGTTCAGTGAAGATCCTATGATGAAACATCACCGAGATGGACTTGTACTGTAATTTTTCTTTAGAAGAGCTGTCTGTTCAGTAGTACCTTCATTCCTTTAAGAAGTCATCTACCATTTATGCATGTTTATGCATGCATAAACAGCTCAATACTCCATACACCCTTTCTTTGCTCATATTTAGGCCAGCAAGTTAGTGCCAACAGTACCCCATGCCAAGCCCTATGTTAAGTGGTGAAGAAATGATGACAAGAAAATTAAGAATTGTTGTTTTCCAGGATCAAATGCAATCCCATGAGCATTATTATCTCCAGGAAAAAAATTGCAGCTTGCAGAGATTGCAAAAACTCTGGGTGTTTTACATACTTATAAATGTTTAAAAGTAGCACCTTAAGGTAATACATGAGGCTGCTGAATCTCTATTCTTTATTGATCTTACATAAATTTGGAATAAAAACTGTAAAGCGAAGAAGTTGAGTTTCCCTTTGCTGAAGGGAAGGCTGTTTAGACTGCTAAGTCTAAAGTAATTCAGCCAATAATACTTGTTTGCTGCAAGAAAAACAAAATGACCCTAAGTAATGTCTATCTTAGCAACTGTCCCTTTATGATAATACTGGTGCTTTACAGTGAGACTGAGCCATGTGGGAGATATAAAAATAATATTTTTCTCCATACAGCCCAGAAGGTGCTTTTCTTGAGTACAGAAAATAGTGTCATCAGGCCTCAGGACAAGTACTGCTCTCCTTCAGGATTTCATGTCAACCAGTTTTTCAAATGATTCTTAAATCTCATAATGAGGAGCATTGTACTGTCATGGGATTCTCAATGTGAATACAGCAGTCTAATTTCATATAGACCATAGGAAAGGGACACAGACAAGGCAGGGTGGGGTAGCAGGGGCACAGGGTGTTTTATTTCCAGGCAGTGTCCTTTAGGGTAGTAATGTAGCTCCACATCCTCTGTAAGAACTGCATACACAGCCAGGCTGAAGGATGAATGCTGGCCTGCACCAAACACACCCTCCTGGGTGTGACCTGCACCTGTCTCTAATGGGATTACTTACCCCTTGTTAGGTGAGCATAAAGCAAAAGGAAAGCTTTGCTGCCTCAGAGCCTGATTTAATTTGCTTACATAATCTAGATACAGTGTGATAGGAAAACTCAGCACTTTGAAGAAGCTACTCAAAAAGAAATGCAAAGATCCCATGGCACTTTTAAAAAAGATGTAATTAGATAACCTGTGATAATGAGTTAGAGAAATATTAGCACTAATTGGAGAAGATTAGGAGAAGGCAGGGAAAGATGACCACAGGGATGGAGTCATCCTTTCTTGCAAGGGATGGTTGTAGACTGAGATTTGTTAGCCTGGAAAGAGATGAACTGGGGGAAGCAAGATAAAGCATTCATGTGAAGCATGAATGATTTGAGGAGTCACTTTTGGCAGAAGGATGCTGTGGATGCTAAAGGGCTGCTGAAGTTCAAAAGGCAAGTGTACAAGCCTGGGGCAGCAAAGTCCGAGGAGGGTTATGTCCAGCTCCAGAAATCTCTGAGCCTCAAATGACTGCAAATTGGGAGGAAGTATCTTCTATACAATTGCCTTTTTAAAGTATACCTTCCTCCTTCAGGATCTGTTATGGCCCACTTGGCAACAGCTCTTCAGTCTGGCACACCATACCATCGTGTGACTCCCTTGGGGCTGAAACTTGTAATCTAGTCTAGATGACCTGACTGTCTTGTCCTCCATCAACAAAATATTTTTGTTCAGCAACAGTACTCTGGGGAGTAAAGAATAGGAGTGGAAAATAACAGTGGTACTGCATTTAGTGTTGTAGCTACAGGACACATAATATTTAATTATTTATTAGGTACTGTGCCTTGTGACTATTGTTATATGCAAAACTGCAGTTAGAAGACAGTCTTATTTTACTGAAAATATGTCAAGGAAACAGACTTTGACCTTTTAAATAGTTGGATTCTATCCATAATAATAATAATTTTTTTCCATCAACATGTGTTTGAAGTGTAAAGAACACAAAGTGTCCCTGCAAATTGACTAATTTACAGTTAAAATTGACTGTCTTCATTTCACAATGCAATCATTTATTTCATGGAAGAAGAAAAACATATTTGTTGGAAATAAACACTGGTACATTGAGCTAAAGGCTCTACAGGGAAGACAATAGATTTCTGTTAGTATGGCTAACCTGAGATCATCACTGCAAAAATATTCTGTTTGCCTCAAGTTACATGTTTCAATTCTGTATGCTCTAAAAATACTGTTTTGTCTGGAGGAGAAGGAGGAGGAGAAGGAAGAGAAGAAGGAGAAGAAGACAGAACTTTATTTCCTTTGTGCAAGATGGATGCCAGACTATTTATAGTACATGATTCCTTCCCTCATTACAAAGCATGTGTTGCACTAGCAACCATTTCAGAGAGACTGATGAACTAAAACAATTAAACATACGGGCATTGCAAATGCAGTCTGACCAAAAATCCCTCTACTATATACTCAACTTCCGAATTCCAGTGTCAATGATGCTGAAGTAAGCAGATGTAAAGATCACAAAAGTATCTTGCTTCTCAGAAGATAGGAAGTACTTGAATTCAAGAAAAGCAAATTAATAAGTGTCTCTAGTAATTCATACCTTTTTTGTCTCTTTCATAGAATTGCATTTTTAGACATCATGCTGTGTATGCTTTCCTAAGAATTTCTTTAGTAATTACTAATGGAAGGGAAATCAAATCATGAGATACTGTAGCAAAAAAAAAAAAAAAATCTTCAGGGTACACCACAGGTACGTAGCCCTGAAATGCATCAGATTACCCAATTTTGCATCAGATGCTGACAGAAAGTAGGAAAGGAGAATAAAGACTTGGCTAATGGGATAATTCCTTGCTTACTTACCTTTCCTGAGATATTTAAAGGGATTGCATATGTTTAAAACTTGAGTCTCTTACTGACATAGTCTTAATTACTCCTAACTAAGGACCTGTTCAACAAGCAATTATGTAACTGAATTTTTTTTGATGTTTTGATATAGATGATCTAATGGAAAAGGACTGTGGATGGGAGGGCATGACATCCTCTGCAAAGAAGTACTTTTACTAAATATTGCTTGGGAGTGAAACAGTGATGTATCCATATGTCGTAGCAGGGGTCTATCACCCTCTGCCATCACAGATGAGAGAAACTCTTGGTGCCAGAAAAAGAAGGAGTCTCAGTCTTATAAACTAGAAGAGAAATTCTAGGTATCAAGTGGACAGAATGCACCATCAAATATCATCTGGAGCATATATCTTCCTATAAATGATGGGGAAGGAGGCTTTTCACAAATATGGTGGAAGAATCCATACCAAACACCTCCAACAGGACAAGTAACAGCAAACCACTCTACCATAACATCAGCAGGCAATAGTGACAGTGTTCCTACTCTGGAACTCCTCACTGTGAGGAGGAGTGGTGGTGAATTAATTTTTAAAAGCCTGAATTAGTGAAAGCAATATGAGATAACACAAAACAGCAAAATTAACTAGAGAAATCAATAAACCTTTGCTGGGTTACTTGCTAAGTCATGTTTACATCTGAGAAAGAGGTATACACACAGGGAAAGTTCTGCTTATCTGAGGATGAAACACCCAGTCTCAGTGATTTACAATGCTCTACAGGAATGCTAATGTTCTGTCATTAAACAGATGACTCAGAAGAGAGGTTTCATTGGATTGACCTAGAAGGCAGGGAGATACATAATAGTACATTACATGACATGAGCCAAAAAAATTAAGGAAAAAAAACCTGTAGAGTGCAAAAAGTGCCTTCCTTGAGCTGGACTAGTACTGCTGGTGTTTCAGTCACTTGGCTAGCCACCAAAGGAGCATTAACTGTTTTGAGGAACTGAAGAGATTTTTGTTTGCTTTTTGCTACAGCCATTTATATTCTTATTATCTCCATTTGCCTTTAGTCAGTCCTGACCACAGAATATTTTTGTGACAGAGTTTTACTTTAAAAACTAGGAAAGTTTTATAGTTCCTTTTGTTGTTTGATACATTTCTGACACTGTTGGATGCTGTGCCCAGGGAGAACATGAGATGACTTCTCCAAATATTAACAAACCTTCGTAATCCAGCTTTCTCACTGATTTCAAAAAGATATTTCACCTTTGTCTCGTCACAGACTGTAGGAAGGAAATTGAGTCAATGGGTGAAATAAATGCCCATGACAATCACCTGATGCAATTACACTGTTGAGCTGTGGGATTGGCTCTTCTTGTGAAGGCCATTTTTCAATGAAAAAAGCCTGACATGAGATGTTGATATCAAATAATAGGGACCCTGACCTAACTGAAGGCTGGGCACTCAGTTTAGGCATATAAAAAGGGAGGGTAAAAGCTTGTTCCCTCATCTTTGGGATTAAATATGCATGAATGTACTGAGAGCCAAGGCAATGTATTTTTTCACACCACACCTTTCACTTTAGATGATATGTGCACATTTACGCAGTTTCATATATTTTCAACATCTGCATTCAAAATGTAATTTACCCAATTTTACATGCAAATTAAATCCTTCAGTTAGCAATCTGAAGTACTTTAGAAAAATGAAGGTTTTCTGATTTATTCTTTGAAGATTCAGGTAAAATTATCACTCCCCTGTCCCTTTCTTCTTACATTCCTTCCTCCTGCCCTATCAAACAATATTGAGGCAATGACAGAGCTGGACAGACACAACTTAGCTTGTGAAAATATTGAAGCTATCACGAAAATGGAATAAAGTACACACTTTAAAGGAATTAGGGCTAGGTGGTCTGGCAACAGAAAATATTACAGCAGCGCTCTATCAGTACCAGATACAGTTGCTCTGCACAACTGCTGCTACAGCAAAAGCCCTTGTGTACTTCAGCTGTTCTTACTTCATGTAATTATACTGGTGCAAATTCTGCTAACACAGCTTGCCAGCACAGACACTAGCTCTACAAATTTCACCACTACAGGTTTGATGAATATTAGTCAAGTGTATTAAATATATAAGTAAACAAGTATACTAACAAAACTGTTCTAATGCAGGCTTGTTAAGACCTGACAATGCTTTAGGACTCTGATCCTCTGCTGACAACATATTTTATTCATTACTTTTCACATCAAACTTACTGACAGCTTGTTTGAATGCTACCCTTGGTAGGCTGCTGAGTCCATTTTGTTGATCTTCATTCCCTCCCTTACTGAAGTGTTACCTGAGCCATAGCTGGAAAGTGGGACCAAGCACCCAGTAGCTTTTTGTTAGCCGCCCTGGACAGCACCAGAACATCTGCACAAATTGCAGCCTGGAAACTGAACTGGATGGCTAACCAACAGTCCAGTTTGTATTGCAGAGGCTGTCTTACATTATTGAACAAGTTAGATGGATTTAAGCTGCCACGGACATGTTTCTCCTTTCTGAAGAGGATTCTTTGGCTCCTGCAGAGGACATCCTTAAGCTGTACTTCATTCAGCATTTGTGCAGTGCCTGCTGGGCACAAAGGAAGTCTACATCTATGGCCAGTCTGCTACTGAAGTCCAATAGTGACCAATATGTTTTTCTTTTTACATGGTAATGGATGGTATAATCTATATGTACCAAGGCCATGGAGTTTAGAGATGACCACTCTTCCCTTCCCTCCCTAGTGCTAGTCTCTCCTCCTCTCCATTGATCTCTCCTCCTCTTTTCTTATTTTTCTTTCCCTTCAAAGCTTTCTGAAACATTAAAAGGTTAAATTGCAGTTTGATAGTGAAATAAACACCTTCAGGCTATATCTGCAATCCCTGCTGGATTTATAGGAATATTGCATAATTTTTGTCTCATTGGCCTCAGTCTTCAGTTGAGTCACCAGTGGCACAAGGGAGTAATGTCTCTGTTGCAGGAACAAAACAACTTCTGTATGCTGCCTGTAGGAAATTCAATTGGTGTCTGTCTGCTTCCCTTTCTTCGTGGGGACACTTCTCAGGCACTAGAATTGGCTTAGCTGGGGAGATAAGTGACAATTGTGGATAGGAGGAGGGAAAACAGGAGGAGGAAATCTCTCTATTTTTTATCTGTCTATTGAGATGTCAGTGTCAGCCAAGAAGCACTTAAAAGAGACCTACACTTATCTGTCAAGAACAAGGACACATGGAAAGATCTAGTCATGACAGGAAAAGCCAGTTACAAGGATGCACATGCCTAGGGTTTTCTGTAATGTTTCCTGATGAGAGGCTCACTGGTGTACTCAGGGCTGGATCACTGCTTTGGGAGACAACAAGAGGGAACTAATTCAAACCTTCAGGTTTCGACCAGCCACATGCGCCGGTTCATAGTCATAAACATTCGTCTCTTCTGGGATCTTTGCCCACATTAAGTCAGTACAACTTCACTGATTCCCTTGATCTGAAAAACATGCATGCCTGTTTCCTATATGGCTTCCAGCATCACAGGCTGTTTTACATGGACTGGGCAAATTTGACCTAATATGGATTTGCCTGCTTTTCTTAAGAAAAGTGCCTCTATGTGTGAAGGAGGAAAATTTGGAGTCTAATTACATGCAGGTTGATTCAAATGGTACCAAGTCATACAAAAATGAGAGAACTACTGAAGCTCTGAGAGCCTCTGTGTTTCCTGGTTGTGTACAAAAGACACTGCAGCAAATTGTTTCAATTGGCATAATAAGATGAATGAATCATAAAGCAGACAAGCAGCAATTCATCCCTCCACGCAGTTTCTCCCTCTAATAGTATTGTAGTTAGTCAGCTCAGTAATTATATTTTCACTAACATTTTGCTTGCAGTCAGGTTCCTGTGCTCTCACTGACCAAAGAGGATAGCATACATTCACAGGTTTATCCCAGAAAATAAAATGGTTTTGTAGCTCTACAGAATTTAATCCCAGATGCAAAGATCAGAGTTCCCCTCACCAGATACACACCCACCAGTAGCCTCTGACCCAGGGTAACCTTGGAAATGAATGTTCAACTAATTTTCACAGACCAGACCAATGCAAATCTAGTTTAAATAGGCACAGGCTTCAAGCTGCTCATCAAGAGAGCAGAATACTGCCAACCTTATTTTCAGTTTTTGTAGGACCTAAGTAGGCTTATCAAAAAGTTTCTAATCAGACACCAAAGCTTTCTTTGATATCTTTTTAACATTAGGGTTTTCAGTTGGTAGAGGCTTCACACAGAGGCACATTGTAAAAATGCTTTTCTCATTGCTGAGTTTCATTGCTTGACAGTGTAAATATAAAATGCCAACTTGTACAAACTCTGTTCCTCTTGCCTTCACAGCTATTTGTAGGAAAAAAGCCAACAGATTTTGGGATCATCTTCTGTATCCAAAAGTAGGCAGCAGAAATTACAAAGCTATACTTGGCTGCATAGGCTTTTTTTTTTCAAAGCATGTAAGTGTCAGGTGTTGGTATTTGAGCTTCTGGATCATTCCTGATTACACTGTCTTGACACCAGTCAAGGGTAGCATTATCCAAGATCTGTTCTGAGTCACATGTGCAATGCTGAACTGTCTAGCTTACCTCATTGGCACTCTTTATTTGTAAATATTAGGGGATTAAGCAAAGTCAAACTCCAGCATCCATGCATTACTTTCTGATTTCAGAAAATGCCATATATTTCTAAAAGATCTGGAAATCACTAGAGTTCCTTTTTTCTCATTATTAATCTAGAAAATAATTCTGAAGATTAACAAAGAGATGGGGTGTGTAGATAAAATATAGAGGAAGACAGAAAGAAATTTCCAGTGTTAGCAGTTTATGGCAACCCAAGATTTATTTCATGCCACAAGAGGACTGCTTCAGAAGACTGGTAAAAGCTTTGCAGTGCCATTAGCTAGTGGTGTGCTCCACTCTGAAAGGCAGGCAAACACAAAGATGCTCATGATCAAAAAGGAAAAGCAAAAGTCAGAGGGTCCAAATAAGTTGCATAGTTTTATTAGTAAATTATACATTTGGCATGGAAATTGGTATATGTTAATAGTTAGTCCCTTATCATTCAGTATAAACACATGGTGGTGGATTTTGAGGGAGGGAGAGAGGGAGGGAGGGAGGGAGGGAGGCAGGAAGGAAGGAAGGAAGGAAGAAGGAAGGAAGGAAGGAAGGAAGGAAGGACATTTTATAGACAACTTTCCCCATCCTAGAGCTAAGTTTCTCAGTTTCTCACTTTAAATGCAAATTATTTGTCATGCACAGTTTGTTCTTCTATACCTTTGTGAAAATGGGTCAGAGGGTTTCGGAGGTCTTTGGTGATCTTGATCCCACCTCTATTTGGTTGACCTTTAGTTGACAGTCCATGCCTACTTCTTGACCTTATTCCTGCAGCTGTGCTGTGCTGTGTTGTGCTTATCTCCAGAAGCCAGAACAAGGGTGTTTGACACAGAAAAATACTGCCCTACCTCTGTCGGGTCTCCTTCTCCAGCCATATTCTCTTCTTTCTCACATCATGTTCTTACTATCATTTATTTGTTTAGCTCTAAGCCATCTGGCCATCAGTGTTTGAGACATATATGTTAGCCACTTATCTTCTGGGCTTCTACAGCTAGAGGCAAGCAGTCATATATGTTACACATGAAACTGATTTGGACTTCAAGTCTCTGGCCTCAACCAACCGTAATAACATATCTTGGCCCATCTGTTATATCTAATTCAGGTAGTGAAAATTTTGTGTTAATTTCTCTACTTTTACTCTTTTGACCCTCAGCTTAACACTGATTTAATATCCCCAAACTTGGTTCTGATTTGAGTGCTTTTTTTTTTTTTTGCTTTTTTTTAATGGTAATCTTTTCTCTACAGGTTGGGTTTTTTTCTATTTACTTGCCTTTGACACCAATTTTTAAAAATAAATATACTTCAGTTTGGCTCTTTCTGCTCACCAGCTGCTGCTATATGGTAGTTTATAGAGAAGGCATTTCCTAGAGATTATGTGTTTTCACATAATCTCTAGGAAATCTCTAGTGTTTTCAGTGAGAATGCTCTTGTGCTGATGGATTTGAAATGTGATTTTCCAAAATATTCATTTAATGCTCTGTCCTTATGGAAGTGCCTTCCAATTCAATTAGCTCTCCATTTTTAGAAAGCAATGCACACAATGGTGGGTTAATGGACAAAACTAACTTGCTGAAGTTTGAATACTTAAAATATTTTGGGGTTATTACAGTTACAGGACAAATGGAACTTTGTAACCCTGTTCAGTTACTGTCAATTGTTCTCTGCAGATTACTTCCTATCAGCTCTTCATTCCACCACAGTTACTTTATCTAGCTGTGGATTTCCATATTACCTTTGGGGACTGATTTACAGGTGTGCTTGTGTCCTGCTATCCACTGTTCCTGCCAAAAGTCTGGTAGGATACATCTCTCTCCTGATGAAGATGGCTGGTATTATGTAATGAAGATGTATGGATAACCAATCTTTTGCATCCATGACAATGTGTGCATCACTGCAACTGACTAGGCTGCAATGTGTCTGAATTTGCCTTATGATAGAGGTGAATTACAGACATGTTCAACATACTTCTAATCCTATTTTTGGCATCCAGGAACAAAGTACCAACTGCAAATGGCAAATGTATTGGCAAGTCTTCGTCACATGGATATGCATGTCTTACTTTCAGCCAGGGCAAGGTTAATTTTTTACAGTAGTTGGGAGAGGGGCATGGCCAGACCCTAATGTTATTTGCATCATTTCCAGGTGGAGGGAAAATCAGCTCTTTTCCTTTTCTGAGAAGGGTGTCCTTTTCTATTCAGGAGAAAAGGAAGGGTGGGGAAGAGCCTGTCAATATTTGTCAAAGGCTATATGTGTAAGTGGTTTCTTTTTCTTATACCTTTTGTTATTAATTATGTTGCTGTTATGGTTTGTTTCCTTATCTGATTGCTGTTTCTACTAAATTCTTCTCGCAGCCTATGATTTTCACCTTTTGTGTCTCCAATTCTCAATTCCATCCCATCAAAGTGGGAAGAGGAAGGGGAAAGCGGAAGGGAGTGAGAGGCAGTGTGGTTTGGACTCTCTTGGGAGAACTAAATTGGGAAGTACCCATCCTAAATCATGACAATCTATTAGATACTGTATGAGGAGTCAGTGGATATCCAACAAATGTCCAGTCTGCTCCTTCTCAGCTGTAGCATGAAGCTCCATGAAGCTTTCTCCAAGAAGGAAGAAAACAAATCTCAATTCAACGGTCTTGGTTTCTGAAAATCATTTCATACTGACATTCACAGCTTTCTGCTGCTTTTATTGTTTACAGTGGCTTTAACAATGGCATTGACTTTGGAGAAGTGAATAAGCATGCTTTTTCCTCTGGATGTCCATGTAAGTTTTAGGTCAGCACCTGCATAATGTAAACAGGCAGTTGAGTAGAAACAGAAAAATAAATTGGAAATAATTTATTTTAAAACATCAGAAAATACCAAGGAAAGGGTTGAACAGTAAAAAGGCTTGAGTAAGAGAATACAAACTACAGAACCAATAGAGACAAGATTAAAGAAACTGCCTGTGAGTGGGCATCAGCTGTTAGAATCACAGCAGTTTGATCTGGCTTACGGGGGGAAAAGATGGGCCATAACTTTCTGGTGCAGTTATGTGCTTTGGGAGTGAGCACCATGAAGTACCACAGAATCACAAAATGGGTCAGATTGGAAGGGATCGTAATGTATCCTCTGGTCTAACCTCCCTGCTCCAGCAGGGTCATTCTAGAGCACATGGCGCAAGATTGCACCCAGACACTTCTTAAGTATCTCCACTGAGGGAGACTCCACAACCTTTTCCACAGCCTTTTCCACTGTTCAGTCACCTGCACAGTAAATAAATTTTTCTTCATGTCCATATGGAACTTCTTGTGCATAAATTTCTGCCCTTTTTCCTATTGTTTGGCACCACTGAGAAGAGTCTGGATCCATCCTCTTGGCACCCTCCTTCCAGATACTTACAAACATTGATTATATCATATTCCTCAAGGCTAAACAGGCCCATCTCCCTCATATTTTCCTCATAAGACAGATGCTCTAGTCCCCTTATTGCCTAAAGGTTGTTTTTTTTTAAAATAACTAGACAAAAAGTCTCTGGGTGACATTATTTGACCATACTGTGGCTTTTTAGTACCTAAAAGGAACCTGTAAGAAAGCTGGAGGGAAACTTTTTACAATGGTGCGGTGTGTAGTGAAAAAACAAGGCTTTAAACTGGAAGAGGGTAGGTTTAGATTAGATATAAGGACAAAATTTTTATAATTGAGGTGCTGAAACACTAGTACAGATTGCCCAGAGAGGTGATAGATGCTTCACCCTTGGAAGCATTCAAGATTAGGCTGGATGGGGTTGTGAGCAGTCTGATCTATTTGGGGATGTCCCTGGTCATTGCAGGGGGTTGGACCTTTCGATGACCTTTCAATGTCCCTTCTAGCACAATGTATTCTGTGATTCTGTGGTGTAATGGAAAGTGTCGCTGGCCATGGCAGAGAGCTTGGGATTGGGTTTATCTTTAAGATCCCTTCCAACCCAAATAATTGTGTAATTCTCATTACCTTTTATGCCCCCTGCTGGACTTCCTCCAGGAGCTCCATGTCTCTCTTCTACTTGTGACCCCAGAACTGGACACAGCATTCCAGGTGAGGCCTCTCCAGGGCTGAGTAGAGGGGCAGGGTTACCTCCCTTGACGTCCTGGCAATTCTCTTCATGATGAACCCCAGGATGTCAATGGGCTTCTTGGCTACCAGGACACACTGCTGGCTCATGGAGAGCTTGTTGTCCACCAATTCCCTCTCCGCAGAGCTGCTCCCCAGCAGGTCACCCCCAGGCTGTGCTGGTGCCTGGGGTTGTTCCTCCCCAGCTGCAGGACCCTGCACTTGCCTTTGCTGAATTTCAGAAGGTTCCTCTGTGCCCATCGCTCCAGGCTGCTGAGGTCCTTCTGAAGGGCTGCTCAGCCCTCTGGGCTATCGGCCACTCCTCGCAGGTTTGTGTTGTCAGGAAATTGCTGAGGAGGCCTCTGCCCCTTCGTCTAAACCACTGATGGATAAATTCAACAATACCAGGCCCTCGAAGGACACCACCAGTGACAGGCCTCCAACTAGACTCTGTGTCACTGATCACAACCCTGTTGCATGTAAGCATGTGGTATTTCTCCTGCAGGTCAGTGATGAGGGTGCAAGGCAGCTGTGCCTCAGCTCCACCTGAACCATGGTGGCAAAAGAGGAGGGGTTGGAATTCATCACACCTAACTGACCATCACTGAGCTGGAGGTTGCCAAAGCAGGACTGATTTACTGTGAAGATTGTAGGTGCAAGGTCTGCTCATTTTGTCATTTATATTGACTACTGCCACTGATCAAGTAGATTGGTTTGTCCAGCCATGAGCTTGGAGAGACCTCCAAATAAGTATTCTGCTGTGGAGAGTATATTTCCAGAAGAGGACTTCATGTGTAACTCAAAGAAATCCTAAAGACAGATTTAATGAATGACACTCAGCTTTTCTCACTGCAGTAAAATGACGGGGACCTGATCTTAATTTTCTTGCTGAGACTGGCCTGCAGAGCCTGAAATTCAAAGATACAATATCTGCTTTGTTACTCTATGAGCTTGCTGTAAAATATGCTGTAATCTCTGCTAGGGATATGTTGTGCATTCCCTGGAGGTTTTTCAGCACTGAGGAACACTTCAGACTGCTTAACAGTTTGTTCAGGCTTTGCCTTATAAGGTCTTTTAACTCCAGCACAAGCACATGACAGCCCCTCCAAGTGTCAGGCTGTTGGGAACAGATCACAGCAACAGTTTCTCTGCTCAGAGAGCCACATTTGTCCTGGCTGCCTTAACCTACTGCCCTTCTAGCTCCTGTCCTGACAGGCAGCATAAAAATGGGGGCTTATGGTAAATGGTGGGAAGGACAAAATTTAACTGTGCCTGTGTGCATGTCCTTACAGGAAAGACTGAATGGTTTTGAATACGTCAAGATCCTTTTGTGTTTTACACAGACTTTGATTACAGCTGTCATGCCCTGGGAAGATTGGTGGTCTACTGCTTTACACACATTCTTCGGTGGTAGGGCATGGGATCTGCTGCTCTTGGGAGACATCTTTTCTGCTGGTGAAGCTGAGAGCCATGAGTTAAAACTTGCTCTCACTTCATTCCCACTCTGCAATTTTAACAGTAGCAGCAATTTTATATCAAGGCAGCAGAAACACTTCTCTTCTATTCTCAGTGTGTCTGTGTCTTATTTTAGCAGCTCTGAAACATCAGCAGATAAGGCTAAAGTACTGAAATGGTGCATGCTAACCACTGAAAGCCAAACATGCTTTGCTTTGACTTAAAATATCCTCTGGTTCAGTTCTAAGCCATGGGAAACAGGCACTTGGGGAAATTCAGGAGTACTTTCAGCCTCTCCTGTAGTTCCCATCAGCATTCCCATTGCAGCTTGGCCAGGCTGCACATTGGCAGAAACCTCACTGCCCTTTGCAAGTGTTTGGAGTTGTGGGGAAAAGCAACCCAATGCGGGGGCAACAGAGGGGGCAAAGCAGCCAGGAACAAACCTTGGACTTCCTGCACCCCAATCCTGCCTTGTCAGAAGGCTATCCCATCTCCTGCAGGCAAAGCCCCACTCCTTAAGCTCCCTCCACAACCAAGAAAGCCTTCCACATTTCAAAAACCTACAAATAGCAGCAACTTTGACTACACAGACTCAATAGCTGAGTAAATCCAGGCTGTCTGGGGCAAATCATTCAAATGAGGACCCATAGAGATAGGGTTGTGTGACTTCAGTGGGACTACCATTTGAAAGCAATCTGTTCAAAGACTCTGAAACAGAATTGTAACCTGCTTTGAGGGCAAAAAAAGGCAAGACATCTGTAGCCAGTATTTGTCATCATACAACACGTTATCTAGAGCCAAAAGATCATGACTTAATTAAACATTACAACTGCAATAACCACAGTATCCACAGATCTTAAGTTGCCCAGAGTTGGGCTTTTCAGAAACAGATAAAAGAACTGCCTGTGTTATGTGAGCTCTGTATACTGATAGGGACATTCATGTAAAAATTTAAGCTGCATCTGCTAATCTCCAAAGCAAACTAACTTTTGATAGTTTTTGTTGTGTGTTTGTTTTGTTTTTTAAACACATTTTAAGGACTTTTGCACCAACTTTTACTTACAGTCCTATCTAATGTGGGCACTGATCAAAAGATTTTCCAGTTTCCTACTTGCAGCAATGCTGCATTTGACTCTCTGGCATTGCAGCAGCTGAAATTGCAGTTCAGTGAAGGCAAAGAAAATGCAAACTAATACTTGCTATGGAACTTTTAAAACAAAATCAACAGACTAAAATATTAGCTCTGCTTCCCTTGAATCGTCATTTTGATTTGAAAATGCAAACCAGATCTCTGATTTAAAGGCAAACTCTGTTTTTCGTGACATTTTTACATTATTAACTCATTTTTCTCAGTGCAATCTTTGTTTCTCTTTAAAGTATCAAGAAAGTTCCTTTTGGTTTGCATCTTTTTTCCTCTCTGCCTCATTCCAGAAGACTGTAAGCTACCCTTTGTTTCTGCAGCAGTGGGTTTTCTGTGCTCTTTGGGAAAACTGTGATCAGATCAATTGCAGGAATGATTGTCACTACAAAATTTCACAGCTGGTACACTTTCATCATGAGATGAGACAGGCAACCTAGAATACTAAATCAAAATTCTGATAGCCTGATAACAAGGGTAGTGAAAACAAGAAAAAAATGGCTATTAAAAAAGAAGCATTTTTTGGGGAGCTGATTTGTGGAACTCCTTGCTGAATTAAGCTAATAATAACTCTGACTGCTAATAGTCAGAACTATCAGTCAGACAGCAGAGGACTAGAATCTTAGGTTGATAACAAATGCAATGTTGTTTTAAACCACTGTATTTTGAAAGGGAAAATCAAATCCAGAGTTGCCTATCAAGCTGTGATTATGAACTCCCAGACAAAGATTTATTAATTTGAAGGTACTAATAAGAAGGACTTAAAATAATTTTTTCAACCAAAAATAAAAATACACCATATAATTTACACATTTTTATGTATTGTGAAATTTAACTAATCATCCTGTAACTAATCATCCTCCCTCAGCAGCCACACAGCAAGCAGACCCAGTACTGCACAGTTTACATTAAAAGAACAAGAAGATGAGAAGACAAGAAGACGAGCAAAGAAACACCTTCATAGAAGGATGACATCAAAGTTGTCAGAGCTTGACCAGTAATGACATCTACAGAATGTCTGCTTATTGATCTACTCTACTAAATAAATTAATTTAATTTGTTTAGGTTAGAGTTTTTTGCAAGTAGTGTTATTGACTTGCAAATATATTGGGGGAGAGGGGGATAGGGAGGGCATTGGAAGAGAAATTATTAAATTCCTAGACAAATTTGATATGTGACAACTCAAAATACAACAAATCTCATGTCAACATGGAGATTTGTGCTTTCAATGTAGTTGAACTGTGGTTTGGCAATTAATAACATGTCCAGTAAAAGAAATATTGAAGTTGTTGCTTGAAACAGACATGTCCAGGGCTCTTGTCACTTCATTGTCATCACGCACCAAATACAAAATTGACATCTGCTGTGGACATACATACGTAGGTTTATGCATACTTGTAGTACACTGAAACAGCTATAACACCACACCATGACCACCTTTCTTGATTCTAGTGACAACCTGGGCACTAGAATCAAGAAACACCTTTGTCTTTTGATTACTCTCAATTGAAGTATTTTATCAGTCTTTAAAAAGTATATTTTTAAAAATATACTTAATAGTCTTTAAAAAGTATGTTTTTCCACTATAGAAACAGTCTAAAATGGGGATAAAATTAATTTGTCTAAAAATATCTCATGCATCTATTTTCTCCATACTTTTGTTGGGTGCCCAAGCTACAAATGTTGTAATGCCCATAAAGTTAGAAGACCAAATACATTGGTCATCTAAAGAAATCAAGGGAAAATTGTAGTAACAGAGAGATGATTTTTCTTTTCTGTGAGCGAAGAACAGACAATCATGTTGGGAAACATCATGAAGAAGAGATGCATTTTTTTCATTAGTTGTATCTGTTTGTCTCTTTACAATTTTATAAGGAAAGCAAAGTTCCTCCACCATCCTTAAAAAAGAGTCTCAGGCTGTTGTGATGTGAAGAGTGGTCTGTAGCAGAAGCAAACCTCAGCTGAGGGATTTTTTCACTTCACTAATTGATTCAAACCTAGGGGAAGTCTGCAAGGTTCTGGTTCTGCACAAGAATAATTCAAGAAAAAATAGCCTTATATTGTTAAATTAACAATCTGACATGCTGCCTGCTTCTCCAGATATGCAGATGGCCCTGGTACATGATTACTATTATTTTAATACATGATGGACAAATACACATAGCACAGAGCTACAATAGACTCTCTCACAGTATGTGCCCTTTTTAAACAAGTTTCAGACCCTTAGGGAGCCTTTTTGTTTTCATTCCTGACACACCTAGCAGTAACTAACCTACATGAGAACACTTCAGACCTTTTGAGAGAGGTTTGAATTCATCACGAAGTTGAGGACACCTGCAGCCTTGCTCCACATGTTATTCTCTGGTACAGGAGACATAAACCAGAGAAGGCTGGAGAAGGATGAAAAGCTGACTTAAGTACTAAATTAAGACATAACTGGAAGTTTTCAAAGTTAAAGCATTCAACCTCTTCCCAAATATCTTTATTTAAAAGGGTGGGTGACTGCTTAGTTTTGAAACAATTATGTCTTGTATTCTCTTCCACGTTTCAAAATTGAAATACATGCAGAAGCTTAAAATATAGACAAGTTGACAGGGAATTTCAAAGCAGTCTAGAGGTTTAAGAATAATTTTTAACTAAATTCAGGGGAAGACAATGTCAATCATTAAGACTGCTTTGTAAATCAGCATTAAATTTCATCCTAGGAACTTCTGACTACTAGATTCAATTAATACTATCTCTTCTGAATGCTACTTACCAAACAAGACCTTTGTACATTAGAGTTGCAAAATAAAGATGATTTACTAATTACATGCACACCAGAGATACCAGTTTAATTGTAATGTCATCTTGAGTGAGGCTTGTATGTGGTATGCAATAGAAGCATAAAATGCTGTCCTACAGTGTAGAACAGTTCTCCAGTTTGTACCTTACAGCATTAAGGCATAAAATAATGCTTTAATGCAACAAATAGAAAGTCAGTAGAATTTGCATCTTCCTCTGGAATTCTGATCAAGATTTTTTTCATCATCTGCTGTCTGTAGTACTAGTTTTGGAAAAGCATTAGAGGAACTAATACCTTCTGGTCATGACCCTGAGCAAGGAACTAGTGGGGATACCGTTCCTATGAAAGAGACTTGACAGTGTGCTTGGGTGCCCGTGATTGTAGCACTGGAAATGTGACCACAGAAAAGGAGCAGCCTTAATGATCCTTGGAAGAAATCACTTTCACATATGCAATGCAAGGTCTTCATGTAATACGTGTTCACAGCAAAGTCTTGGCATTTTGTTGGCTGCCTTGGGCTGTGAAAAGCTTAATGAATTCCCTAGATAGCAAAAGAAGTCAGATGTACTAATTTGAACGTAGTGTAGACTGATCCAAAATTCACATTGAACTTTCAGCATGTGTCCAGAAAGTAGCCAGTTATTTTTGTCTCTTCTTTGTGGCTCTGCCACTCTCTGAAATGGAGGCCAAAAGGCCAGGAGATGCTTTCTGTGTGGAAGATTTCCAGCTTTTATCAGGTCAGAAGACCAGAAATGGCATAATGTCTAAAAATACATAATGCCATTTTGATTTTTGGTTGATTTTCATTTTGAGTTTATTTATTTATGGCACCACTGACTAGCAGGTTCAAAGGCTACATGACAGGTCTCAGAAGGATTTCAGGAAGATGGACTGTGATAAATAGACCTGACTCCAATCTGACTCACTCTTTCAAAATACTCTTAAGGCCCCTTGTTTGAATTAATGCATTTAACTCCTCTTTACCACTGAGATAAAACTAAAATTTTAGTTCTTGTGTTCCTATCATGTGCTGAAATTGAGGAGGACTGGTTTAAATGCCCATTGTTAAATTACAACCTTCATACAGATAAGCTGTAGAGACCTCTCTGGGCAGCCCCTCCACTGAGAAGAAGGTAATGATTTCATAATTTTCCTACCTATTTAACTTTAGCTGAAAGTTTGCCATTAACACAAGCTGCCCTTGTAGACTGGAATGGATTCCTCAAAACTTTTTTGGCATTGCAAAACCAACACTAATCCCATAGCCCTTCTTCTACGAGCTTAAGGATAGGAGACAAAGCTGAGAATGGTCTAAAGGATCTGGTAACAAAAGGATGTTTAAAAACTAGGTATTAAGTTATCTTCTGGCCATATGTGAGGGGAAAAATAAAACAAAGATCCCAGTGTCATCACAGCAGTAGTAAGAAACAAATATGCAGATTCTGACCCCAGTTACATTCTGGAACACTCATTTATTTTCACCTTTCTACAGCTTTTGTTTTTTGGGCTGCAGACAACTCTTTTATTTTCTTTACCATCTCACTTCTGAAACAAAATCCAGTATACCCAAACCAGAAGTAAGTATTTTGGTGGTTTTTAAGGGAATATAATTTTAGCTATGTGCTATATGTGGAAAATGATCAGAAGGCACAAGAATAGAAATAAATACCACTAAAAGCAGTTTTCCTGTTGCAATCCGAGTTGTTTGAAGAGAGAGAAATGCCAGAACCAACAGGAACCAAGCTTTAGTTTTAAAATCTAAAGTGAAAAAATATACACTTTTTGCTCTTTTTCGTGGCAGAATGAATAGCCAAGTCAGTTTTAAGGGACTGGAGGGGCTAGAGCCTCCTCTGTATCAGCATTACAGTTGTCAGGAACAATGAAACTCAGCACCACAAAATGTTTCAAATGGAGTGGATAACACAAGTCCTCCTACACACAATTCTCAGCTCATTAACAGCTATAGAGAGATGCACAGCTAAGGGGTGGTGACCTATTTCGGTGGCATAATTTTGCTGATAGAATTGAAATTCAACAGAAATTCCCTTTTTAGTGAAGAGAGTTGTCCTATTCACAGATATGTCTCTGTCGTGCACTGTAATGCTGGCAGTATTGCTTGTTCTCATCATTTCTCTCTGCCTCAGGTGGATGTTGAATGTCAAGGGAGGCACTGAGAATAGAAAGTGGAAAGTAAGGACAAATCAGGATTTCCTTTCTGTGTAATTCAGACTAAAGGAATTTGGGAAAAGTTGTCTCACATTCCTCCTCTGCAGGTCATCCAATCCCACACTGGTGCGCAGGAGCTGTCACTGGGCCAGTCACAGAATCACAGAACCAGCTAGGCTGGAAAAGATGTTTGAGGTCATCAAGTCCAACCTATTACCCTGACAATTAGACCATGGCAGTGAGTGTGATGTCCAGTCTTTTCTTTAAGACCTCAGGAAAGGTCTTCACCTCCCTGGGCAGTCCATTCCAATGCCCAATCTCTCTTTCTGTGAAGAACTCTTTCCTAATGTCCAGCCTAAACCTCCTCTGGCACAGCCTAACGGACTATCCTCTCATCCTGTCACTGGTTGCCTGGGAGAAGAGGCAGACCCCCACCTGGCTACACCCTCCTTTCAGGGAGTTGTAGAGAGTGACAGGGTCTCCCCTGAGCCTCCTTTTCTTCAGGCTAAACAGCCCCATCTCCTTCAGCTGCTCCTCACAGGGCCTCCTCACAGTGTTCGAGGCCCTTCACCAGCCTTGCTGCCCTTCTCTGGACACATTCCAGCATCTCAGCATCCCTCCTGAACTGGGGTCTCAGCACAGCACACAGAAGTCAAATTGTGGCCTCACCAGTGCTGAGTACAGGGGAAGGATGACCTCCCTGCTCCTGCTGGCCACACTATTCCTGATCCAGGCCAGGATGCCCTTGGCCTTCTTGGCCCCCTGGGCACACTGCTGGCTCATGTTCAGCCGGCTGTCAACCAGTACCCACAGGTCCTTTTCCACCTGGGCACTGTCCAGCCACACTGTCCCCAGCCTATAACCTGCAGGGGGTTGTTGTGGCCAAAGTGTGGGACCTGCCATTTGGTCTTCTTAAATTTCATATTGCTGGACTCAGCCCATCTACCCAGGTCCCTCTGCAGAGCCCTCCTACCCTCCAACAGATCAACATTCCTGCCCAACTTGGTGGCATCTGCAAATTTGCTGATGGTGGACTCCATCCTCTCACCCAGATCATCAGTGACGATGATAAACAAAACTGGCCCCAGCAGAGACCCCTGGGGAACATCCCTGGTGAGCAGCCACCTCCTGGGTGCAGCACCATTCACTCCCTGGGCCCAGCCATGCAGCCAGCTCCTAACCCAGCAAAGAGTGCTCCTGTCCAAGCCATGGGCTGCAGCTTCTCCAGGAGTGTGCTGTGGGAGATGGTGTCAAAGGCCTTGCTGAAGTCCAGGCAGACACATCCACAGCTCTCCCTGCTTCCAGGCGGGTCAGCTGGTCACAAAAGGAGATCAGGTTGGTCAGGCAGGACCTGCCCCTCCCAAACCCATGCTGGCTGGGTCTGATCTCCTAGCTGTCCTGCAGGTGCCATTTGATCACACTCAGGATGATCTGCTCCATAACCTTGCCAGGCACTGAGGGCAGACTGACAGTTCTGTAGTTTCCCAGATCCTGCAGCTGGGTAAGCAAGGTGCAGTGCTAGCAGCCAGCACTGAAGTCCCAAGAGGAGACAGACTGCTTCCTCCACCTGGGAATCTTCAAATAACCCAGCTACCTGGCAAAGAAAAAAGGGAGAAAAGAGAAGTGCATACATACTTTCTTCTTCTTCCCTACTTCAAGGAAAGTCACAGAAACCAGCATCTTCAGGGCAGCTCATCTGAGGCTTTGGCAGGGAATGCTCTGTGGCTCACTTCTTAAGTTACTGCCAAAGACATTAGTAGCTGCCAAGTTACTGCAAGCTGTTGAATAAACCTCAGGCTAGCACAAAGCTGTTTTAGCACGGTTGTGGGGCTGGCAGAACAACAGGTCTCAGGAAAACAATTGCTTCTAATCCCTTGTTCTAGCCAAATCACCTACAAGCAACTGTTTGTGGACAACAAACAACGTTTGGCCAGATTTCTGGTCTGTGGAGTCTCTCAAGGGCTCCTACCACCCTGGCATCTGCTGGTCTGTTGAGAGGAGGTGTCATGAAGCTTTCATGACTAAATGAAGACCCTCTAGTCAGAGGACTTCTCAATGCCATCTTCCCATGGCTTCAGAATGAAACGAAGCAAACATGGAAAACTTCATAGACTGCATTTATTAATAATTTGTGGCTTTACTATTCATAAGCCTGCTGTCTTGGGAAGGTTTAAAACAAAGCCCTGTGCTCTAGCTTTTATTTCTTAAACAATGCTATCTCCTGCTGTGTATGTTTCAACTCCATGGCTTGACAGCAAGTGGCAAACAGAAGAAAAAAAATAAAGAAAAAGGGGAGATGAAATAATTTCAGTTTGATTTATTCAAACTCCAAGTTTTATTAATTTTTTTTTCTATAAAGAAATAATGATCTTTTGTGCTTAGAAAACTGGACTCAGGAGGCAGAGGTTGAACTCTGCCAGTGCTCTCTTGTTCAACTTCAAACGTATAACTAATAGTTTCACCAGCTACATTTTCTAGATACAAAGTGCTGTGAGGGATGGAGGGGAGATTTCCAAACCTTTGATTATCCTCTTGCACAAACTGCTTGGGGGCTGTGCCCATGAAAACCCATGCAAGGGGGAATGGGGAATGAAGAAAGTGTACTGGTGGTAGCATCTGCTATTCCACAGAAGGGTGAGGGCACATCTTTGGGTGCTCAACTTCTCACTTTCACTATTGCAAGTCATGAGTGACGAGGTATTGGGCACCTCCCTCCACCAGCCACACTGAGTGGCTGTGAAGGGCCTGGACAACATTCCCCATTATACAGCCACCACTTCCTGAGTCAATGCATCCAGGCAGGATGAAAACAACTGTCCTGGAGTGATGTTGCCCTGGGATGAAGGTCTCTGCAGCTCACAACTGTGAGGTCCAAGAGGCCCAAGCACAGCCCCTGGTGTTATAAGCACTCCATATCCCCAGCAAGCTGTCTGAGTAGAGGCTAGAGAAGGACAGGAAGAGGCTTTTGTGTGGTGAGGCAGAGAGCTACAATTAAACTGCAGATGGAGTAGTCTCTCCTGGAAGTTTTGGATGGTGACACTGCCAGAAATTTTGAAGGGAATGTAGTGTGAGGCACAGTGTTTGAGGAAGTCCAGAAAATGAGCATGGGTGATGAGCTCAGGTATCTAAAAGTTTAGACTACCTATTCATTCCTGAACTATTTTAATATAGCCAGACTCTGGTAAGGAAGGTAAAGAAAGATTAATCAAACCTCAGAATTTTGACTTAGAAGAAAATAATATGGTTCAAACTTGCTGTAGGAATGAATGCTTGAATACTGAGAATGCCAGAGCAGTGTTAGTGCAGCACAATGGAACATGCTGGCATGTGGTAATTTTAAGAGCCAGAAGTATCTCCTCTTAAACAATCTGAAATGCAAATGTGAAGCCCATTTTCCCTCCTTGCTCTGTGTTTTCCCGACAGCCACTGACAGGATCCAACCAGTAACTTGTCACCTCAAAAACACATTGATGCATTTGCAATGGCTGAAGTGCTAATCCTGACCATCATGTGTATGCATGTGCCTTCCTTATGCAGTCTTCAGGACAAATTCTGGTTTCTTAGACTAAATCAGTCTACCAACAATCAGGAGAATGAGAAGTCAAAGGTTTCCTAGGGATAAGATTCCGGGCATCATGCAGAAGGGTTCTTATAGTAAGCAGCACAATGGCAAAAAACTAACCTGATTGTATTGACCAAAATTAAACACAGGTGATTTAAGCTAGAACCTTTCCTAATCCAGTTCAGCTACATAGCAAGGACAAGAAGCTGACTTTCACCACATAACTAAGCTGTCTCATTTAAAGTTCAGGCTACACATAGCTCAGAGTACTTTCAGGATCTTCTCCAGCACTGAACAGGGTCTACAGATTGTTTCCTACACTCTTTTCCAAAGAAACAAAAATAAAAATCTGTTTTGCATGGAAATGCAATGCAATTCACACATTATTAGGATTTAGCAGTTCTTGCTCTTTTAAAAATTGCTGTGAAAAGAACAGCTTTTGAACTGACATTTGAAGAAATAAAAAGGATATTTTTTTCTTTCTTTCCATTTTTAGCTACTGAACAAAGTATATTAAACCTGCTCTTACCTACTCTTCAGAAATCTCCTTGCTCCTCCCTACACACTCCATTCTCTCTTGTTTTACTAGTGTCTTTAAAATTTGGAAATATTACCCTAGTTTCCTGCCCTAAAAGTAAGGGAAAAAAATGTTTAGAATTTAACAAAATTTCTTAATTTTTGAATTCAAATCCCCTACCAACCTAGCAAAACATTCTGGAAACAAAATCTTAACCAACATGGATGAGAAATACATTTAAAAATTGACTGGGTAGATGCTTTGTTTTGTTTCATTTTAAATGTTTTCACTAACTAAACGTCTTAGAGGGGCTGTCCGCTGCTGATTCCATCATGGTGTAGTAAGTCACTTCATAGAGGCCATTTCATCTGGGTGTGCTCTGTGAAATACCTCAGTGAAGGATTTCAACCTCATTGCATCACAGGCTTCAAGCCATATGAGAGAAAGCTATATGCAGAGAAATGTAGAACTACATGTAGAGTATGTATTTTAGTATTTTACTATTGCATGACTTCCATCCTTTCCTCACTGCACGTCAAGAGCAAGAAACTGCTCTGCTGCAGTTGTAGATGCAACCTCCATCATTCCTGTACAGTCACAAAGAGTCAACAAAGCTGATCCATGTTTCCTTGAAAAACTAAACTGGAGGGGTGCACAGCCCTGCAGCATGTTTCATTGGGACCAGGAAGGCTGCAGCACTCACTAGGGAGGCACCCTACCTATCTTCTGCTGGCAACAAGCATTGCAGTTAAATTGGAGAGAGGATAAACGAAGGATACAGAATACAGTGTTCAGCTCTGTACCATAACTGAGATACTCACATCCATTTTTATATATGACTGTCTGGAATGCACTTAAATATATGCTTAAAGATCTTCCTGAGTGGATTTCATATGTAAAGAAAAGACGGGACAGCCTGAAGTGATGCATATTGCACTCCACTTTGGCAACACGTAATGTGACTACAGGTTGTAGCATGAATAGGCTGCCCATTCCAGCTCCAGTAAGCACTGGGGCATAACCCTTGTCTTTGCTGAATATAGCCTGTAGCAGAATTCTTCCCCAGGGCAAGGCTTAACAGCAAAACATGAGAAGGGTATTGAAGGGATTTAATTGCATAGCTATCAAGCCTTAGTAGCAGTTGCCCATATATGTTCTCAGAGCACATGTGGGAGTAGAGATGCCTGGATTCTGTGTGATGGCGTATTTCAAAACCAGCTGTAGTAATACAAGTAGCAATGCATGGACCTTTACATGGTAATGGAAAATAAAAAGGAGAGATTTTGAAGAACAAGAGAAAGAGATCAAACAGGCTAGAGAGCAACTGTTATTCCATAAATTACTTAAAGCTGGAAGACTGAAAGAGTATCCCAGTATGTAGCCACAATTGTTGCATTTTCCTTAGCTGTGATCCCCCCATCACCAACTTACTCATACTGCCTCACTCGGAATATGGCAATAAAACTTTGCCTTTTGCTCACAGTGACTACTGGAATTATATAATGTTCCTGAGCTTTCAGACAACACAGAACCTCTTTCATGGGGGTAAAGCAAAGAAAGAAGTCACTTTGACATGCTGTCACAAGACAAGGAGACTGTGCACCAGTAAGAAAATGGGACTAGGAAGTGAAAACACCTGACAAAGCAGCTGCCTTGAAAAACAGCCTGCAGCAAGTAGCATGTCCTGGAACTGGGATGGAAGTGGAGGATGTCTGACTGAGGAGACTGGGATATGGAAAACTAAAATGCCAGGCTAAGTGGCCTTTGAAAGGGCAGGCACATGGGAAACAGGGTGACTTCCAGATTGCTTTCCTTCAAGATAATAGGGTTTCCCCATCTTAGCAGCAAGAGGTTATCACATCAAAATTATATGCTGCAAAATGCACTTCTGCATGACAGGAGACATGCAGAAGTGCATTTTGCAGCATATAATGCTCATGGCAGGACAGCCTCACGATATCATGGTCAGCCCCCACCCACCATCTTGCGTGGTGACTGTCCCTGGCTCAGAGACCCCTTTACTGGGGCAGCCCCAGGCTCACCCAGTGGCACCCCACGGGACAGGACTGCGAGGGAGTGGGGGGGGGTTTTGCTGCTGTCTTTGAGAAAAGGAAGCAGACAATCATACAAGTGAAAATAAAAGTGTTTTGCATGCAAAACCAAAGACAAGCTTGAAATCACAGGTACCCTTGTGATACTGGCTCAAGTGTCCCTTCACTTCCTCACCTGCCTCCTTCTCCTGTGTTTATAACACTGGATTCCTCAGTGAGACTGTACACACAGCTTTATCACTTCCCATGTCTGATGTCAATACATGCAATGCATACAGGATGTGTTTGCGTTACACATCTTACATACATTCTTGCTTCTCCCTCGCCATCCAGATGCTCTTCATCACTTCTGTTAAGGGCTGCCCTGCAGCAGCAGCATTTTGCAGCGTGCCATGATACTACTGCACTCACAGCTGTCTGTGCACTTCGCCCAGAGTCCGCGCTCTCCCTCCTCCTGGCAGCCGTGTCCTTTCCCTTCCCTTATCCAAACCTGCTTCAGTGGGGCTGCCCCCGCCGCCTTCAGCGTGGCTGCCGCAGCTCCCCTCCCTGCGCCATGTGCCACCGCCGTCCTTCCCTGCGCGCTGCGCTGCTCGCTAAGGACATGCTGTGGCACAGCTGTCTGCCTCCTCTGCTGCAGTCAGGCAGGTTTGTATTACTGTGCACGCTGCTGATGTCGAGCTCCTGTCGTGACCCAGCACCCCATAGGAGGAGCAAATGAGCTGAGACGTCAACGCAAAAAATTATAGCCATGCGAGCTATCCCTCTGCTCAGCTGCTTGGAGAGTGCCTACATGGTTTGTGTGACAGCACCAGCACACAGAAGCAGCACTGAAATGCAGTTAGCAATACAGCTGGGAGACAGGCAGCCAGGCAGGCACTGGTCCAGTGACTAAAATGATCGTACTGTGAGCCAGCCTGCAGTGCCTCCAAAAGTGGCTGACTGCTACACAGAAGCTCGGCTTTCTTTGCAGTTACTCCAGTTTCCCCCCGGTGACTGCAGTGTGCGCTCCGTTTCGGTTTTGTTTGCCTTTTTGTTTCTCCCTCCCACCCACCGGTCTCCCTCTCTCTCCTCCCGTGTCCTTCTCTCCAGGATGGCGGAAGCAGAGTTGCACAAGGAAAGGCTCCAAGCCATAGCAGTAAGTCAAGTTTCCTTTTACTTGCTCTTTTGTCCTTAGCCGTGGGTTGTTGGAGGGAAGGGGGGATTCCAGCAGAGTGGTTGAGAAGCACACGGAGAGCCTGGCTTGTGCAAAGTTGTGTGTGGAATTCCCAGTTCGGGAAATGAGTGGTTAAAATCTGCTTTGCGGGATTTGGCGGAGAAAGAGGGCTCTGAGGAAGAGCGTTGAGCTGACACGTGCAGAAAGAAAAATGTGAATGCACAGTGGCATGCTTAAAAGATTGATGATATAGAAGAAAAGAAGGAATAAATGGGGAGGAGAGGAGATTGCAGGAGAAAATCAGTACTCTGCTGACTATGTATTTTTTCACAGTTTGAGCTTTTGCTTAGCTGATGGAGAAGTTAAGCAAAATGATCTGCTGCAGGATGGCTTTTAGTGCAGAAAATAATTGTGATATTGCTAGTTTTAAGACAATTGAACACAGACGCTGCATTGCCAAAATTGTGTAATTGTTTGATCTACTAGTTGAACTGTCATCTCAGCTCCACAGCTGAGTACATGATTTCAGAAAAATTTCCTGCTGAGCTGCATTACACCAGGAGTAAAATATAGGCAGGATTGATCCCTATTTTAGTTATAGCTTTTGTTTTCACATTTAGTAGAGTATTTGAATTGAGCCATGAGCTCAGCTGGTGCAGACCTTGGAGGAACGTGTGTAGTGACACCTGGTGAGGAAAGGGCCTGGGTGTTTAGGATCCACCATCATCCTGGCATACAGAAACTGCCAGCTCATCTTCTAGCATGTCACAGGCACTGTGTCAAAAGGCCTGTGTTTCTCTGGGCACTGCCAGTCGGACAGCCCCATACAGCCTGCCCTTGTTCAAGTGACACCCAGCTCTTCTTCTTCCCCATGGCCGAGATGCTGATGCAGCTGTGCCAGTCCCAGACGGATGGCACAGCCCGTGCCGGGGACCACACACCTGGAGGTCTGAAGGGAAACAGAAGATGGCAGAGCCCACATGGATTTCAGTTCTCTTCCCCAGTTCCCCCAGTGATCAACAGATGCTACATTTTTCTGCAGCTGGCACAGGTTACAGATTTCTTTTGTAGTGTAACAGGAATGGCTGCTGCTGCTGCTTCTGCTGCTGCTGCTGTTCCAAGATATTTTTCTTAAATCTACTACTTTGCTGATAGGTAACTGGAAATTTAAAATAACCAGATTTAAAAGAAACAGTTTAGGGACTTTTCTCTCTAAAATATTAACTGTAAAAGAGCAAACGGTATCATTTGATAGGGGAGGAGGGAAGCTATAACCATTTAACTTTCAAGCAGTGGAAAGCAGATGCATATTTTTAATCTGGTTCTCAGTTTTCTATCAACATAGCCATTGCCATATCTCAAGTGGAAACACCAGGAATGTTCCCCCAGAGGCAAACCTCACCACGGCCAGTGATTTGGGACTTTGGGACTCTTTATGGCAGAACTGTACTGCAGAGCTGCATAGCTCTGTGCTATGCTGCAGTGCATAGCTCTGAAACACTTATGTCTCCACATTAAAAAAAAAAAAAAAAAAAGAAGTTTACATTATTGTTGTTCCTTCCAACTGCTATATAACAGAATACTGGACAACAGTCATTTCCACATGATGTCCTGAAACATTTTACCAAAGCAGTTTTACCAAAGTAGATCAAGTCCTCTGCTTCTTAGTGTCCTGCATCTCACACCAATGAGGCCATTATGGATTTAATATTATCACCTGGTGTATTGCAGCTTTTACAGTAGGTTTATGCTGGCATAATAGAAGGCCTTGTGAGTCTGGACCTTCGCTTTCTATACATATTTCCTTTTTTGTTTCTATTTCTGGTAATTCATAAAATATAGTAAGCAATGTATGCAGTTAATTAGATTTAAAGAATTTTACTTCAGCATAAAAAATATTCAGCCTTATTTTAAGCATTAGTGTGGGTCCATGAACCAACTTGTTTGCTTAGCACTCTGCAGAGCAACAGGTTTTCCATATAAGCTTGTTAGTTGGTTTTTCTCCCATGATTGGTCTGCTGCAAATGTTTGTCGGAATGCAGAGAAGTTAATTTCTAGCTTCTCTCCATCAGAATGAGTGACACAAGTTAGGCGTTTCCTGCCTGCCACTGTTTGGCAAAAATAAGGTCAATTCTCAAATGCTGTATGGCCTTTCTCAGAAGAAATAAATACCATTTCAGTTCAGCTTGGTGTTTCATTTGTTTGAACCTGCTGCAGTATCTCTCTAAGACGAGCAGAAGCTTACTCCAGCATTCTGCAACCACTCTGGTTGAATGCTAGACTTACAGAAAGAAATCCAGTCACCACTGGGTTTTCTACACACTGTTCTCTATACATTTGCTTCTATCACCATGGTAAATGAGTTTGCTGGGAAATTTGCAGAGTAAATTCTAAGTGTGCATCACTGAATATGTAAAGAAAACAAATTCAAAAACAGAAATATGAACTTTAACACCAGGAAGCTGACTGGTTTTGAAGCATTTGATTTTATACTTTGTTACCTTATCACAATTTTAATACATGCTTCTCTGGCACAGAGCAAAGTGTCATAGGAAGAGGAAAAGAAGGAGTGTACTGTTAGAACATTATTCTAAACCTCAGTGAATGCGAGTTAGCCACTTGTTTTGTCTGCAGCAAATACACAGCCTTTCTGTGCATTCATGTTCTATCTGTAAACTATCTGTAAACCTTTCAAATAATAGACTTTGCCCTTGTCTTAGAGCACTGTTAGGGATGCATGCAAGATTGAGCTGTACTTGGATGCCATGGTTTAATCAGGGCAAGAAATATCTAAACACATCTTTAAAATAGAATTTGTGATTCTAAAACCAGAGAAGCTTCAACTGTGAATGTTTTAATGTCATTGAAATGCTTAAGCTGTGACTTTCAGATCTTTCTGAAGTCCCTAAAATTCACACACTGACCATAGCAAGACTCAGAGAACTGTGCAAATCTGGCTTGGGAAATAGGAAAATGTGAGACAACTACTAAAAAGTGAAACCCAGTTCTGCTTGGGAGAAACAAGGAAATAGAAACTGTGTCCTGGAGAGGTTCTGTGATGACTAGGAGCAATTGGTTTTCCAGTCCTTACTTGAGCAGAGGTCACATCACATCTTCCAGCTTGGATGTCATGTGTGCTACAGACAGATCTGGTAAAGTTTTCTGCCATGACACACTGCTCTTAACATCTGCCTGAGCCTGAATCACCACAGCATCCCTCTGCTGCCCTACCAGCAATGGAGCTGAGTGGTGCCTGCTCTTAATACTGTAGCAAGATGCCTTCAGCAGGCACACAGGAGGTTAAAAGAGGAGGTCTGAAGCCATCTTCTCTCTGGGCCTGTTCCTGTATAAAGCATTTCAGTGTTTGTGATTGCTGGTTTCCTGAAGGGGATTGGTGGCAAAAATTTTGGGTGAAAAAGGAGCATTTTTGTGGCTTTTAAAAATATGCTGGCTGCAAGTTGCTCAGAAGTTGGGAATGTAAATACTCCCAGACTCAGTGGCCTGGGGACAGGTGAGCTGACTTAATTTATCTTATTTTGGATAAATAACGGTGTGGCCCCAAAATTTGTTATAGGGCCCCTCTTCTATGACTGTAGAGAACTTCAGAAGATAGTGATCTAAATATAGCATTTACAAAACCTAAGTATTTTCTGTCCCTTACCTAGCAATCACAAAGCTGGGAAGTGGGGTTTTGGGTATTGCTTGGTGCATCTGGGATACGAATGCACATATGATGCAGCGAACATGTGTTAGCCATACATCAGGTGAATTAAATACAATCATTGAGGGGCAGCACTGAGGAGAAATTGTCAACTAAAGCAACAACCAGTGCAGGAGTTGGAGGAGGTTTCCAGGTTCAAGAGATGTCCAGCCTACAGATTCAAGTGGGGAGCTACTATACTGATGCCTTAGCAGACAAAAACAACAGCAGTGATGGTCACTTACTTACAAGTGCCCAGCTCAGAGAAGCAGTAACTCAATTAAAGTATCACTGACATTCAATTAGCCACACCAAAGCTATCTCCTGTCAAGAAAGACCATTCTTGCTTTTTCTATGAGATGATGAATTTGTTGAGCTGAATCCAACGTTACTTAGATGTCATCAGGGGGCTGACCTACTATGGCAGGACAGTGGTGTTTAAAAATAGCCCCTTCCTGTATCAGTGTGGTCTGCCTTACATGGATTAAGGACTGGCTTTCTGACAGGTCTCAAAAAGTTGCTATTTGTGAGGGAGACTGCTGTTCCTTGAGAGCAAAGGTGGGGGAGAACTTACAGGAAGCAGCCTTTCAAGATCTGAAGGCATTCCCTAGCTGTAATTTGATGTAAATGGAAATAGCTGGTGTGCAGGTGACAAGTGGCAGAGGAGCTGGATATACTACATAAAGAGAGCAAATTGGATTATTTGGTAAACTGGATCTTCCATTTAAAGAAATACATCACACCTGTGTACAGCTGGCATTGAGGGAAGCCAGTATGGGTTTATGCATCCAGATTTAAGGTAGTATGGGGCTAGCACCACAGAAGAGGGCTCTGCCTTTGACAAGGAACAAGAGGTAGTGTGGGAGGTGACTCAGCAGGGACAAGGAGAGGGATCCTTGTCCTGCACAGGAGATTAGTTTCTTACCAGTTAAACCTACACCAGGTGAGATTTTACAGTTCTCCCGAACAGGAGCTATGTGCATTCACGTTTACGTATAGCACTGCACTGATTTTTCAATAGGTGTTTGAGAATACTAATACAATAGCTGTTACTCCACAAAATGAAAATCTGTGACTAGTACATCATATCCAGGATCATTTTACTGTGACACTGGTCCACAATTTCTGTGAGTCCTTCCTGAGATCATTGTCATGAAAATTAAAATGTGAGAAATTAGGTGTTGAGAATCACCTAGAAAGATGTGCCAAATTGATTTAATCAACAGTTTACTATTGCTGTGATGGCTTAACACATTAGTTTCCAATACCTTCATTTAGGAAGTAATGCTTTTGTCCTTTAAGTTAATCATGGGATCAAATCTATCTTAATCCAGTTGTCTTCAGACCTAAAGACTGCAGGGGAAAAAAATGCAGCCAGGTATGAAAAAAAAAAGCTCTGACTTTCCTCTTCGGAAAATAGGTGACTGAGAAGAATCTGCAGAAGGAATGAGTGTTGTGGAGAGGTTAAGTAAATACTACTTACATGTTTTGGCACAAGGATTAGTAGGTATCTAAGGAAGGTAACAGTTGTGGACAAAACAAACACAAAAAAAAAATTCTCCCTGTAATGAGTTATTAAGCTGTAGAGCCAAATTCTCCAGGACGTGGTAGATTCTGAAGAGTGTACTTGGGCTTCAGAATAAACCAGGCATGCTCATGGAAGTGGAATCCATAAAGGACTTTCTCATGAGAAGCAATTTTTGAGTTGCAAATTACTAGAGGCTGGCAGAGAAGTTTTTTTCTCTTTGCCATGTTCCTAGTTCTGCTTTAAGCACTATGAAGCATGGCCTAGATGTCCTGATGAAGTGCAGCCATCCTGTGTACTCAAACAATTCAAATTCCTGGAGTAGCCAAATCTGGAAGTTTTGACACTAAAGAAAGCCCCTATTGCAATATTTACTTGAATTCAAACTTATTTGAATATTGCTATGCAGTTTAATCCAATTTTCCCTTTCCCATTTCCCCCTCATTATCTTATTTGCTCATCATATTTATCATAGCTTATTTGTCATAGCTTATTTATCTTAGCTTATTTATCATATTTATGATTCTGATCAATCACAACCATTCCTCTGCCATCTCATTCCTCAGTGGTCCCAACAACCAATTACTTGAAACAGAAAAAAGCCTTCTATAGCACTCCTCTTTTTACATTCTGAGCTAAAATACTTGAGGGCTAGTAAGACCTTATCATAATTCCAGAGTACCCTGGTGAGGAAGACCTGGCAGAGCTGAGTCTGCATCCTGCTGCAAATATTTCCAGGGGTGAGTTTAGCAGGAGTAAACTAGGGGTTAGCACAAACTAAATCTATCGATACTGTAGGCATGACACAGATCTGTGAGATTCCTGTGAACCTCAGTGTAAATCAGCCAGAGGAGAGAAATTAAGTTTGCATTGCTGTAAAGGATGAGGTGAGGTTTCCCTGCACACAGATCTGCATGCAGCCCTACCCTGGACTGCAGTAATACCATGAGTCAGCTTCATGGCAGACCTTACACAGAGAAATACATGCAAGCAAGAGTTGAATCTTGCCTTTACTTCTGGAACATATAAAGCACTTAGAGGTTCATATATGACATTTTGGAGTCTTTGCCCATACTAAGAAAAAAAAAATCAAGCAAAAATGCCTAAAATACCAGAAAACAAAAATTACCTTCTCAAGTTTTATCTGTATTTTTGCTTTAGGAATGTTTAGATGCCAGCAAGAGAAGCAAAAATCTGAAGAAAAATATTTCTGTCAAAGTATCTGTGAAAACTAGGTAAAAAACTAGAGAAACAGAAACCAGTTTGCTCTTGAAAAATTTCTAGACAGTTTGCAGACTTGCCCAAACTCAACTGTTTAAATTTAGAATTGTTTCCACAGCACATTCCTAGCCCTTAACACATCACCAACATCTCTTGATCACAGACAAGAAGCCTGAAATACTGGATTTTACTTTGTGCCTTTCAAATTATATTTTTTAAAAGAAGCTGCAAATTGGTGAAAAGGTTTTGTGATTTTTGCTGTTGTTGTTTTGAAGTCGCTGGTTAAATAAAACAGTTGTGAAAGATCTACATTTTTGGAAACTATTGAACCAGCTCTAGCCTCGGGTATAACTTTATGGACAGATTTCCTACACCGTGGTATTAGTTACTCTGAGGTCAGACTCTGGGATTTACATGTCATGCTTAAAGTAATGGATAGCTGGATAGCTAGGTTGAAGGTGGGATAGGCCTGAAAGGGGTTCCACAGTGATATTCAGCCTCTCCTTGAGCAGTCCTGCTCTTTCCAGGAATCACTCCTTGTATCTATCTAATTCCTTACCTGCTTGACAAATACTGTTTTATTCTTGCACAGAATAAAGTGTATTCTTCTTGCAAAGCAGTCACTAGCAAGATGGTTCATCTGCCAAGTGTATTTGGTAAAGTATTGGACTATGCACTTCTAGTAAATTATTAATTATTACCTTGCCCTCTCTCAAATGGCACAGGAGCATGTGCTGATCCTGTGTGTGCTGAGGCACTGGTTGGACTGAGGATGCCTTTCAGAAGCAGGACTTGGAACCAAAAGGATGCTACACCTGCCTCTGGCCCTAATTTCCTAGAGTAGAAAAGCATTTTCTGTTGCAAATTCTGATCAGGAAAAGCCATGTGGTTGCAAGGGTTAACATCACCCAACAAGTCGGGTGGCAGTGAAATGGGTATGGCCTATTGGCAATTGCTCACCAGACCTGTGTAGTTCTTGACACAGAGATGCTTTTTGTTACATAGGTGACTTCCAGTGAGGTTATATGCTGGAGGCATGTAAAGCTTTCTTCCTCTTCGCCAGTAAAAACAAATACTCTCTGTCTACAAAAAAAGGCCAGCAACCAGTGCAGTCCGGAAAGCCCTTTTTGGAAAGAGACAGACCTACCCTCATCTGTGAGTTGCTGCCCCTTCCAGACAGCACACAGCTCAGGTTGTTGATTTAGGCAGTGCTCAGACTGTTTTAATTTGAGCTGCCAGCATAATTTGTCAGGATCCAGAGACAACAGCAGGGTGGGGCTCAGACCCTCTGCAGTTCCTAATAATAGCAGTCACTGGCAATCAGCTGGAGATTTGGGACAGCAGAGATGTGCTCAGATATTTCAAACAATGCAGCCAGCTGCAGTCCCCTTAGCACAGCAGCAGCAGGAGCGGCGCGGGCTGAGATGGCTCGGAGCGGAGCGGCTGCGAGCGCCTGGCCATTAATTAACCAGATCAGTGCCACTGCGGAATGACTGGCCTTTCCCAGAGGGAAAGAGTATACAGGCACGTACACAACCCCTTCTTGCTAACCTCTCATGCAACAGCTCCGTTCTCCACCACGTGCCAGGACCTTGGGAGAGCTCCTGCTGACAACCACGGGTTTTTTAAGGATCCCTAGTCATCCAACTCTTTCCCGTTAGGAACACAAAGCAAGCACTTGGTATCCAAGTTGTCACTGAATTTATGACAACTGCAGCACAGGGGACTGGATTGTCTCATGTGCTGGTGTTGGTACAAAATTGCTGTCTTGAATGTGTTGGCCAGTTTTGGCAGCTCTGTGCAGATAGCATTTGAGAGGTAATGCCTTATCTCTTTTGAGTCCTTAACTACATCAAAATAGAAAATAAGGGTCAGTCGTTAGTCATGTATTTATTCTTAATAAATATGAGCATATGCAAAAGCATTTGCTGCATGTCAGAGAAATAGGCTCCAGCAGAAGTTTGATTCAGCACTGAAAGCTGCATCTTTAAGACTTCTCCTTGTGGGAGAGATACCTGCTTCGTTAGAAATGTACATAAACTCATCCCAGCATCATCAAGATCTTAGCAATTTGTTCTGGTTAAGGAAGTAACTTCTAATAAGATAGGAAAAGAACCTCAAGTTTTTTTTAAAAAAATAAAACCAAGAACAGCCTAAATGTAACACTTTGAAGAACTGTGTCCCTGAATCAGTAAAACACTTAAAAGACGTACCAGTTCTTTCTGCTAAATTTACAGTTGTTATTGCTGAAGTTTCAAAGTGTACAAGATTTAAACTAAAATACAATATAGACTATAGGATAGAGACAGTATAGGATGTCTGAAATTCACCTTTGAAACAGAGACCTGTTCACACTTTTCATGCTTTAGCTTTAGATTATCAGATTGCCAACTTCCTGGTTTCTTAAGGAAAAATAATATAATTTAAGTGTTTTATAAGTATTCTTTTTCTTATCATGTGTGATATTGCTTATGATGCTGATGCAAGGTTTTGATGAGACTAATGTGTCACAGACCTTCTCCTCTGTGTCTTTGTCTGTAATTCATGGTGTAATTCACTCCAGAGGAGTTGTTCCAGAATCAATAAAGCTTACAACATAGGCAACTCTTCACTTTTTTTATTTTTTTGCCATTGGATTTTAATATAATATAATGTAATAATTCATAATTCTGAAAGCAAGGCGTGTTCAAAGATTATTCCACTTCTGAGAAGGAGCAGATGGAAAATACTGCTGAACTGGAGAAAGCTGGTAGGAGTTGAATTTTACAACTCTGCTGCAAATCTCAGAGCACTTCAGGGGTAAATTCCCTTCTGGATTTGGCCCCTGTATGCAAACTCACTGCCTATGACAGCAGCCCTGAAACACAGATGTAAGAAAAAAAAGAGTGGTATTTTGGTGGTCCAAGTATCTACACCCACAGTTTCTGCTACATTTTGGTCTGTGACACTTAGGGCAAGCCACCATCCTGGCTTAGACATATAAGAAAACAAAATAGTCTTTGGTCTCTTTTAGTTTGAAAACAGATGCTCATTGGTACAATAAATCGAATTTACATTGATGTGAATAACAGTAATGATGTGACTCTGGGCAAGTCATAGATGACTGGTGGAAAGATGTTAGGGTGATTATATACTGTTACTATCTGTGTGGTTTGGAGAGTGGTTTTACCAGGCTAATCTGTGTGCCACTGAAGTGAAAAAGTGAGTTTAAACTAATACTGGCATATTACTGGCCTTTTTCACACGGTGTCTTCAATACAAGCACCTAGTACTTATCAACAGCTGTATAGCAGTTCTGAAGAAAGAGTGATAGTGGGTAATGCTGCAAACTCAGCAGTCTCATCTCAGTCTCATCTATTGTGGAAAAGGCATTGTAAGTGTATATATGTGTGTATGTATATATATGTGTGTGTAGTGATAGACAGATAGATGATAGATAGATAGATAGATAGATAGATAGATAGATAGATAGATAGATAGAGAGACACACATGCAAACATAAAAGCTTGGTGTATATAGTGTATATTCTGGAATGCTGATTGTTAGGCATGTGGAATGCTGTTTTGGTCAGACCCATGCTGGGTGTTAGTCTCCAAGAAATCCATGGACACAACAGAAAAGAGTCACAGAGAGTCAGAAATTATCAGAAGTGGAAGAAAATTACTGCTGAGACAAGACAGAGTTGTCTGGCCTGGTGAAGAAAATGCCGAGGTTTAGCTGATCTTGTAAGGGTAGAAAACCTTTCTGTATTCCTTCTAGGGTGGATCACCAGTGTTTTTGCCTGTCCTCAGATGTTTCTCAGTCAACCAGTGATAACTAGTCTGCATATAAAGGGTTCTTCTCCAGCCAGTCAGTTTCTTTGCAATGCCGAGCACGCTCATTCCTAGAGATTTGGTGGCTGACGTATGGATGCTTGCAGACCCGGAAGAGCAATTTAACCCAACCGCAGTGGCAGAAATCTGGGCTGGTTAAAGAAGCTGGGTTAGTTCACTTTGCATTTTGAATAGGGTGTGTGAGTAGTCAGGCACTGGAATTCAGGTATATTGGGTAAACTGATCATGTTTGAAAACATAAAATTACCTTTCTTCCTGCAGGAGAGCCACCAGTGTCTCTTCTCTTCAGCAGGACCCTATTCTGCTTCAAATCAAGTTTATAGGAATTTTGCTGCTAGTTTCAGTGGTGAACAGGAACAGACCCATAGTATCCACATAAATATTCACACCATTTATAACACTATCATCACAAAAAATTCCAGATCTGTGCCAAATCAGATCTATAAATCAGACTTTCCAGGAGGAAGTATAAGGATGAGGATGAATACAGAAACTCACATTCACTATTTGTCTAACCTTGAGAGTTGCATGCTTTGCCATTTGTCAAATGCTCGTATCAGCAATACAGAGGCACTGTTAGAAAGTGCCTAAACTCAACTATCCAAAGTTCAACTTCTTATGGAAAAAAAAAATTACTGGATTTTAAACTCGTGTTCTTGTTCACCCACAGGAGAAAGCCACTTTTGACAGCTTGGTTCTCATAATACTTACCCATAGCTCGTGACTTTTTCCCTTTTATGTTACCAAGAGTGCAGATATATCTTTACTAGAATAAGCTTCCTATGCTTGAACTGTGCTTTGCAAGGAGCTGCTTTCTCAGTACAATCTTTTTCAACAGTTTTTTCTCTTGTGGGAAACGTTACAAATGGGAGCAGGGGGAAGGGAGGTTTGGAATAAAGGGGAAAAATAGAGTAATTACAGTACCATCTCTTTTTTTTCTGTTCAGGTAGGGGGTAGAGAAAAAGTTTTGTTAAAAAGATATATTTTCTGTTTCAGTTAAACTATGTTTGTGGTTTCTTTGTTAATCCTGGGAGGTGTGAAACTGTGGAGGCTCAGCAAGCTGAAATTTCCTTAATGCTATAGCCTAAAATCAAAGGAGATGCGAACCCTCCCCTTCAGTTTGTGCAAACAGAATTAAAGCATCAATACTGTGATTTAATTTCATTGTTTTTCTTTTAATCTAATCCAAATTTGCTTTGAGTTGCGTTTGCAAAACCATGCAAAACTTTGCACTGAAACTTTGGAGCCAGTCTTTAGGACCTGTTTGGGGGCTGGAAAACAAAGAATGCGTAATCTGTAGGACAAATAAATTGTCGAAGGCCTCCAGAAAGCTCAACTTCAGGTAGATTTCTTTGCACCTACATCTTGACCTGTATGGGCAGAAAGCCTTGCAGCAGCATGCATTAAGGTAAAGCAACAGGTTCTCAGATTATAACATTCTTACAGATTTTTCTCTCTCTCTCTGTTCCTGTATTTTAAGACTGCTCACGTCATATTTAAGAAACGGATAGGAGAGAGCCTTCACTGCTGATGCGCTGTTAATATTGCACTCCATTTGTCTTGGTTTGAAAGCCAGGTGTCTGCTAAGGGAGGCAGGAGCTTCCCTTGGAATGGACAATGTGCATTGCTGTTTTTTGTAGCTCAGGGCTCTCGGGCAGATTCGGGCACAGGGCTGGCAGTTCCTGGCCAGAGTGCCCCTGCAGGGAGCGGCGGCGCCGCTGCGGGCCCGGGCCCGAGCGGAGCCGCTCCCGCTCCCGCTCCCGCTCCCGCTCCCGCTCCCGCTCCCGCTCCCGCTCCCGCTCCCGCTCCCGCTCCCGGCCGCTGCGGGCCCGGGCTCCCGCCAGGGGGCGCTGGCTCCCCGCGCCGGCAGGGGGCGCTGTGCCGCGGGCTGAGGGAGCGCCGGCAATGGCGGCTGGGCCCGGGCGGGAAGGGAAGAAGGAGAGGCTTTGCTCCACAAACCCCATGGCAGCCCATCCCGGTGCCCCAGCAGGACTCTCGGGAGCACCAGGCTGGGGCGGGAACCACAGGACGTCTGGGCTGGCAGGGGGTGCGGGCTACAGCGTGACAAAAACTCGGAGCAGTGGCAAAGACGTGGCGGGGACGAGGCAGCAGCGTCCCGGCTCTGAGCAGGACAGGGAAAGCTGGGCTCGGGATCCTGGGGTTTTTCCTCTGAGGCACTCGAGCAGATGATGAAAAGTCCCATTTTTCAGTGAGGTAGGGTGAAGTCCCAATGCAGGGACTGGGACTTAACTATTAAGTCTGACGAGCAGGGCTCCACTCACAGTAGAAGAGAAGCAGCAGAAGACAGAACCCCACAGTGCTGATGTATTCTCCCCACAGCAACCTCAGCCCCTCTCCCCTCCGAATGCTGACAGCACAAGAGAGATAGGGGCTGCACCCAAATCTGTTTTCCCAGTCCAAATCTCCACAGTATCTCTGCCCTACATGAAACCCCAGGTAAAGGGAGAGTAGCCAGCTGCACCCCCAGCCCTCAGCTGTGACAACTTCTTTTGTCTCTCTGAAGTATCCGTTTATTGTCTCCTAGCAACACGCGTGGGGGAGAATTCCCTGAGACAAAAAAAACCAAAAACCAAAGGAGAATTCCTAAATCCCAACAACATTTCAAGCTGCTTGTCGTTTTTTAACAGAATTTTTTATCTTAATAAAGCCCCACTTATACCATGAACAATAAGCAATTGGTTTGCATGTGGATATATTGCTGAAACATTACGTGTTTCCAGGTGCAATCCAGAATTGCAGATATTCAGTACTTAATAGAGAGTAAAGGTGGCAAAGCTGGTCACAGCCTATTTCTGTGTTGTAGTAATTACCCGCTGAGTTTTACAGTGTTACAACTATCACATTGGTGTGTGACTTAAAAATTCCACTCCATCTTTACAGACTGGTGGTTCTCACTTTAACAAACTAAACAAAATATACTTTTGGGTACCTGGGAAATAGCAACAGTGGTTTTGGCTAGTCCAAGAGTTGGGGGTTTTTTTTACTGAAGTGAAGAGCATAACTTTCCAAAAAGTCACCGTGTAAGTGGCATTCAGCTTTCAAATTGTATTGTCTTTCAAAAGTTAATATTGAGCATCTCATCTACAAAATGTTGGAAATGTTTTCCTTAGCTAAAAGACATAAAAAGAATAATTGTGATAATTTTGAGTATATCTGAGTCATACACTGAAGTACCTACATCTGTACAGAGATGCACATCTGGCTTTTAAGTCTGCTAGGTATCCAAAACATGTCCTCATAGTAACAAGTCAGATTACTGGAATGGATGTACAACAGATATCAAGGGTAATGGAAACAAGCTGGTGACTTGCTACAAGATCAGAAGTTGAGGGAAGCAGAGAGCAGTTACGATGAGCACAGCTGCCTCTGCACTTTACTGCCGTGTATGGCATCCATTAACTCCCTGTCTGACTCAAAAATATGTGCCAAAGAGTAAACTCAGTAAACTCAGCATGAAGTCTAAACTTTTGTTTCAGAAAGTAGGCAATACAGTTGCTTATTATTCTTCTTAGTGTCCTTTCTCAGGCATCTTTTTCCAAACAACTACCATCACAAACTTGAGTTATTGCTTTATTTTTTTTTCTGTTGTACTGACAAGGACTAGCTATTTACCCACTTTTTTCCTGACATATGACTAAGAGCGATATTGTCAAAAGTATCCAGTAACTCTTTACTCAGCCTGAGACTTTTCAAAGCCTGCATTTTTCAGAAGGTAGGTTGTTATGTAATGCTTCATGTATTCAGAATACTGTTGTATTGATCTGGAAGGCATTGTGAAACTTATGTACGTCTGCTAGAAATCCAAAGTAAATCTTCATTCTGACAGTTTCACAAGTGGCAAATTGAACAACAGCACAGTGATAGGAAAAACTTATGCTTGCTTACCCTTTTTACACTGATTGCATCCTTGGTCTTTCCTTTTAAAACAATATTTATTTGTTTCAGATTCTCCTTCTTCAGATAAAAGGAAGGAGAGAAACTTTACTAACTAGCAAGGAATAAAAGGCATGCCGTTGGAGGCAACAGCATTGCTGCAAAAAAACCCCATCAAACCCCCCTCTCTAATAGTTTTGGTTTGTCACAGTCGCAGGTTTTTTCATGCCACCTGAGCATGTGGCCCCATCCTTCCCTACAAAATGTGGGTTGTGATACTTACTATGGCACAGAAGCAGTGCAAAAATGATCTGCATCAAGTCTAAATGGTGCTTTTAAGATGGAACTTCAGGCACAAGTGCTTCCCAAACCTTTATTATTCTGTCTCCAGCAGCTGATGAAGCTTGATGCTACAAAGGAGGCAAACAAAATGCAAAAACAAATGAAACATCTCCTGAATAGTTTCAGAATAGTTTTCTTTCTGCTTTGGCAGTGGAGAAGATGAATCTGTATTGTTCATTACTGGCATTAGAGCAGTCTGGTTTACAGCTGAGGTTTACACCCTGGTCGTGCCAGCAAAACAGCAAACATGCGCCGAGTGTCAGCCTCCAACAGAGCACAGAGCAGGGCAGACGAAAAAGACATTTACCCAAGACATTCAAGAAGCTGAACCCTCTTTTCAGTCATCCAGTGGCAGGTTCCAGACTGAACCCCATTGCCCATGTCCATGTTAACTGCTGTGGTCAAAGATTCCCACCCTGCACTGAAAGACACAGTCCACTGACCTGCTTCTGTTTAGGGTACTGAAAGACCCTATGTGGGCACAGGCATCTTGTCTGCAGGATGCTCTGATCCTTTAGTGCCCAAGATCTGCACTGCCTCCACAGGCCATGCCAGCAAGGCCGTCAGCAGAGCTGTTTGTAGAGGTGTCATGCAATTTGATTAGCTGGCATCAATGGACTGAATCTTCCTACACGTGCTGCACTACTGTTCCTCAGCCATGTCATGTATGTTCTGTGGCTACAGCGTGTGTAATCAATTAACCCATCAGTTTTCTTCATTACTCCTACTATGCATGCGAGCAGCCATACCAATAACACAATTTCAGAGATCCTTCAGAGGTGTCTGAGGACCAGAATTTGCATTAAATATGTGCCTGGTGGCTCCAGTGCAGAGGCATCTGCTGCAAAGAGGAAACCTCCATCCAGCCTGGTGAAATGGCTTTTCTCCCTCTGGTTGATGTTCATGATCACTATAATTGTTTGCCTAGTCTAATTTGGTGGGCATAGGGGCAGGTTTTGTTAGTATCTCTGCAATAAGGAATAGAATTAATAAGCTCCTGAGTCCTCAGAAAATATTACAGCATTGGCTGAGACCTACACATGTTGGAGCAGTCCCAAGCGCAAGTACAGGCTTGGCAGAGGATGGATTGAAAGCAGTCTCTGGGAGAAGGACTTGAGGGTACTGGTGGATCAGAGGCTGGACATGACCTGAGTGTCAATGTACACTCAGAACCCAGAAAGCCAAAGTGCCCTGTGCTGCATCCAAAGCAGCGAGGCCGGCAAGGTAGAGGGAGGGGATTCTGCCTCTCTGCTCCTCTCTGGTGTGACCCATCTGGGGTGCTGTGTCCAGCCCTGGGGCCCCCAGCATAAGAAAGGCATGAAATTGTTATACTAGAATTAATAGAATTAATAAGCTCCTGAGTCCTCATAAAATATTACAGCATTGGCTGAGACCTGCACGTGTTGGAGCAGTCCCAAGCGCAAGTACAGGCTTGGCAGAGGATGGATTGAAAGCAGTCTCTGGGAGAAGGACTTGAGGGTACTGGTGGATCAGAGGCTGGACATGACCTGAGTGTCAATGTACACTCAGAACCCAGAAAGCCAAAGTGCCCTGTGCTGCATCCAAAGCAGCGAGGCCGGCAAGGTAGAGGGAGGGGATTCTGCCTCTCTGCTCCTCTCTGGTGTGACCCATCTGGGGTGCTGTGTCCAGCCCTGGGGCCCCCAGCATAAGAAAGGCATGAAATTGTTAGATCGGGTCCAGAGGAGACCATGAATAAGACTGGGAGACTGAAGCACCTCTTCCATGAAGACAGGTTGAGAGAACTGGGGGCGTTCAGCCGGAAGAAGAGAAGGATCCAGGCCGACTTTATAGCACCTTCCCATACCTAAGGAGGGAAGAGAGGTGGGGAGGTGACACTGTCATATTTTCTGGAAAAATCTCCTTGCCCAGGATTTCTCTCCTGGGAAGCTGAGAAGCCTCAGAGAAAAATGAAAATAATAATTACCTGATTTGCTTCTCCTCTGTTTTGCTGCTGTGGAATGTGTTTAGACATTATTTACCAACAGGTGGTTGTTTCATTAGTTGCATGTAAATTGTTTTTACTTATTGGCCAATTACGGCCAGCTGTGTTGGACTCTCTGAAGAGAGAGAAGTTTTTCATTAGTATCTTTATAGCTTTCTGTCTGTATCCTTTCTGTATTCCTTAGTATAGTTTAGTAGAGTATTCTAGAATAGAATAGAATAGAATAGAATAGAATAGAATAGAATAGAATAGAATAGAATAGAATAGAATAGAATAGAATAATAAATTTGCTTTCTAAGAACATGGAGTCAGATTCTCATTTCCTCGCCTTCATCAGGGGACTCAGAAAATACCACAGGGAGGGAGGTTTTACCAAGGTATGTAGTGATAAGACAAGAAGTCTAATTTTAAACTGAAAGATGGTAGGTTTAGATTAGATATAAGGAATAGATTTTTTACTGTGAGGGTGCTGACATACCCACACAGGTTGCCCCAAGAAACAGTGGATGCGCCATTTCTGGAGTGTTCAAGGCCAAGCTGGGTGAGCAACCTGGTGTAGTGAAAGATGCCCTTGCACTTGGCAGAGGGGTTGGAACTACATAATCTAAAAAGTCCCTTCCAATTCAAACCATTTCTATGATTCTCTGAATACCATGTTTCTTTACTTCTAGGGAAGCAAAGCAAGAACATCTCCTCTCAGTGTAGCATGCCTTTCTATCTGAAACTTGCCTTTCTGTCTCTGCAGAAACAGCACCTATCGATCTAGTTTGATTTGTTTCCTTTTCTGTTGACAGATTCAAAGGTACTGCTCCATGGCAAGTAATAACCCTTTGAAAGAAAAAAATAATTTAGGCTGTGAGTAAAAAATGACTTTAGGAAGAAGAAGCAGAGGCAGAAATATTTTCAGCTGTATAGAAGTGTTCTGTCCAAGTCATTACAAATGACATAACTGTGGCATATATTTTCAAAAATCTTAGCAGTGGAATGGATCGTTTTTGCCTCTGACTTTCAAGCTGTGATCTTGGACTGGTGGTGGGAAATTTTGAGGGTTTTAAGGCTGTTAAGATTCAGAGAGGAAAACCAAAAAGGTGAAAGTGTTTGCGCTGGTTTCCTAGCAATCCTTATGGCAGGAAGAGAGCGTTTTCAAGCACCAGCAGTTATCAGGACTGTCAGCCAGCTAGCTGCTGAACAAGGATGCACCCTCACAACAAGCAGTGGTAAAAGAATCCTATTTTATTAGTATGTGTATCTTCTCTGAATGTCAATTGTTCAGTACAAAACAGCAGAAAAGATCATTATGGCAGACTGTCACGTGGCAGAAGTTACATCAGAAAAGATTTTTTTTCTATATCCATTTCTGCTACAGAGAATTTCTTATAAATGGAAGAGGGAAGTATTACTGTCACTCCCACTGAATACTCCTTGTGGGTCAAGACATGCTGTTAACAGTTTGTTTAGAAAAATATTTCTAAACCTTCTTCCTTTTCAATGAATCCATAGAGATTTAGTCTTTGTCCTCTACTTGATATATCATTACCAAGCACCACAGATTTAATCTGTTTGCAGATGTGACTGAATTTGTGTATTTAATTATCAGACTGACTTAATCAGATTTTTTCTTTAGTTCTGACATTGTCATGTCTTGGAACTAAGCACTGTAGTAGTCCAGTGGTGTACCCTAGTGTGGCAACTGACTGTAGTGGAGACAAATAAAGTAAGTTTGCAAGTATTGCTTGATAGTTCAAGCCTTGTCATATTTGAATGGCAATCAAGACCCAGCTTGATGCAGCACAAAAAAACACCCAGTAGCAATGCACAGTGGTCAAAAGATACCTTATCATGGAAATCCATTGTTAGTGCCATACTTTTGTTAAAGGTTTTTTCCTTCCCCTTGATAAGAGAACTAAGAGCTTGTATAGCTCCTATTTCATCCTCTGTATGGCTTTACTTCAATATTTTTAACATCCTTAGTGTTTGTCATGTTTCTTTTATTCACCCATGATCAACTTAAAGTTTTTCTGCAGAATGCAAATTCTTGGCCAGATTTGCAGAATTCAGCATTCAGCATACAATAGGAAAGGTTTTCAATTAAAGATGCACTCTTGAAAATGCAGACTCTCTCGTGCCCCCACTGCCTTACATTTCTGTATGGGATGGGTTATATTTTCATAATATATCTCTAAATGTAGTGAACATGTCGACATAAACTCCTGGTGGGTGGATCCCATCTGTTTCCACACTATAAGAAAATGTTTTAGAAACCTAAAGGAAAGGAAAGTTATAAATGTACCCATCCTTACACCCTATCCCAGCTTCTCATTTGCTTGTCCTCTTTGATGTCTGTCTGTGCAAATGCCAAGACTGAAATTCAGCTCTTCTCTTAAATCTTTCTTTAACTCAAAACTAACTTTCTTCTTTCTCTTACCAGTGTTTGAAACTGTCTCTCAGTTTTCCTTTGGAAGAGGGTAAATAAAACACATTGGTTATGTACTTAGTTGCCATTAAACTTTTTACCCCCAGTAATTCAGTCTCTTCAGACTCTTTCTGAAGAATCAACTACAAGATCCAAGAGCCATCCATAGCAATTACCAGATAAATCTTCCTCGTATCACACTTTAAAGGAAATTATTCCAGAAGGAAATTCTTGGCAAGCTCACTATTTTATAAGTACTGCTTAAAGGCAAAAGAGAGGGGAGGGAAAGCTATGTAGAAACTACTGGTTTTTCCACCTTTAGATTGTAAAATGATGTACAGGACTTGTAAAAATTCTATGGACATTTGAAAAAGAAAATCATGTATATCTGAGCAAGAGTTAAGATTTAATTTGCATTCAGTCACTTCCTTGGCAACTCTATTGCTTTAAACTTATCATCCTTGTTTCCTGATGACAATGTGTTACTGACATCAGCTTAAGCTGATGGCAGAGATATATAGAAAACAAAGTGTCATCTCACGGAAATGATCTGCCTGTGACACTGTTATGCACACCAAGGTGCCCAGCTGGGGCTGTGGAGTCATAAGTTTACCACTACGAAGGGGAACAAAAGGATCACAGCGCAGTAAAAGAGGGATGTTCATTCTTACAAGTTTGCATGGAAGAATATGGTTATATGTTGATTCCATAATGAAGTGGAGATATGGCTTGTAAAATACAGATAATAACAAAACCCGTTGCAATATTTTATATACTTTAAAAATTGTTTTCCACAGTTCAGTCATTCTTCCACCTCTTCCCTGCATTCATAAGGACTCCTAAATTCCTTTTGAAATACAAAAGCTAAGATTCCCATGTAGTTATATAACTGTACAGCTAAAGTTTTAAGAAAAATAGGAAATATTGTGAAACTTTTTACAAAATCACAAAAATTGGCAAAACTGGGCTGGCCATAATGGTTTTGATATTCCTCCTCCTGTGCATAGGCCACAGTGACATTTAAGACTTTTACTAGGAGATCTGCAGAGGATGTGATCTGCTTTTAGCAAAGAGAAGTTTAGCTAAGTATCAGAAACTTACCCTTTGAGACCTGAACTAAGAGCAGATGCAAAGTTAAGATGCTCTAGCTAAAGACTCCTTTCATAGTGACCACACCTTAAAAATAGCAGGATAAAACACAATTTAATTGCAGAATGATGGAGGTTACATATGAGTAAAGACTGCTGTATGTTTTCAGGTGGAAATCTGATAGTTGCTATAAATGAATCTGGAGTTTTGTCTCCTCATCTGGAGCTTCTTGGTATTACTGTAGTGCAGATGGAAGTACATACTGCTCCTAAGCTTAACTGTTGCTTTAGAGTAAGTCAGAATTTCAAGATGCAAAATTAAAAAAAATTCTCTTGCACATCAGCTAAATGGTGACAATAAGTTTGATAATAAAAATTAGCAGTGCCCTGTTAAGATAATATATCTGCCCTTTGCTCTCTGCTCGAAATTATCATGTCATAATAGGTTACATGCACTTTTCTCTCTCACAATATTTATTTAGCATAAAAAAGTATGATTTTGCTCACATTATGACTTGGAAAATAGCTGTTGTGATGCTGCACTGCATGTGAGACTCTTCACAGGGCACTGCAGGAGCATGCAAATGATAGAGAAGAACTGGAGAATTGATGTCTGCCTACAAAAAACCAGATAGCTTTGTGTGTCTGCAGAGCTAACCCAGAGCAGTGGGTTGGCTACTATTTTGCACATGTCATACAGGAAGAATTTACTCTTTCCTGATGTAACGTATAATTGTTCCCCGTGAAAACCCCAAAATGCTGTCACCAAAATGTTGTTTGAATATTGAGATAGCTGGCACAGGAAGGTTTTCTAAATTTGCAGCTGTGACAATACCATGTGACATTGGCTTATTCAGGAAGGAATATAAAAGTAGTAGGAATAAGTGTTGTGTTTTCATCTGTCCCATAGAAAATCACATCTTTCCTTTCTAATACCAGAACAAATTTTGGTCTAAATGCTCTTTGAGCCTGCAAGCCTTGTTTCATTGTTTTTAGGGGGCCTCTAGAAAATACAATGTGCTGTCTGTAAGGAATTTAGGTAACTGGGCAATTCTGTTTTCTGATTTTGAGAGCCCTCTGACATTTCTGTAATGCAGAATGGTGAAATATAAAGACTGAGACAAATTCCAACCAGGCAGTGTTTCAAAGCTGTCCTGTAGAGTATGGTACTATCTCCAGTCTGCAGGATTTGACAGTAACAGGGCACAGCACAGAGACAGGCAGAAATTGTGGTATTTTGATTCATCCAAGATAAAAAGGAGGGAGATGGTATAGCAGAAGTGCTCAGGTATGAATTTTACCTGAAGTGTCAATGGTCAAAGAGGCTAACTCCTTTGTTCGGGAACATATCACTCAAGTCAAAGAGGGCTGTGTTAGGGAGGTGTTATCTAACATTTCAAGTGAGTATCACTATCCTCAGTGTTCCCCTCCCTGCCTGAGCTGGGTAGCACTAGGTCAGCAACATCAAGATGGTAGGTACACTGTGTTGGAAGGTGAGGTTCACAACATTTGGAAATTGTTGAACAGTAAGACCAACTCACGCTTGTGTGTATGCACTCATATCCAGCCCCACACAGGTCTCATGGCTCTCTGTTCTTACTGAAAATGGTGGGCACCAGTATGTAACTTCCTGTGCAGAACGTAAGGCCTTGTTGTTTAAAGGCTAAACCATTCTTATGAACTATGTGTCACAAAATTTAGGTGACTGACTGCTCACCTACCCTGAGAATACTCAAAGGACAGCCTAAAAATTCTCTAAGAGCACTTCTTTTGACTGGTTACTAGTGCAGAGCCAAGGTGGGCTGCTCCTTCAGTAAAAAAACTTCATTGTGCCAAATGCAAGAGGTTGACCACTTGTGCTGATTTGGACACAGCCTAGCTTTTAGTAGCAGGGGAAAGCCACAGAAGTGGCTTGTGTGAGAAGCTGCTGAGAGCATCCACTGTGTCCAGCAAAGCCAATCTCTGATGGGTCTGAAGATGGACATGCCACTGGCCCAAGTAGAGAGGTTGGTAACGCCTCTGTGTTTAAGAAGGAAATCAAAGCAGCATGCAGTGAGTTTGTCCAGGAATGGCGAGCCGTCCCCACTGGGGCATTCCAGCACAGTGCACAGTGGTGCACTGCTGCTGCCACCATTGTGGCATGGCCTATGGCAAACTTTGCCTGCTTGGCCAACTCTAGCCAACTGCACTGCGGCAGAAGGGGGTGGGGGGTGGTGGTGACTTTGGTGACTTCTTCTTGGTGCCCCACATGAAGAGAGGCATTAAATAGCACCAGCACCATGGTGGCCACAGACACTTACACAGTGGTGGGGGAAGCTGTGTGGCCGGTGGCAGAAGCATGGTGAGCGATTCTCTGGCCCAGAGCCTGGACGAGATTGACATCTCAGCACTGCAAGACATGGCAAGAATCTTTGAACTGGTGAAACTTGTTGACAATGGTACATAAAAACAGCAATTTTTCTTTTAGTCAGAGAAAGAGGAGAAAGTGAGAATGTGGAGAAAGACAGCATGGCAGCACGAAGGTCTAGTGAAAAGAAAGAGGGGGAGGAGGTGCTCCAAATGTCAGAGTCAAAATTCCTCTGCAAGCCCTGATGAGGATGATGGTGAAACAAACTGTCCCTCAGTAATCCATGAAGTCCACAAGGAGTGCAGAAGTCCACTCACAGCCATGGGAAAGGTGCCCACGCAAGAGCGAGTGGAGGACCAAAAAAAGCTGTAATCCACTGGGAGACCTGAAGACAGAGGGAGGGCCCCTGCCAGAGACAGAGAAAAAGCCCTTGCTTCCAAGTTAGAGCAGTTTATTCTTGAAAAACTGTACCCCACTGAATGAGTGACCCACAACACCGCAGTTCTGGGAAAACCATTTTGCCCATGGGAAGTACTGCCAGCATAGCATAGAAAAGCCTTCTCTCCCTGAACAAACTGAAGATATCGGGTAAGGATCTGACCAACCCCCCACTTCCCCACATCCTGTCTCCCTGTGCAGTTGGTGGGAAAAAGGGAGGTGCTGGGAGGAAAAAGTGTTTTAAAGGCTTATTTTACTTCTCATTATCTTCTTCGGACTCTCTGACTAATAAATATACTTTATACCTTTCAATTTGAGCCTATTTTGCCCCTAAAATGTTTCCTCCCAGTCCTTATCTCATTTCACAATCCCTTTGGTTTTTTTTCCCTCCTCTGCTCAGCTATAGCAGGAGAGAGTAAGCAGTTTTCATGAGTGCCCAGCATTTGGCCAGTGTCAAACCATGACACCGCTGCAAACTGTCTCTTGGCTGAGGAATCCTGCCGTCAGCAACCTCTTCTAGCCACCTGTTAGGAAATAGCAGTGGTTTTTGTCATCCCCATCATACCACTTCTGCAAGTACCAAAGAGTTTTGCTAAGGTATCTGTGCTGGGCACAGAGGTCTTGGAAAGCTTGAGGGACTATCACAAGGGCTGGCAGTCATGGCACAAAAATATATAACATGCAGTTCAGAAAATTTGACTGTTCAGGGTTGTTTCTTTTTTGTGTTGAACCAGTTAAGTCACTGCCATTCACAGCTGGCTGACTAGGTTTTAGAAGCCACCATAAGAAAATATTAGCAATGCAGAAACAGCCAAGTGATCTGTCAGAAAGCAGAGGCAGGTTTCTGTAGAGAAGAATGTAAAGACAAAAATTTCTAATTAGTTGGGGGAAAAAAATCAGTGCTTTCTGAGAATCTGTGGAAAAATGAATAAATTATTCTTTGCAGCTCCTTTTATTATTCTGTGCAGCTGCAGGAAAGGGCTGTATAATTTATGTGCGTTCTTGACTGAAATGTGTGGTCTGGTGACTAGACATAGTAAGAGGACAAGAATTCCTCTCACTCCACAGGATCTCAAAAATTTTGCAGTGTCCTTTCAAAAATGAAGAAGAAACACTTAATCCAAAAAGTAAAAGTTCATAATTCTTTTTAATCTGATGAAATATTTTGCTATTTAAATACTTTCTTTATTTCTGATTAATATTTGAGCAGACAGTGTTCATTAGATGAAACACAAACATGCCTTATGGAGTACCTTAAAATTAAAATGTTCATTTTTAGTTCCTGCAGTGGCCCCCCACTTAAGTCATACTGTGTGTTCGTTGTGTTCAGCTCTTCATTGTCAGCCATCTTATAAAATGGACACAAAGGTAATTGCCCTACTGTGAAGGAACTATATGATGAAATGAAAAATTTGATTTGTGGGCTGCATATCACCCACAGATCATTTTGTTTTGCAAGTCTGCTGTAGCAGGAGTCCCCTAAGGGGGACACAGACTCTAAAACAGACCTTAAAAGTAGCATGTAGCTGCATATGACTATCTCAAAGCTCAATGAGATCCATCAGGTCTGGTGAAGATGTCACTTATCATGACTCTGGCCAGCCATGAGCAATGATGGGTCGGAACAGCATAGGAACCTCACAACGAATGATGATCCATATGGCAGTGACATTGTAGGTCCAAAACTGTCCCTTTCCAACATAATTTTGCGTTTCTGGTAGATAGGAACTGGCAGTTGCTAAAAAAGTATGGCAGGCAGGAAAGAGAATCCTGCTTTTTATGAATCCCAGACAATAATCAAGATAAAATTTGCTTTATTTTTCATAGGATCAGATTGGAATGCTAATAGAGGAAAACTCAATTATTTTAAATCTGGAGTATTCATTAAGAAATACCAGACTTGCCATTTTATGGTATCAGAGGGACTGATATCTGAAAATGTATTTAGAGGATTTTGTGCGTTTTGGCTAGCCAGAAGCTGTGCAGTGTATGCCCACACCCCTCTACTGCTGGAGCTGCTGACACACGTGGTGTCAGGTGGTGATCTCCAGCTTGTTTCAGAAGGCTTCTGCAAGACACCGGGAGTAGGCACTTGTTGGCTGGCCAGCTGTTGTTTTCTCTTAATCAGTTCGGTTGCTAGAATACACTATGCAAACACTTAAAAGGGACAGTGAGGAGAGGGAAACAGTAAGCGCCTTTTGTACACTGGAAAGCCATGCATGAACCGTGGCACACATCTGTGCTCTAAAGGAGACTCCAATGTTGCTTATGTACTGACTGAAGATCATATTTCCTGTGCTCATATTGCACTGTTGAAGTGCTAAATATTTTTAAAATCATAATTAGAAAAACTTAATGCAGGTTAAGATCTTAGCACCTGAATCAAAGTGGAGAAAATTTGTACACAAGTAGTAGGTCTAGCAGACCCACACAGAGACATGAGGACTGGATTAATATCGGCAATTTCAAGAATACCTCATGCTTTTATATCATGTTGCACAAGTGCAACTGAAGTGTGTAGTAGTGGAGACATATAGTGAGGTGCTCTAGGCCCAGCTGAAGTCCTGAGGAGGTGACAACAGCCACTGTTCTGCATAGTATTTTGCTAGAGCCTCCCCAGACGGTGGAATGAAAAACCCGTCTTCTCCATTTAAGCCAAGGTGGCTGACTTTCCACAGAAAAAGACACCTCAGAGCAGATACACAACTGCAACACAACTGCAGACCAAAGAAGGCAGTTGCAAGCAGCTGGAAAGCAGTAATTGCTGCAACAGTGAAGTCCTTTGGAAAGCACATAAGTGCCTCTACTTACATTCACATAGGTTTTAAGTGATCATTGCTTTGGAAGGTGAGAACTGAGATTCCAGGCAAAATGTATCTGGAATGTTCTGTATTTTCTACATACATTTTTATAAAATCTTCTGAAAAAATTCACTTTTAAAAATTAGTCTCTTTGATAGATAACATTTGTTCCTATATAACAAATTGAAAAGAGAAAAGGGAGACTATATACTTGATAATAACTATAAGATAACTATATATAGGAAAAAAGTTTGTTTCTTCTTTTCTGTGGGGATGCTGTCAGTATGTCTGTGTATAAAATGGAGTTCAAATGATAGCTGAAGGATTTGTGGATCCACCATCCCTCTTCCTGACTGCTTTTACCCAATGTAACATGGACTCCCCCAAGTAACAAAACTTAATAGGACAATAGGAAGTGGATAAATTAAAGTGTTAATTTGACTGGAAATACATGGAAAACAGAAGGTAGTGTTCCACAGAATTGTCTTTTGATTGATTGCTGGAAATTATTTGCAAAGCTAAACCAGTGCAGGAAGCTTGATACAGAAGATGAAAAAAATACCTTGACTTTGCAGCAGTTTTACTAATTTGTTGTCATTTTTAAGATCTGGGACTTAGGCTGAATAGCACAAAGAGTTTTGCAGTTTTTATTATGTAGAGGGAAATGTGTTTCATGCACAGATAGATATTTGACATCCTCTTTGCGTGATATCTGTGGAAAAACTGTTGGTCTGTCAACCTAGTTCAAGCCTTTGTGATTCCAGCTGGCTGTCCCTGATCACAGAATCATAGGATGAGTAACAATGGAAGGGACCACTGGAGGTCTTCTAGCCCAACCTCCCTGCTCAAGCAGGGTCCACTAGAGCAAAGTGCACAGGATTGTGTCCCAATAATACTTGAGTGTTTGCAGTGTGGGAGACTCAACAACTTCCCTGGGCAACCTATTCCAGTTCTCAGTCACCCACACAGTAAAGGAGTTCTTCTGCATGTTCAGGTGGAACTTCCTCTTTCTGCTGCTCACCCTATTGCATGGCATCACTGAGCAGAGCCTGGCTCCATCCTCTTGACATCCTGCCCTCAGGTATTTATAGATGTTGGTGAGGTCCCTTCTATGTTGTCTCTTCTCCAAGCAGAAGAGGACTCATTCCCTCTGCATTTCCACATAAGAGAAATGCTCCAATCCTCTTGTCATCTTTGTATCTTTATGCTGGACTCACTCCAGGAGCATCAGAGTTCAGCTCTACATCCCCCTCATACAGAAACCTCCAGCTCTGTGTCAGTTTATTCCTAGCCACAGAGAAATTAAGTTAAAGAAATCTCTTCATATGTTTTCATTTGTGAAGCAACTAAAAAGAAGGGTCTGGAGTTTTTATTATTCCAGAATCAATTAATATAGATTACAAAGTCTATTTTCAGGGAAGTGTTCAAGCCTGGCTGTGGTGAAAAGCACAAGGCCTGCCTGCAAAGTTTTGCTGTCACGTATTTCATGTCACTTATTGTGCTGTACAAACATGGCTGTGACAGTGTGTGAAAGGCACAGACAAAAAAGCCTTCAAGTTCATCTTTAGGTATGTAACCTACTAGCACGTGTGTAACTTCTTGTTGGAAGATAAGCCAGTTATTTCCCTGATGAGCTTAGTGGGACATAGAGATGGATATCCTGCTTTTGGAAATGACCAGAAAGCAGTTGTTTATCTTTGGAGTAAAACATGAGCTTCCCTTGGCACTACAGTATTCTAAGTTAGGTTTGGATTTGTGCCACATGTACAACACATGCTTGAGACTGTAATCCCATAGTTGCATCTCTGTCTGGGCCTTTCCAGCAGAGATGGCAATGGCTCAGCTGCCTTAAGGAAGCCCTTAACTGACCTTAATGTGGGGAATGAATGTTCCTTGGAATAAACAGTTTGCAAAAGGAGGCTGCTAATAGCAAAACCTCAAAGACTCTTGCACAACTTCAGAAGGAGGAAGCTGGTGCTTTTGATTTTTCCCAGCTTTGAGTCTTCTGGGAGAAATGCAGCAAAGAAACTGTTGACATCTACACTTGGAGTGTCTCATTATGTACTTCTGGTGGGAAAAAATTACATTCTTTGTTTCATAGTCACTTCTAGAAGCTGTTTATAGTTGGTATAATTTGTCATATGTGATCCTAGTTAGTAGGAGACTACTGTATCACATCAGGAATAGAGCTAAAGTTTTAATAGCTCAAAGGAGGAGCCTCCAGCCATCAGTCTGATACAGAAGTTTAAAATGCTCTGCTTCCTCCACTGCACAAACAATGACTTTTGTGTCTGAGGCATAGTTGCTGTTCACTGTTACTATTTTTCATTTGTCATCTCAGACAATAAATGCAAACACAGGGAGCTTGCATTTGGATTTGGTGCCACTGTATTTTATAGGCCATGCCCCATTTTCATGCAGCAGCCAGACACCTATCTCAGGGAGACGAGGGACTGACACAAATGCACAAGAGCTTCCTCAAGTGGGACACAAACAGCAGGGTACTTTTTGTTAAAAGCTTTTGAACTCATAATCTTTCCATGTTATCTCAGTAGATTTCAATTATAAACACAGGAAGGAGGAAATGAGAAATAGAGATATTGACATGAATGTGTGGGCCAAGAAAAATGGGAGAGAGTTGTAACGATGTAATTGTGTACAGTCTTCAGGAGGCTCATGCAACAGTTCACCAGGAGAGAAGGGAAGGGAGACAAAAAATTGCATAGAGCCAGGCTTGAAACCATGAGCTTAAGAAAATGTCAGGCAGAGTGGGCTCAAGCCCACTGATGTTAAAGGTTTAAACCTTGTCAATAGTTCCAGCTTGCCTTGCAGCCAGCTTTAATACTCTCATTTTTGCTTTCATTTTCCTGCCTGGAATGATTCTGGTCTGTCCTCAAAATCAGATTTTGGGGTGTTACTCCAAGACTTTTGCCTGTGAATCCTTTGAAAGCACAGCAGCAGAATCTGCCTACTGTATTACGCATGACAGCCTGTCTCAGGACGCACAAGGCTGCAGAGAACTAATGGATTTTTTATGATCATTTTTATGGGCATCAGAGAAAAGGGCCATTCGGTCCATCCAGTCTGTTGTACCATCCTGATAGTAACAAAAGCATTACGGCATTTCCCCAGTGCCCTACCTTCTAGGGGAATGCAGTGCAGCTGTAAACCAGCTGTGCTTTATTTGCACTCTGCAACAGAGCCCTTTTGTCTGTTTTAACTGCTATTTACCATCTTCTCTTTCACCATTCCTGCCTTCTTCTTCTGCCCCTACATTTGGCTCTTTATAGGCAAAGCAGTTGGTGAAAGACAGGTTATCTGTTTGAAATGTAGCATTTTCTGGGCTTAGCACCTATTCTGATAATATTAAATCTAAGACAACTTTCCCTATTTGTGATATGGAGGAAAATGAAGAATTACTCCTGTTGAGTGAGTACAAAAGGATGGCACATTGCTGCCCTGGCTCCCATTTCGTTGGAAATAATGGATTTCTCACAGAGCTTTAAGCACTTGGCAGAGGTCCTGATCTGTTGACATACTGAAGCAAGTTTGCCACTCAGCCATGGCAGCTTTGCAGACACCACATTTAAAATTGTTTCTATTTGTTGGTCCTTGAAAAGAGATATTCCAGTTGTGGTGTCTCCAGTGTGTCTACAGTGTTACAGGGTAAAAAACAAATTTGAAAATCCACATTTCCCACTTTATCTCTAAATTGAGGACAAGGCTGAGTCGAACAACAAGCACCTTTCCTAAGGCAAAATACTGAAAAGAAAGTATAGCACCTCATCCTTCAAATCCAAGTGAGAAAGTTTGCTGTGAGCATCTCCATCAACACCATTGAGACCATGGGCAGAACCTGGCTGCTTGTCTTACTTGAGTCCAGCATAATTTCACTAAATTCCAATGTCATCCTTTCTTACAAAAAAACTCCATAGGATTTTATCCAAGCACTAATATAGCAGAAACAGGTAGACCATTTCTAGTGCATGAATGAAAATAAGAAAGTCATATGCTACTTTCATTTATTCCCTGCTCCCCTAACCCAGTGCACAGGGAGTTGCATGTATCCAACATCTAAGCAGAATGAATCAATTTCTTAATAACTTTTCAAGTACATCAGTGTGATCACAAAGATTTTGTGCAGCTCAAATTTCTGCTGTGCAGCTGTGGCAAACGATGAAGCGACATACTTTGCTGTGGTTTATGTCACTTTTCCTGTGACCTGTGCAATTTTGGCAGACACAGACTTAGTGTTACCAGGTGCCAAGGGACTGCTGTTTCAACTGTTTTGATTTTTAAAAGTCAGTGTCTTGGTTTTGGCGAAACAAATGGTGGGCTGGCAGTGGTATTTTGGATACTAGTGCCAGGTGCTGTAATAGCATTCAGTGTCACCAAGGAACACTAACGCATTGCATTTTCAGCTAAAGTAGGGCCATGATGAAAATACATGATAGAAAAAGTAAAAGCCTTGAGTTTTAGAGCTCCATATTTTATTATTATTTTATGTACTGTGAGTACAGGCCCATTTGTAAAAAAGGAATGCAGTCTTTGCTTGTGTTTAGTTAATTCAGTTAATTTAGTTAATTCAGAGGTCTCTGAGCAAAGGTGGGTATTCAGAAGTCAGCACATCTATTTTCTATTGCAGACTGTTAGTCATTCTTCTCAGCATTTAAAGCAGATTATCAGGAATTAATACTGTTCATATGAAAAAGAGGAAAAGAGCTGATATTATGGTGGGGTATGGGTGGACAGTAGTTCTGCAGTTTAGCAGGAGGTCTTTTGTGACATCTGCATATTGGTTCATAAACATATAAACATCCATATGACAGTAGGAAACAAGGCAAAGTTTATTAGATCTGTTCATACTGCTGGGGACAAAACAAGCAAACAAGAAAAGAATACGGGCAAGACCTTATTTAGGTAAAAGGAGAAGGAAGGAAAAGGAAGTGGCAAACTTCAGGCTACACAGGAAGCATTGCCATGAGTTGTATTACTGAGATTAAGATGGAAAAGGAATTTTAGTTTAAATAAAGAAATTATAGCATGGACCATTGGGAAAAATGACAGGTGCTGTGAAATCTGCCATGTCTTGATCAGTTCTTCATTTGCTGTTCTCGCATGCTGCTCTTGAAGAGCAATGTGTCTTTGTCTATGGTAATTTTTCTTCAATTAGGAAGCTTTATTAGGGAAAGGGGTTGCCTGAAGATTAGGAGGAAGTATAGACCGAGGAAAAATATTATTTTGAGACGTGAGTCATAAAGCAGATGTTTGTAATCCAAGAGTATTTGACTGTCTTTTTTGTCTATACTAACTATTTTGTTCTTGAAATTGCTTTAATGTTCACCATCTTACCATTTACAAAACTTGAAGGCCCTCAAACACAAAAAAACATAAAATAAACATCTAATAAGATGAGCAGAACAGGACCAGGATTTTTTTGCCTGGGGAAATTTTTATTTGAGATTGCTGCTGAAAATTGCAGTTCATGAAATTACTTCCAGGAGGTATGTGAGCCACATCATCTATAGAATAACCAGCTCTGACCACAGCTAGTTACAGGAGAACAAACAGGCATCTTCCAGTAAGGTACATACTTGAGGCATAAACCCTCGCAACAGGATTAAAGTGTGATATGCATGGCCTGAGAGTCTAGCCTGATCCCTTAATTGTCTCACACAAACAGATTAAATTGTTGATAACAAACAGAAAACATGCATTGCAGAGACCATTGCCTCATACTGGCTTGGATGTGGTTGTTTTTGTGACATTAATATGAATAGACTGGTTCACTATTTGTATCCCTGCCTAGAAGATGGTAGCTTTATCAAATCATATTTCCAGTTCTCAGAAGAGTGCTCAAAAATAGCAGAAGTGACAAACCAACAGCAGACTCTATGGATCATCAGTTACTCCAACCTATTTAATTACATTGATTTCTAAAAAATTATAATGTGGGGAAGGACTCAGAAGAAATTATGCTTGGTTTTTTTTGTGGGTGTATTATATTTGTTAACATAAAACCTTACAATGCAAGGAACAGCATAGCATCATGCAGCTCCCAGGGCACACCATAAGAGAAATCATGACTCTGGGAATCAGAATTTCTTTTAAAAGAAATTTTAGGAGTTGACATGCAGCTAGTGATTCCCCTTCATAGCTCAAATTCTCTGCAGTGTTGATACCTCAGGATATTTTCCTTCAGCCATGATGCTCAATGATGAAAAGATTTCAGCATGGTCCTCAGCAGCTCTTCTCACTGTTTGCAACTTCCCAATATAAGAATAACTTGTGCAAAAAAGAAGAGAATCCTCAATCTCTTACTTCTTTGCCTTCAATATGATGACGGCCTAGCAAGGTATTATCTAGAACTAAATGACCAGTTGTGCTATGGGGTCTACTCCTGCTCCAGGGAAGGGACACGGGATCCAGCTGTTGCTACAAGCTGTTATGCCAGAAAAATTTCCTGTAATTCATGCCTGAAAGACTGGAGCAAAGGTGTGATTTATAAAAAATAGTTCCTCTGGATTCTCCCTTGGCTATCTGCCATTGAGGTAGAAGTTCATGAAGAAAAGGAGTAGATTATCGTGAGCAAACTATATATTCTGTGGGTAGCAAACAAGATCCTGTTGTGTTCCAGCTGCCTGTTACTTTTCTACATAGTTTTTAGAGACAAATTACCAACTTACTACATGCTTTGCAGAGTTATGATGAATAAGTACCTTTCCTTGATAGGTAAGGGCAGTGACAACCATGTCTAACATATTCTGGAGGAAGAGGTGCTGTAAGGGAGCTTGTGTGGCTGTGTAGAATTGCTTTGGCAGTAAGAAATATACAAGGAAAGGTCTTGCTTTTTTTCATGCTTACCGCAGTACAGAACAGAGCAAATCTGGAGCCTGGAGGCACCTGGTGGCAAAATGCTGGTTTCCTAGCCTTCCTAGCCATCTTCCTTCTATGACATATGCCTTTTATTCTGGCATTTGGTTTTTTTTCCCCTTCTTTCCACAAAAGTGCTTCATCAATGGTGGTTTTGAGTTCTTTTGCTCACCATAAGGGTGAGCAGGCTTATATAAGTCATAGAACCACAATTTATTTTTTGTGTAGAGATACCTCCAGAAGGAGCTCCTTGATACTATGATGCTTTCTATGATGCCTGGCGAAAATAGACTCAAAGCTATTTTTCTCTTCAGACTCTTTCTTCAGGTGGTATTTAATACAAGCCTAAATTACAAATTGCATTTTGCCTACATAGCACAATAATTGAGGGGAATATGATGATTTATGTTTTGTTTTCACTAGCAAAAGCTACATAGAAGACAGTTTGAGTTTGGATTGTTTGGAGAGTGGCAAGAGGTTGAGGGTCCTTCTTCCCACCAAACCCAGATATAGAAAATGTAGCCATGTGCAGACAAAACACTTTATCCTGTAGTGCAACCCAGCAGTTTGCCACTTCAGACATTAGAGTAAGGAAAGAGCTGGTAATGTTACTGATTGTTACCAGCACATCCTGCCCCCCACTCGTACTCATGGGAGTCATAGAATCATAGAGTCGTGGAATGACTTGGGTTGGAAAGAACCTTAAAGACCATCTCATCCCGACCACCATGCCAGGGACAGTTTTCAGCAGAACAGGTTTCTCAGGGCCCCATCCAGCCTGACCTTGAGCACTCTCAGGGCAGATGGGACATCCAGAACTTCAAGACAAACCTCTCCCAGTAAAGAATTTCTTTCTAACATCTGATCTAAAGCTGTCTTTTGGTTTGAAGCCATTCCCCCTTGTCCTGTCTCTACATGGTCTTGTCAAAAGTCCCTCTTTGTGTTTCTTGTAGGGTCTCATCAGGTACTAGTAGGCTAAAATTAGGTTACCCTGCAGCCTCCTCTTTTCCAGGCTCAGCAATCCCAATTCCCTCAGCCTTTTCCTATAGGAGAGGTGCTCCATCCATCTCAAGATCTTGGTGGCCGGACACAATCTATCAGGTCCATGTCCTTCCTGTGCTGGCACCCCAGAGCTGAATGCAGGGTTCCAGGTGGAGCAGAATCCCCTCCCTCCCCTGCTGCCCACACTGCTCTGGATGCAGCCCAGGACTCGTTTGGCTTTCTGGGCTGTGAGTGCTCATGGCTGGGTGATGTCCAGCCTTTCATCCACCAGCCCCCCCCAGTCCTTCTCACCAGGCTGCTCTTGATCCGTTCATCCCCCAGCTTTTGTTGATATTGGGAGTGTCCTGACTCACATGCAGCACTTTCAATGTGGTCTTGTTAAACCTCATGAGATTCCCATGGGCCCGCTTTTTGAGCTTATCATGGTCCCTTCTGAATGGCATCCTGACCTTCAGGTGTCCATCTTGTAAGCTCTTGTAGGCTATCTGCTAAGCAAAAAGGGGACAAAGGTCTCCCTCCTCCCATCCCTGCTTGGCAATAGACAGTTGCACATTTGATTTTCAGGGAACTGTGGAGAGCACAGGTAAAGTGGCTTGTACTGATCAGTAGCACCACCCCTTCAGGCTACATCTTTCACTTCGCAGAGCAGCCTGCTTGGCTGTGAATTCACTGTGATCTGTCTACAGGTTGGAGCACTTCTGTGAATTCATCTTTGCTTGACTGGAGGGATACCTAGGGAATACCCAGCATTTCAGGGACAGGAGATTCAATAGTGTCGCTACTAGCTAGCTTGCTGTAATCTGATTGTAGTGGCACTGTCCATGCTAGGTCAAGCAAAACTCAGCTTGCTCTAAGACCTTAGTGTTGTGCCCTCTTTTCTCTGTGGTATGTGGTATCCAGTCTTGCAGCTTGTCATCTTCAACATTTTAGTTGCTCTGATGGGTAAAATATGTTATTTCTAGGGACTGTGCAGAGCAGTGATTTTGCAGGCAAGCTGAGCCTTGTCAAAAGTAGATTACAGATTAATTAAGTGGTACAGGAGACAAATGCTTGCCAGATCAGTGATGTAGGCTGTAAAGTTTATTCTGATGCACTGGAAGAGCATGAACTGGGGATGTGCACATAGTGACCTCATTCTGTTCATATTAGAGGTAATGGGTGAAGCCATTTGAAAATCCCAGTGATAACATTCTCAAAGTTTCTTCAGCGGTTATATTGAGAGCTTGGTAGTGTGTCAAACTCACATTCTTCAACAGGGAAAAAAAAACAAACTTGAATCATTTGGATAAGTTATAAATCCTGAGTAGCCCTTTGGGGAAAATCATTTGTCTCTGCCTAGAAACTTTATACCTGACAGTTGGAAAGCATACTGAATTTGTGTGTTCATCTATAGCACGGCTGAATCCAGTTAGCACCTAATGACAAACACTATGTGTTCTTCATTGAGCTTCCACTGTGCTTGTACTCACATAGTGAAAAGTGATAGGAGGCAAAGTTGATGTAAGTTCCATTTGTTCCTTCCTGGAGGAAGATGACAAGATCTGTGCAAGATACTTGTCAGAGGATCTGAGACACAAAAATTCACAAAATGCAAGTTTTCAAGATGTCCAGACTCAGGATTTGAGAATCTATATAGTTTGAGCAGAGTTCCTATGCACAGTGCTTACATCTGTCTGTGAGACTGTTTCTGTCATAACATAACAATCCCAGGCAGGAATTAGTACCTCTTTCTCTTAGATTTTGTGCAATTACAGAACAGAGGCACTATATGTTCCACAAAGAGCTTGTAGTCTAAATAAAGTTTCCTGTCTCTGGTGGTGGACCATTTGGAAGCTCAGTCAAGATACAGTGGGTTGTGCTGTCTCTGCCATGGACTGAGAGATTAAGAAAGACCACCAAACAAACAGCAGTGATCATCAGGAGTGGTCAAGGATGGAGATGCTTCTCTTGTCAAATGATCTTACAAAAAGTGACTATTTTAATATTTTATATAGTTTCTGGAGCCAAATCCTGGTTTGCCAAGCTGTGAGTGAAAACTAAAATATCTTTTTGACCAGACTTTACTGAGGCTTCCAAGTCCTTTCTTCATTTGAACTATTTGGTCCTTTCCTGTTGGGGACTTGCAGCCAAATGTGATGCTGACATGAGCTGTGGGAAATTGATTTTGCATAGAACTCAGCAGCTACTGTCTCTGCAGGATGACTAGTCCACTGACATTCAGGCCATGAAAAACTTCTCTTGAATTTCTTTATAGCCAGGGGTAACTGATTACATATCACATAAGTGCTAATACACAGAGAAGAGGCATTTTTCAACCCCTCTTCTGTATCACGAAATAAATTCCCAGCACCCCTCCTAGACTCTTCTGCCATCCTTAGAAAAGTCTTGGGTATGTCTTTTCTTATTGGACCTTGGTGTTGGCTTTACATGCTCTTCTGCAGGTCCGTGCAAAGACAAGTGATTCAGTTGTGTGCAACACCATACCCAAGCCTGTAATTGTGTCCCATTTGAGCTCTGCAGTGGTCCAGTTTTTCAGGTAGCATCACAACCATTAAGGTGAAAACAGATTTGTGTGGAAGAGGTAAGTAATTGAATAGAAGGCCAGTGGTTTTGTTTAAAAAGTGAAGAAAGGCTTAAAAAGCTAATTTTAGCTTGGTTTGAAACAACTAAAAATAGGAGGTTTGGTTTTCACCTCACTCTGGAAAATTCCTTCACAAGCTAGGTGGGGAGCTGTTGGCCCTTCACCTCTCTCCTTTTTCCTTTACTTCTAGGTAAAAAGACACTACAATCACTCTATCAATGCAATACAGAATCTCTGACCACCTTTGCCACTAACATATTCAGAAGTTACATGTCTCTGTTAATAAACTGGCAGAGTTAGTTCTGCTAGGGCAAAGGCAGCATCACTTCAGAAACCATGGAACAGTCTGGTCAGCAAGAGCAAAACACATTTGTCATAATTTATAGAACAAGACAGCTTTTTACTTCCAGATTTATTATGGAGAGATTATAGAGAATGGTTGTTGATATAGTTTAGCGCAAGCATGGAGCAAATACTCTGTTGAATTCTCACAATGTAACCTTACACTGTGGCATGAGAGGCAGGTGCTTCAATTTAAGTGGTGCATTGCGTCACTTTTGGCCAATGTATTTAAGCATCTTTTGCCTTTTGAGCACTTTTCTTAAGGTCTTTCCATATAAAAGGTCAGAGATCTCACTTCTGGATTCCTTCCAGGTAGAAGAGAGTCTACAGGCCACGGTGGTGGTGTACACTCTTTGCAACCTGCTGCTCTGCTGCAAGCTGTCATGGCTTCTATCATGGTTTGAACAGTGCAGTCAGCTTGGAAATTGAGACCTTTGTTTTTTCTACAAGCTCCTGCAGGAAATCAGAGTTTTCAAACCATAACAGCTTGCTGCATTTATCACCTTAATCCAGGTGCTGAGTAAAGAGAAACATACATTTCACACAGACCTGAATTAAATAAGATCCTTCAACAGGGACACCTACAGGGATGTGCACAGCAACATGTTGAAGACTGCAGCAGATGATGACTATTCACTGACTTTTTGTTGTCTGAATCCCTGGAGGTGACTAAGCTACCCATTTTAAAAAGACAAAGCTTTAAGGAAGTGTGCTAAGTCTTCTGAGGCAGCCTCAGAGAAGGATCTGCCCTTCCTTAAGGAAGAAGGATCTGCCCTTCCTTAAGGACATTCATGTGTGCAAAATTATGTGCTCTACTATGTCCGGATAGAGAGATGATAGAAGGAAGAAGGAATATGACTTTTGAGAAGGATGTGCCTGCATCCGCTACCTCCTCTAGCTTCATAGAAGGAATTGCAGAGATGTATTTTCAAGTTAATGGAAGAGCGAAACTGACAGAAATGCTCCATGGAAGAAGGAGAAGGAATGGTTTCAAAATCTATTGTTATCAAATAGTAAGGCCTCCTTTATGCAGAGATCTGCAGAATGCCCAGATAAGGACAGAGGAGTTGCATGGGAGTAGTTGAACAGGACCTGCATGACATCTTGTAGATGTCATTCAGTAAAAGAGGCCACATTACTCTGGATGAGGGGGGCAGGAAGAGGCAGGAATCAACCCTGAAGCTTCTTCTGTTAAATGGATGGTTTGGTTTTAGTTTTTTTGGTACACTCATTGCTATTTAATCAGCTGTTCAAATGGTTTACAGTTTTATAAACCTGTCAGATGTGTGTGTCAGATAAGTGTGAAATTCCTCTAAACTATACAGGCTTTGCCGTTTCAGATCTCTGCAAACCATGAGCACCTGGACAGACAAACCTGCACAAACTACACAGCAGGGCATATGGGTCACTGAGATGACCTTGGAGCTGTGAATTCCCAGATACACTTCACAGCAGGGATGCAAATCACAGGAAAATGCAGCAGTTTTCTGAAGGGAACAAACCTTTGTGCTGATGGCACAGCAAAAATTTGCCATCTGTCAAAAAACTGCCATCTCATCATCAATCCCATGGATTCTGAATCAATCTCACCCAATCTCATGGATTTGGGTTCTGGACCCAAGCATCAAGGTGGTGAGATCCAGGCTGTGTTTTTCTGTTGCCCTGCCCAGGGTCTCCCCCATCAGTACAGCAGACTGACACTGTGTACTCCTCTGCGTCCTGCCAGTGGCCTGCAGTCGTGAGCATCCTACCTTGAGGATCTCCAGCTAGTCTGCTCCTGGAGGGCAGTTAGGCACTTGTCACAGGTTTTGTGTGCTTACCAGTTCCTCCTTACTTGGTGTGACCAGATGGTGATGAAAAGCTGCATTGGGGGTCGCTTTGTATTGCCAGGATCAGGGTGGTCTTTGCCTTTGATGGTGAAGGGAGAAAGCCAGCAGATGAATTTGTTAGGCAGTAAGTAGTGTAATGTCCCAGCTGTTCCTATTCACACAAAGAGCATTGGGATGCCTGACCTAAAGGAATGACATAGCAGTAATTCCTCCTGCATACTGCTAAGGTTCAGTGTTGAGGCATGTGATCTTACACCTGTCAGACTAAATAAGCTTTCAGAAGTAAACTGACTGGAAGTGAAGCCAGTTCTTTTATGTGTTATAAAGGCAAGAAGCCAAGGTCAAGGCTGGTTAGGATTTTTAGCATACTTGGATCACAGCATGCTTTTCTACCAAGCACATGGATGTATCTACTCTCTTAGTCATGATCAAGTTCTTAATTTATGGTCAACGGTGTCTCTGTGTTCTCTGTTAAAGTAATGTGACTCCCCTGGCTGACTGGAGAGCAGGAAGAAATGGCATGTCCAACAGCTCCACCGTTCTCTGTGACAGCCACGGAGTTACCCCCTAAATGAAGAGAGGCATTCATGCCCTCTCAAGATCTTGTGTCTTCACAAAGTGCAAATGTGTACGATCTCCAGAGCTGGTCAAAAAGCAAGAGGAACCCAACCTTCTACAGCTGCTTCAGGAAAAAATGAAAACTTAGCCAGAATGGTGGTATATGAACTGGTGTGTTGTGTCATTAGCATCACCAATTTGGAAGGGCACTGGCAGATAGAAGGTAGCAAGTCTCAGACTTTGAATTGCATCACACTGTACTCATAAGGGAGGTTCTCTCCCTCTTTCCTTTCTCTGTAAAACCAGGCATGAATGTAGAATTACATTCTTCCTGAATGTAGAAGTTAGGACTCAAAACAGCCATGACACCAATAGCTGCCACATATGTTAGCAGATCTCTGAGCATCACACAATATAAGTATCCTTAGCTAATGGCCTAGATTGGACAAAAGCTTAAAGAAAGGGGTTTGAGCTAATTTATCTCACAAATGAGAAGTGCTTTTCAGCAGCAGAGGATCCCTGCACAGTACAATTGCCAAGCATAGCCCTGGGACATGAGGAGATCGGGTGGGATGCCACATAGGTCAGTGCCGAAAGCCTCGGGGCCAGCAGGCAAGCTGCCACACGCAAGGCAAAGAGAGGAAGAATATTTTGATGTGGGGCATTGAGACTCTGAAACAATTTGCTAATCCAGCCAGTATGTAAGGACTAAAACACAAAGCCCAGCTCTGTGGATTAATTCCTTCATTTGGGTCTTTTCTACCCAAGTGCTTTGAAAATAACAAGCAAAAAGCTGGATATGATTCAAGTACCCGAATTAGCACTGATAGCCCTGTGGATCCTGGCCATTGCTCTGTGCTAACCAGCCAGACCAGTTTGTTCCCTTTCCACAGCAGAAATTCTAATTTCCCCATCCCACTTCATATGCTTGGGAAAATTTGATATTTCTTGAGGTGAACATGCCTCTCATATCCACAATTAAAATGTATAAAGAGGGAAAACAAATTCTGCTGAAATCCCAGTCTTGGAAATTCTAATCTAAGTTCTTACCAAGTAAAAAACAATGCTTGGACATCCTCACCAGACATTTGCTTAGGGGGAAACCAGCATAAGCAATCATAGCTTCTGCTTGGATGCCTTAAAATCTTTGTGATTTATTTTCCATTTCTAGATAAACCTTGTATGGGTATTTCTCTGCAGATTCAGCTGTGATCAGAGGTGTTTCCACCTTTACAGGGAGGCTTTACAACAGCCTCATTGGCAGTATAAAGAGGTATTTAAGGAGTGTATGGGGCATGAGGGTAAACAAGAGACTTTTATTTGAAGCTGTGGAAATGTGGTTAAATTATGCCCACAGACCAAATCCTGGCTTTCTTCTTTTCAGCAGCAGACAGTGAAACACATTGAATGGCATGGATTTAAACCAAAGCCAGCTAGTAGCAACATGATAGTAGGGAAAGTTAATGAACTGATTTTCTACAAATAGACTACTCAGACTAAAGAAACTCCCTATTGTATACTTTTGTGAATGAGAATGTAAAGACTGCTTAACATTCCTTATCCAAAATATATTTTTAAGAAAAATACATAGAAAGAATACTTGATGAAAAAGTAGCTCATATGAGAATTTTGCTCGTTGTCTAAAGAAAATAGAAGCTTAAGAATTTCTTCTCTGTGACATAATCTAGAAAATTCACCTTATTTTTAGGAAGAAAGGCAATTTGCTAGATGAAGACAGAATTTTTCATCTACCTTAGACTTCAGTAGAAGAAGGTCAGTGCTAGAAAGCTATATGTATCGTCTTGGAGGTTAGCTGTAGTAGGCACTAGGTAATGAAGTGTAGTTGCCTGTCATTTATAACTGCTATTAAAGATTATCCAGAATAATGGATAAATAATTTCATGATTTATACTAACATGTTCTATACAGTTTTTTGAGCATTTTCCAGAAATAATTGGTGTTGCAGAGAAGGTTGCTTCTGTACTCTGGTGACCCTGAGCTCCTACCAGTTTTCAGGGTTAGTGTAAAAACTTTAAAGTTCTGGAACACATTCTGATGTGGAATTAATAGAGGGTGGAATCTGACATTTCTATGGTAACTGTTTGTTTCATTGTGACATCTCACAGAAAAGATCCTCAGACCCCAATGACCCTGGTCACCTCTCAGCAGCCATCAAAAAGCCTGACACTCATGATCAAATTGTAAATACATGGGAAAGTGAGACTTCTTTTTTCTGTCAGCAGCTGAAGGGAAGCAGCATCTGTGGGTGTCAGCCCATGTTCACTTCAGAAATAGGAGGACAGAAGGGAAGTTCACTAAAACTTTTCCTACTTCAAGGACTCATTATGGTGGTGGCCCAGTCAAAAATGCCCATGGAGTGCATTAGACCTGAAGCTGCTTCTTCTGACCCAGAAGCAGTCAGTGAAAGGAAGATTTGCATATAATATCCGAGTTGCATGGAAATGGGTATTACTGCTCCATCAAAGTGGAGATTTCCCTATGGCCTACCACAGGAACCATGTTTTGTCCTCAAATAATTTTACTTCACCATCGCAATTAGTCATTTTTCTATTATGCCCCCTTTCAAAATTGCAAATGAAGGAATTTTTGAAAAGGAAATTTCTTCCCGTGTTCATCAGTTTTTGGTAAGGGCTATTGTTCTGGGAGCAGTGCCATCCTTTTATTTGTTGTTTGAGATGCATGGTGATTTTAATTAAGCAGTCATTGTCTGTGTGCATCATGGTGGTTGCCTTCAGTGACCAGAAAGCTATAATTACAAGCACACAGGGCAGCTGAAATTTTTGCTGCAGCCCTTTAGAGATTTGTGGGAATTGCTGTCCTCACCAAAGATGATCCCTTCTCCTCCTGGACAGTATTGACGTGGATAGTCTCAGATATGACACTGGCAGTGGGTTTGTGGCAGTCAGGAAATGTTCATAATTCAGAAACCCTGAGCTGCAGTTAATGTTACAGGGTTATGAACTCCTCCTCTGATATCCCAGACTGGTTGACTGTTTCAGGTGTCCTGCTCAAACACTGTGTTGAGGGCAATACACATGTGGAAGCAGAGCTATTCTATTTGCTTTATCAGGTCAGCACAGGAAAACCCCATCCTTTGATATAGTGCAAGAACAACCTAACTCTTAGATGAAATGTACCAAATGAATTTTACAATAACTGTTATTCTGCATGCAGGTGACAAAAATCATCAATAAAAGGGGCTGCAGACCAGAAATATTTGCTCCTTTACTGGGAGAGCATTTAGGTAGGTTGCTGGGACACATGTCTCTTTACCTCCCTCAAACCACCATTGCCTTGTGCATAAGCAAGTATCTTCTCTGACCTTCACTAGTCGGGAAAAGAGATGCAAAGTTTCAGTGAAAGCCAGTATATTCCTACCTGACAACATGTTATTTCTTGACCTTGAGGGTCACCTTATTGCAAGTAATTCTGCCTTACCTTTAACAGGGGCCTGTTCAATACATGAAAAACAAAGCATTTCCGTAACTTCCAGGCTCTTCTAGTTACTCCATTACCTGGTCTGACTTAGTGATTTAAGTTTATTCTGTTTCTAATACAAACATGCCAAGTCATTTCGTGCATGGTCTGGCAAGCTGTCTGGGTAATGGGAATCAACCCTTGTGACAATAATCTCCATTTTATACCAGTTTTACAAGAGAGATCGAGGGCATAGCTGATCATTAATTGTTCATCTTGTCTCCAATCTCAGCTTTGCTTCCTGCTGGGTATACTACTGTGGAAAGAGCAGGCATGAGGAAGGGAGCTAAACCCAGCCCTTACCTTTTAGATGGATTTCACTTACTGCCCTCAGGCATTTATCTGCTGCACCTGTGCAGTTGTGAACTCCTGTTGTTTTTTCCTCGATAACCCATCTGCTTCTTGCTTAGAGTAATGGAAATGGACACAGCTTTATCTTAAAATATGTGGGTATGTGGAAGATAACGAAAATTATTGCAGCAGCAGGCTGTACTCCTGCTATCCCTGTATCCCATCTAGAACATTCCAACATACAACTTACTTCAATTAGGTATCAAGGAGGTCCAGTGTGGTGGGCTACCAAGGTCTTAGACATCTAGGACACTTGAAATAATGACTCTGTGTTTTCAGAAATAAGCCTTCTGCACAGGAGAACTGTGAGTGAAGAAGGTTGTCAGTCTCTTAGATGCTACATAGAAGCAGAGAGTGCAGTTCTCTTAAGTTCAGAAGCTATATTCCAGTATGCATGTGCAGGGAATTTGTCCCTCACTCATGCTTCAAGTGACATAAAGCTTAGGAAAGTGGCCATGGGATTTCAGGGAACTGGGGCAGAGAGGGTCTTGCAGGAAGATGCCTAAGGGAGTAAAGCCAGCAGCTTACATTTATGTCTTGTTGATGGTGTAATTGCAGAGAAAAAATTGATCTCAAGACAAGCATAGGCTTGATTCTGCTTGGAGCATGGTGGGAGAGAAGCTGCAGGAAGAGTAATTTCCCATAATTGGAAACAACATATATTTTTCCCAGTGCTCAAAACAGGAGACCAGACAAGCTCCCAGCTTGCAATTACAGAGTCTGCATGGCTACCCAGAACAAGAGGATTTTCACCAAGAATAGTCATGCAAGAAAACTGGCAGGAAGTAATGAAAGTGGGCATTGATGATACAAAAGGAGCATGCATCTTGCCACCATCCTTTGAGGTGTGTTTATTCTAATGTGTCTCTGCTTCAGTTCTACATCCTGCCTGTTCTGGTGCTGTGATTTGTGCTGCCTGCTGTTCACAATAGCAGGTAACATTCAGAACTGGAGTCTGCAAAGTGCTGCCAATACTGGGCTGTATCATTGCAACTGCTAAGGATGGATGGTCTGAGGAGAGTTTGCTGCTTTCAAACAGAAGAGGAAAATAAAGAAGTGACCTGACATGAATAAAGAAGGAGGGGGGGGGGCAGAACAGAAGAGAAAAAGAAAAAGAAGAGAGAAAAGTAGCCCATCTCTCTCAATATTTTCTTTCCTGAGAACCATTGCTCCAAACAGCAAAAGAGGAAACAAATATACAGATTTGATTTCACGTATGAGAGACATGTAGTCACCACAGAGAAAATAGTAATTTCAACCACAATCCTGTGAAAGTTTCAGTTTTCCTGAGGAGTAGATTTTTGGGATTATGAGAACTGTGGGTTGAATTTTTTTACAGAACCCATAGTGTTCTGCAAAAATTCTGGGTGTCTCTGAAATGGCAACAGAAAAATGAGAGATCAGGAGCTCTTTTGCTTGGGGTTTCTTTTTTTTTTTCCTCACTTCCTGCCCTAAAAATATCTGAGTTTTAAATACAGGGGGAATAATATCTACCAACTAGTCAGAGTGGAGAAAATAATCACTAGCTAAAGAAATAATGTGATTCTTTGATGACAGTTTTCTGTAACTGTTTTCCTTGCTTTGAAGCAGACTATAGTTCTCCTCCAGTTGTGCCATTTTTGGGTCCATTTACTTTGTGTTGTCACAACAGGCAAACATTGTCACAACACTTGTATTGTCACAACCTCTTTGTCAAGCTGGACACTTGCTTGGCATGCAGGACTATTTTTATGGGAAACCTCTGAAACTACTGATGGTAGCACCTCCAGTGATGTGCCACCCATTTCCTCAAGGTTCACATGACCTCTGTTGGACTTTCTGTTGAGTTGGGGATATTTTCTTTTATCCCAGCATGTTCTTTTAGATGCTTGTACCATGAGCCTTAGCCTGGCATCAATTTTAGGCATGTATTTTCACAGTGAGGTCAATCATATAGTGCTTAGCTTCTGTGCTGCTTCAGGGTGTGCTTTCTCCACAGGTCTGAGCTGGCTTTAAAGCAAAGAAATCAGATGATTCTGCCAGTGCAAGTAGATCAAAGGGCTTTACCAGCTCTTTACTGCCCCAAGGATTGATAGAGGTGCATGTTTCCCCACAGACGGTTATGGCTTGGTGTGCTGAGTAATCTCTGTATCACTTCCCACACTTCCCACCCAGGCAGATTTCTAAACAAGATCAAAAATTATTTTGTAATGGAAAAATTAAATATTCTCTGACTGCAGTATCACAGGGATTAGTTTTGGTATAACTTGTTTTCTTCAAGATCTTATACTTGCTTTGGGTTTGAGTTTTTTCTAATTGGTGGCAGTGGTTTGTGGTTGTTGGAGTTGTTTTGACTGGAAGAGTTTGACAAGTGTGATACTAAACACTAGGTTGGTTTGATCAACATAACACACTATTCTGAAAAAAAAGTCAGTAGTTAAGATTAACAATGAAAGGACAAAAGCATACAAAAACTTAGCAGAAGACCTTAAAATCATATGTGCTTCAGGGGCTTCCAGATATATTTCAGATTCTGTAGTAACTGTCCTCACGATATTCCTTCTCTTTGACTGTCCCCAGGCTCCCCTGGGACATGCATCACAATCTAGAACCCACAGCATCCTGAGGCATGGATTTCCACAGCAGACCATTGCATTGGCTTCAAACTTGCCCCATCCCATTTCACTAAATGGCCCTTTTTTTCCTTTCTGTGGAAGACAGAGTGAGCAGAGATGTCTGCTGGCTATTTCCATAATTTTACAGATCTTTATTTGATCCTCCCAATGCCTCTTGTTTTTCCAAGTGCGAGGGTTCTTACTGAGTATCTGATATGTTTGGTTTTTAGCAGTAGGAAGATGGCACTGACCAACTATTGTGCTAAGAATTTCATCCTTTCCAAATCTAGTTTCTTGGAAATAAATTTATGGCTTACATCTTGCACATCCATGTATGAACACCTGGATACAAATCTCATTTTTCCACAATGTGAGTCACTTTCCTGTTTGACCTATGTTCTTTTCCCATCCTGTAGATCTGAGTGGGGGAAAAAAAAGTATTTAAACTAACTTTCCCATTTTTCTTGTTATTTGGTGAAGGGACAGAAGCAAAGGTTAAATCCTGTTTTGCTCATTAATATCTCAAATATTCAAATATTCAGGGTGCCCTCAGACTACCTACCAAATGGAACTCCTCTACCATTTTGGAAAGGTAACTGTTTGTGACTATCTGTATTCTTACAGCACAGACAGATGCACCTCAGAAAGACACTAAAGTTTTCCTTTAAACATGCCACAATCACAATAAAACTAGTTCCAGTCTTTTCCACCTCTCTTCAATCCAGTTTGTTTAAAGCAAGCACTTTATTTTTTTGGTGCCAGGACCCTTAGAAATTTGTAATTTAGCAGGAATACTTGGGAAAAAAGTTTTATGTAAGTAGATGAACAAAATATTGAGGAAGATTTATTAGCTTACTCATAGAAAAGTGCCTTAACAAATGCTCAAGTTAAGCATGTGCTTCAAATCCCACATTTTCAGTAAAGTACTGAGTTAGAGGACTGTTTAAGTGGAGGATGGCATGATGTCTAAAATCCTTGACAGGATGGTTTTGGTAGGATTTTTGTCATCCAGTCCAGTCTTCTACTGTTCCAAAACCTACTTACATAAACCAGGTACGCATATAGTCCCAACCTTCAGTGACTGAGATAAAGCTAAATGGAATGTGATACAGTGACCTGAAGGCAGAATGTCCTGATAGTTGATTCACACAGTCTTTAGGGAAAAAAAAAAAAAAAAAGGAAAAATAAAGAAAAGAAAAAAAGAGTATTTTTGTTATCATATTTCTCAGCCACAGCTTGTACAAAATCAGAGGGTAAAGGCATGCACACTGAGGCTGTCTGAATGCCAGTGAAATGGAAATGTGAGCAATATTCCAATTTAACTCCACAGAAATCCACTAGTTAGTAGGTAGTTCAAGTATTTTAGTGCCTGCTGTGTTGCTGCCTACAGGGAAAATACTCTAAGTGCTTTTCCTTTTTCAAAAAGAAAAGGAGTTTTCATCTGTCTTTTACGAGGCTTTTTTGTTGCATCCATTATACAGCATGACACAACCAGCCAAAGGATCTATTGTGGTTTCTATTACGTGTTTTAGGGACAACGTTTTTGTGGACAGTAGAATACATACATATATAAATGTGTGTATATATATGTGTGTGGATGTGTGTGTGTGCATACAAACTTACATATAAACATATGTGTATATATATAGATGCACTTATCAATCTAGGTCACTTAGCAGTGAAGATGTTTGTCCTTTATGCTGGCCTGTGGAGTGTCAAACATGGGATGTTAATGCCTACATATATGAAATCAAATATTTTTTCACCTGGCCAGTTTGACACAAAAGGGCAGAATTATCCTTATTCTAAGAATATTAGGCCATTAACTAGAACAGCTTTTAGAGCTACTTTATTCTGGTCCATATCTGACCAGCTATTTGAAGACAAAACAAAAAACAAATGCTGGCCTTCAGACTCCATGTATGCTGTTAGTATCACAGAATGAAAAAAAAAAAAAAGGCAAGAGATGTCCTTGAATAATATTGGGAATTTAACCCCATAACCATCTAATACCCTATTCACTTCAAGAATGGAAAGGGCTAATGCAGATTGGAGGATAGGAGTGATGATCCACAGGTTATAGTTTTATAGCAGAAGGATTTTTAAAGGTGCAGACAAATTCTGTATGCCTGTGTGTGCATAAATGAAAACTGTCTTCTGTGTGCAGAGACCACTGAGATGTCAAGGTGGGCACTGTTTGTCACATTTTAGTTGCTGCAAATTCTGATTTTCCTACTCTATAACAACTTCAGCAGATCTGTTAGAGCAAGAGGAGGGCCAACAGGATGGAGCACCTTTCCTAGGAAAAGGCTGAGAGAATTGGGATTGCTCAGCTTGAAAAAGAGAAGGTGTGACCTGATTGCAGCCTACCCATACGTGAAGGGAACCTACAAGAATCACAGAGAAGGACTTTTGACAAAAGCATGTAGAGACAGGACTAGGGGAAATGGCTTCAAACTGAAAGAAAGTAGCTTTAGATTAGATGTTAGGAGGAAATTCTTTACTGTGTGGGTGGTGAGGCACTAGAACAGGTTGCCTGAAAATTTTGGATGCTCTGGGAGTGTTCAAGGTCAGGCTGGATGGGGCCCTGAGCAGCCGGTTCTGGTGAAAGGTGACCCTGCCCTTGGCAGGTTGGTTGGAACAAGATGGTCTTTTAGATCCCTTCCAACCCAGACCATTCCATGATTCTAGGATTCTATTCTATGAGGATATATTTGTTCAGCAGTAGTCTTACATATTGCAGACAATGGAGACTGTGTGTGTAAATGTAGATATACGTGAATAATCAGAATGTAAGAGTGTAAGAGGTTTTACAGATGAGAAATAAAAAACATTGTTCCAGTAAAAACAGAGGCTGACTGCCTTCATTTATTACTCAGTATTTCTGTGTTGGTTGCAAAATCTAAAATGAGAAAAGACCTGGAGGACGAGGAACCTCGTCCAGGATGGGGATGGATGGATGGATGGATGGATGGATGGATGGATGGATGGATGGATGGATGGATGGATGGATGAGGAGAAATGCTCCCAAGAAGGTGCAGAAGGCTGACAAAAGCAAACAGTTTACCTGCTTAAGAGGAAGGTGTTGCAGGGGGAAAAACAGGTCATTCTCCTCTTGAAACACCTGAGAGTCTGCGCCTGCTGAAGGGAGCAACCTGGGCACAGGCAAGTGGCAATGAACAGGGCTGTAACAACTCAGCTGTGGGAAGGACTGTGCTGTCCTTGGCACCACTTGGTCACTCCAGCTTCAGGGACTTGGTAAGGGCCAGCTGCTGGCATGTGCTGGTGACTTGAGCGTTAAACACAGACAGCTGGAGGTTACCAATCCCATATACTTTGTATGTAAATCCCATGCAATCTCGCTGAAACATCTTCCCCCCATTGAGCCCAGGGAAAGCCTTACCACCAACCCTGCTGGGGAAAAATTAGGTCTGCAGACTGCTCTCTTCCTCCATGATGCCACCCCTGCTTTTGTGACACCTTGCTGTCACACGATTGCACCACACTATCCATGGTTTTGGTCCCAACATCTCAAATGCAAAATCACATCTTTGTCCCTTTAACTTCTCTCTCAGCTGTTATGCCTGTTTTCTCCCCTCCTCTGGGACTATGCACTGTTGCTGCTCCGGCTGCTGGGAGCAAGCAAGGAGAATTTCTCCTACTGGCAAGTAACCAGCCAGTCTGGGGCTGGCATCTTCCCAGGACACTGCTGTTTGCATACCAGCAGGCAGAGGAGCAGGTGAAATGGGACTGCTGACATCTGTACAGATGTGTTTGACTGCTTACATGCTGTTACGAATCTGCTACCCTTAAAGCCTCCGTTTCTCTGACGAGATCTCTCTCTCTCTCTCTCTCTCTCTCTCTCTCTCGCTCTCTCTCTTTTTTTTTTCTCCCCTCTCTCTCTCTCTCTTTCTCTCAAAATTATTTTTCCAAGGAGAAAAGGAAAAGGCAGACAGAAATAGAAGGCAAGAGACAACAGCTTGAGGACCAGATACTTCAGCTGCAGCATTTCAAGGTAAGGGACTGATGCCAGAAATGATGGATTGACTAAATCTGTTCATTATTAGACATGCAGATCACACGTCTGAAAGCTGGGAAAAGCCCACTCTGACATGAAGCAGCTTTCACTGCCGGAGCCTATCTCTCGCAGTGATCATGTCCTTCCTGCTTTTCATTCCGTGTGTTTCATGCACAGGACCATGTTGTTTAAATGGTTTAGGAGCATGGAATCCGGAGGGTGTGAGTGCAGGCAGCACAACAGTGCTGTTATTATTAAATGCTGCTATTTATTATACATAATGATAAGACACCAATCACTGTGGCTTGGGTGTGCACTGCATGGCTTCAACCAGCACTTTCTGCCTGCAGAGCTGCGTTGGATTTCTCTGGTGCCTGTCATTAGGTTTTGTGTGTGTGCATTGCAGAAGGAGTGTTAGTTAGCATGCATCTGTGTGTGTGTGTAAAGATTTCATTGCAGGATGAAGTTATTAGGTGTGCATGGCACAATAAAATGGGCATGTATGTACATGCAGGGAAGGTGTTGGTGCATATATGTTTCTCTACATGTAGAGGCGCCTTGATATTTAACAGGGTGCCAAGCAATCCCAATCCCTGTTGGTCTCCATGACAGCTGCAGATAGCATCATTTGAAAGCCATCCTTGCTGTTTCTATTGCTTATCCCTCTTGTCAGGAGCATATTTGTGCATAACAAATATAGGAACAAAAACATACATGTGATCTTTTTGTAACTGGTGAGAATTTGTGGGTTAGATCTTGCTATATTAGTTCAGTAGGGGAGCCTGAGGAATTTCAGTCATTAAAATATCTAAGAAAGATGATTAGAACTGGACAGTTTATCCTCACAGCAAGTGAGCTCAGCTGTGTTTTTAAAATTAAGATATTTAGGTTGCTTGTGGAGTGTGTGTGTGTTTGTGTGTGTGTGTGTGTGTGTGTGTGTGTGTGTATGTGTTTGAACAGTGCACCTGCATTGGGAGACGATGTGCAGAATATCTCTGTGGACACATGCACTTGTAGACTACGCTGAGTTATGCTATAGGCAGGATCTTTCTCCTGCCTCTCCAAGACCCTGCAGTCATGTTCTGCAAATTATTACTCCTTTTCTGGTAAACACAATGCAGTTAAGTCCAAGTAATTGATATAATCCTACACAAATGCCCCAATCAAGTTTACCACCAGTCTGTGGATGTCAAACTTTGGTATTTCCAGTCAAATATGTGATTGCATTTCTGTGGGGCAACAGGAATTGCCATTTTATTCAGGCTTCCATTGAATACAGACAGGGGAGAATTTCTTCAGATAACTATAGAGTGCTGCAGCAGAGCAGTACAGTACTGTTCCAGTTTTTTTTTTCCCTTTTTGCTACCAAGCTGATTACTCCTTTTAGCATGTTAACTGTTTCCAAGCTAACTGCATTATGATTCTTTGTGAAATTCTTTAAATAGAGCCTTTTGGATATACAGTTCTGTCAATTTTCTGCTTCATCTGTTTTACTTTGATATAGCTGTTGCTATGTTTTATCATCATCCATCATCCACCCTCAAGGTGGTGCAGTGGGATCAGCCCCTCAGCTGATGTAGACTGGCATTGACTTCAGCCCTGCTATGTTGATTGCCACTAGAGGAGGTTCAGTTTTGCTGCATGGATTTTTTTCAGAGGCACACATGGAAAATAGCTGTGTCCCTTTATTTTCTAACCCACAGGCTGGAGCAAGAGCAGTAATCATACAGGAAGCTAATGGGAGATCAGGGCACAGAAATTTAATGGCAGAGACATTTAAAATGACAGCTTTTTCAGCTAAAATCACAGCCAGACTTAAGGTCTGTAATGCTGTGGGTGAGGACGAGCATCAGGATATGATAAAATCTACACTACCTCTCCATTCAGTGTCATCACTTGTCACCAGAGGAAAACTGTGCTGCTTTTACAGGAGTGGTCATGGTGACTGCTGCTCTATGAGCTGCCTGTACCACCAAGCAATGTCTGCTGGGAGACATGAATGAGGTGATAGCAGAGGTCTAACTGGGACTGCAGATTTCATCCTCATTGCTGCTAGAACCTTCCTAAAATTAAAATAATAAACATGTTCGAAAATGGAGATAGAGGCACTGGCTGGTAGTGATTCTGTTTCTCTTTTGAGACAGATGAAGAAAACTGCATATTTTTTTCATACACGATTCAGTGTTCTGGTTGCTTAGTGAACTGCTGACCAACATTTTATTTCACCTGCCAGTTTGATTTGCTCATTTGAAAAACTGCATATCCCCCTGCCACCTCCCTAGTGCTCTCCCTCACCTCACCCTGCGTGTCCTCAGCCTCTCTGAGGCAGGGGCTCAGAGTCTGATATGAATATAGTCCCTCAGTCTGATATGGCTCCCCAGTCTGACACACCAGACCAAAATAAGTGCATCTATTTTCCCTCAGAGTGCTAAGTAGAACATGATTCATTTCCTGAATTATGTGGATTTCCTCTAATTCTGTGCAAGGCATACATCCAGGTTAAAATACCAGGCTTTCCTAGGAAGCCCCTGTATTTACTCAAAATGCTGTGAGACTGTAGATGTCCATATAGAGTGTAAGGATTTCATATCAGTGTTCATTAAAATCTGCTGTGAAGAAACCTTTGAAAATGAAATCTGGGTTAATCCTGTGTCTGCAGTATCTAGGTTGATCCCACAAGCATAACAGCTTGAATTCACACAAAGACATTCATGCCAGTATTCAGTGGGTTTGCTTCATTTTTGTGCAATGTCAGAGTAATTTTCTTTTTAAAATGCACTGTGTAAAATAGCATGTTTGGTTACCTAATAAAGGTTCTGGAAGCTACAGGGTTTCTGTTAATTTCAGAAAATTTTATTCACATTGGAAAATATCTAATAGAAATAATTTATTGCAAATGTTTATGCTGATTACCTGCAGTTTTCAAGTTGCTGATGCCAATTAGACCCCTGACGAAATGACTTTACTACCAGTTCGTTTGTTTTTCCCTTGTTACTTATCTGGCTGAAAATAAGGCAGCAGCAGGTGCTGTCCCACTGCTTTAGGCAGAGCAGCCCAGCCAACACTAGACCGAGTAAAAGTCAGCAGTGAATGTGAACAAGGCGTTGGCAACACATGTTGCAAAGGCTCCTGAACATGAGGCCAGGGCTGAGGACATCAGAACAAAAGTGTGGCTCAGCTGTTAATGGTCTGTGTGAGATTCAGAGTTGATCAAGTGAAACCTTTCAAATGTGAAAATCTGGAGTAGGAGAGAGTCTAGGGTCGTATAGGCTCTAAAAGCTGAATTCCCTTTTGCTGACAGTGAAACCATATCCTCTCTTCTGTGAATCACTGCAAAGTAAGGACATTGCGGGGCACAGAATGCCTGTGTAGTACCTTGGGGCCATTGGGCCTCTCTGTTGAAAGCAGGAGGCGTATTTGTCTACATTACAATCAGATGCCTTCACTGGAAAGGCCCTAGGTTGGAACAGGTATAAAGATGCTTTGAAGCCCCATTTTTTGAGATTGAATATGCTCTTTTGCTCTAATAAGAGTCAATTTACAACAGCGCACCTAACCTCACCTCTCCTCCAGTCCTTAATATGAAAATTATATTTTTTTCTTCCATATAACACAAGACTGGCAGATAGAGTTGTAATTTTGTTGTTGTTTAACAATAGATAGAGTTTAAACTTCATGCCTCCGCAATTTCTTGGTCATATGCCTACAAAAGGGGAATCCTTGTCCATGGGAACTGGAGGTGTTACCAGCTTCTATAGTTTAAAATCAGAGAAGTGGCCAAAATTCGCCTTACACCAAACATACTTTGTGCAGTATTCATCAAAATTATTTGGTTTCTAGAGAAAGACTGAAATTTATTTTGATTGATTAGTTGAACTGGGGAATACAACCTACAAGGAACAACTTCTTTTAAGAATTTGTTCAGCTAGGCAGCAGTTGGGCTGACCTGTTTTAACATAGATGTTTGCTGTCGGAACCCAGGACATCTCTCTGGATGTCCTGGATGTCTCAAAGCCCTGGCAGGGGCTCGGAAACCCTGGCAGGAAGCCAAAGACACCTGGAAATTCAATCTTAATTCATGGAGCAAATTGCCAACCTGATATGAAGAATTACAGGCCACAAAAGTTTAAGTAGCACAGTAGTAGGAATCACAGGGTGAAGGGAAAAATTTTGGAGCACTGTAGAGGGGGGTTTTGAACCTTGTACAGGGGGGTTTGAAATTCTGTACATGGGGGTCAGGAGTCCCAAGATGGAGGGATTTGGGCGTGCCCTGTCCTTCTTCTTTCTTCTCTTTGGCATCCATGTTCAGGATGATGTTGGCATGTGTGGATTGGTTCATGGTGAAGGTGCACTTGCCAACAAGGGTGAAAAGTATTGGAAATTGAAGGTAAATATCTAATACATAGTTTTTACTATAAAAGAGACAACTGCCCTGTGGGCGGGAGAGAGTGCCCTTGGCTGTCTTGCTGATCAGACCTCGTCTGGACAGACAGAAAAACTTTGTAGATAAGGAACAATAAACTCAACTAAAGACCGAAAAGCAAGAGTCCAGACTCCTTCTTCGGGAGCGCGGCCTGCCCAGAACCACCTTTTCCTGTGCTGGGGCAGAGACAAGTAACAGCCGACCCCAACAGTTTGCTATTTCAAATAAACTCCAGAATAGTAGAATTTCTTCCAAACTCCAGAATTTCTTCCAAAATCTGACTGCCTCTGTAGTTAGTTGAACAGAATTTCTGTTATCGTTTACTGTAGCTCTGTTTGGTGGCAAATGGTAATAAACAAAACAACCAAAACCTCCTAATTGAATGGAAAATTACTTCTATGCTGTTACTTTAAGTATTACAATTACAATACATCCATTTTCCAGAGTTATATTAGTTCTGGATTGGTGTAAATATTAGGGACCTATTTCTTTTAACACCTGCTTCTGGAAGACTGCAGTTCAAGAGCACAATCTAAAACATAATTGCATTTTTACTCTCAAGAAAAGGAAAGCCTTTTCACATTCTTACAGAGATTTTGTTAGGGTATGGTTTTAGCTGAAATTACCTATAAATAAATTTTAATTTTATGGTTCCAATTTTATGGTTATATCGCTATCCCAAATTTAATCTATTCTTAAAAGAATTGCTGTCAGAAAATATAAATAGATATGTCTGTCTCTCGACATATGTACAACATTGTAGAAAAAAAGAGAGAACTTTTGCAAATGAAGGAACTTTGTTATTTCTTTATAGTGAATCCCTTTATGATTTTCAAGTAAATTAATCCTTAAACCAAATGGCAACTCAGCCAAGCACACAAAAAATATTTGTTGGTGTCATACAGACTCCATTCCCTACACAGTCAGTGCAATATTCTCCAAAACCTAGTTCAGAGGTAAGGTTGTCATGTAGAACAGTGTTAAATGCCCTGCACAAGCCCAGGAAAATGACATCTGTTCCTCTTCCCTTATCCACCAATGATTCATGGCTTCATCATAGAAGGCCACCAAATCTGTCAGGCATGATTTGCCCTTAATGAGGCTATGTTAGCTGTCACCAATCATCTTGTTTTTCATGTGGCTTAGCATAGTTTCCAGGAGGATCTTGCTCTATGATCCTGCTGGCCACTGAGGCAGATGGGACTGATTGGCCTGTCATTGCACAGGTCTTTCTTTTTTCCCATTTTAAAAGCAGAGGATATGTTCCCACTTTTCCAGTCACTGGCTACTACCAGTCTTCCATAATTTCTCAAGTAAAGTCAGTAACAACCTAGCCCCCTCTCCAACCAGCCCTCTCATCAGGTCCCATGGACTTGTGCACCTTCAGGTTCCTTAGATGGTCTTGAACTTGATGTTCTACTACAGTGAGTGGTTCTGCATTCTCCTAGCCCCTGCCTTTGCCTTCTGCCTCTCAGGCAGTCTGTTTGGAGCACTTGCTGCTGAAGGCTGAGGCAGCAAGTGCTCCAGAAAAGTCATTAAGTACCTGACTTAATGGTATATTTGGTATATTTGCCAGGCTTCCACTTCATAGGGATAACCATTCCTGAGCTTGGAGAAGGTGATCCTTTAATACCAACTAGCTTTTCTGGGCACTTCTTCCCTGAAGTGTTTTATTCTATGGTACTCAACCAAGCAGATCCCAGAGGAGGCCAAAGTCTGCACTCCTGAAGTCTAGGGTAGTGAGATTTCTATGCACCTTCCTTGCTGCCCTAAGGATTTCAAACTCCATTTCATGGTCCTTGCAGTCAAGGCTGCCCTTGAGCTTCACATTTCCCACCAGCCCCTCCTTGCTGGTGGGAACAAGATCCAGCACAGCACCTCCTCTCCTTGGCTCCTCTATTGCTTTAAGAAGGAAGTTATCATCATGGCATTCCAGGAACCTCCTGGATTTGTTATGCCCTGCTTTTATCCCTCCAAAAGGTGTTGGGTTGTTGAAATCCCCCATGATGAACAAGTCTTGTGAGAATAAATTCATTTTTAACTGTTCATAAAGACCCTCATCAGCACTTTTGGGAGAGGTTAAGAACTAATTCAGAGAGAAATTTCCATTTTGAGGACACAGACCCCTCTTTGTCCTATTCTGTGATTAGCACCTGTGAGCTGATGCCCACCTTATCCTGAGAAGTTTGTCTCCCACCAGGATTTAAACTGAGAATTGAGTGTGTCTCTTCTAGATCATAAAACTAAGTATCTATCCCCAGTTAAAATCTTTCAGTAATAAGAAAATAGAATTTAAAAAAATAGAATCATTTATCCAGGCCAGCTACACCAATTGTTTACCACAGAGAGATGAGAGCTTTAGTCCTTTAACTCATGTTCTTATCTGCATGCACGTCATTCAAACACAGCTGTAATTATTCTGGTATGATCCCTCTACGAGTTGTGCTTTTATTTAGGAAAAAATTATGTGTGAGTTGTGCTTTGAACTGGGGCAGAGTTCTCCTAGGATGATCATGTAAATAAACATACCGTACAGGCGGGACAGGTTTCAAGCAGTAACAAGGTTTTTTGAGCACCTCATGGCTACTCCAGCAGATTTTGTTTTAGCCAGACTGTGTCGATGTAGCTCAAAGAAGCTTACAGCTCTCTGCAACCTCAGCCCCACCCGATAGCCTGAAACATGTTCAGAAACAAATTCACATCACATGAATACAGCTTCCAAAATAATGAATACATGAAATTTTAAGACTAGGAAAAAAGGAAGGTCTGAAATATAGCTTTTTGCCTCTTTTGACTCACGTGTGTATGTGGGAAGGAGTGATAAACTGAAGCCAAGGAGACACTGAATATAGAGGAAATTATTCTTTTGGGAGATAATAACAAAAAACAACTGGGGCTCTCTAGTAATGATAACTTGCAAAGCTTATTTGTTTTGAGGACAGAGGTTTGACAATTTTTTGAAATCTCAAATTGTTAACTATTCTAAAAATATTTCTCTTTTTATTAATTTTTACTTCTCTCACAGCTACACTTTACTTCCTTTGTAAACATGGAGTGAGTACCCTCAGGGAAAACCAAAGCTTACCTACATTTCTGGCACCAGGAAGTAAAACTGTGGTCACTCTTTTCATGTGTTTATCTTTAAGGGAGGGTCTTATTCGGTCTTCAGTCCAACCACATGAAGACCAGAAACTTCAGCTAGCTTGCTGCTGTTTTTTATTCCAGCTCCACAATGCCCTGGGAATCAGATATGTTCTCATGGAGTTAAAAAGTAATTCGTGTGCCAACAGGAGCAGGTTTATCCCATGCATATGTTCATCCCAATGTACTTGGATTCTTGACCAGGAGAGAATCCCACGCCCTACCCCCAGGACACTTATTCCCAAGTGGGCCATGTGGGACCTCATTGCAGCGTCTCCTTTTGCAAGCTATGTCCCCAATGGTATCTGCCTACTGGGGCAGCCCAGTCTCCTCATCCCTCCCCTCACCTCTGCTGCAGCCACTGGCACTTGTTTATAGTTTATTCTCATTATGGTGCTTAACCTTGCCACAAGTGAAATATTAAACAATTGAACAAAGCCATCATTATCATCCTGCAATGAAAAAGTCTGAAATTTTACATAGATTTCCTAAAGAGAGACACAGAAAAATAAACCCTAACTCTCCAGCATAAAACACAGCTCTCCAAAAGGGGCATCTTCCTATTACTTCATGAAGAACTTTCTGAATAGACTGGATCTTTAGACAACATATGTAGAGAAGAAGCTGTGCTTGACTTAACTGTCATCTTAGCGTTCATTGTGTTTCATCTCAGTGTCATCTCAAGTCTTTAACGAATGTTAGAAACACTTACCTTGTGTTGGACCATACCTGTGATCCCTGTCAGTGAAACTGATCTGTACAGGCCAGTGCTCTGTAGCTGGTGAATGATCTGAATGACAGAGATACAAACTTTGGGTCTGCTCTTGTAGAGTCTTGACAATGTCTCTTGCTGTGGTGGATTTCCTTGAAGCTAAAAGAGCTTAGGTTTTAATTTGTCTTCTTCGTCTTTGACTGGAAACAACTGTCTGCTTGATTGACAAAGTTAAATAAATGGGACCTGAACAATTTAAAAGCAATGTACTCAGAAAGTTTACACTGGTGATTTTGCTAATGAATGGGAAGCTTTCTGAGAGGACATAAACCAATTGTTGCTTTTTCCCCAACAATCATTCCTACTTGGGCCTCTGTCTGTACAGCTGCAATTTCTGTTCCTGTGAGGTTTTCAAACAGACAAAGCATGAGACCTTCAAGAAGAAGCCATCTACAGCCATCATCGTACCCACCCCTCAGGTCTTTTGCCACAGACATGCCTTCTCCTCACATCTGCAGCTCCAGCTGCACGTGGCTCACACTGAAGTTGTACCTTGTCATGCAGGCACGCAGCTGAGATGCAGCCCTTCCCAAAGAGAGCACAAATCATGCCAGCTATCTCAGCCTTCCTTCACCTGTTTCTGCAGTCATGTGGCGCTGTGTTACATGTTCCTGTCTGCTCTGTTGCTGTGCTGAATGTGTGCTTTGAGAAAAAGCAGTGGCTATGTAAATACTCAGCAGAGCTGAAGCGCAGTCAAATGGACCTGCTGCAGCAAGCAAACAAGGGGGAAAGATAATTTCTGTAAAGTCTTTTGGCTGCCATGATTTCAGGCATGGCTTATAATAGTGTCCATTGTTTATTTTTATTTCCTTATTTGCTTGCTTCTTTTTATTTATTATTTTCTAATCTCCTCACATGTACCCCCCCCACCTTATACCCACAGCCTCGTGGTTCACTGGTGCTGTAGCAAAATTCTGTTAAACCAGGAGCTGTAGGGAAAGAGAAGACATGCTTTTTGGGTTCAGGCAGAGCACCAGTCCCTTTGGTGAGCCAACTGTCTTGGAGATCCTGGCTTCAGTGGTCCACTGCAGTAAGGATTGTGTGAAAAAGAGAAACTCAAGCAAATTACCCATACCTGTGTGGCTGAGTTAAAACTTAGGAAGAGATTATGCCATCATTTTCCAATGCCTGCTCACAAAAGGTTGTCAGTTACAGCAGACAGGTCTAAAAATGATGGAAAAAGTTAAGTTAATGTGTTTTAATGTTCTGTGTGATGAATACACCTTAACTGACCATTGTACAACCTTTGCAACTCTTGGACTGAATGTAACTCCTTAAAAAAAAATTTAAGACATCACGTCTACAAGATATTTCTAAGAAATATTTTGTTCATTTCCTGAACGAAGAATAATAACAACAAACTGGCAACTCTACAGGATAATGTTTAATCTTCTTTATAAACATGCTGTTTGCTCTTGAGCTGGCTAAGCTTCACCAGCTAGGATAATTTTTGGGGTTTTTTTCTTGCATCAGACATATGAAAGCTATGACAATGTGGTTCAAGTAAAGCCTACAATAAAGCTGCAAGTTTTGCAGACATGCCTTCTCCTAATCTGGACAATTCCCTAATCTGGGCAATGCTTCAATCATATCCATCTATCATGCAGACATGCTCCTTGGGTTACAACAAGTGTCTTAGACAACTGGAAAGGCAACAAAAGGTTTTGCCACTATATAAAACCCGATCATACCAGCAAGCTGGAAATGGCTGGTTGTCCATTCCAGGGACAGTCAGACCATAGAAGGCCACATCCATCTTGCAGCACAGCAGAGCAGAATCTCTTGTGTTTGCTGAGGACCTTTGTTCTATAAGAAGAAGATTCTCTCACTCTGAAAATCCACACAGGAAAACTCTGCATCAGTCTGAGCAGAGGCAGATTGTTTCATTTGCCTAATGGAAAATTGAATACTACAGCATCAGGAATACATTCCGGGAGGCTGCTTATTTCCAGATGGACTTACCTGTCATACAGCTTGTGTCTATAGCCCCTCTCTGTATTTGCATATTTATGCACAAATTATTGAGGGCATCTAACATTAACATGCCTGCTCACACTACAGACGTGTGAATAATATATTTTTGCCATTTTTTTGAAAGGCTAGGGAAGGCCTGCAGGCAAAGGAACAAGTCTTTCTAGAATCGCAGTACCTCATGTCCCAGTGACCTCTTTGGTAACACTAGCAACAGTGCTGTGCATCAGCAGGCCAGATCCAGACATGCTGGGTGGCCTGTACTAGCTGAGTTAGAGCCAGGTGGATGCTCGAGAAGCAGCACGAGAATACGACAGCAAGAAATGCTGTGTTTGGAGAGGAAGGATGGTAGACAGGACAAAAGTGGAATCCCTGAGCATTTTTGACAATGATCATTCTTGCACTTGTGTCCCTTACAAACCCAATTTTATCAACCCAGTCAGATGCTTGGAAGCATGCACAAACAGAACAGGCTTTGCTGCTCTGGGAGGCTTTCCCTCTTGAAGCTGATCCACTGGGTGATGGGGGGGCTCCAGGTAGCTGCCAAACAGCAAAGTCAGACTCATTGCTGCCTCCAGAGCTCCAGATCTGCCTAAAACCCTTACCCTTTTTGTACCAAGGTAACTTTTTGCAATGCAGAGAACAAATCTGAAATGCAGCCAGTTACACTAGCATCCCAGTGGGAGAATTTGAGGGTAACATCTGACTCACAGATGTAACACACAAAAAATGTTCATAGCACTCTTTAGTAGGTATGGCTGGTTATATGTAGATTTGAAGAACCAGCCTTTTATGTTCATGCTTTTCCATGGCACAAATACTGAATGGATAGAGAGAGAAAATAGTTGCATATCAATAAATAACTTCAGCTCTAAAATGTTAATGTCTCATGGTCTTCAAGCCTCAAAATGCAAAGACTTTTGGCAAAACTTCAATTTGGCAAAGATTTCAGTAAAAGTGACTTTGATTTCAGTGGAATTACACCAGGGATCATTAGTGGCTGTTTTCTAGGGTGCAGAAGACCATAATTACCCGGAATAGTCCATATCCAGAAGTGTTTCACAAGAGCAGGCACATTTACTGGAGGAGGCTATCTTGGGTCAACTTTTGACCTTTGTTTCTTCTCAGGATTATCATCTTCCTTGAACTCAGGAGACAGAGGAGTGCTCCACTTCTGGAAGCACTGCTTTTAAGGAGAGATAGTACTGATTGCCCTTAAACATATGCAAGTACAAAAAACACACAAAGCTTGTTTAAGGGACTACCTCAAAAGGTAGCAGCACAGCAAGGACTGAGGCTTTTCTCTTGTCATAAAAAGTCATGACAAGTCTGGCAGATGCATCTGGACCTCAGGTTAAGACACTGTCATGCTGTATGTGGGACTGCAAATTATTATTCTTACAAAGAAAGTTTATGGAAGTTGTTTCAAAATTGACAAGACTGATGATTAGAACTAATTGACTTTCACAAAACAGGGAGTCCAGAGGTGGCATGGAGCAGGCATAATGATTTATGAAAAGGATGCTAAAAGGTTTACTTGCTGTAATAAAATGTCCTCTGATACTTAAACTTTTGATGCACCATTGAAGCAAAATGCAGCACAAACAGTAAATATTTTCTTTGCATATACTGTATTAATTCTACTGTGTGCATTTGAGAAGCTATGCATTATTTCCTTGCTAGCCATAAATGTAAACAACTTAAAGCCCTCAGGCTTCACTGTCCTGAAGCATGCAAGTGGAATAAATGTAAGCATGTAATAAATGTTAGCATGTAAGATTGCGGTGCACCACTTTTATGGCCATCACTGTGTCTGCTGCATTCAGACATTTGGCACAATTTCTTTCTGTCCTGTCCAACAGTTGTTCACTTATTTATGTCCTCACTATGGTCTGTTCACATAACTGTGACCTGGTTGTTTCAGGTTTTGCATGTTGCAGATGTCAGTTGGTTTTCCTATGCTTCGACAAACTAAACAAAGTGAAGCTGCAAGTTATTTCTACAATCCCAATTCTCAATTCTGTGCAGACAAACAAAATCACTTGAGAGTACTGGCAACCTAGAGGATCTCTAGCCCAGTGCCCTTTCCACTTCAGTAACAGAAATCCTTTTTAATGACATGATCTCATTTCTGCTGAAGGATTTAGCCCTGAAGAAATTGTTCTCTTGCAGTAAATGAAAGAATACTTATACCAGATAGTACATAGCATAGCTGCTGCTCTGTCAGTGAAGGGGTTCTTTCTGAAAGAATACAGCATACTCACTGTATTCACAGTAGTCACAATATTCACAAAATTCACATATGCCCTTCATCATTTGGGCAATATCTAATCATACGGCACAACTGTAGTGTATAAAGAAACTTTAAAAGGAAGAGGAGAGTTAAAGCTCATAGCAGACAATGAAGGAGAAGCAATGCTGAAATACTATCTTGTGGCTGTTTTATTGACAGGTTGTTAAGCAAATGCACAATATTGTTGAACAGGGGTAACTCATACAGGTGCATATTTTTGAGTTCCATCCTCATGCAAACCTTATTTTAGCACACTTGGGAAACACCTCCTGTTCTTCCTGGGGTAAGATTTTGCAAGATTTTTTTAAGAAGCATAAACCAAATTTCATAGCTATGGAGGACAGATGGCAGCAACCTCTTTTTTGTTTCCAGTCTGCATCTGGCTCTGGTTTGCATCTGTCTGGGCAGCTTTGATGTGGGCTGTCTTGTATCCAGGAGCTGTGCTTGAGTACCCAGCACAGCTCGATGACAGCCTCACTACCCACCCCTGGTTTCATCATATGTGCCAAGGCCTTCCCTACGTGTTTGTGATGAAAATGCCTCCTTTGGAAATGTTTTCTCAAAGCAGGTGAGACATTCTTCCACCCTGCCCACTGCTTCTCTCCTACACCATTATCTGGCTGGGGAGAAAATGCTTCCTGCACAGCAGATGTGTGACCAACATCCCCTAGTGTATGCCTGCCTGTTAGCCTATTGTATCTGCAGTGAGTGCATAAATACACACAACTCAGCAGCTTGGCAAATAGACTCTCTGCAGTTTAAGAAATACATTTATCAATGTTTCCATTTCTCAGTCCTCTTGTCTGAATTCCTCAGCATAGTATTTAACAAATGTCTTAATTTTCATCTTAAAAAGGAGAGCCAGAAACATCAAAGCTTTCAGTTTTCCTGCTTCAGATAAAATATGCTGACATTTCACACGAGGGAGGATTTTTAGGAGATCATAGCATTCTTCTCTCTAAATATGTCTTTTTAAAAGCCCATTGATGCTTTCCAGTTTCAAATTCATGCTATTAATAGGTTTAAAAAAAAAAAGGATTTATAGGGAAAGAAACCACGTGATTTTATAGCTTAAGTGTCTCATATAAACAAAGACCAAAACAAAGGCTGTACAGAATACCTTACTTTTAGTGTACAGCAGCTGTACAGAAGGGACTGGCTTCTGCCTGTGTGAGCATCAGCATGGAGACTCTTTAAAAGCACATTGAGAAAAGCCTCAATTTTTTCTGTCCTCTTGGAGTAGAAGAGGACTGCCTGTTAATTTAATATCTTCAGAGCCAGTGCTGTCCTTAGACAAAGCAGCACTTTTTCTAAGCCTTTTTTTATTTATTTTTGCTGGAGACATATCTGAATGAGGTTTAGAGCAAAGAAGGCTGTCTTCATCTTTAGAACTTGGTCTTTAGAAACTTAGAGGTTTTTTTCCAACTGAGTGTGATTCAAGATTTCAGATTCAAGACCACAGCTGAGTAAGATGTATGCAACGTAGGTCCTCATGCATCTGGTCCACATTTGAAAGAAAAAGCAGCAATTTGCAAGAGAACAGTCAACCCTCACTAGGCTTTGCACTGGATCTAACCCAGCAGGTACTCACTGAGCTGTGCTATTGAGACTTTAAAGGCCAAAACACAGGTTGTTAAAAGTTTAGCCCCTCAAGACCTGTAAATCCATCTTTGTCTCACTTTATTTCTTTATACATGTGATGACTTGAGAGTCCTCTGCTAAGGGGACATTTCTATAGCATGGTGAGTCTGAATGAGGTGATGAAAATTCTGGCTGGTAGTCAACTCGGCTGAACACAAAAATTTCACTGCCCGCACATGAAATGTGGCAGAAGGCACTAACAGATGGTAGTGCCAGGACAAGGAGTAGCAAACTGAAGAAGCTGTGGCTGGAGATAGCCACTCATACTGTTTTGACAACTAGCAACTTGGAAGCCATGAGCAAAGCTGAGTTCATCGAGGTAAAGTATGTCACAAGCATCAACAGGTCTAACTATTGAACATGGCTGCACCAGACAAGAGCATGAGACCTCTTCTGTTACACAGAAGTCTAATTCACATAGAAATCACTTTAAATCCACCTAGACATCCTCTCATGCACAGCACAGTTAAAACCAGTGAAAGCTTGTGTAATTTATAAAGTATAATTTGTGTGTGCATTTTGTGTTGCTTTATGTCTGCTGCCTTACTAAGATCTAATTGCCTGAGGTCATGGAGGGACAAAAATAGTTTGCACATAGATACTATGTCTATATATATACACACACTCAAAAACTAGCAAGAAAGCCTTGTCTGTTATGTCAAAAATGTTTCTATTTTGGGCAAGGTTTGAAGCTTGCTGTTGGTGGTAAATGTTTTCCCTTTATGCATAGTTTGCACAAGTCAGGTTCTATTCCAGCAACAAGTATGGCATTCAAAAGACACATACAGCATATTTTGGCTGCCTCTGAAATCCAATTCCCTTGAGCTGATGATTTCCTGTTTAACTCCTCTTTGCAGAAGAGGAGCTGGTTCCTTGAACTAGCATTGCCAATCACTTTCAAATTCAAAACCAAAGCTCCCCTTTACTGATCAATGCAAGGGAATGTTTGGTTAGTCCCCTGGCTGACCATTTTTTCCACCAGCTCAATTTCCTTGCCAAAGGGCAAAGTCCTGTTTAGCTTTGGGCTCCTGGTGTTCCTCATCCCATCTGCTGTGTTCCTCTATCATACCCGGACCAGACAAGGAACATAGGTGTATAGGCTGTGTAAAGCATGGCTTTCAACCAGTCCACCTCCACTGGTGAACTACCCTGGATAAGCTGTAGCTGCATTAAACAGGAACGAGGTGAGATTTTAGCTGCATTTTCAACGTAGAAAGCACAACAAAACTCCCAGGAATAATTTTGTTGGGTGAAGGATATTGATGCTTTTTGCAACAGTGTTGCTGTTCCTGGCATCCCTTCCACAAATTCTGCAAAACTTTTGTTCATTTGTTCTAATTTTTGTGTGCCCAAGAGAAGATTTACATGCTTGTGTTTATGTATGCATGTGTCTGTCTGTCTGCCTGTAAATATGGAAACACATCTGTTGTATAAATAGAAAACATCTTTGATTGATTTAATAGGAGACTAATTTTATATTCCATGAAAAACATTACATTTAAAGCACATTGATCTTTTGTTTTTGAAGCTTTAAAAAGTTTATTACTTTAGTCCTTCTAGCACATGCCTTATTAGTCACAAGAAATCCACACTTCAGTTCAAAAATTTCAGTTCTTGCAGGACTTGCTAATTTTAAACTCTTTGTTTTATTAGGAACTAAAAAGAACTTCATATTAAGGCACTGATAGTAAATAAACTGTATACTGTGAAACTGACACTCCTCAATGTGAAAGACCTGACATCTAAATAAACAGCTGATTGTTTGGCTGTTACCAACTGTCTGAAGCAGTAAGCAGAAATTCAGTGGGGACAAGCTAATATTCATAAGCAAAGACAGCTTCTTCTCAATCTTCAGATAGTTTTTGTTCAGGCTATACCTAAGATATGGGATTTTTTTACATTGCAGTCAAAAGCTCTTCGGGAAAAATGGCTGCTACAGGGAATTCCTGCTGGCTCTGCAGAAGAGGAAGAAGCCAGAAGGAAGCAGTCAGAAGAGGATGAGCTGAAGGTGAAAAAGCTGGAAGAAAACATACACAGGTAGGGACAGCTTCCTTTAGCTTTGCCTAAGAACAGTCACTCCCATGAAGGCTGGAGATTTTCCTTGCCTAGATCCCCATCTCTGGCAGCAACTGATGGCAGCTGCCCAGGCACAACTGTAAAAGGCAGTCACACATACAGCCAAATATGCCCAACATTTGTCTGCTAGGAGTCCATGTTGTTCAAGATAGAGTCACTGTGTTATCTTTGTGTTTAATGGACTTTTACGGATTTCTTGCATGACGTAGCTAAACAGAGGGCCAAGTTCCCCCTTCAGATGCATGTGTATGAATTGATCAACACCCAAGAGATTCTCCATTCCTTTACACCTCCTACAGCCAAAATGAGTTCAAAGAGGGAGAGCATCCTTTTGCGCTCACTTCACTGGTGCAAATGACTTTCTGAAATACAACAGCAGATGCCACCAGCAGATCAAATACTTACTTTTTTCAGAAGCAAGGTTTGGGTGTTAGAAAGACTTGCTTTTATCAGTTTCCTATTGCAGTCTGAGTTGACATTTGTCCTCTTTTTTGTGTTATTCCTTCTTTTATTACAAACTAAGAGCTCTGAAGGAATAAAAGGCTTATAAGGAGAGTGATTTTAATCGTCACAGGGCAAATTCCAGAGCTGCTTCTACCATTCAGGTTATGTAAATTTAGAGTTTTTTCAGCTGGCAAAAGCTGGTAAAATTTGGCAACACAACTTTTAAAAATACGTCAGCTGAGGCTACAACAAAGAAAAGGGAATAGGACCAATAGTCCAAGGGTTGAGGTATTAACTTAGCATCTGGTGAACTTAATTTGCCTTATGGCAGGTTTCTTGTGAAATTTCTTGGAAAAGTCAATGAGAAGGTTTCTTTGGGGATACAGACAAACAGACTTCCCCTAAGCCTGGACAATGCTAAATAACTACTATGTGGAAGATATTGGTCAGCATGAATGTAAGAGTTACCTCATGTTACTGGTCTTTGTCCTGTGATTCATATTAATTGAAACTGGTCTGAGAATGTGTATTGTTATTTTACATTTGTGGTACCATAAGGCGAGAAAATTTTTTAGATTTCATATGATAGCTGATGTTTTACTTCATAAATTAATACTGAATATGGAAAGAATACATGGACTGTGCTTCAGAAATATGTACTGTAATGCATATTTCATCTAGTGCAGAAAGATGCTAAGACCCCTGACCCCATCCAGCAAAACATGTCAGAGAGTGGCTAATTTCAGCTATATGAGTTCCACCATTGAAAGCAGTGAAACCACTTTGTTTAGTTAGTTCAAAGTGTAGGATGAAGGGCTCTGTAAAACCTTTGCTCCCATGGTTTGGTTTTTTTGTTGGTTTTTTTTTCAGACAAAGATTAATCAACCGTATAATTATAATAGCAAATTGAACTTGGAGACTGTTTATAAAACTTGTTGGAAAAATACACACTGGTTTTGGTTGATTTTAGAATTAGGAAATTAATGCACAGATTCAACATTTTTTTATAGAAATAGGTTTCTGATATAGCTAAATGTTAGGGAGAAAGTTCTGCTGTGGCTCACACTTTATGACAAGAAAAAAATTGACAAAGGTAAACACTGCATTTCATCTAGTGCAGAAAGATGCTAAGAGCCCTGACCCCATCCAGCAAAACATGTCAGAGAGTGGCTAATTTCAGCTATATGAGTTCCACCATTGAAAGCAGTGAAACCACTTTGTTTAGTTAGTTCAAAGTGTAGGATGAAGGGCTCTGTAAAACCTTTGCTCCCATGGTTTGGTTTTTGTGTTGGTTTTTTTTTTTCTTTCTTAACTGCAGCCATGAAATCAAAAATTTGAATATTTGAAAGTAATGGAACTCTCTTCTTCTGTGACCGCTTTTCTGTCAAATGACAGGTTAGCTGCTTTCTCCTGAGTTGAAGTGACATTTGTGTGACAGCCTCACTAGCATACCTAACTTCCCTGTTGTCTTTCTAAGGGAATTCCAAACCCAGTAAAAAAAGTAATTTGATTTAAATGAGAAAATATTACATCTGTATTGTAGAGATTAGACAGTAGAGGTTGAGGTCATTAGTCTAATTACTATTTACAGCCATGACAACATGGCATATCCAGAGCCCATCAAATAGGCTAAGAAAGTAAATGGCTGTAGAAGAGGCAAGAAAAGAGAAGATGTCAAGCACACTGTCCTGAGGAATGAAGTAGAATAGACTTATACTGTCTGTGCACTGCATTTTCCCTCCACATTCCCAGGAGAGAATCAAGGGGGAAGATTACAGGGGGATTGTCATCTCTTCAGGTTTGCAGGGCTTTGGAAGTCCACTCTGCACTATCCAGGGGAGCCCTATGAAAAAGCCCAAACCCTCTCAACAAAGGTGACAGGGGACAAACTAAGCTGGTTCACAAGGAGAATAGAAAATTACTTCAAGACCAGCCCTAAGGCTGATTCCACAGGACCATAAAACCACTATGCCATGCATCTTGCATATTCATTAGTGTCACACTGCTTCATATGTGCAAGCACAGAGCAGCTGCAGTGTCAACATGTCTGCGAAAAAAGTATTGGGATACACATACTGGAAAAAATACATTAAAATACATAATACATTATTAAAAATATATAATTTGCATTTCCTCTTAGATCAGGTGAAGCTTACTTGTGAGGAACAATGTCCAGCACCTGCTGGCAGCCAGTACCCATGACCCTGCTTTAAGAATGGGAAGTCATCCCTTTTCTCTTGCAGCAGAGCCTCCCATCATCATGAAAGAGAGCACCATTTCTTCTACACACACTGAAGCACTCAAAAAGGTTTCTTTCTCATACCCCTGCTTTTACAACATGAACTGCTGTGGTACAGGAGAAGTATCTGTTGTTATTTGCAGGCCAGCTGTACCAGTAGGTCTGAGAGTCTTAGTGAACTGTGGCCCTTAGAACAGAAAACTGAGAGTGTTTGAGGCCAGACTAGGATTCCTAAATGAGGATGTAGCCTCATGTAGGTGGGCTTATGTAGTTAGTGGGCTCATGAGGGTGTGTGCTATCCAGAAAAGACCAATACCTTTTGGAGAAACAGTAAGGCTAGCAATGGGTTTCTGGATGGTCTTTAAGACCTTTCACATCACACAAATTCTTTGGTTGGGTGTTACTCACCCTAGATCAGTTTTAAGTGACTTTCTCACTAAAATAATACATTTTGCAAGATGTAAACATGCTTCTGATGCTTATTCTTAAGCTAGTGTAACCAGTTCTCCTTTGTGTAGGAAGTGTTTAATTTCAACTGAGGCAGTAAAAATGCGTAAGAGTACAGACTGCTTCTTATTTATTAGACTTCTGTGTTATGTTATCATGATACAGGAAATCATATACTTCAGCTTGTAGCTTGCAAGGGATATGTGCATGACTCAGCTTAGGAATGAGTAAGTGTAATGATTTAATGAGCTTCCTCGTCTGCAAAGGCATTTGGAAGAAGAATGCCTACATTACTCAGCATTTTTGTGCACTTCATGTTAAGCAGTGGAAAAAAATACCAGCATCAAAAAAAGAGGAATAAAGCAGAACAAATAATGCAATGCAAATAATTTAATGCTATTATAATGCTGGTAGTTAACATCAGGAGGGCATAGAAGTATACAATGTACATATAAGTTACAAAAAACAAGCAGTGCAAGATTAGGACAAAATGCAGGCATGTGAGTGGTGTAACTGTGGATTACAGGCAGAACAGTGATTTGACAGTTGGGATTAGTTTAATATGTTTAGAACCCTTGTACCAAGACTGCAGAGTGAAAATCAAGGAGTCAAAAGAGCTGAATTATTTTGGTCCTGGATTTCCAGCACTCCTGATTGTCCGACTACAATCTTCAGAAAAACACAAAATGCCCCATGTAAAAATCCTTTGTCTCTTGTTTTATTGTTTTGTTTTTTTTTTTTAAAGTGGTTGGTCCAGTGGACTTAATGGAACTGAAGAAGACAGAACCCCTTATTCAACATTCATGGAGTCTTTAGTGGACTGCATGTCTGTCAGTAGTGGAATAATGTTGTTAAGTGTTTGAAACCTGGCTGGAAGACTAGTGGCAGCATTGTGTCAATGTCAGAGTGAAGCCAGACATAGACATCTCTTCACATAAACTTTGAAGTTATTTAGTTTTTTTATATTTGTATAAAGATCTTGGGTCAGTGGTAGAGGAAGGCAGACATTTCTGAGTATCTTTCCCATTGTTGCAAAGTACAAAAGTGATTTCCTGGTTTTTGCAGCTAGCTTAGATTTGAGTAAATTATAGTAAAGGAGTAAAAAATTAATTAAAAGCATTTCCCTTCCCATAAACTTGTTCTCCTAATCACAGACCTGAAACATATTATTTGGGATAGCATTGATGGAGATTCCCAGTCAACTTCCACAGACATACTTGTGATAGTGTGTTGTAGGTGAAACAATTGCTGCAATGTGTTGCATGCCTCCCATGGTTTGGTTTTTTTTTTAACCACATGATGGTCTGGGTGTTTTGCAGCAGTGAATGGAAAGTTAGCATTTGACATCTGGACATTATACAGGTAGTATTCACAAAACAGGGCAGCCCACCCAAAGCCTGCTAGTACTTCACAGCATTTCAAATGCTCCCAAAATTATTTTTATATTAAATGAAATTATAGCTCATAGCTGGTGGCCTGTGTTTACTACAAAAGATGAAAGGTTTTTGTTGCTCTGAAGCTTTTGGGCACCATGGAAACAAGAAATACTCTATATCTCCCTGCTTGATGATGAACACTTGCATAACGTACCAGGACTGGACTTATTGTGGTTCCTGGAGTAAAGAAAACCAGTGAAATAAATGTTCAGCAAAGTGGCATATCCCTCTAGTAATGAACAGTGCATTTGTTCACCTTGGATGAGGAGGTGCCCAACAACTCCAAGGAGTGACGAATTATTCTTTTAGCCATTTTGGACATGTGGGCCAGGCAGACAGTTTAAATCAGTGGATTCTGGATCCCCAAAATGTACACGCAAGTGCCATTTGTGGCACTTTGGTGCTGTGATAACTCTTGCAGCTGAAGCAATGCAGGACAGAGGCCCAGGAGTAAGTGGATCCCTTGCTCTTTGCTCAGGACTACCCAGCTGTCAGCACATCCAAGGTCCTAATGCTTGCAAAGCCCTTTGGGGTTGTGAAATGCTTCACCTTTCTGCATGCTGGTGATAAGCCTTTGCAGTATCACCTCTGGGAGAAAACTTTTCCATGGTGGTCCAGCATGGAGGGAGAGCTCCAGTGTTAAGGAGGGGAAGGTCTGTGCTGTGGCCCATGGGATATGCGCTCTTTCTGGGGCAAGCACACCCTTGTTGGTTGTTGCTATCTTGCTGATGTGGGCAGGTAGAAAATGTATGTAAAAAATCCCTCCCTTCCAGCAACTCCCATCTCAGGGTGCTGAACTGAAATATGCCTAATGAAACAAAGTGCAGGAGAAGCACAGCTTCCAAGAAAAACACTTAACCTGAAAGACCAAAATAGATGCTGACTGTAAGCTTACATGACGCAAAATAGATGCTGAATGTAAGCTGAATATAAGCTTACCACCTCTCCCAAGCAAAAGGTGCCTTGATTGTGCACTCTCTTGTTCTACTGTGCTTGGTCTCTGTCTGCTTACCAGTATTAGACATCAGTCCAAATCTAAGTGGAAGCAGAGGCAAAATATGGTAGAATTTCTTCAAATTTGGCAGAAACATCCCATTACTGCAATTGAATCTTACAGATAAATGCTTAAATTTGAGTTCTGTTAGAGAAGCTGGCCTAGGCCATGGGAAGAAAACCCTCCCCAAGCTGATGTGATATGCAGAAAATAAAATATTCTTAATATATCTTATTAATAGACTATGAGTTCCGCACAGATCTGTGATGCTAGATGGGGTCTGTGCTAAAATCTCTTCTCACTGAAGAGTCCAACAACTACAGATTCATGGTTCATCTGAGGTTGTTGCACCTTTAGCATTTTCTCTCCTTCAGGCATCTGTTGTTTCATTTCTTTCTGATGCCAGTGTTTGTTTCCTGCCTCTTCTTTCCATGATAAAAACCTAGTATGTTTAAGACAGGGAACTCTGAATCTAATTTAGTCTATCTTGCACTGTCACTTATAGTCTTTGTATGACAGAGAAAGAGAGAGAGAGAAAGAGAACTTAAGACAGATGCAACTGCACTCCTTAAAGAGAAGGATCATCTGATGTCAAAACCAGCTGCCCAGACCTTCCCGTATCAGACAGCATAAGCTGGGACCAGAGATGCCATAAACCTCTTCTTAGCCAAGTCTCAGCCATTTCCCTTCAGTCTTAACCTCCAGAGAGATATGAGCAGTTCCTGAAATTATGCTAGTGCAGAGAACAATGTGTCTTGTTTTGCAACTTCACATTGATGGCAGATGGAGAAAATTATCAGGAGCATTGTTTATTCAGCATTTTCACCTTTTACCTGGAATGCCAGATGCAGCTGTAGGCAAGCCTTCAGTCTACCTCCATATGCTTGCCATCTGACCAGTTCTGTTGGGTGAGCTCTGTAAGAGTGAACTTGCAAGAATGGCCTCATGGCCATGCGATGTCTCCAAATTCTGCTCAGCTTGTGAGGGAATATCAAGCTTTCTGCACAGGAGTAGCTGCTCATCCCCAAGCCTTCTGTCTGGCTCTTCACTAAGATTGATCAAGACCAGTTCTCATGTGCTGCAGGTCTGCAGATTCCAATTTCAGCAATCCCTTGGAATAGTGGTTTCCAAAAGAGCACAACCTTCACCTCCCATTGTTCTCTTGATGGGGTTTATTTATTATATGTGATACATTTCTTAGAAAAACAGAGACCAAAACAAAACCAGACAAAAAGCCTAAAACCCAGGAAATTACAGGTTTTCAAAGGAACCTGCTCTGCAGTGTGATTAGAAAATTTCTCAGAACTTGCATGATGGTGTAAGAAAAGCAATGAGCTAGGGGTTGCTGGGTGGCAATGGATTTGAAGTTTTTTCATATGGTATAATATATTCAGACATAACACTTAAAAAAAAAAAAAAAACAACAAGCCAACACTAAAAATAATGGCACAGCTTACTACTTCAGCTCTGAAACTCAACTCAGAATAACAGAATGACATGCCAGTGCCTTAACAGTTCCTTAAATGCTGGTGTTCTGGGTTTAATAGTAGCAATCTCTGGCTCTTCCACAACTCCTAGGCATTGCTAGCTCCTAATTCCTATGCATCATATAGAATGGAGAAGAGGATAGACTCTTCAGTTGGAGTACAGACTCCTTCCACATCATGTGTGTCTGCTCTCCTTAAATATGTGTACCACATTATGGACCTTGATAAAGACACCCATTTGCCCAATCTCAGAGCCAAATATAAAAGAAATCCTAAAACTCTGCCTGTAAATAGCAAAGTATCTTCCTCCTCTAGTGCTTCTGACACTTTACCCATGTCAGTGTGCTATGGATTTAGAGACATACACCTTGAGAACAGAAGCAGGTAGTCAGGGTGTTCTGGCTTCAGCTAGAGTGGAGTTAATTTCTTCTCATGGTGTTTCATCTCCATATGGGGTTAAAACCACCACACAAGGATGCATCTTTTAGGCAAGATAACACTTGTAAAGTGCCATCCATTTCTGTATGAGTTAATACCAGCTCACATACTTCACCCTCTTGTGAATCTAGGTCAGGTTCAGCAAGAAAAATGCAATTTCAATAACTGCAGCCTTTCAATAAAATGGACATTTTGTGCAAGGCTGGATTTCTACTGCCATACTAGATAAGACATAGTGAAATATTATCACATTAAAAACTCCTGGTCTCCTTGGTTTTAACACTTCAAAGTTAAAAAGTACATATCTCTTAATGTGATGGGGTTAGCCAGGTGGGGAAATCTCTTCCTTACGCATGTATTATCTTATGTACTGAATCACCACTGATGCAAAGCCATCTAGGATCGTCACATCTCTTTTAAGCCTAGTAGAACTGACAGGGGTTTCCTGAAGCAGTGAACTGTATTATAACATGAAGTGTGGGAAACTGTTGAACTTCATGACATCCAAATCAAATATTAATCACAATCCAAATGGGTCAGTTGACTGGAGTAAAACAAAACTGACTAGAGTCCATTCCTTTCCTTGTTATGCTTACTTTTGTTGGGGTTGTCTGGTTGGTTTTCTTTCCTTGTATGCCAGCCCTAACACAGGGTAGTACAGGTGAAACAGTTCCCTGTGTACAGTTGGTTCATATAACACTTGGTAGATGACAAAAAATAAAATTGTGGAAATTCTATAACAGGATAACAAGTTTGTGTGAAGGTAACCTATATGTGCACAGTCTTTAAAGACATGACAAACTAGGAACATATTTAAGAGAAGGCAGAGAATTAGGAAACAGCGTGCATTTGTTTTATTGCTTTGCAGGATTATTAGTCTCTCTCTAAATTTAATCAGAGGACTTGTCTCTTCCCTGCCAAGCCACTCTTTATGTGCTGGACAGAGCACATAAAGAGGCCGGAACATGCAGTGTGTGTGCGTGTGTGTAGATAAAATTCTGAGGTCAGGACATGCAGAGTACATGCACACTTGCTCACACACATGGTCACAGAGCCAGGGAAGACACAGCTGCAGTTCTAGTCCTCAGTATTCCCTTCTTCCAGAGGGCCAAGTTCATCCTGTTGAGATCTAGGAGCTTAAATAAGTCACCTACATTGAATCACCATCTCATTTGGACCCCCATGCAGTCAGTGAGGGAGGCCACCTCTGTGGCCTGTGTAAGCCTCTCTCTCTTGACTTCAGGTGCCTCAGTTATGTGCCTCAAGGGCAATGTGTGGAATTTAAGCCTTGATGTTTCTTCCTGCACAGGGACCCTCTACTGGGCCTCTGGACACTACTGTGATGCAAATATTCATCAATAACAGTTACTTGCATCATCTGTTTATGACCCCGGGCTCTGCCCTGTCACTCTTGCTGATCTCCAGCACTAACATTTTCTTCTGCAGAGCTGGACTAGCGCTGAGTAGGTGGAGGTGGAGCAAGGTGCAGTGTCTGGAGCCACCCAGTGGGCAATGATATTCTGAGCCTCCATTTTAAAAAATCCGCAGTCTGAAAAGCATGTCGCCTTCCCTGTAGGTATTTTAATTTCTGCAGTACATGTATCCTCAGGCAAAAAGCAAAGCAAATCCCTGTTCTGGTCCATTGAAGGCAAAAAAAGACTGGACATGCAGTACATAATCTGGATTGATAAAGGGACGCATGTAATGAATTTCGTTGGGAATTTGCAGTTAAAGAAAAACGTCCCAAGGCATGATCAGGCACATTCAGGAATAGACATTAATCTGCTTGCACATGTATCATGGTCCCACTTCAGAAATGTGACCAGTCTGTAACAGAGAAGCTCAGTGCATTCAGAAAAAACTGTAGACATCCAAGAATACTACTCATGTGGTCAAAGTAACAGCAAGGGACATTCAGAGCACTTGGACCAGCATGCTGCAAAGCTAAAACATGCTCATTGCCAGGTACAAACACAGGCTTGTAGGCTGAAATGGTATATCTCTATAGTGTGAGATGCTGAGCAAACAGGCCCCAGCAACAGATTGCTATAAGTCAAAGTACAGAACTGACTTGGACATGTGCACAGGGCAGCAAAACCTATGGGGGAGATATAGGGACTAATAAGTGGAGGCAGCAAGAAACTTGATACAACATATCCACATGGATTAAAATAATTTAAAAGTCAGACTTGCATGGCATCTGCTGTGACCTGTTGAGGCCACAGGGGAAAAAGGACTTAACAAAGATGTCAGGAATACTTTCAAGCAACAGAGGAGGGGGTAGAGAAGGAGTTAAAAAGGAAAACTCAAAAATGTTGCAAAACCCACAGCATAAAATATTAGTTCAAGGTCAGATAAAGCAGGGCTTTACCAGGGATTTCCATGTGCTCAATACCCAGAGCTTCAGTTAGGAATCCTGAACAAAGCATATTGTGTGCTGCAAAGTTTGGTCAGCAAGGTCAAGCAACTGCCGTATTGGATTATGACTTTAGAACATCATTAATGTCTTAGAAAGAATACTTGGAGTGAAAGGTGAATTCTAGTTTACCAGACATTGGAGTCAGACTTGGACAATGTTCATGCTTCTTTTTGGAAGTACTTCAGCCAGTGAAGACTACCTGATATGCAAGGAGTCATAGCTATGAGACGGTGGAAGACAGGTTTATACTGAACTTGGTCCTCCTTGATGCTACCCATGTAAAAGAATCTGTGGACAAGGGTCTGATATGCTCCAGGTGCCAGAAACATGGCTCTTCTGAGGCTTAAATGGGGATCTGTTCTCCCTTCTCTGTAGCTGTCAGTCTGCCTCAGGACAAATTCACCTTGGAGTCCTAAGAAGGCAAGTAAATTCAAAAATAAAGTACTTGTCAAGGAAAAGACTATCTGCAACAGATGAAGCTAATTCTGAATAACTGGATCACTGGTGAAACTTCAAAAAACTGTAAAAACATTTTTTAGATTGTAAATGGTCTGAAAGGCGTGACAGAGCGATACCAGGCTAATGTTGTCCCATTCCCAGGAAAATGCATTTAGTCATCCACGTGAAAGTTTCTTAAATTATGCAAACTCTATATTAGAACATTTTTACTAGTGCAGCTAAACAGGCAAAGCTGCCCTTTGTGAACTGATGTTTTTACCCGCAAAAAGTATGGACACTTAAATGCAGTGACTTCTGTAGGCAGAGGTTATTGTAGCCAGGTACTTAACTCTCTACTAGAACACATACAGAAATAAAATGTTTTTAATAATAACCTACCCTCTAGGCAAAAACAGCACATCAATGGGAAAGTTTGCAGTCATTGCTAGTGGAGAGAGTCACGGGGACCAAGTCTTTGCATCCTGCATTTGTCTAGACAATGTAGGCAGTGCAGAGCTTTCTCTGGGAATTGCCTCAAGGAAGGAAACCAGCATGAGAGGATGAAGTTCAGAATTACCCCTGGGTTAAACTTTTACTTCTGCCAAAGGCTTCTTGCATTATTTGAAGCAAGGTACTTCAGCAGTTCTTCCACATCTCATACTCCAGCATTCATTTGTGCAATTATCTTTCTCACACATTTAGTATGATGTGAGCTGAGCTCTTTGATACAGAATTGCTTCTCATTGTATGAAGAGAGAACGTCATTGCTGATCCTTAGAATACCAAGTGAATTTTTGTTCTTCAGAATTCTTCACATTTTTGTCTTATTTTGCAGTGGCAGCTGGGATATAGTGCTTCTGAAGACATGGCTTGAGGTGCCTCAGGCCCATGGTGTGGCACACCTGCATAAATTAAATAGCTTTTGTTAGTAATTCCTAAAGAAGTTTTATTTTTTAATTCAGCTGTCAAAATCCAGTTCCCAAATGATTAATCTCTTTAACATGATGGTGGTTTTCTTATCTTTGCCCATTAACCACTGGGCTTGTTTTATTTCTTCGTTTTCTCCTGCTGTAACTCTCTATATGCAGTGAGTCAGGAATCCAGGATTCCTGCTGGATTTCTAGGGGGGTTGCATCACCCCATCCCATGCTGTGCACAGTAGTATATACTCTTTGCTGCAAAGAATTTATATGCATGTCATCAAGGCAAGCAATGACAAGAAAAGGAAGTGGGGACCAGAGGCATGGACTAGACCCTAGGTTTTCCAAGCTTGAGTGATCTCTCAGTAGATAAGTAAGTCTATAACCAACTGGTGAACTCAAATTGTAGCATGGATCTTTAACACCAGAAGAAACATTCGTTGTCTACAAACAGATACCAGAGAGAGAAGGCATTCCAGCTCAGACCCTGACACCTTTGATTGTAGCTCAGGGAAAATGTCCTAAATGGTGGAGTTGTTGCTGGGCTGTTTAAAGAACTTTTTGTTTGTAGGAAACCCATTTGGAAAACATGAACTTGCCTACAGAACCTTAACTGCACAAAGTATGAATAGACAGATATTCCATGTAACCATGGATTACTGGCAATATGTAAGCACATGGTAAGGAAGCATATAACACGCATGTCAAATAAGAGACCAAGGAAAATAACTTAAAATTAAATATTAGAGCCCTAAGCTTATATTAGAAGTTTTCAATTCAGTTTTAATCTTGTGCATTTTTAAAAACATACTTAGAAAACTGTAAGTACTGTTTCCTGGTATTAGTCTAACTTTTGCCTCATTTCTGCGTCTTCTATGTGAGAGTACTCATTAACCAGGACAGTGAATTTCACTCAAGTGATCCTCCGAAGAATCCACATTGCAGTCAGGATGTGGGTGGGCAGTCTGGTTTGCAGGAAGATGTTTTTTCTGTAGGTCCATTAGATAAAGGAGCAGTCTTAGTAACCCAGGTAAGGCTTGTTGAGAGTTTCAGTTGAAGACAAAGATCTTAGTTCCAAAAGAAGGGCAATATTAAATACTACTAACTTACAGCAAAAGGCTAAGGGTTTTCTGACTTGTCTGATGACCTCTGAGCTTCGTGATTTGGCACAGCTGAGATAAGCCCTTTGCCTGAGACAGGCAAAAGGTTCGTAAATTTAGAAATGCATTCCAGGCATCAGCTGCTGCAAAGTGAGAATGTAACACCAGCAGAATGGGGCATGTAAATCTCATTTTGCTTGCAGCATCCAGGTGGGGAAATCAGAGTAGTCAGTTCACACTCCAAATGTCATTCCAGAGGGGTTGTACCATTTGGTCCTGCAAGAACAGCCCAACTCACTGTCAGAAGGTACGCCCAGAGATAAGACATCACTTCTGATGAGGGGAAGTGGTTCACATTTGTTAAACTGGCAGTCCAGTTTTGATGCCATAGGATTTTCAGCTGAGAAAATAAATAAAAGGCAAAATAACATCATTTTGACTTTAGGAAAAGTTGCAGCAGGGAGTGAAGATACCACGGGATTTACATGTGTACCTTGTTTGTGTCCCAGAACATGCAAGGGAAACACCTCATCCCTTTAAGCCCTTACCCCATTGGTATCACCTTTTGGGTAAGAGAGCTGTGGAGAACTGCAGGATGTCACCATGCCAAGAACATGATGATCCTCAGCTCTGTTTTCTGCTTGTGAAATTACTGTACTTTCACTTAGGCACAATCTAAAATTTCTTGCCTGCTGAAGGCTGGAAGTAACCACAACATCAGATGTAACTTGTTATCATCTTTTAGACAAGTAATTTCAGGAGCAACCACCCTACATTCAAAACCCCCATGTCATTCTCTGCTCTTTGCTACTTAAAACCAGCTTTACAAATGCAAATCATTAATTATAGTGTGCTGTGTCACAGAAAAATCATCCTATTTTTCTAGACCTGTTAGGGCTATTGGGGAGATTCTTTCGTGTGTATGTAGCATCCAAGGTCAGGTAAAAAGTCCAGCTTGGTCTGGACAGCAGATGCTGAAAACTGTGTAGATTCCCTGGAAGAATGAACTGAAAACAGATTTCAGTTTCAGTTATTTCAGTTATTTCTTTGCATAAACAAGTTTTGTGAACTTGTTTTCTTCTTACCAGCTATTTTTTTCCTAAATGTTTGTATTACGTTGCTTCTACCTAGAGACCTTCAATTGTCAAGGATTGGTGCCATCAGAATGATACCAGCTAAGGCAATACAAAACCTCAGGTGTAGCAGAGAGATGCTCTGTTACACTGGTTTGTTAAATGCTTTTATTTAAAATTTACAGTGCCTGAACACAAAATATGACCAAATCAGACCAATGCCCACCATGTAAACTCTTCATCCATGCCTCAACTTTTTTCCTCTCTACAGAATGGGAATGTAATACTAACAAACGCTTTGATAACCTGCAAAAAATTAGCAGAACACATGAGAGCCACATCCTGATGTCCTGGCTTACAGGATCCAAGGCTACTGTGGATCCCAGGACCAAACAGCTTTCTTGCCCACAGTATAAGTTGCTGCACATTATTTTGGGAGGCTGCTATTCCACTGTGTTTTGTAGGTACTCATTCCACTCTTCAGGCATTTCAAAGAAGAAAGAATGGAACATCCACAATTGCTCCCTCTTGAATGCCAATGGAGACCAGGAGAATGCACTGTGGTTCTTGGGAAGTGAAAACTCCTGCTTAAATGAGGTGTGTGACGAATGAAGACATTTTATGGCAGGATAACTCTTACAGGTGGCTCCTTGGTGGAGCTGTGCTTTGTCAGGCCCTCCACCAAACACCACTAGAATTCCCTTGAGCACCGGGTTGGCTTTATGTGGCACTGGAGTGCTGTTGGGTTTGCACAGTTAAATCACAAATTTGCTTACTTCAGTGCCGCTGTCCTTGACTTGCCTCAGTTGCAAACAAGAAAATACAGCTTTTCTTTTGGAAGATTACCAGATCAACAACAGCTGTGAAACATGACTCAAGCAAAGCAGGGTCTGATATTCCTTCCTTATTTCCAGTGCTTATTCTGTCATATGAAATGTCTGTAGGGCAAAGTTGCAAAATTACCTATTCTGAAAATGTCGATTTTCCTGTTAAGAGTACTGGTATTTAATAATTTCCCAGCTTCATTAGGTGGCTTGTCTTACCACTTACTGCATCAGTACAGACTGCATCATACTGGCATCTTGAATAAGATGAGTAATACATTGATATTTTTCCATCTTAGCGGCCCCCGCTGAGCCACCTCATCTCCCAAAAGAGAAGACATTTGAAAAACCTGATGCAATGACCCAGCATTTCTGAAAGGTGATTCCTTCCTCATTAGTCTTTGCTTTACCTGCTGCTGAGCAGAAAAGGATTCAGTGCAATAAGGGAAAGAATACTGATAGCATGTGTTTGGTTAGAGAAGAGGTAGATTGTGTTTAGTGATCTCTGACTGTACTGCTTGCTGCTTTGAAAAATATATAGATATCTGAAAGTACTGTGCATGAACAAAGCTGAAAATGGGTTGTAAGTAGGCTTTCAAATTCCTTTCTCTGAATATGAATAACCTTCATTCAAAAAACAATAATGGAAGTGACATATACTATCGATATCTGAAATTTTTCATTCAAAAATGAAATATGTGGCTTTTTTTGTTAGCACAAAAATTATATAGAAAGATTCTCAGAAGGTGTTGTAGCTGTAATACACTGATTTTGCCCCTAGATATTTGGGACAAGTTAACCATAATACAAATCTATGTTGGATTAATCTGATTTTTTTGTAATTGAAGCTTTTCTAGATAGTAACTAGACACTAAAACAGGACATGGAACATCTTGGTTTTTCTTCTTTACGATTTTACTGGTGAAAAGTTCATTCTATTCTGTGTACTGAGAACAATTTGTAGTGCTGAATATGTATGAAAGAATGATTTTTTTTCATCTGAACCACATGTATTTTGAAAATGGTCCCATCTTATGTAATTCTTTGAAGAATTTTCTTTCCTTCACAGGAAAGTGTCTTCCAAACAAATAGTAGTGTTTTGTGTCTACCATGGGAGGAATGCTGTCTGGGAAATAGCCCAGAGTGTACAAAATGTGTTAATGTGTCTATTTGCCCCAGGGAGGCTGAATCATGTGTTTGTGAGAGTATTCTGAGAGGGTGTGCATAATGAGGGGTTTGCAAAATCCATTTTCTCCAGCTTTTCCTGGAGAACAGGAGACTGGTTTTTGCTGGATGAAAACTTTAACAAAGAACTGGGGAACCCTGGCAAGCAGAGAAGATAGCTTCCCAAGGAGAATCAAGGTGAAGTGATAAAGCATCATCTTCAAAATTGCCAAATCTTCTCCAGCATCTGTCGTTGCTGTTCTGTTAAAATAATATTTTTTTTAATAAAGCAGCTCCTCTCTAGTGGTTAGCTGAACTTCTCGTTTCATACAGCATATATTGTTTGTGAGAAATATTAGCCTAAGGACCATGCACCAGTTATTCATTTGGTGATAAATATTAATTATGCCTCTTCTCCCCCATCAGCTAGAACAAATGAAAGGAAGAGGAGCCAGTTAAATGGACTTTTTTGGTAGGATGACTAGTAAGGATTTAAAGCTGTCATGGCTATTAAAGTTGCTGGAGTTTGACAGCTCCCACAGCTTTCTTTCTCTTAAATACTGTTCATATCTATCTTTTCCTCCTGCCAAGCCTCTAGTTTCATTTAATTTCTTTATTTTTAAGAGTTTAGTAACTTCTTCAACGTGGCAAAATGTTTCTGGGAAGCAACAATTTTCTGCAGGAAAGTGACCTGCCTTACAGACAGCCTTCAAGGCAGGCAGCCAGGCCTATAGGCAACATTTGTGTTCCTGCTCTCCTCTTTTGTCACCAAATTCCTTTTGACTCTTGACAGCAACGTGACATGTCTCCATGATGAAACCCTCCTTTTCCTCTGCACTCCTCAGTGGTGCTCACTACCTCTAGGGCAGCAACAGGAATGCTCTTGCCACTGCAGCACAGTGGGAGGGAGCTGGGGAGTACCAGAAACTTTTCCAGGCTTTATCCCTGGTTTCTTTGCCTCTTTTCATCCCAGGGGTTGCAAATGGGAAGATTTGCAAACCCACACACAGGAGCTGTACTCAGTGGTATCATGGACCCCTGTCAGCTGTGCCATCCATGCTCACTGAGCAGGGACCTTGATGGTCCTCAAGCATTGCTCAGCCTGTGTAACCACGGCTGGAGAGGGTTGGACAGCACAGGTCAATCCTACTAACTCAGAAACAATACATTATAGCATGATGGTATTATTTAATTCCAGACTGAATCAGGAAATGTCAAAATTATACTGTGTCAAATGTCAGAATTATACAGAACCTGTGTTTCAATACAGGTTCTCCTCTGATTCTCACTACTTCTGCTCCCCGCTTCTCTCTTTTTCCTCATTATCCTCTTAGGAAGATGATTTTTTAATTAAGTGGGAGGGTAAACTTGCAGAAGAGAGGGATAATCTTTGTTCTTTGTGTCCCACATTGATTATCATTCTTGTAGCTTCACTGTTTGCTTATCTAAAAAGAAGCTGTGATTTGACTGAGGGAAGAATAACTTTTGCATATTAATTTTCTCCTAACCAAGAGCATCTAGGTTACCCTAATGATACTGGAAAAATTCTAAGACTCAATCACCACTCTCAGATTCATTTAACTAGTAGCATCCCCTGAAAATTCTGCAGAAGAAACACAAGAAGAGCAAGTAATTTAAAAACTGTGCTGATTTTAAAATGAATGCTAATCACATTAACCTCACCCTGCACAGGGAAGCAAATCTTTGGAGCATTAAAGATCTTCCAGCTAAATGTTCAGAATGGGAAACTTCTGCAGAGTGGTTAGTCCATGGTGAGACCACACAAAATATAAAGGTTAGGGACTAGGATTATTATGAAATTACAAAGTCTGTGACTTACAAATGGAAAAGTGTCGGAACCCACGACATCTCTCTGGATGTCCTGAATGTCTCAAAGCCCTGGCAGGGGCTCGGAGACCCTGGCAGGAAGCCAAAGACACCTGGAAATTCGATCTTAATTCATGGAGCAAATTGCCAGCCTTATATGAAGAATTACAGGCCACAAAAGTTTAAGTAGCACAGTAGTAGGAATCACAGGGTGAAGGAAAAAATTTTAGAGCACTGTAGAGGGGGGTTTTGTATGTTGTACAGGGGGGTTTGAAATTCTGTACATGGGGGTCAAGGGTTCTAAGATGGAGGGATTTGGGCGTGCCCTGTCCTTCTTCTTTCTTCTCCTTGGCATCCATGTTCAGGATGATGTTGGCATGTGGGGATTGGTTCATGGTGAAGGTACACTTGCCAACAAGGGCAAAAAGTATTGGAAATTGAAGCTAAATATCTTATACGTAGTTTTCACTATAAAAGAGACAACCGCCCCGTGGGCAGGAGAGAGTGCCCTTGGCTGTCTTGCTGATCAGACCTCGTCTGGACAGACAGAAAAACTTTGTAGATAAGGAACAATAAACTCAACTGAAGACCGAAAAGCAAGAGTCCAGACTCCTTCTTCAAAGCACGGCCTGCCCAGAACCACCTTTTCCCGTGCTGGGGCAGAGACAACTGACAGCCGTCCCCGGCAGAAAAGTAAATTAAAAATAATGGATTTGGGGTAGGCAGATTTCAATAAACTCAAGATTTCATAACTGAAAGCTTTGATGGCTAGCGGAATTACACAGAGTGAATAACCATAACAACACAAACTGGCCAGGGAAAAGATAGGAGGCATAGAACCAGACTCACTGTACTAAATCACTGGCTTTTCCCTGGCATTAAGCAAAGATAAAAGGTCACAGAAAATGGAAATCAGTTCAGATTGCTAAGCATAACTTGAAAGAGTTGCAAAAGCAGGTGAGGACAAAAGCCAAAAAGGCAGAGGCATAATGTGATGTGTACCATAACAGGAAATTATTTTGTAGTAGTGTTACTGGTAGGGAGAAAGCAAAGGAAAATGCTCATCTCTTATTTCACAGAGAGGAGAGATGGTAGATGACACTAAGAGTCTTGTTTTGTTCTTCAGTCTTCACTGAAAAGGTATGCTGGAACTGGGCAAGAAGTGCAGTTGCACCAGGTACATATCTGGAACAGAATCAGGAAAAACAAGTTGAATACTGAGGCAAATTGGATTGGTTTCAGATTATCTGAGCATGGTGAGATGCATTTCCAAACTGGATATCTGGCTGAAACCATCTCAGAGTCCTGTCCCTTTGAGATCTTGGAAGGAGATGTTAATCAGACAAGCAAATGCCATGCTTAACTTTACCAAGGGGGCAGAGAAAAGAGGAGTTAAGGGATACCAACCTAATTGCACTCCTTAGAGGAGTACATGTGGATGTCTGGGAGAGTACACAGTGATTCATAAACAAGTTGAATTTATGAAATAAGGCCTGCCAAGGTACTCAGCTTCCTTGACAGGCACCTAGCAGACCATGTCAGCTGAGGATGCCATTTACCTTAATAGTAAGGGATCTTTGATACTTTTATAATTCAATGGGTAGAAATATGATTTGGACAAAACTTGTCTAAGACAGAGACAATACTGGTAAGAAACTGTTCCATCAAAATTGAAGGGAAAAGTTTTGATGGATTTTCTGCTGGTTCTTAGATGATTTCATCTTCTCATAATACTGTAGGTGATGAGAAGGTTTATGAGTAGATGATCTATTTATTACACTTGAGGACAGCATCAAACGTGGGGGCACATGGTGAAGAACAGTATGGCAATTGCAAATCAGAGATGATCCTAAAATGCAATTGAAGGAAAATTTGCAAAATTTTGCCTTTGGGCAGACGTAGCTAAGTGTGCAGACAGCCAACTGTGGCTGTCAGCCCGATTCTCTCAAAGGCATGTGGGAACAAGGATGAATAAGAAGCTGGACATGAATCAAGGATTTTGGGCTGTAAAGACATTTTGGTATGTAGGTAATGAAACATAAAAGAATACTCTCCTGATCATTAGCAAGGCCTCACTTGGATTAATGTGCAGTTGAAAGTGCAATTGCACTGAAAGTACAGTTCCAACCACCAGAAAACCAAGAGGAGAAGAGGGAAGTGGTTGGGGTATATGGTCTGCAAGGAGAGAGTGCTCAGCCTAATGCAGAGGGTAGGTCTTCAAAAACTTCATCAGCCACTGCAATGGAAAGGAATAACAGGTTCTTTGTGTTCACGGTAGAAGGGACAACAACGACCGAAATGAAGTACTGGCAATGGAAATTCATTAGAGAAATCCTTCCAGCAATAAGGATAGTGAAGCACTGGAGAGGCCGTGGAGGGCCCATCATTTCAGGTCTGTGAGATGAGGTCAGAGACAATCAGCAGGAGCAATGTTAGTTCAGCCAACACAGCCTGCAATCAAGGACCTTCGTGGACCCCATGCCCTGGGCCACTGGGGTTCAGCACTTGCTTCCAGCCAGTCAGAGACTTATCTCCCTCTTTCTGAAAACAAAGATCCACACAGAAGAAAACTATTTTGGGAAAAGAAAGTTGAACAAGGATGTAATAATGTCTTCAACTAGTTTGAAAATAGCTATAAAGATGAGGGAAATAAATTTCAAACACAAGAGAAATAGGATTAAAATGCCAGAAGGGCAGACCTTTAAGACAATAATCAAGTATTTCTCCTGCAGACCTTTTTCAACAATGAGCATGTTGAAGCACTGGAGTAGATTGTCAATTGCTGCAGGGGACCTCTGCTCCTGGACAGTTTTAGGATGAAGTTTGACCAGTTTGTTGAGATACTTGATGTAAGAGGGAGGGCTACGTTATTTTATGTTTCTGCAATTCTTTTGGAGAAGGGAAGTACTAAGTATATATGGAAATGAAACAGAGAAGTGAGATCAGAAACTGCTTTTCACTAGAGCAAATGACAGATTGTGAAACCCAAACCAAGAAATTAAAAATGTGAGTATGGGGAACCCCAAATTTTTTACATTATGAACAGTCATCTTGTTGCACTGTTAAACACCTACAGTGGTGTATTTTGGAAAATACCATGTAGAGTCCCCAGAGATTCACAGACTAGCTTGGGACAGGCTGTTGGCTCTTGCAGTATAACAAAGCCAGCTTCTTGCATCTTAGATAAGGAAGAAACTTTCCTATATGCAAGTCAACTCTGATTTTTTGGTCTGTTTCCATGAAATATCTAGATACAGCTAATGCCAGGCACAGAACTGGATGGACTACCATTGCAAAGCAGCCGTCCAGCTCCCGGTACAACTGCTTGAAATCGTGATAGAGTTTTCTTTCTACTCCCCCTCTTCTCACTAGCTGGCAGAATATTTCTGTGTTAGAGTCACTTGTTTCAGAGTTTTTTTTTGAAGGCATAAATATATCTTCTGGTTTGAATTCAGAGTTTTCGTTTTGCTCTTCAAATAATTTAATATTGTTTCACTAGTCTGAAATAGACTCTGGATTTTCATGCTTTGTCATTAAAGTCAGAATAGACATCTGTGAAGTGGAACAGAAGGCATAAATTTTAGATTCTGCACAACCTAGAGAACAGGATTATGAGAAGCTGAAGCTATAAAAGAAGCTGTAGCATAAAGTGATGACTTGGATGGCTCATAACTAGAAATTTCTATCATAGTCAGAATTCTGAGACTTTGAAATTTCAGCACTTCCTCAAAGACAGAGAAAAAAATATGTTTATCAAAAATATTATGAAAGAGAGGAATTAATATTATTTGCCTGACCTCCTGGAAATATTTATTTTGATAAGATTAAAACATTCTCAACACTGACACTGTAACACTTTTATCTGTTTTTATCTGTTAAATGGTAATGTAAATAGCAAATGTTTCTGCTTCATGAAAACAAAATATTGAGATAATTTCCTGTCAGATTATCATGGAATAGATAAATTCCTGTAAATATTTTACATTTAATTAAGTCAGTGTTCTCCAAAGGGGTAATACTTCTCAGGGAAATCATCAACCATATGCCATAATTTTCAATTCTCCTTTAACCCCCACAAATGTCAAAATGGTACATACTTCTAAGCAAAGACAGAAAAATAATCTATCATCAAAGAAATAAAAAGTCATTCCAAGGGGGAAACAAAACAACTGCTCAATACTGCATATAAATGCAGTACAAAACATACCATACAAAACAACTGCTCAATACTGCATATAAATGCTTCATAATTGCTTAACAGCTATTTACCACATTGTATCTACAAGGAGAATCAAACATGTAAATTTTCTGCCACAGCAGTTGCTCAATACAAATGGGTCTTAAGAGTATTGTACTTCCCTTTGGTGGTTTTTTATATCTCTTTGTTTCATATCTTCCAGATTTCTGCTAAGAATTGCCAAAAGCATCTTACAATCTCTGCTTTTGATACAGCATATTAAACATCCAAGGCAACAGGGAACTGATTAAGCTACCTTCCCAACCTATAAGATATCACTAATCTTGTCAGAGGGAACCTGTGGTTCCCTTCCTTCACCCTGCTTGTGCTGCCCTGCTGCAGCATCCTGCTGTTCCCATCCTCTACACGTGCAGCACCAGGTGATCGTGCCCTGGGGCCCTTCATTGGTACAGAAAGCACAGCCACCTCGTGGAAAGGGACCCAGGAGACATCAATCATGAGGCCAGGAGGGGAGTCCTGCCCTCTCCCTGCTGTCGCTGTTGCCAGGGACCACAGTGCTTCTTAGCTGGTCTGTTGTCTCTCCTTTTAGCAATAGTGTAGCTGTGATGATGCCATCAATCAGCAGTTGCAGCATGGAGACATGAAAATGCCTTCTCTGCTCCTGTTCCTTTTTGCCCTTATGCATCCTCTCACTAAGCTGCCTTCCAGTTCCCAAACACATGTTTTCCCTTCCCAGCTTGGAGTTGTGACAGTGCTGTGGTCTCCAGAAACACAGAGGATCACTCAGCAGCCACTCAAGCATGGCAAGACTTTGTTTCTCCAGAGAAGTCATCTTCGTTGGATTGGTCTTCAGCAATGACTTCTGCTTCCTGTTCTGTCCTGTCTCAAAAGCGGAAAATAGAATAGCTCTCCTGCCGTGTTTCATGTTAACCATGAGGTGAAGCAGTGTGAGAATGTAGTGTCCCAGACAGGAAAAGAGGAGGTGCTGATTTTCAAGGTTGTGTCCCACACTCTGCAAGCCAGCAGGCAAACCAGGAATGGCATTGGTCATTTACTGTGCTGGGGTGGTGTGGGCCTTGTCTAGAGGCTCCCGTCCTAAGTGTTGTCAGGTCGCCTTTCCTATGAGTACCACTGCCTGACTCCCTCTTACATGTCATCGTTTATTTCTGCATAATGGTTTTCTATCTAAATGCATCATTCTCCATCCCTGCTCTTTTTAAGCTGAGAATAACAATGTCCTAGAGCATTTCTTGTATGAAATACCAGGTTTCTTACTACAGTCCCTTCTGAGGACACGTGGAAGGGGCCAGCATCAGCCTGACTGCTTCCCAATGAAAATGTAATAATAAGGTCAAAGTATTTGGGTTTTTTTGCATGATTTTTTTAGTTTGGCTTTCTTTTTTTTTTTTTTCTTTTTTTTTTTTTTTTAACACAAGACACTGAACTGTCCAAAATAGAAATAGCTAACTAAAATATGGAGGCTTAATGACCGAGTTTTCATGAAATAATGTCAAGATCCCATCCCAGAGAGTGTACATTTGTTTATAGCCATTAGGAATTATCCCTGGGAAAGCTCAATTTTTCCACAAAAAATTACTTTTACATCCCTCTCTTCTTTAGCCAGAACTGGAAACAGGCTGTATATTGTATCTATTTTTGAATGTGGGACACACAGGTCAGCTACTGGTCAGTGTGGCGTGGGAAAGGCTGCAGTGATGTGCTGAGCATCCAGGCTCACCAAAAAACACTTCTGCTCCCTCCCTGAGGGAGAGTGCAGTGCCCTGCTGACACTCCCCACTGCCTGGCAGCCGGCAGAAACCGCACCAGCGTGGAGCGCTGCTCATGGCCCCAGGTTAAGAGGCAACTTCAGCACAGATTTCTGCCAGGCTGAAACATATTTGAAATGCATTCCTTAATTGAAAACGTTTTTAATGAGCCAAGATGACATGAGTAGTCCACAACTAAAACTGACTGTATTACGGTATTTCCTTATGCTATGCAGAATCACATCCTCCTTTAAAAATAGTGTAATTATGCTCAAGATAAAAGTCTGGTGGAAATCAGGGACCAGAATACCAACAAACATTGCACTGAAGTGTGTTCAGCAGAGCTCTTTTTGGCAGACCACTAGAAATGTGTTATATTTGATGTATCCCTTTAAAATTCTCATTCATAAACATTTCCTTCTGTCTGCTGGGGAATCACCATGACCCCACAATGCATCAGCCCTGCAGCAAGCTAGGGTTTCACATCACTGCTGTAACTTTCTTTTTAATGTCTCTGTCTTAACACGAGCTTTCTGCCTGCTGTGCATCATATCCAGTGCTCTTGTCCCTCACAGCCCAGGGCTGTCTCCTAGATGACTGTGACCACGGGAGAGTTAACTCCCAGAAGGCCCTGATTGCCAGCTCATAGGCTAGCTCCACATCTGGAACAGCTTCTTCCCTACTGTAAAATTTATAGCTGGAAGGGTCATTGTCATATTTTAGACTGTGTGATTAGCTTTGATGGGAGCTATTATAGCTTCCTTTTTGCCGTAGGATACCAATGTATGATCAGTCTAATTGTTTTTAAACCAAGGAGAAGTAGGTGAGAACTGGAAGTACAACAGATGCAAAAATTGCCATTTTCAATGTCTTTTCCATGGCATCATGTGGGAAGTCATCCCAGGTGAAGTTGTTCTGATGCCACACTCAGTGGAAATGTTTTGGTTTTGTAACTTGCAGAAGTCATAAGGATGATCTGGCAGCTGGATGGTAAAGAAAGCTCTACTGACCTTGTCATGCACATCCACCTGCACCACAAAGTGAGGACTTAGTGTCTTCTCTTCAGTTTGGTGAAACAAAAAGGCAGCTGGCATCTCACTAAGATTACAGAAGATGACATTAGTTTATCAAGTAATTTATATTTTCATATTTCCAAAGTATCCACAAAGAGGTGCTTCAGGGGAGGAAGCTGAGGGGATGTAACCAAAGGAAAGTGAAACCATGGACTTTCTCTTTTTGCCATATTTTAAAGGAAAATATCTTCTTTGACAGGCAAACCTGATGTATGCATGGACTGCAGGAAAAAGCTTTGGATGGATACATATTAAAGGTTATTTGTTGAATAGTGCAAATATACAGCCCCAAATATCACATTTTATGCATCCTTTTTTCCGGTGTGATAGCAAGGTGGCTTGCATTTATTAATCTGACAATAAATAATAGCAAGAGAAGTATTAAGAAGACATCTTTATCTGGAATAAAAAAATAATTTTCTTTAAATTATAGTAACAATACCAGAGAGGTCTGTATTCCTAAAATCTGCCACCAAGTTTTTATCTCCGTGTGTGTCCATTTATTGGGTGTTAGTGTCATGTATTATGATAACAGTATCCCAGACAATTATATTCAGGAATTGTGGGCATTCAGACTCCTAAAGAAGCAGAAAACTTTTTTCTGCTTAAGGAATTGACAGATTGCCTGGAAGATTTTAAGCAATAAAACCTTCTGAGTGAAAAAAATAAAGAAGTCAAAGAAGAAGAAAATAATTTGGAGAAAATAATCTGGATTTTATTTACATGCAAATATTACTACTGTTATATCATAGTTTCCAGTCTTTAATCTTGAAACAAAATATATCCATCCTTCGCTGAAATAACCCAAAGAGTGGCAATGTTACAAAAGATACATTCTTTTATATACTAGACATGTTTTAATATAGCATGGAGTACTAGAAAGTTGCTTTCATGTAACAATGCTACCATAATAACAAGGATATAACAGTGAATTTCTACGTGAGGAAAACCTCCATAAGAAATTTTTGGTGCTTCCACATGTTGCCTTATGTTTTTGAAATATCAGTAAGATGTGACTTTAACGAGTGACATAGACTTTTTATATGAGTTGACACACCTGAAAGTTTCACATTTGTATAATATGCTCCCTAGACTGAGGACACTGAAAGGAGCAGGAAATGAGAACTTTAATTCAAGCCAAGCTATTGTTTTCCATAATATGAAAAATGGTACAGCAAAATCATGTGCTGAATTCAATGGATAGAAAAATAAGGATTTTTCAGGCTCTGAGATGTTATATTTTAACACTTAACTTTGCAGTTTCAAAATACCTTGTTTTTCTAGAACATTGTGGAAGTGTGGAAGTGAATTTGGAATTTTGGAAGTGAAAGTGCAGGAAACCATTATTTTAAAAGAATAGAATCTATTAAATAAAACAAGTGTTTTTAAAATGAACTATAGCTAAAAAGCTGTATTTTGACTCTCTCCTGAAAAGCTTTCAATTTTTTTTATGCAATGCCCACTAGTTTCCTCCTCCCTTACCCACTGGCACTTGCCTGCATCTGGTTTACACCTAGACACAGCAACCCAGTGTGCAGGTTGGTTTGGTCTTTCTCCTCTAGGCTGAAATAATGGGTGCTGCCACATTCAGTGACATTAAACTCACACATGCTGTTGTATTGTTACAGCATTTGGGAATTTTTAAAAAATCTGGGGCCTAGAAAATTATTTCTCTCCTTAAATTAGCTGTGGAGAAATTAGTCCTTGAAAATATTCTTCCAAATGTACTACCCAAAGTCCATCTGATCAAAGAAAATAAAAAAAAATGAAAATGAAAACAAAAACCCAAAAAGCAAAACAAATCAAACAAAAAGACCACAGGACAGACGGTGTAGTGCACAAAGCACTGAGCTGGGAAATAGCTAGGGAAATAGCTAGGCATCCATCTTTCATCTACAATGTGATGAAGTTGTGCTCAATTAATTGTCAGGATGAAAAATAAGCAGACTTTTTGTGCAAAGCCAATACTTTGTTGTTAAGGTAACCAAATCTTACCAGTCTAATTACTGACTTGTTTTTAATATCAGTCAAAATATTATAGGAGGAGAAAAAGGAACAGTATTACATAAAAAGTCTGCAGAGTAATAGCTACAACTGTTATGTCTCCTAGCACTTGCCCTTTTCTCTGTTCTTAGAGTTACTCTTCCACCTCTCTGGATCCATCACAGCCATAGTTAAAATACATGTCAAGCATCTAAAACTCTTCATCAAGGTAAATATTATGCTGATTGTGAGGGTTTCTTCTCTTTTCCAGGGGGAATGTGATATAGACATTGCGGGTTTACTTCTCCTCAATTTGGGGTCCACTTGGAACAGATGTTATTTTTTTTTCTAACAGCCTGTATGCCTTGGTCTTTCTTCGTGGATCTGTAAACCCATGTCAGTTCTGCCATATATGTATTGAATATGTTACATAGAATCATGGAAGCACAGAATAGTTTGGGTTGAAAGGAACCTTTGAAATCATCCAGTCCAAACTCCCCTGCAATAAGCAATGACATCTTCACCTTAGGTCAGATTGCTCAGAGCTCCATCCAGCCTGACTTTGAACACTTAGAATGACGAGGCATCCACAGATTCTCTTGGAAATCTATTCCAGTTTCTCTCTATCCACACCATAACAAAAAATTCTTCCTTGTATCTATATTAAATCTACCCTCTTCTAGTTTGGCCCCTGTCCTATGGATATGAGCCCAACTTTGAAAAAAGTCTGTCCCCATCTTTCTGACAAACATCCCTTAGGAGCTAGAAGGCAAGGTCTACCAGCAGCCTTTTCTTTTCCAGGCTGAACAGCCATAGCTGTCTTAGCTCTTCCTCATAGGACTGATGGTCCACCCCACTGATGATTTCCATGGCACTCCACTGGGATTGCTCCAGCAGGTACACATCCTTCTGAAGTTGAAGCCCACAGAGCTGGATGTGGCACTCAGGTGCAGAGGAGCAACCACCTGCCTTGACCTGCTGGCCATGCTTCTTTTGAGTCTCATTCTTTGTTGTCCTTGCTGCTCCTAGAGCTGTTTTATCCAGCTCTAGGTCTTTATCTGACCATTGTGAACCTGCTCATTTCCTGTGTCATCATCCCACCACATCCTCCCACTCACAGTACACAGCATCTTTCTTTCCAGGCTTCAGCTTTGGCATCAAGCCCCTGTTCCTCTGCATGGAATGACTACAGTGGCTTCACACGTATTTCCTCCGCAGAACAAAATGCTTGGCACTGCTGTTTGTAGATCACAGCTACACCATACAGACGTGTGCAGAAGGCAAAGGGGGCATGTACAGAGGGACCGTGACAAGGCATAAAGTCCTTACAAAGCTTGGGGTCTGTTACTATCAGTGGTGCTACTGTATTTACTGACACTGCTATAAAGCTAATTATATTTTATTTCTCCTCTCTATAGCCTATGTAGATACATACAAACTTATTGAAGTAGCAAAGGCTTCCAGCTGTGCATGCTTATTTGCTGGGACTAATAATTTCATAGTTAAAACTAATTTGGTGTCCTAAAATTTGCAGATCAAGGCTTCAGTGACAATTCAAGAGAATGTGGAACAATTTGTCATTATTACAATTACCAAGCTCCAGATGTATAGCTCTTCCAGAGATAGACTGGTGAACATGTGTAGTTCTCCACTGAGGAAGGAGAGCAGGTCAAACAATTTAAACAATTTTTCAAGACATGAGAAAGTGAATATATTCAGTCAGCTGAAGACAGAACTGGTGGACCATGTGCTTACCTGGCTCCGAACATTTCACGAGATTAAACTGATGTTTACTAGGTGAGGATCTTGCAGTCTTTTCCTTCCAATTTTCTGAGGTACTTCTAATGCAACAGGACAAACTTGCTATAACCACTTGTGCCTATGCTGAAAGTTGGAAAACGCCGCTGAAGAGGCAGGAATCACATGCTAGCACCTAGAAATGTTGAAATACTGTCTTGTGCTCACATTCTCCAGCACTGCACCCTGGGTTGAGCAATCAACATTTGTACCAGGACAGTGTGGCAATGGTTGTGGGTTTTGGAGTCAGACGTGGGTTCAGGTATGTTCAAGGGCTCTCTGAGCAGCCACAAAAAGCTATCAAGAATCCCAGATATTTATTGTTGTTCTCAGAACCTGGCAGCCTCATGTGGGATGCAGAGGAGTGCGTGGGCAGTGCAGCTGTTCATGTGTTCATCCCCAGGCAACCAGTCTGGTCTGCTTGGAGGCAAAGCACCAGGACAGGACTTGGTAGGTATGACGCTTTGCATTGCAGCAATTTTCCTTCCAGGACTACCAGTCCAATATCCTATAAAATACAAGCATCAGTTCTCTGAGAACTTGAAATTATTTTAGGACATCACTGTCCCATTTCCTTGATTCTCAGTAGTTTTTTGTCAGGGAAGACATCCCATAATAGTGAGCACCCTATATCTCAGGGCTCCTGGCAAGGTTTTCTCAGTACCCCAGTTGCTGCAGTGCCCTCCAGCTGAGTAGTTCCCCTTGTCATCCCCAACTATGCAGCTGAGGACAGTATTCAGTGAAAAGTTGCACACCACATAGTCCTTCCACTGCCAGTGTAACTGGATTTCCAGCTTCCTATAAAAACCCACATGCCAAGCTCCCTGACATCTGCCACATCCTTTCTGTTGTCACTTTCTCCTCTTCTGCAGGGGTTTTTCTCCTTTCACCTTGCAGTGAGGAATGTTGTTGAAGTATCCGTGTGCATACCTGGCTCACAGCTGGCATGTGAAGTGTTCTGTTGGGGACAAGCAGGACAAAATGCCATGGAAAAAGCTGAGCTGTTACAATGCCTCAGCTCACTAGATGGCCTCATACTCTGCAGAGAAGCTCTTCCTCCAGCAGTCCCCTTTTGTAAATTCTGTTTATGCATGCAGCAATAGAGACATTTTAATTATTATTTTCCCTTCTTTTTCTTTACTATCTGGACCTGGATTCCTCTTTTTCATCCTTTGCTGCTGTGATAGACCTTCTTCTGTCTCCTGGGACGTGGCAGTCAGTTTGTGCAGCAATTTCCAATTATCAAAGCAAGCCACACAGCATGCAGCAGGAATGGGAAGCAGAAAAGAAAGCTAGTATGTGACCTTCATAATAAGAATATACCACAATAGTACAAGGTGGTGCAGGAACACAAGCATTAACTTCAGCATTTGCTGCCTTTCTGCAGTGTTCCCTGAGTCCATGGATGTATATTTAGCATGTCTGTCTGACAGTTTGTTGTATTATACATATTAGGGAAAAAAACTCTGCTAAACAAGCATTTCCTACATGGTGATGTGTGATTCCACAGAATCTTGTTGTGGGAAGAGCATGAGGAAGGGGTAAGGGGAAATAAGAAAAGATAAATAGGTGTGCAAAAGGCACTGGATATTTAGCAACCTGTAAGAAAAAGTTGCATTTTTCTGCAGTATTCTCTTGGTCTCCCTGACCACGGTTTTTGAGAGCTCTACTATCAAGCAGATATTTACTACAGTACTGATTTCAAAGGTGGGAGTTGGAAACAGAAAAAAAAGAAGGGCTCAAACCCACAGTCAGATCAGAAGATTGCATCACCTAGATGAGCCATGACAATGGACTATGGCCCACCAGCAGCCCTCTGCAAATGTGGGGTAAAGCACAGCTTCAGCCACTTTCACTGGGAAATTTAGTGACCATATTCATTTGCTGGTTCTTGGCTGAGAGGTTGGCTGAACAAGATCCAACTGCTAGACTTATTTTTGGGTGAAAATTAGCTATCCATGACTACCTACATCATGTGCACAGACATGATAAACTGAACATACCTCTTCCCACCTTTTGCTGGTGTGCTGTTAGCAAAAACCATAATCATCCTTTGTCCTGCATCTTTTTTCTACTTAATGTCAGACATTTTGATGTTTGCAATTGTATTGACCTGTCCAAAAACAGTAGGACCCCTCTGCTTTCTTTCCCAGCAGACTGTAGTACCAAGAAAAGAGTGGCAAGGCAGTCAGTCTGGTACCTGTGAAAACAGTTTCTACTTTCTGTCTCAATGACACCCACCTGAGACAGTCATAGACAGAATGATAGTGAGAGCTGTGCTTGTGCTTCATGGCTGGGCAGTAGCCATGCTCTGCAACACCTCTGAGCTCTTTGGAGCAACCACCTACATGAGGGCAAGTACATTCTCCTGTCACTTTTAAGTTCAAATGTCAAGCCATCCAAAAGTAGCCTGAATCCGGCAGCTCCAGTTTCACCTTGTAGACTAGGATTTGAGTCTTTTACAAAACAATACATGCAGAACTTTTTGAACTCAGCATGAAAAGTCACTTGCTTGTTTCCCAGCAATTGTCTTGAAGGACTTCTTGGCCTCAAGACTTTGGTACTTCCCGAAGACATGTCAGTGAAGAAGACAGAAGCACATAAATGCAGGAGGACTTTCTATTAAACAGATTTCTTTATCATGATGCTATAAGTCCCAGACACATAGCAGGAGGCAGACAGTGGGGTGATGAGCAGAGACCAGAACAGCTCTGTAGCCAGAAGGCCACAAGACCACTCAGTGTGGATTTGGATCACAAGGGAGAAGCCAGAGATGCTTAAAGGCACAGCTGCTTTGGGCACAAAGTGACATCTTTACATAGTCCTAATTGCCAGTCTTAAAATAGCATGAGGTGGAAAATGTCAGCAGTCCTGTACCAATATCAGAAAACGTCTCTTTGTAACTGATTGCAATAGCTGACATGAAAATGAGAAGCAGGCAGGAAAAAAAAATAGTAAAGGAGGGTGGAATGAAATGGTGACATGGATGTTCCACACCACAAATGAGGCAAAATTTGTTAGAGGAGGGCATGACCGAAAACCCACAGTTCCTTCAGGGACTGTCATACTGACAGGAACTTGCACACTGCCTGCAGGGTGTATGCCAAGGCGGCTGCCAACGGAAGACCTGAGAACTGCAGGCACAGCCAGAGAGCTCAGCCACAACTGAGGCCAATTACAAATGAGGGAGAAATCATTTAGACAGTTGGTGGTGTCCATCTGGCACCTAGTGACTAACCAGCCAGCCCTTTGTCCAGTCATCTTGACAGCCTGCACTTCCGACTGCCCTTGTCTGGTGGTAGACATAACACAGTCGATGGCATTCCAGCACCCAGAATATTGTTGTTTTTCTCAGTTTTTATGCCATAGTTCAAATAAGGCCTCTTTAATTTGATTTTATTTTCAGTCTGTCCATTCCAAAGCACTGGGGCAATTTTCTTAATTTTGAGCTGTCACATTAATGTGATTACTCTTTGAGTTTTGAGTTAGAGATACACTTCAACACTGGCTTACATCCAGGTGTTCATCTGCTCAAAGCACTGGAACTACATACCTACCTACAGTTTGATACCTGTTTATCTCTCTTGTTTAAATTCAAAGCTTTGAGTACTGCCCTTTCATCTGCTGCCTGATTGCTTCAACTATAAATGTTCACAGATGAAGAACCTTCAAACAATAAAGCTGGAAAAGTGTTCATAACTAATTGGCATGGATATCACAGGAGACAAGCTTTCAAAAGTACCTGCATTCCATTTTCAAGAGCACCTTTACCACTTTTAAGCTGTTTTTGTACATCTCAGATGGCACCTACAGATATCTTCTACAACCTGCAACTGGCCAGTAATTTCTTAACTTCCCATGTCCTGAATGTGTGCACACTTGCCTATATGAAATAATCTGGGAAATGGGCCCCAGCCTTCCCAATACTATGGACATCTGTGAAGTCTTTGCCCTTCATCTCATGTTTTAGACAAAGCAAATTAAAATGATCTGTCAGTGCTGTAAAGCAGATTTTTACAATGGTCTCATATTTATTATTACCCATTCTTACAAGAACTTCCTTTATTTGAGTGCCTTGCTCAAATACCAACATAAAAAGCATAGTAGGCACAGCAAAGAGACAAGGGGGTCAATTGTACTCGTAAGACCAAGAATGTTCATGGTTTTGACAAAACTCAGTAAAGGTTTTCTCCTGTTCAGGATCCCTGAGCATTAGGAAGACTGCAAGACTCAAAACCAGACAAAATTAGATTACTTAGACTTTAGGAAATCCCTGACAAATTTTAGCCTCTTTTCTCAAGTTACATAGCAGAAATTTCCAGAGATGTGACATGGACCCTTGCTAGCCCATCCCTCAATACCATTATACCAGGCATAGAGATGGTTTTCACAGTCAAGGAGACCTGTGTGTGGGAGGTTCATCATAGCCCTGGGATTCACTGAAACCAAGAATTGTACTAGCTTCTCATGACCAGCTAGCCCTGGGATCACAGCCAGGAGCCCATCAGGCTGTACTTGGCTTTCTTCAGCTCACTGCAGAAAGGATAATGAACCAACTGCAATGTAATTTAATAGGAGGTAGGGGGTTACCACACTGCTAGTGCTTTGAGGTTCTCCTCTTTGGTATTTACCCTTAGAAAGGAAATCCTGTGCCATCTCCCTGCTATGATCAGCTTGAGGTCAGCCATCAAAACACGGACCCTAGCACAGTTTTAGTTCTCTTAGAAAGAAAGATTTATAACCCTTTTAAAACCCATCCCATTCTACAGATACTCTACTGACTGCTTTTTGTGCCACTAAACCAAATCAGCCAATATGTCTGTGTTATCCTGACTCTGAAGCTCTTGGGAAGTCCAGGGTCAAGAATTTCACCCCTCTGAGACCCACGCAGTCAGGAACTCATCAGCTGACTCCTACCACAAACATGCAGCACAAAGTCAAGGCAAACTTTTCAGCATTCCACTGTTAAAACTGTGCTTCATTCCAAGTTTTCATGAGCCAGCAAGGGGGACTAGAAAAGCATTGTCATATTATTAAACATTATCTCCCTTTTTATTTTATTTGAGCTCCAGCACTGTGATGGTTCAGATGGCAATGAGTCAGCTCTGGCTGTTAGGTAATGTGGAGCAAAGGGCTGGAAAAGGTAGCCTCAAGTAATACCAAAGCAATTATTCCCACTCATTTCTTCATTCACACAGCTTTGTAGCTGGCTGTATTCACCACTGCAGTTCAGCAATAACATCACACTTCCAGGGATGTCTCTGCAGATTTGTAGATGCTGTCCAAGAACAAACTCAGTTTTACAATCTGTCCACAGCACAGAAAGCTGTCTTGGACTGTACATGAAATCCAAAGATGTGCTTGTGATTACCTGAGCAATTGGGATGGTCTAGGAACTGGTAAGCTGTGATTTTCAGTTAAGACTGAAACAGCGCCCAAAGGAGTGCAGCATCCAGGTCTTTTGTGCTTCATGCTGCAGGTAGATACTTGTGAGAGGCATCTGAAACAAAAAAAATAATCATGAACTTCAGAGAGTTAAAAAATTATATACAGGCATTGTGTGTGGAAGGCCTGGAGAATTATAGCCCTTCTGGTCCTCTAGTGGTGTGGTGGCATTAGATCATTGCAGATGAAATCCTGTACCCTTGGAAAGTGAAAGCCAGGCTCTGCGTGACAGAGCTGAAGCTAGAGCCATTCAGGTTTAGTGTATAGTCAGTATTTCCACAGCTCTCTATATGGATCCCAGGATGCTGTGGACTTGCTGCTTTCACCTATTCACCCACCTTCTCCTCCTCCAGGGGTGGTAAGCAATGTCTTGAGCTGGAATTCATTCATCATTTTATGGTATGACTTCATTCTTGCCCAGCTGAGAAGAGCCAGTGGGAAAAGGAACTGTGCTTTGCTCATTGAGATGGAGTTAGTGCCACAGGTCCACCTTCCCTGAACTTGTATGCCAGAAATTAGTGCTGAGAGTCTGTGAAAGGAATGGCACACAGCTCTCCATGTGCCCAAGAGGACTGGAGGCCTCCCCTGCCGGTAGTAGCAGCACCACCCACCAGCCCAGTGAGCACTCAAAGAAAATGACAAGAACAATAGCAGGAAATGTCTAAGGGTGGAAACAACAAACCAAACACAGCCCAGGTTTCTGGGGGCTTCCTGATTGGCTTGATTTGCCTCAGCAGGAGCACTTTGGATAACCTTGGAGCTACCCCATCAGGGCAAAACCTCTCCCCAGTGAAGCTGTGTTTGTTCCAGTGGCTTTCTGGGATATGGGGATGTTTGCTCCCCAGCACTGATTAATAAACAAGCAAAACTAAAAGCCCTAAGGTAGATCAGATGGAGAAAGCAGGATCAAGACGCTGCAGTCATCATGCTCAGGGTGGCAGCAGCTTGATGCATCTCTCATTGCTCCCAGTGTAAAGTCCATCCATTCCCATGGGGCATATTCCTTGCCTCGCATCAGCTTTCACCCTGGAAAAATGAACTGTGAGTTCCTGTAAGTGAATGACAGCAGAGGACAGATTTGCAAAGCTCAGATCCAATAAATTGTTTGTATCAAGAAACAAACAAAACAAGTTACGGTTCCTACTGGGTGTTCCCCTTCCTGCTGCTCTTTTTCTGTCCCTATTGGCAAGCAGTGCAGGGGGATGGATCTGTGTATTTTTGAGAGTCATGTAATATGGGGAATTTTTAAAGGGACCTAATAAAGTTCAGTGCCTGACGCATACTGACTGTCAGCTGCACATACCATCTAGTTCCTTTGTCAAGGACTGCTGAGGGCATTTACAGGTTCAGGCAGTCGTGACTAAAGCACAGCACAAAAGGCAAGGAGAATTATGTTCAAAAATGTCGAAGGGAGGCAGATGGGATTCCTGTCAGTTGCAGCTTTTAACAGTAGTTGTGCTTTAATAGGCACAGGAGAGTAGAAAAATCCCACCATTATAAAACTTTGATTGGGTTTTCATTAATTTTCTGGGTTTCATTTTCATTTTAAGTACTGTTCTCAGACTAAATTCAGTCAATCACATGGTGTACCTTAGGTCAGAATGCTGCATGCTGGGCAATGCTTTTTGCACCATCGAGCTTCTAAGCATCATTTTCCTTGAAACAGCCATTTTAAGCCACCACAACAGGAAGTAAATTGATAATCCCTTGTTTGCACCAGAAGCCTATTACAAAGTCCGTGCAGTTTTTAGCAGTAAATATGAGTCAAGGCAAACCAAAATCATGGAAATCTCACAGTGAATATAATTAATAATACCAGCTAAGGCATCTACTAGGGATAAGCATGGACTGAAGTACAGCTGGGCTCTGTCATATTGGCAAAATGTATTGGATCAAGATGGTGGAATGGAGACAAAATTATTTGCTGGAGACTACAGCAAGTATACAAATAGATAGCTATGGCCCATGATTGCTGTTTTTGACAACCTTGCTTTTCTAGTTAATAACTGCAACATCTTTTCATTGCCATATGAAAGACTCACTTGTGTGTGCTTCTATACTGCTAAATGATAAACATGGTGGGGGCAGGGAGGGATTCCAAATAGCCCAAAATGGGAATTCTCTGGTAGTCCTGATTCCCAGCAATAGAGAAAATGCTGACACTGACTTTGGATGCAGACAGTGCTGTGTCTAAACAGAAAAAAAGACACAGCAGAAGTTTGAGTGGAAATAACCTCTGCAGGAATTTAGGGAAGAAAAGAAGGAGGGGAAGGGAGAGAAAAAGAAGGGGAGGCAGAAAGGGAAGGAGCCTGTACCAGGAAAAGGTTGTCTTTCGCTCTAGGTGTGCTCTTGAGTTCTGCCAGGCACAACTCTTGTACTATGCCCTTTGCCCCTGCCCTTCACTGCAGCAGCCCATGGCTGGCTGAGAGCACAACTCTACAAGACTTGCTGTGCATAACCCTCGTCAGCTCCCTGCAAAGAACAGATGGGAGCACAGAGAGCACCTCCCCAGGTCTCACAGGCAGATAAAATCGATAGTTGAGGAAAAAGCTGCAGAGACCTGAGGTCCAGACAGAAGACAACATATCATCTCCAGCCCTAGCAAACAACATTTCCTTTAAAACCGGTCTCCCATGTGTTTTGCTTTTCAATGCAGCACTACCTACACTCTGAGCTTGCAGAATTTTATGGCATTTCTGCTGTAGCCCCTTCAGAAAGGTGTCCCTAAGCACCATATCTACATGTCTTCTGAACACTTCCAGGAGCAGAGCATGTACCGCTCCTTGGTCAACCAGCTCCAATGCTTGACAGCCCTTTCAGTGAAGAAATTTTTCCCTAATATCCTATCTAAACATCCTCTGGCATAATATGAGGACATTTCTTCTTGTCTTGTCACTTGTTACCTGGGGGAAGAGACTGATCTCCACTCTAACATCCCTTCAGGTGGTTGTATAGAGCAGTGAGAGCTCCCCTGAGCCTCTTCTAGAGTCTTCTCTGGCTCGGTTGCCCTTCTCTGGACATGCTCCAGCAACTCGATGTCTTTCTTGGAGTGAAGGCCTCAAAACTCAACACAGACCTTGAAGTGTGGCTTCATCGGTGCCAAGGAGAGGGGGAGAGCCACTGCCCTGGGCCCTGGGCCTGGGCCTGCTGGCCAGGATGCCATTAACAATCCAGGCTATCTGGGCACACTATTGGCTCATATTCAGATGGCTGTTGACCAGGTGGGTTCAGATGGATGGTGGACCAGCACCCCCAGCTCATTTTCTGCAGGGCATCTTTGCCATGCTCGTGTTCTGCCCTGAGCGCCACATGAGTCTTAGCAGCTCATTTCTCATGTGACACTGTAAATCAGAGACAAAAGGCATATTCCCTCAGGAATATTCCCATGGGAGGCTGAAATATCTTCAGAGAAAACACTTTAAGTCTTGTTTTTTTGTTTAATTTCCCTCCACTTAAAAAGTTGATGGAGATTTTCCAGACCTCCTGCCCTTCCTGTAAATGCTTCTAGGTAACTCTCTGTGCATCTCCAGTATATCAGTATGTACAGGATTTGCAGAAAAACATCCTCCTTCCTTGGCAGCTTGTAGTGTGGGTACTGCATAAGGTCATGAATCCATTTTGGTTGTACATCTGCACTAGCCTTGGGTAACTGCAGCAGCTAGCACTAGTGCACAATAGAAGAATGAGTACTCAGCCATCATCCCCCAATTGCTCTCCCTCTATTTCTTGGATCTCTCCCAAGATATAAGTAACACAACCCACTGTACAGCTGAACTGCTGGCATCTGTTGCTAAACCTAAACTAATTTCATGTGCATAGCTTCTACAAGCCAACAAGCTGTTTTTTTCACAGTGCTGGCCACACCTGTGTTGCTTTTTAAGTTTCTGGGTGCATGCTGCTATGTACAGGGATTCTGTGCTGGGGAAAATTGCACTTGCAACCCTCCTTCACCTGGACCACATCTTGCAACACAAGAAAATTTTATTACCAAAAACCACACTGGTATGGTAGTCCCTTTCACTCTTGTGTGTTCTCAGACATCCTAGGACATCTGTCCTGGTGCTCATCCTGCCAATTTTACTTAAAGCCATGGGAAAGCAAGCAGGTTTCTGCAGGATTCAGTGTCTTTCCTGACTTGTTGTACCTTCAGCTTTCCATTGCAAAGTACAGCATGTATCCTCTCTCAAATGGTTATTTTGTCTTCCTTGCCTTTCTCCTGCCATCCCAGTGAGTACCAAACAATTAAGTGCAACAGAGGTGCAACAGATGATGCACCTCTGTACTGGCAGTGTAAGTCCTGTCTGTTTTCTGATGTGACAACCTATCTGTCTAGACATGAAGATCTGCATGTCTAGTTCTATGCAGGCCAAGCATTTTATATCAGTTGTCGCTCTTACTTCATTTGCCTTAATATTTTGGACACTGGCCTATGTAGTTCCAGAGGCAGGAGGCCTGGATCTGGGAGGAAAGAAGAAAATTAGAATAATGGTAAAGAGGAGAGAAAAAAAAAACAGCTCTGTCAGGAAGAGCCTAAATAACCATTTTCATTTTACCTGTCTGGGCCAAGAAACCAGAGCATTTGTGCCATTTGTTTTAAATACAAGTGGTCCAGAGGCTTGATTATTCAGGAGCCAGATGCTGCCAGGGCAGGTTAAGGTATCAGGGTGTTTACTTGACTGATCAGGGACTTGGTCAGATCTGCCAGGTTCTATCTGGAGCCTGGTCAGGAGCACAAACAGGATCTTCCTGATCCAAACACTGTTCTAAGCACACAGAGAAAATAAGTAGACTCTGCTCTTTCACTCTTTGATCATCAGCCACTGGACTGGGCTCAGAACAGGTCTTTTTAAAAAACTTTTTTCTCCCTCCATTCCCAAAGAGGGTCAAGCCATGTACTCCTCTGCTTTAAGGGTAAGCATCCAAGGCATAGTGAGTCACTGATTTCCAGTCAGTGATCTGCCATCTCCTGAGTCAGTGGGAAGTTTTTAAGGTTGCAATATCACCCAGGCTGGAGACATCTCCCATTTGAAGCATACTGAAAGAACTGGGCTTAGAAAGACATACACTGGTAAAAGTCCAAAAACAAGTGTGGGCTGTAAGTGCCACAAGGGCAAAAAGTTATGTGTTACAGTGATATGAGGAAATCATACTAGGCTGAGGTAACATTTTAAGAAGAGAAAAAGCAGCTCATGAAAAAGTAGTTTCAATTAGAGGAAGAGTCACACCAGAGTGCTGAAGGTTCCCATACTTGAAAGATTTAATCTTGTATCAGGCAAACCTGATAGGCAAAAGTTAATATGTAAACATTGTTGATTTGGCAAGGAAAGGGGCTCAACTGTGTAACTTCTTCAATTCCAGGTCAAAAAATTTGCATTACATTAAGTCATCTACATCCAGAACAGGCAACATTGTAGCAGTTAAATCAAAGTAATGGTTGTTGTGTTTTCCACCTCATCCTGCTCAGCTCAATAAGTCCTGTGGCTGATGCTTGACTTGGTGGCCTTGGTTTGTCTAGCATGGATTAACCTCATCCTACACTAGGCAGATGCAGAATCTTATTATACTGTTTTCTCTGTGTATGTGTGTATACACATTTACTTCAGATAGCAAAGTGAATTGAGGAGTTTTACTTCTCAAGTTTGTCAGGTGGTACTGGGATACAGCTTTTTCCAGGTGGAGGGAATTGTTTCCCTTCTCGTGTGTTCAGCAAAATTGATGTGGACTACCAGAGTCATTCAGCATCATGCCTGAATCTCATATCCAAGCACTGGTTGGCAATGAGGGATTCCCAGTTATTCAAGTCATGGAGGTTTTGCCTTTTCAAAGATGTTAATTAAGTCTGCAGCTCTTGAATTTCAGTTGTACTCTGTAAACAACAGCCTGTTCAAAATCATAAGATGTGCTCTGCCAGCTTTCCTCTTTGCAAGTGAGCTGTTCAAAAAAGGATGAGCACTGCAGAAAAACTAAACTAAGAGGCATTGAATTACTCAACTCTGAAATCCCATTTCATCCTGCAACAGACATGAAATCAAGAAGGTTTTTTTGCCATCAGCACTGGCTGTGCATTGATACAGAGTGACATCCACAAATGGTCCTACTGGCTTCAGCAACAGCTGCTACTGTTTGCTAAGAAAACTAAGCCAATGTGGAAAACAAACTGAAGATTTTTCAGTGATTTTCCCCCTCCCCTGCAGCAGACAAAGAGTGCTGTTCACAGCTGTGGCATGTAGATTTGGGCTCCAGTTTCATAGGCATGCTGGCTTACAGACAGGTTGCTGGTAATTGGCAGTTGATACAGGTAATAGGAAGTTTGTCAAGGGCTGAAGTGCTGGATTAGGATCCAGTTATGTTGGTTTAAAATACATATCTTTCAGGGGCACCCTTTGCCTTTGTAAGTTCATTTTCCAAGGTTGTTCTGAACCTGGGTAAGCTAACAGGTACTCTGCTGCCCCTAAAAGAAATGGGAATGAGAGGCCCATGAAACGGAACATTTTTGCCAGTTAACTTTTGCAGAAGGCCTTGTACTTCCTGGAGGATGAACCTTACATGTAAAGTTTCAGTTTCTGGTTTTGACATGTGGTCAAAAGATACAGGAAGGCAAAATCCAAAGGTACAGAGAGAATATAGAGATCAGTTTCATCCCTTCAGGCAAGCACAGTTATCTCTAAACTTGGTGTTTAATTCTCTGTTCAGTAAATATCAGGGGTTTTTGTAGTCTTCTACTTGTGACTCTGCCATTTTAATAACGGTTGTAACACCTCACGATGTTCAGCTCTGAGAGAGCTGATACGAATTACTGCTTTATTTGTGGCTTTTATATCAACTTGATTTATGGTATCAGTCAAGAAGTAGCAAAATAATCAGTTAAATTCAAACCATCCCCCACTCCACATATGCATCCGTCACCTTTTCCCTTCAAGTGTTTACTGTGATTAGGTCTTTCCTGTTTTTCTCTTAAGTTCTGAATACTTGTATACTTTCCTTGTTACTTCTGATGAATGTTCTTTTTCCACTGACATGCCAGTGTGTATGCTGCAGACATAATTTTTATTACATTTCTGTTTTCACTGCAGAAATTGTTTGAGTATTTCTCAGGTACAACCCCAAATGCATAGTTAGCACAGGCTAAAGAAACTGGTTCATAAACCTGCAGCTGTTCTCCCTGTTTACAATGTTGTTACTCTCCTACCCTGAAAAACAAAACACTGCTAAGCCAAATGTAGATATCTCTAGAAGTCTGTGTCTGCCAGAATTAATTAACTGGATAGAGAAGGCTGTTTTCTTCACGCATAGTTCTGCTGACTTAGGATTTGTGTGTTCAAACCAGTGTGACTCTGCATCAGCTCTGCATTCACTCTGTGAATGTCCCGCAGGACCATGCTCAGGGTCTCTCCTGGGGTCCAGAACAGCCTCTGCTTTTAAGCAAAGAGGAAAATGATAGGCCAGATTTGTGGGTTTCAACATCTCAGTGTGGGAAACACAAGAAACAGAGGAAATCCTTCACTTGAGAAAGTGCATTCAGCACCTTCAGAGCACAAAGCAGAGTCCTGTATCCAAGCACAATGTTTGCTGGGTACTGAGTGCTAATGTAAATGTACACAGTTCCAAACCTCGCCTTCTGCCTCTTCACCTCTTAGATCTACTTGCTTAACTCCCCTTATTGTCACCTAAAATACAGTATTCTGTCCTACCTAGCAGCTCCTGTGGTTCATATCCTTGCATCTCTTCAGGAGAATTCATATGCTGTTTCTGCCTCTGGTCTTCTCAGAAGCTGCCCTGGCTGCCTTGTCCACACTCATGTAGTGCCCAGTTAGGTCAAAATCCCACCAAACACACAGACTGGGCTTCTTTTATCAATCTGGTACATTTCCTTCCCCTGCAGTACTGTAAGGTTCTGATCTGAATTTTGTAGGTCTCGGTAGCAACAGAGTCTAAAAGAGAAGGCCTGTAAGTAATAATAATACATTTTTCCCCCATCATTCAGGAGTTTCAAGACCCATCTGGAAGAAGCCATGATCATGGCCTGATCACAGCTGGCTCTGCTTTGGGCAGGAGGTTGGGCTAGAGACCTCTGAAAGTCGTTTCCAGCCTTTATTATCCTAGATGCCTGTTATCTTATTAACTGAGGAATCTGGGTCGCCTAAATGACAGCAAAATGCTGTCCAAAAGACAGCATCCTTTCAGCTGGTTGTAGTTCCTTCCTCTTCAAAGCAGGGCAGCACTGTTAACATGAGAAGGAAAGTCACTTACCTTCCTAGCTTATACAAACAGCTCCCTCCCAGAAATCCTCTTACACTCTTCGATGCTTATGGCAGCCATCCATCAGAGAAAGCTGCAGGACAGACAAGCAGCAAGGCAGGTTTGGCTTTCTGAGTGATAAAATTTCCCATTTGCTTCTGTGGTATTTGGGAAAATAAGACTCTAATAAAATCACTGAAACAAAACCCTTGCCCATGCCACAGCAACCCCAGACCATCTGACCCAATTTTCTTCTCATAGAAACAGTTTAGCAAATCTCAGTCATCTGGTAGCTGCCTGGGCCAATGAAGCAGAAATACTAACAGTCTGTTTTATCTGATGCCTTATCTGAATCTGCATTTTCTCTCTTAATTTTCTTCCCTAAAACACTTCAGATATTGCAGTTGTTTATGTAACTGGCCGTCTTTCAAAGGCCAGCCCAAAATCTGCTAAGAATTCTGCTAAGGAACAAGGGAATTACAGAGTTTCCTTGCCAGGTGTCAAATGGCAATTAAGGCATATCCTTTTTAAACAGGGCGAGGAGAAAAGGACATTCCTTGATATTTAACACGTTTACACAGGAAGAATGTAAGGTCTTTGTGTATATATATATATGTATATATATATGTATGTACACATGTGCACTCTGAATGGGTTTATTACTGTTTAAGCCATTATACAACATGTTGCTCAAAACAGATGTGATACTAGTGCATTTATTTTTCAGATTACTCTTTTGTGTGTTGCTATCAAAAAAATAAGGCACTTCTCCTTACCATTGAGCAATTCTGATTATGTGACCCTCACTAAAAAAGTAAACCATGCAAAGCAGCCTTCAGTTTGCATGATTTAAATGTTTGTATTGCTTGACCATATGTAAAAAGACAGCCCAAAAAGTGGTGAGGACTCTATGTTCAAATTTTTCAGAGAGGTCTGTGGTACCCAAGTGGTTTAGTAAAGAAAATATACAACAGTTCACATAGAAATTCTGACCCTGAGTATTTATGTTACCTCAGCAGAGGTGCCTCAATCCTTAGGCCCAGAGAGCACAACTTGGAGCGATATAAATTTAGCAGCAATGTAAAAACCAACCTCTGACCCCTGTGCTATGTATCAGGTATCTTCTGTCATGAATGATCTGTATTTTTCCTGCAATTTTTCTGCGTTCTATATAGAACCTGGGTGACTCTCAGTCTACTTATACAGATTTCAGTGAGGAAAAGGCAGTTTTCCTTGATACAATGAGTTTTATGCATTCTTCAGTACCACACAGAAGTTCCCTGTTTCTAACAGCTTCATCCACATTTCTAAATCCTGGTAGCTCTGTCTCCATCTTTTTCCTCTTCAGCAAGTTGTTGTCGGTATCACTTCTAAAAGAAAGTAAAGAAGGTATTCAGAAGAAACAAACAAACAGAGAACAAAAATCAGAACACCTAGATGTCTTGTCAAAACAGAGTAACGTAATGTCTCATCTGCCCAGCTCATTTGAATGGTGAGGGTAGGCTGGCACAAAGGAAGCAGAAACTGAGGAAGTGAAGCAGGAGGGGGAAAACCAAAAGAGCAAGAAGTCAGAAAGTAAGAAAATATAGATCAAATCAGTTGCTATCTGTGCATGTCCAAGTGCACATGTGCATGTGTTAAAATCGAACTGTCCCTGAAAGATCAAACAATTAATGACCTTCTCCAATCTGAGCTGCTGTACAAAAAATTAGTGACTTATGATTACCACAAATTACAAGGAGTCTACTTGCTTATAACCATGCATCAAATGAGTTGCCTCATATACTCAGTTTTCATTGTCATAAACTACTAATGTCCACTTCATTTGAAAAAAAAGGGCCTCTTTCCTCTCCCTGTATTTTAGTGTTGCTAACTTCTACACACTCCCATTTTTCAGTTTCTTTCCACGTAAAATAGCAAGCAAAATGTACTCTTTTACAGAATATCCTGAAAATGCTGCTTAGTGACTCACTGGGGAAGAAGTGAAATATACCAGTAAACCCTGACTTACCCAGCCGCACAATTTGTTTTCACCAGGCAGCACAGCAGAGTATTTCAAATGTCTTTATCAGCAACGTACAAATGCATGTGATTCTACAAATTATTCCAAGGGATAGAGAAGGAAAAGAAGGCACTTAGCTGAGGACTTCTAAGTTCTTTAATTTAGCAAGAGTGTGGCCAATGCCTGACCTGAGTGACAGAATATTTTTTTCACTTCACCACGTATTTTAAAAAAATCAACATAAAAAAAAGTAAATATAGAAGAGGACAGTTTGAAAAGTTTCTTCCTGAATTACAACATGAGGGGGGATATTCATCCTGGATCAAGCTGTTCTATTGCACCAGAAGAGAACACTTAATTACATTTTATTGATCTTTTATGTTTTGTATTATTTTGGAGGAAAGATTAAGTGGATTGAAGCAGTACTTTCCAACAGTTCACTTTTAAATTATTGCAATTAAGCCATTTCAACTTAGTGATTGAGGGTGTTACCTTTAATGGCAGTTCAAAGAATCACCATGAATCTGAGACTATTAAGTATTTGCACACTTTGGGAGAGTAAAATCTGCCTTTTTCCATCTGCAACAACTTGAGCCTCTAACACTTTTCCCTCCCTCTAATGAAAAACATTATCAGTAAGTGCCACAAATCTTCCATCATTATACAATTAAAAAGTGATGAAAAATTTCCCAGGTGGGTGCCTAAAGTTAGACCCCTGCATCTATATTTAAACACAAGCATTTCATAAAAAACTCCGTCTGCCAGATCTGTCAAAGAAGCAATTCCACCTTCTCTCCTCCCTACCTCATCTTCTCCATGCTCTCTGCCTTGTGATTGAGCAAGCATTAGTGGAGTCCTGAGCTGACCAAGGCTGGAAAAGAGCAAAAATGTGTCGTTTAGTGTGGATCTGTGTCCTGATCCTTCATTTGAAAAGTGGTGGCAGAAAGACAGGAGCAAGCAGCCATGGGTAAGGAAAGTACTGGGTGATGCTGGTATGTCACATTCAACGAAATGTGGTTCAACAAGCTATGAGCAGCTACAGATCTTTTGGTAGACAAAGAAAGTTTTAGGTAACTACCCCTGTCCAAATGTATTCATCTTGGCTTTTTTTTTTTTTTTTATAGAAATATATATATTAATTTTTTTTTAAATTTTCTTTTCAAAAGTGAGAAAACAAAAACAGTGGCACACATAAAAGGAGAAGCATGGGGGGCAAGAGGGAATATTCCTGCATCTGCATAAATCATTTCAATTAAAGGAGGTTTGAGTTAAAGTAATGGAGAATCTAAGCTCTATAAAAGTGTGTTCCAAATCATAATCAACTCATCTTAAGGTGTGAGGTCTCAGCCACTAGGTCTTGACAATAAAAATGAGAGTGCTGTGTTTACTGCCTAGCAGAGTAAGTTTATTTCTAAACTGCCTGTGTATTTTATTACCCAAAGTCTCTGGGGACCCCAGTGTCATGCAGTAAGAGTAGAAAGCACAGACAGTTATCCCAAAGGAGAGTGGGCAAAATATGGGTTCAAGAGAAACTCCTACCACAACTGGTTGAGTGCCATTTTCCAACAACTATGTGCAGTTTCATTGTCTGGAGTATGGAAACATTAGAAGACACTTATTCCTCTAAATACTACTGCATATTCATAGTTATATCCTGCACTGTGATTTTTAAAATGAAAGTAAAAATCAGAGACGTTATGGGAATTGGAGTGAAGGAATACTGAAGTATATTTTTGGTTCATCTGTATATGCTTTTGCAGAAGTGGATAAGATAATCACTGTTTTTCCTGTAAATAGATCTGTTTGTTTTACAAATAATTCACCGGTTCTTCATGTGTTAGGAAATCAGTTGTGAATAATAAGGGGAAAAGTTGTTCCTGATGACATAGTTAATATCTAGGAAACTCTCTCTCATTAAACTAATTTTTACATTTTATTTTTGTGTGTGTGTGCATGTCTGTATGTCTTCCACAGACTGGAACAAGAAATACAGAAATTAGAAAGTGAAGAATCACAAATATCTGCCAAAGAACAAATAATTTTGGAGAAACTAAAGGAGACTGAGAAATCCTTTGACAACTTGCAAAAGGTATTTAAAAAAAAAAAAGAAAAGACATTTGGGCACAGATTGAAACCAAAGTGTACTCTTAGCTCCATTTGGAAGCAGTGGTTACAACTCATGCACTTAAGGAAAGATTGAGGGCAGTTGCAGAGCACCTAGCTTAAACCAGTATAAGCAAGACTAGAAAAGACACAGTGGCATCAGGTCTGTTCTGGGTGGGTTTTTTGGGTTTTCCCTTCCATCCTAGCTTTTTTTGAAGCGGGATTTCAGAGGCTAGCTCCCTATCAGCAGGGAAACCACATGAGGTTTAAGGGAGCTTTCAGCCCCCCTTAAAGATATCATCAGGGTCCTGAGAGTATTTAAAACTCCCCTGCGCTCATTGCATCCAGAGATAGTAGCATTTGCCACAAATGCCACTTCAAACCATTACAGCCTGTAACAAAAAGAAGAGCTCTTCATCTAGTTGCACCATGTCCCCCTCCCCCAGTCTATGATGGCACCTAAATCCAAGCAGCAGCAATCACAGATACCCATTTAAATTTTCCAAGGAACCATAAAAGCAAGCCTAGCATAAAAATCAAGATGTAAAGCAAATTAAACCTGACCTATTAAAGGTTTAACCAAACATCCTATTTTTTCCCTTCACAGAGTTTCTCCCACCAGGATGGTGGTAAGTGCCTTTTTATTATTGTATAGCTTTGGGTTTAACACGAGTTGTTACTATAGCTTTGTTGCAAAAGTTTAAAGAGTGGGTTTCTTTCCTTCGTTGTGTGTTTCTGATGCCTTGCTAGAGCCATTACCTTTTTCTTTGGTATTTCTATAATGCAAGCAGAAACGTCACTGTTGTGGTAAAACAGTATTGCTTTGGCAGAGTTCCACTTCTTCTTACGCTCACACAAAGGGAAAGAACAGCATGAATAACTTAAAGCAGACATCATACAATTTCTGTGTTATTGACCCCTTTCAGCACATGATAGCTCTGCACTGCAGACTCCTTCTCACCTCTCTGTGGTCAATCTTCTCTGTTGTGTGTGCTCATGCTCTGTTCATAACCTGCTAAATTTTATGAGGACTATCCCTAATACAGAGGAACAACTATTAAAAAACTATTATTTCTCCGATGAACAATATCCTCCACATGATGATTCTTGCAGAAGGAAAACCTCACTTGGTTGGATGAGGATGTAGTAATCCCTAGCTTATTAACTCAGTGTCATACAAAGTGTAATCTGTACGAAGTGTGAGCTATAAATTTAGGTGTCCGCGTGAACAGATAATATGCATGGTTCCCAGGAAGCTGGAGAGACCTTTGTAGTGCCACCCCAGGATCCTTAGGACCCCAGAATGATGTCATGCTAAGGCATCTGCAGATAAATATGAGCACCAGATACTCATTCTCAGTACATGTCTTTGAACTGAAAAAATAATGAGGTTAAGACTACCTCCTCCACCTGCTGTCAGCTGTACTGTGAATGTAGATGGGGAACATGTAGGATGATCCCAACATGAAAACAATGGGATACAATGGAAGTTACTATGTGGTATTTGAGTTGACTTGGAGCTGTCTTTTCCAGGTGATTAATATTACTTACTAAAAAGAGCTTTTTTTAAGTCCAAGACCTCGTTCAGAAATTTTCACTCCTGCTAGCAATATAATCCAAGTTTTTTGTTAAATGCTATGGTTAAAAAAAATCCCAGATAGTATGTTCCATTGTAACAACTTAGTCTTTCTTCTCTCTGAAGGATTTTAATTTGGCTACCACAAAATGGTAATTGCAAATATGTTGTACCTATGCAGAGTCACACCATGGTCATTAGTAAGTACCTTAAATAGGAGCAGTGCCTGCAGGAATTAGCAACTAAGGAGGTTAAGACTACCTCCTCTACCTGCTGTCAACTGTGTTGTGAATGTAGATGAGGAACATGTAGGATGATCCCAACATGAAAACAATGGGATACAATGGAAGTTACTATGTGGTATTTGAGTTGACTTGGAGCTGTCTTTTCCAGGTGATTAATATTACTTACTAAAAAGAGCTTTTTTTAAGTCCAAGACCTCGTTCAGAAATTTTCACTCCTGCTAGCAATATAATCCAAGTTTTTTGTTAAATGCTATGGTTAAAAAAATCCCAGATAGTATGTTCCATTGTAACAACTTAGTCTTTCTTCTCTCTGAAGGATTTTAATTTGGCTACCACAAAATGGTAATTGCAAATATGTTGTACCTATGCAGAGTCACACCATGGTCATTAGTAAGTACCTTAAATAGGAGCAGTGCCTGCAGGAATTAGCAACCAAAGTGCTCAGGAGCTTCTATGACTTCTGCAAGGTGCATCCTGCATCTTCACGTGTCTTGCAATAGCAAAGGAACCTAAGCAAGCCCAAGCTAACAATTATAAAGTGGTAGTTTCCCTGAAGATATGTAGCAATGTAGTATTTAATTAGGTTCAAAAGGAGCTCTCATGCTCTCCAGATTTTACCTGCTTTCAGTGGGTCCCTTCCTGACAGACTAAGTCAGAATTAAGGACAGCTTGTAATTTCTGAAAGGTAACAAAGAACTGCAAAAATATGTCAAAGCAAAGAGAGCAATTTGCTCTAGCAAGCAAATAGAGCAGGGGATTACATCTAAGTGAAACAGTCCCTCTCCTCTCCTCTCCTCTCCTCTCCTCTCCTCTCCTCTCCTCTCCTCTCCTCTCCTCTCCTCTCCTCTCCTCTCGAAAACAGTACAAGCCACTGGATAACCCAGGAAGGCTATGTAAAACAGAGACACAAACCAACAATGACCCTTTTGGGCAATTTCTTCAGTTGCTGCCATATCGTGAAAGACTCCCAAGTCCATACATCTCATGTTTATTTGTTCTGTGTCCCTTTATTGTAAATGCAGTGACAGTACATTTTTTTAGTCTTACCATTGTGATCCTGTGTATAATTTTGTGGTGACAGAGATTTTGAGTGTGCAGGAAGCACTACTAGAGGATGTTCAGAGCCCAGAGAGGTCCAAGAAAAGGAAGGGAAGAAGTGGTTGTAAGCACTTCTGTGACTGTTCAGATGATGCTCTTTGTCCTTCACAGCTTTCATAGAAATAAAAAAGCTGTGTTTGGCAGCGAGAATTTGAGCTTGAAATCATCCAGGCACAATTAACACAAATTCTACATTTTCCAGGGTATAAACACACTGCCTTCATAAATCACTGAGTAAGAGAAAGTAGAGCAGAAATGCTGAGGCTAGGACCTGTGGCCCTGTCACCTTCAGTTGTGACTGCCAGCTCTGTAGTGGCTTGCAGCTGACAAGCTCTCCATTAAACAAGGTCTGATGTGATGCTAGGCATTACATCATTTGTTGGCGCTCTAGTCTGCAGTCAAAACCACGCATGCTGCAGTGCTATGCTGCATGCACATTCTGAACAAATGGAAAGGAGAAAGCTCTTGCTCCATGTCTGTATGTTTATTTCTCAATTTATATATAAAATAAAAGGCACATGAAGATCTGATGTAACTCCCTTGTCTGCTAAATTTGCCTTAGAGGTAAATGCATCCTCTGCAATATTTGGCCATTCATATGCAAACTATTTGTTACTACTTCAGCCAACATACAGAAGCCACAATTACAGTAATTGGACAGTTTGCACAAGCCTCTATTTGAATTTTGTATGTATTAGCATTTATTAGGCCAAGAAGTGGTCTAGGAAACCTGGCCCAATTATTTAGTAATCAGAACATTGTTTAGACTCTTCTTGTTTTCTGTCCTCTGATCTTGACAAGTTGTGCAGCCCAAGAGAAAAACAGACCAGTGTGCCCTCAGAGGAGTCAAGTACAGCTCTTTGAAGAGTTCTTTCCACATGTCCTGTAAAAAGTCATCAGCAATTGACTTTCAGTTGTAGGCTTTGATAACTTTTAAATTCAGTCTCCATCTAGAGCTGCCAGAATTACAGCACCTCTGGCTACCTGAGTAAAAACCGTTTATCGCCTCCCTTGGATTGTGACATGTGAGTCAATTTCCTACCCATCTCACACAAGTCTTGGCTGGGAGAATAGTGTGAGAAACAGTGTCAAAAGCTTTGCTGAAGTCTAAATAAATATCATCCACTGCTATCCCCATGTCAATAGAAGATGTTATGTTGTAGAAGGTGATTAGTTTAGTCTGTCACAATTTGTCCATGGTGAAAAATCCATTATTTTTCCCAATAATCTGCTTCTTTTGGTGTGTAATGGTTTCTCACTCTGTCACTTGCCATGGGGACGAAGCATTGTGCCTCCAGTTTCCTTGGTCCTCTTTGGTCCATTCCTGTGGTATGACATTTTTGCCTCTTCTAGTCATCAGGGACATCTACTGCAGTGTGTATCTTTCAAATATTATAGACAGTCTCCTTAAAAAAATGTCAGGCATTTGCTTAACACAAATACACACACTTGGGTGTGTATTTATGTATTCATTGACAAAAAAGGAGAAATCTGCCTTGTTACCATTTTTAGTGACCAGCTTCCCTGCACTACTTAAGCAGTGGTCTTGTGTCTTTCCATCTGTTTACTGCTCACAAATACTGAAGAGCCCTTTCTTTTTGACATTTTTTACCAACTTTAGTCCTAGCTGATCCTTAGCCTTCCTGACTGCATCTCTGCATCCTCCTAGCAAGGTGCTTGTAGTGCCCAGTAGCTAACTGGATGCCTTTCCACAACCAGTATGTTGCCTTTTCTGCTTTTAATTGCACCTAACAGTTCATTGTTAAGACAGGGAAGTGTTTTGTTTAGATTTCTTCCTTTGCCTTTGTAGAGAATAGAACCATTGTTGTGCTTTCACCAGACACTTTCAAATAACTCTCAGCATTGACAAACTCCTTTGACTTTCTTAGATGCTTCCAATGGAATCTCTTGCAGCTAGGGCCTTGGCGTATTAAATTTGTCCTTTCCAAAATTTAAGGTCTTTGTCCTACTACTGGCCTTCAGTGTTCTGAGCAGGACCTTAAACTCCACAATGTTTGCTCACTGTATCCAAGGTCTCATTGGTTACCAGTGTAATTCAAATAAATCTTCTTGGCTTGCAAGCAGTAAATCTAGCAATGTGATGCTCATAGTCAGCATGTTCAGCATCTATAGGAACAAGGAGTCCCAAAGACACTCCACAAATGTAATGGCATGTGCACAGTTTTGGGGGTTTTTTTCCCTACAAATGTGTGGGTAGTTGAAGCCACCCATGAAGACTGAGCTCAGTTGGCCCAAGACTTCACTGAGAAGCCACAGTAAGGTTTTGTTGGCTTCATGATCCTGACAGGGAGGCTAGTGCATAACACCCTTCTTAGTGATGACCCCTCTAGTCATAATCCTAAGGCATTAGTTAAATAGAACTGGTATGATCTCCACAGCTCTCCTCTATATGCACAATATCTCTGTCACATAAAGTGCAACTCCACCTCCTCTTCTTCCTTTCTTATATTTCTGAAAATATTATATTTGTTGCCATCCATTGTGGTCTCCTCATCATGTGAGTTTTCCCACCAAGTTTCTGTGATTCTTCTGGCATCTCTCACACTGGGCACAAGACTCTAGTTCCTCCTGCTTCATGCCCATATTATATATATTGGTATACATGCACTTGAGATGGCTGCCCTTAGGCTTCTTGCCTTCAGAAAGGGCTGGGCACCATTTCTTACTGCTCTGATAGATGCACTCACCCACCAAATTGCTTATAGATGGACAAGTGTTGGCTGTGAATTCTAACCCCCAAGCTTGTTTAAGGCATAATTCAGTAAGTCAGAGCCAGATTATTCAGCTTCCAGCAAAAGCCTCCATTGATGTTCTCACAAACATAGCGGGAGGGCCAAAATCACTGTTCTTCCTGATGCAGTCTCATGCAGCCCCAGAAAGCTTTGTAGGTGGAACGGCCCTGCCCTGGGAGTCAGTATTTGCAGAAGACCCGCCACTAATTTTAGTGGTATGGGACTTTTTAAAGAGAATCTGTCCCTTGGAAAATTAATCCATCTGATATTTGATCACAAGCTTCCATGTGGGAGCTATTCAGAGCAGCTCTGAAGGTTTAGCTTTGTGTGAGCACCCTTGAAGGATCACCTCGCCCCACATGTTTTGCCAAGAACTTGTCTTCCTGTTTATCTAAAAGAGTGCCATACTCCTAAAATTCATTTTGTTGCAAGTAGTAAAAAGACATAGAACTAGTTTTATGTCATTCTTAGATATTAATAACTTATCAAAGATTGAAATGAAGATATTGAATGCAGTCTGTTTAAATGTTATTTATGTTCTGTCTTCTCACATGAACAAAATGCTAATTTGCGTCTCATCCATTCCCTGTAAAATTAGCCTCTTATATCCTTTTAAAGGTGCTCAGTCAAAGAGACCTTGTTGCCAGTGAGGTAAAGGGAAATGAGCATATTTGCTTTGTTTGGAGGCTGGGTGGGGAAGGCAGCAACACAAGACAGGAGCTGGCAGAATCAACCAACCCCAGCTTGTAGTCAATTACCCTATTTCTGACATGTGGCACCACCACTAGCTTCAGAAGGAATGATATGAGAATTGCACTGCCTTCCCAACATTCCCTGTCATGACAAGGACAGATTGGAACCCTGAAGCTAATTTTTAAATTATTTTATTATAATTAACATACAGAGAAGTTTCTAAACTAATTTTATACTAGCAGCATCTAACGCTTAGCCTAGTACTGTCTCCTAAAGCAGGAGACAAGGGGAAAAAAACCCCAACAGCTTACTAAGGTCCACAGACATCTACCACACAGACATCTACCACATCAAAGTGAGAGTTTCACCATCAAGCTGTGGAACTGATTTTCCCTAATGCTAGATGTCAGCGATGCTCAGTTCCCCCTATAAGCACTGGAGTAAAAATAAATATTTGCAAATAATTTTGCCTCCTGCAGTGTCCTTGCATAAGAACTGTACCCTAGCCATGCCTATTGATCCTCATGAACTGCAAAAGAAGTAAGGATGATTACTTAAGCAGTTCAAGTCTGCATTGATTATGACATGTAACACATGTGACACATCTGTCACTCAGTCACTGGATGAGTGTGTACTGAAACTACTGTTTCGAAAGGACACTCTGTGGGATGAATAATTATTAAGTTTGTGCTATTTCCAGAACACAAAGTGCCTTCTTTCCCCAGACCAGAAACACAATCCCCTCTTCTTTGTTCTGAGAAATTACTTCAGTTTTCAATAATGACCTACTCATATGCTGGTGATATTTCCCAGAGCAACAGCACCAAGCATTGTACCAATTTCTCATTAGAGGCAAGTGACCCCGCAAAAGAAAGCAGCTGTTGCTAGCCAGTGCTCAGTCAGCTGTGTGTCTAAAACAATTATTTTTCCTAGGTTCTACTGCTAAAAATACAAAACTTTGAGATACACTATGCATTGAAATTATAAAAGTCCATTTGCCAAGACTGACATTTTTCTCTTGAAATATGAAATAAAATACCATTTGCCTGGACAGGCTTGGGGATTTTTTCCAATTCATCTCATACAAATTGAACTCATTTATATACTAAATTTCTGAGGGTTTTAAATGAATTTGCCCTGTGCTTCTGTGCCTTACTTTTCTGGCACCAGAAGGGAGGAAAGAGGATTCCTTACCTGATTTACCTACAGTGGTCCACAAGAGCAATGGAGTTTCATCATGGGGTCTTATTTTTCTGCATCCAGTAGCAATGGTGACTACCACTGACTGCTATGGGAGTAAAACCATTTCACTAATACCAGGCCCAATATTCCTGACAAAAAAGCTTTGGTATTAGAGATGGCATATTATGTCCTTCCTGAGGACACTACCAGGTGTAGGTATTTTTTCTGGGATGGGTGTTAGCTCATAGGGAATGTGATGAAAGTATCTCCCTTAACCAGGTGCAGTCAAGCAGGTTAAAACAGAACATTTACTTTTCTCTCTCATGTCACCGATTCCCTTTTATGGTCTGCACTGGTTAACCTCTCTCACCTGCTTATAGCAACAAGAGGCTTCAAGGAAGGGAGATTTTGCCTCCTACCGTGACACATGACCTAGGCAGTACCAAAGGCTTGACAAATCTTACATTGAACTGGCAAAATACCCTTGGAGGAAAAAGAATGGTCTGTTTCACACAAAATAGGATTTCATATTTGAACATAAATTTAACCATTTCCATAGAGTTGAAAACATTTCCAGTTGATTAGAAATAATGTGGGTTGGGTTTTTTCTTCTTTTTTTTTTGTTTTGATCTGCTGCATGAACTTTAAGATCTTAAGTCAGTTATTTGCACATCTCTCCTCTGAGCTCTGCCCGTAGCTCAGCCACTGAATTCAAGCAGAACAATAAATGCTAGTTATATTTTACCCAGCCACAAAATATCTCCAAGGAAATACTTTTAAATTTATGAACATCTCTTTTAAAATACACATTTAGCTTGTGATAAGTAGTCATAATCTCAAATGTAAAACAAGTCAATCATTTAAGACAGCTTTCTACTAATTCAGGATTTATTAAGGAATAATGGCGTTGCAGCACTGGCAGGAGCATAATACTTACTGAAAACTAAAACAGCTACCTTATCAATATCTCTGTAAGATTTCATTATTAGCTAAAGTTCAGCTTTAAGAAAAAAAAGCAAATTCTGATTAATATTGGAAACAACTGGTACAAAATAGCTGGTTTCTTATCCTACTCAGTCAACACTAGCATTTTTAGGCTTTTATATCTCTATTTGAAATGTCATGTATTCTGGGTGATGCACTGGGTTTATTCCTTACCTTTCCCACCCCACTCCCCATTTTAAAGCTCACCGACTTGATAAATCCAGAACCTCCTAACAAATAATTTTATGTGTTCATCTGACATAAGGTTTGAGTCATCTGGACCCATTCCCTCCTGCCTCAGCTAGTCTATTGAACACCAATCACAGGACAGTGACTTTGCACTTTGTTTGTTTTGATCCAATTATCTAGTACAAAGCTCCAGTGACTATTGTCAGGGCTGACAACACTCTGCTGTCTAAGCAATGAAGCCACCAGGGCTCATAGCACAAATCTAACTGTTTCCTGTTCTCTGACACCAGATGCAGTAAATTACATTTACTCCCAGATCCCTGAACTCCCAACCCTCTATTCACGAACAGCAGAGCCAGTTCCTGGGTGGGACGGATCAAGCAGAGTAGCTGGTAAGTCTCAAGGAACAAAGTATTATAATACCAGTCCAATAGCCATGAACTCTTTTTGTTATATTACTTTAATGAGTCTGGTGTCCTGATATCATTTAAATGCCAGGAAATACTGATTGATGTGTATTGTAAATAAGTCAAGGCTTTTTGAACAGCAGTGAGTACTCTCAAAACAAGGTAGCTGAACTATATACAAGTACCGTAGGAAACACCCTTTTTTGTAACATGGAAACATTCAGTTCTTTCCATCTCTGCTGGTACAAATATATAGTATTTAGGCCAAGGTTTTGTGTCCTCTCTTGTACCCATGCAACTCCAGACAGGCACTCACAAGACCACATACGTTCTTCAAATATTTATGTCAATTTCACTTCTTTGTATGCCATTCTTTCTTCTTGGGAAAAGGTGGGCTTGTTTTGTGCTTGGAGTCATACAGAAAATTTTCTAACACTTATTTTTCAGATTATGTGTGTGTCTTAAATGTAACAACAATACTGTTAGAAGCTGTACATTTTTATTGTTTTCAAAATTCTTGTTTTCTGAATAATGTGCTCCCTATGTCAAGACTGAATTGCTGGTGGCTACCTAAGAGGTATCCCAAGGAAAGGGATAAAAGGTGGCTTACTTGAGAAATGGATTAACCAGCATAGCAAACTAATGTTTGCAGCTAAGGCACTGTGCACAGCTATGACGTGTAATTTTTTCCATAAGTTCTGTTGCAAGCCATTCCAAAATATTTTCTTCCACCAGTGCTTACCCTGATATGTCTTTAAAGCAAGCTTTTCTGTGTGTTTTGTGCCATTTTGTCGAACAATGAGAAAGTAATAATTTCTTCCATATTTTGGATGACTCAGAAGCCTTGTTAATGTACTCCTTGATAAATGTATCATGTGTGTGCAATAGATGTTCTTAAAGGTTGGCTTTAACCATCCATCTTAAAACATGCTCCAAGTGTAAGTAGATTATTTTTTTAAAGAAAAGCCTCTGAATCTGCAAAACAGGCAGAATCTAGATCCTTCTGTTGGCACGTTGGTATCTTGTCCTGAAGTGCTGGATCATGTTTCACTCTAATTAAAGCTTCTGCAGAAACTTGTACTTGTGAATACTGGCTGTCATCTTCAAGTACTGCTTTCAGTTCCAACTCTATTGTCCCATAGTTTTATATTCTATTAGCAGATCACATTTTGCAGTAAATATGCTTTGGTTAAATAAAGACATTTTGGCATCAATGTTAATTCATTTTGCAACTACTTTGACAAGCTGAGCTGCTAGGTATTCTCACAGAGAACAAACATGCACACAGGCAGGTAAGCAAGGTTCTGTTATTCACTTCTCTCATGGCAGTGCCTTTTGCTGGTGAACAGCTTTCTAAGAAATTCACATATGTTTATGTATTTACTTACCCAAGTGGCTTTAATGCGGTCCCTGGGTTGGTCATAAACCACATGTCATGCCAATATCCAAAAACATTTGCAGTAAAATCACAGTAGAAGACATGAAAATAAAATGTTGACAGAGTCAAAAGCTTAAGCAAATTAGCCAGAGTTGAAATACAAAAGGATCAAAGGATCACTCCTGTTAACTTTCTACAACAGCATCCTCAAAGAAGTGCTAGAACTTGTTGCCTGAAGTCTCCCTAATATATAAGACATTGTTACATGACACTACTCCATACCATAGATAACAAAATGTATCTTGCAACTCTTTTTAAATATAGAACCATAGAATTTTAGATTTTAATTGGAAGATACTTTAAAGATCATCTAGTTCCAGCTGACCTGCCATGGACAGGGATGCCATTCACTAGATCAAGTTGCTTAGGACACCATCCAGCCTGGCCTTCAAAAACTTGCAGGGATGGGGCATCCACAGCTTCTCTGGGCAACCTGTTCCATGCCTCACCACCCTCTGAGTATTTAAATCTGCCCTCTTTCAGTTTAAAATCATTGCCCTTTGTCCTGTCTGTATCTGCCCTTTTAAAGTCCCTCTCCCTCATTTTTATAAGCCTCCTAATGGTACTGAAAGGCTTCAATAAGATCTCCACAAAGTCTTCTGTTCTCCAGGCTGGACAATTCCAGCCCTCTCAGTCTGTCTTCATGAGAGAGGTGCTCCATCCCTCTGATCATCTTCATGGCTCTCCTCTGAATCTGCTCCAAAAATGTTCATATCTGTCTTGTGCCGAGGATTGCAGACCTGGGTGCAGTACTCCGGGTGGATAGAGTCAGGGCAGAGCAGAGGGGGATAATCTCCTCCCTCAAGCTGCTGGGCACTCTTCTGCTGCAGCCCAGGATACAATTGGCTCTCTGGGCTGCAAGTGCACACTGTTGCCTGATATCCAGCTTTTCATCCATGAGAACCCCCAAGTCCTTTTCCTCAGGGCTGCTCTCAATGACTCCTTCTCCCAATGTGTCCTCACATTTGGAATTGCCTCAATCCAGGTGCAGCTCCTTGCCCTTGCACTTGTTGAACTTCACAAGGTTCTCATAGGCCCACTTCCCTGGATTGTCCAGGTCCCCCTGGGTGCCATCCCTTCCTTCTTTTGTGTCAGCTGCCCTGCTCAGCTCTGTGCCATCTGCAGATTTGCTGAGGGTGCCCTGGATCTCAGTGCTCATGTCATTTATAAAGATACTAAAGGACACCAGTCCCAAGAGAGAACCCTGAGGAAAACCACTCATCACCGGCCTTCACCTGAACTCAGAGCCATTGACCACAACTCTCTGGCTCCAGCCAGCCAGCCAGTTCGTTTTCTACCAAATCATCCAGCCATCAAATCTATGTCTCTCCAATTTGGAGGCAAGGATGTCATGGGAGGCCATATCAAAGGCCTTACAGAAGTCTGGATAGATCACATCTTTTGGTCTTCCCTTGGTGACCTTTGCCATTATTCCATCACAGAAGACCCCCAGATTCATCAAGCATGATTTTCCATTAGTAAAGCCATGATAGCTGCCTTAGATAAACTCCTTATCTTTTATATTCCTTAGCACATCATCTAGGACCATCTACTCCATGATCTTCCTAAGCCCAAAGGTGAAGCCCACTGGTCTGTAGTTTCCCAGTTCTTCCTTTCTCCCCTTTTAAAAAATGTGGGCAGTGTTCCCCTTTTTCCAGTCAGCAGGGACTTCACTTGACTACCATGACTTTTCAAATGTGATGGAGAGTAGCTTGGCAATAACACAGAATTAAAAAATCATTGACTAGTTTGGCTTGGAAGGGAACTTAAAGATCATCTCTTTTCCTCAACCTGTCTGCTAGGGGCAGGGATACCTCCCAGTAGACCAGGTTGCTCAGAGCTCCATCCAGCCTGGCCTTGAATATCAGCCAGTTCCCTCTGGACTCTGGGTTGCATGTCATCCAGTCCCACAGACTTGTAGCTATTCAGCTTCATCAAGGGATCCCAAACATGTTCTTCACTTGCAGTGGGAGGGTATTCACTTCCCTCACACCCATCCAGAGGATCAGATACTTCAGAGAATTGGGAATCCTGACTCCAGTGAAGACCGAGGCAAAAGAACTCATTGAATATCTCAGCTTCCTCTACATCAGTTATCACCAGTTCTCCCTTCTTGTTTGCAGGGAGATACTTGGCCTTTTTTCCTAGCCTGTGTACTTACGGAAGTTCTTCGTGTTGCTCTTCATGATCCTTTCCAAGTCCTATTCCAGCTTAGCCTTGGCTTTCCTGACCCCTGACATTAAACCATATTCCTGTACTCTCCCTGGGTCACTGTCCCTGCTTCCACTGCTAGATGTTGCATTCTTACTCCTTGTTTTGAGGAGGTGACTTTAGCTCAGCTCCTTGGTGATTTCCGGCCTACGTTGTTTATTTCCTACACACTGGGATAGAGAGCACTTGCATGCTAAGAAAAGTAGTCTCGAAGCCTTGTCAGCTCTGGTCAGCCCCTCAGTCCTTAAGAACAATTTCCCAGGAGATCTCATTCACCAACTCCTTGAACAGCTGAAGGTTCTGTCTTGTAAAGTTCAGAGGTTTGTCTTTGCTTCTTGCCAGGATCATGTTCCTCAAGGTCACAAACTCAAATATGGCCAGGTCCACATGATTTAACTATCAGATTTTTGCTATTTGCTTTGGAATTCATTCCTACTGTACAGGCCTTCTTTTAATGCACAATACTGACCCAAATTTGTGCATCAAAGCAGGGATGGTCGGACAGATTTCATACTCTTCTGCACTGCAAATACATGGCACTAAACTATTTCACATGAAAATCACCAGTCTGTAATGAAAAGTCATGCACCAGATAATATTTTTAATTTTCAAAGAAAAAGAGAAGCACAGGAGCTGTAGGGGAGCTCAAGGTGCTGCTTCTCTCTAAGAAGGTAACAGGCAGCCGGTTAATGGGCAGGTGGTGCCCTCTCTTTTGAGTTATGGTGCTCAGGACAAATCAGGAACTTCTGCCCATCAGAGATTATTTTCTGAATGTGCTGTTGATGCCTCATGGTTCAGTTTAGCTTCAGTTCAGCTGGGCACCCAGAAACATGCCAGTTTTAGGATCTTCACCACAGAGGAGCCAGCCTCTATTTTTGCCTTTGTAATGTTGAAAGTTATTGAACAATATCTGCCTGAGCAGCCCTGGTGAGGTCAAGCAATGTTGAGTCCAGTCACCCAAGCCCTAGGCACCAAGCCAATAAACAAAATTCTTCCTTTCTTCTTCCCCCCCAAGAAACTCCACCTAGAAAGTTCTAGACTGGTAGTTTTGGTACCTGCATCTCTTTGTTCAATTATCACTATGAATTGGATTAAAGGCTTCGGAGCAGAGGCACTTGAAAAAATCATAAAGGGCACTTGTACACCAGTTCCTGGGCTGAGACAGTCCAGAGCAAGTGATCCATGCTAGCTGCTTTCTGAGCTTCAATATGGTCCTGTCTGACAAAGTTTCTTTCAGACCAATTGCTTTGTAGGTTAATTGCTACCAGCCCTAGGGCAACAGTTTTTTCTTTATTTCCAGCCTTAATTTCCTGTTTCCAACCATACCAGATGCCTTGCAGTCTCCAGCTGCACATTTCAGAGCAGAGCTCAGGTCTCAGCCTTGCAGCTCCCTTCTGGCTGGCCCAGGCCAGGCATGAAAATGCCAGCATGGGAGGGATATCAAAAAACTGTAAGCCCTACTTTAGTGTGGAAATGGGCATCCTGTGCCCAGGGTCGTGACAGCTATGGACACAACTAGTCCACAAACCTCCTGAAGCAGTGGTAAAACACAGTCCTTAGGGATAGTCCCCTAGGTTGCAATAGTCAAGGAGAGAATGGTGCTTCTGCAGCCTACTCTAGCCTTCAGCAATGCATCACTCTCAAGAGGGAGAAATGTTGCTTCACCCACTGGCATCTCTGTCCCCTGGCTACATGCAGGTGTTTGTGTGGTGTTGTACTTGTCCTAACCAGTTCCTGCTGGGGCTGGCTGAGGTCTGAGCAGATGTACACAGCATGTGGACGGACAGACCCAACCATTTTGCCCACCAGACAGCACTCTTAGGGGACAAAGGAGACCATGTCATGAACAGCATGCACATGCTCATCAGCACATTAATTTTCTATCTAGCACTATAGGCAGTGTAATGATGCATGTCATGATAAATTTCCTATTGATGATTAAATACTTTAAGATTACAGGAAAAGTAGTCCTACTGTGTGTGAATAAAAAGACTGAGGAAATATATTCAAGTAACAGTAATTTTTTATATTAATTTTTTTTTTTAAATACAAACATACGTTGATTCTTGGGGCAAGGATATTCTCTACTCACTTGAAAGTAAATCAGGGAAAAAAAACAAACATTCCAGTTTGTGGTATTCCCAGGTAAGATAAATCATGTTTATACCATTGAGGTTCGTTGATGGAAGTGATCATAGTAAGTTTCACAAACACTTGTCACTGCCTGTGGTAATTTGTAATTAAGTGTCTGTGGATGTCTGTCCAGGAGCCAAATGTCTTCATATGCATACAAGGAATGCTTAAACAAATGAACACTTTGGAAAGTCTGAGATGCCTTTGCACATTTTTTCTTTGAAAAGCTGTCTAGTGGTATGTCATCATATCTCAGAATGGGTTTTGGAGCAGAGTAGACTGCTCATCTGTTCCTACTGTGTGGTCTACACTTTTCATCTCATTACTACATCCTTAACTGCTAGAAAACCTTTGCTATTGTAAAGCAACAGCCCTCACACATGTTTTTACATGTTGTTTCATGACTCCTTGAAAATCAGTTCCTTATTACTTTTTTCTTCAACTTTCACAGTGGTGCTTAATGCTTAATTCACATAAACAAGGGAGCACTTTGGCTATTTTGTACATTCTCTTAACCTGGAAGCAGAGGTCACAGTTGTTGTCTTGGTCTGGAAGCTGAGAGAACTGTCCTGCCACACACCTGAGGGAGAAATTCTCCTATTCCCATGTGATTTTGTTTTCCCACATGCAGAACAGAGATAAATAACATTTCTTCACCCTTCTAAAATGTTTTGAGTGCTACAAATGGAAGAGTTAATCAAGGACAAGTACTGATAATTAAATGGTCTGAGTGTTTCAGCAAACAAAACTTGTTACCAACTAACTGACAGTTTGATAGCAGAAACAAGAGTAGAGGGGTTCTCTCTGAATTTTGAGGCAAGTTCAGAATGAAAAGTTAGGGGTCAACCTGCATGCTATCACCTCCCCTTGTCTAAATTACACCTAACCTCTTGGTGCTTCTAGTTGACCAAAGACGGCTCCATGTGACGTGAGCTGGAAGAGAAGGTCCTGTTTGAGCAGATATGCCCAGCCTCCACCTACATAAAAAGCCATAGTGTAACAGTGTCCACAGTGTTGCACCCCACCTCTAACATAGAATGCTTAGCCCCTTAGAAGCAGGAGACAGGAAAAAGGGGCACCATAGTTTTCTTTGTCTGTTTGGCAATTAACCATTCACTGGCTTTTTTTGTTGTAACATGCACTTCCTCTCTTGTTTTCATTCAAGCTTTGTGCACCATGGAAATTAATGTGGAGAAAGACAAACAGACAGGAGAGACCAAGATTGTCTCTGCTTCACCTGTTGGCCCAGATGAGGCCCATCAAAGAGGATTCAAAGTCTATGATGATGGTTCCAAGGTAGTCTATGAGGTTCACTCTGGTGCCACAGTGGTAGAAAATGGAGTACATAAATTAAGCTCAAAGGACGTAGATGAACTTATGCAAAAAGCTGGACAATCAAGTGTAAAAGGAGGGTATGAAACAATGACTGTGTCAGACAAAAATGTGGTAGCCGATGGAAACCTTAGCCATATGAAGGAGCAAATGCTCTTCAAGGAGGCAAAGCTAGAAATGGTACACAAATCCGGCAGAGGACGTGCTGTGAACCCTCAGCCACAAGACAAACCCTGTGGTGGTGAGACCCCAGAGCCCAGTGCAGATCAGCCGGTGACAATGATATTTATGGGCTACCAGAACATCGATGACGAAGAGGAGACAAAGAAAGTGCTGGGCTATGATGAGACCATCAAGGCAGAGCTTGTGCTGATTGATGAAGACGACGAGAAGTCACTGCGGGAGAAGACAGTGACTGATGTTTCCACCATGGATGGGAACGCTGCAGAGCTGGTCTCTGGCAGGCCCCTGTCAGACACGACAGAGCCCTCCTCTCCTGAGGGGAAGGAAGAGAGCCTGCCCTTGGAAGCTGCCCCAGGTACACAAAAGAAAAAGCGCTGTCAATGCTGTATTGTCATGTGAGCACCTCCTCCTTCCCCGCTCCAGGCAGCTCCTGCTCCATCACTTACTTAGACCTCACTGTACTTCTAACTGCAATACTGTGAACTGGAAGTGAATGCCTCCATTGCCTTGCAGTTGGGTTGCTTTTCTTTCTAGTTCTTCTGGAAGAGGAATGCATGGTTGTTTTCCCATCAGGCATATATTTGGTGTTGGGGAGGGGTTGGGGGCTTTTGGCTTCTTTTTTTCTTTGTGTTGTTGGTGATGGTGTTTTGTTTTGTTTTGTTTTTCCTTAATACTACAGAGTGAGAGATAAATGAGAAATGGAACATATGTTTTCATATTTATTTGATTTTTATATATATATTTTATATATATAATGAAAACACTTTTTACATTTTTTCTTTAAGTATCTGGCAGGCTTGATCAGATTCCTAGGATTTTGTGGGAGTCTGAGTTTCACAGCCACCAGATATGAGAGCCTTAAAAAAATGTTACTTATCCTTTTTATGAAAAATCACATTAAGTATTATTTTATATGTCATGTTTTTTATTTCTCGGGGAAAGGCTCAGATCAATTTACTGTTTTGATCTGCTAAAAATCAGACAAGCCTTTCCCAAAAAATTGCATAATTTTGTTTTTTAGTAACTTTCCAGTTTAGTTTGCAGTGTCAGAAAAACCCACTAACCATTTCCGCTAATTGGTAATACCAGAAGTGGACCTTAATTGTTCTTTCTAGAAAATGTATGAATGATCATTTTGCCTTATACAAATCTTCCAGATTACAGTATTGTATATGCACTTCATCTCCCCAAATTACAGTTGAAATTGACATGAAAAAGATGCAGCTGTCACACCAACAGAATTGGAGTCACTCGTCAATTACTTTCAATAACTCTGCCAATGTTTTTACATGAAATTTTCCTGCTGAACTCCAGTCGAAGAGGGATGCTGCGTTCTATTTCCATAGAATATAAATGAACTTTTCTGACAGTCTGACCCTGTTCCTACTGGATTCAGTGGCAAAATTCTCAGTGCTGGGAATGCAGGCAGGGCCAGAGTTTTCTTTTGTAGTTCTTACAGAAGTGTAATTTCTCACAGAGTGTATCCAGTGCACCTACATAATGACAGGCAATTGGGTCTGATGCTGCCCTGCTTGTCCAGGTAAAACTCCTGTGGAGGGCCACTGGAGTTTTGTCAGAGCAGCTGTTTTGGAAGACCCTGTAGCCACAAGACTAATGTTTTCAAAAACTGCTGGTGGTTTTGGATGCTTCATTTTCTAACATGGGGCACTAAAAGATGCCTGATTTCCAGTGCATTTTTATTCATCTGACCTCCGAAAATCAGGCCTCTTAAAAACAACTAAAGATGAAAATGTAAAAATGTGAAGGCATCCAAAATCAATAGGTCTTTCTTTTTTTTTCTTGTTCCTTGATTATTCTAAACAAGAAAGCAGCTAGCTTTTTCATGATGAGTTATTATGAACCTGATTCTTGTATCACACTGGTTTGGCTTAAGTTTAACTTCACTCACGTAGTGGAGTTACACTGCAATTATAATTACATGAGTGAGATTAAAAATCAGGTTTTATATTTTCTGATAGTGTGAACAAGTACTGAAGATTATTTTGAAGTGTCTTTGAAACTATCAGACTTTAAAAATCAATAACAGCAACTGAAAAAAAACAGTAAAAAAAAAAAGGAAAAAAAGAAAACAACAAAAGCCTCTTTTCAGTCTGAGGTGGTTCCTATGATATTTCTCTTCTTTCTTGGATGGTGCTTTTACTGCATTAATTGTTAGTCCAGAGCATCTGATTGAACACAGTTCTTGCTCTGTACTCTTTTCTTTCTGTGCCAGTAAAAAAAGACACTCGTTCAGTGGTGGTAATATGAGGCACACTGAGAACCTACATGTCTAAAAAAGCAAAAGGTAATTCTCACGTTAGGTCACTCAGCTGTCACTATGGAACTGGTCAATGAAACGTCTCACCACTGCCCAGGTGACTGTGACACAAAAAAATACAAACAAGTAGTAAAAAAAAAAGTAAGAGTACTGAAAGACAGTCTCACCTCTTTGACACCTGCAGAAATTTTGCTGACCTCCATATCAGCTGGAGTGGCAGAAAGGAATAGACTTCCACATGCTCCCTTTGCCTCCCCTGGGGGCATTTGGTTGGGAGAAGGACCAAACTCACCCAGAGAAGCTCTGCACATCATTCTTTGACTCAGGCTTAGGTGGTAAAGTTTTATCACAGAGCAAAAGGGCCACAGAGCCTCATATTGCAACAAAAGATCTGGTGGCTGTTTGTTAAAAACTAGCAGCCTGTGTGTGGTTTTGGCTGAGTTGTGTGAGGTTTAAGCGTTTTTTTGCTTGTTGGTGGTGGTGGTGGTTGGATTTTGATTTTTTTTTTCCCTTTCTCTCTTTTCCTAGAAATGCTGAGCATTTACAATTTTAAACATTTCTTAAAACAAGACCCTAAGTTTCAATCCCAATACAGCAGGTGAGGCTGCCCCCAGGCATGTTTCTGAGCCTGCAACACAAAGGCTGAAGCCCTTTCTGTCTTGCATCTCCCTGTGAATGATGAAGGAGCCCAGCACACTTTGCAATAGTTCTGTCGCTCTGGGGCCTGCTCACCTCACCAGTAATACTCAGATCTCCCAGCCAACTCCTCCTGGCCTGGCCAGTCATCTTGTTGCTCACCGCCTTTTCCTCTCTGGGTGTGATGCCACCTTCTCAGCCATCCTGGCCTCATGGTGTCTCCACAGCCTAATCTTTTTTCCCCTGCCGCTCCTGTCCCCATATGACCATTTTTTTTTCAAAACCTCCTGCTTGGGAAATTGGGGGTATCTTACTAATCTAACCCATTCTGTCCCTGCATCTCTTGAGCCGTGTGCTCCCCTGTCAGATGACCTTCTGGTTCAGCACCAGCTCAGCATTTTGGGGATGACTCCCTTAGCAGCCAGCTTTGGGAAATGTTTGCTGACGCTGGGACCAGAACATGTCTGAGACCGCTGCACCATCTGAGGCACAGCACAGTGGAGAGATGGCGGCACACCACAGTCCAGAAGTGGCCCTTTAGTGGTTAGAAGTAGAGCACAAGCCTTAAACCTTAAACCTCTCAAATACCCACTGCTCAGTACTTGTAGCTAACATTGAGTGCCTAGGAAGGCCAGTCGTTCTTATGTGTTCACATTAACTCCATGGTTAACAGGCCCCAGTAGGTCCAGGAAAGCTAAAGGTTCACTTGCATAGGGTTGGTCTTTACAGGTCAAAGGCAGTTCCCCACCTGAGGTCAGGAAAAACATGGAATTGGAGCTAAAGGGTCTGAAATCACAGGGTCTTAGCTGAAACATTTACTGCAATCAACCTCCTCCACCAGGGCAGCAGCCATGCCTGGACATGGCCTTGTTCCTTCTAGCCATTAGGCTGCAGCCAAGTTACAGGGGAATTCAGATGCATTAGGCCAAGCTGGTGAATGTAAATTGGTTTTCCAGGGATGGTTTGGGCTTTGAAAGGGTTGGTTTTCCGCTTACCCTTGGGTAGGAGGCTGCCTGTGAAAATCCATGCACAATCAGGCACAAGGAAAGCGGCCTGCTCTGTGGTCAAGCAGAGGGAGTTTTTTGTAAGGATCATTATGGGATGGGGTTTTTTTTATATTGTTTAAAGCAATTGTTTTTTTATTGTTTTAAGCAAAATCCCTGTCTGTTTAACTTATGCCATCACATGTGCATTTTCAGTTTCTGCATGAGGGGATATGAAAAAGAAGAGTCAGACACTGGTTCAGTAATAGCATTTTGCCACAACAAACTGCTCGCCTTAACTTTTGTAAGAAAAACAAAGAAAAACCTCTTTTCAGTGTATTTTTTCCTGGACTAGGAAAAAAGTAACCTAGGAAACTTTTTTATATTTTGTATTTTCTAAGTTTCTATACACCCACTCTCCATGTCGTCCCTTGTTTGCATTCAGGGACCAATTCTTTTGCAAACCACTGCATTTTACTTCCATTCATTCTTTTTTTTTTTTTTTAACAGAAAAAAATACAAATCAAAAACCACAGCATTATGATTAGTGGCTAGGCAATCTCTTTCAATTACTAGAATATCAATACAGAAAGAAAAGAATTACAGGGTTGTTTTCTTTTTTTAATTTCTTGTGGCTGATGTACTGTATGGTATATGTTTACAGAACTCCTCTGGTCTGCCTTTGTGATGTTATCTAAATGAATGACAAAGTAGGTATGATGTGCCATTTGACAGTTTGCCTTAGCACTCTTGGGTTTCCTTCTTCTTTTTTGTATCTTTTATTTCCTAATTTTTTCAAAAAAGTGCAGGCTGTATTCCAAAGCTGTATAAACACAACATTATCTTTCAATCCCCAGCAAGAGAAGCGTGCATAAGCCCTTCTCCAAATGTACCTCTACCAGTGCAGTATGAGACTTCAGCCCAGCAAACAAAAACGTGCATACCTAATTCTGCTGTGTGTAGAACTGTTTCAGTCAACAGGACTCCTCACAGTAAGAACATTGTAGGAGTCTGCAAGATCAGGCCATGAATGATCAATGCAGATATAGTTTTGGTGCTCCTTATGTACCTATACAGATTTTATACACCGCTGAGTTTGCCCAAGGTGTTGTAATCAGAGAGGCTAACTCTAAGCATTGTACCTCTACTGAGAAAAATACAAAACGAAACGGTACTTAACATCTGGTAGGATCAGGTCCTGAGTCAGCATTGTTACCATCCATGAGCAAACATTCAGAGGGGCTTCCCTGACAGCTAAAATATTAGTCCCCTGCCATTGTACCTAAGTTCACTACTGATTCTTCACACTCAAATGATTAAGATTCCACAGATTAATTTGAGCAAAAAGATAGCATAGAGAGTTTCTAGAGAAATAAAAGGCATTCTACCTTTTAATTTAGTCAAACATTCAAATGGCATACTTGGAAAGTAAGCGGGGATATCATAGAAGATGTAGTTTTTACATTTGTGTATTTTTTTAAGGAATAAATATTTTTGTAATGAGATACAAACCCTAGATGGGTATTGAGTTTTGGAATATCATCCTTCCCATGACATTGAGCCTTTCAACTTTTTCATATGTTTATGACAATGCCCACATTCTTGGGATCTTTTGTAGACCTAACCACATTTTTTTCCAGGAAGAAGGATCACAACACTTTTTAAAGAGTCAATTTAGAAGAGTAGAATCCAATATAACTGCTATAGACACAGCTAAATAATTAAACATGTTTCACAGAAAAGGTGGACCTACACCTTCTATAACTAGACAAATTTCTTTACCTAGAAAGCCAACACAGTAGGCAGTAGCTAACTACTTTCAGCAGAGTGATATGGCTAATAGGGGAAACACATGTTTTGTCATATTTTATCCAACATTGGATTTCAAAGTGCAAGAGATGGTGTCACTGGAAAGAGTTGAACAAAATATTTTAGATGAAGTAGAGGATTTTCCCACATGCTGAGGCATGGACTGTTTATTTTTTCTAAACTCACTAAGCTTCAACCAGGTCTCGCTGTCTTTTGGAAAGTTCAGCATTTGCTCAGACTGTGTTTCTTGAGCCTTCTGAGCAGCAAGAGTAAACTGTAGTTCTGATCTTAATAGTTGCAGACTATGACAATATCCAACAAAAATATAGACTGTAATTTTTGTATGTAAAAGAGTAAATTCTATAAAATGGCTGAATTTATTCAGTTTAGAATATAAATGGATTGTCACCTAGTCCAAAGAATATAAATCCAACTTGTAATATAAACTTCTATTAACTTAGCTTGTAAATAGTGACAAGGGTGCATGAAGTTCTTTAAAATGTCCCACTTGTATTTAAAATTAAACAACTGTAAAACAGAGCCTTTTTCCTTGTGGGTTCAAAGAGTCTTGCAAAATCTATAGCTTTTTACCTGTGATGGTTCCACTTAGGGTGTTCAGTGGATTAAGAATAGGCCACTTTTCTTAAGGCCAAACTTGTGAAGAATTCCAAGCCCTTTCCTTCAGTTCGCAAAAGCTTCTCTTACTTTGTGGGATTTTGCTGCTATTGTATTTCAAGGCTTTCCTGCAATTGTTTCCCAAATTCTTCTCAAAAGTAGATTAAGGGGTTTGTTCTAAGAATTAGTCTACTTCAGAAATTGAATTTAAAAACCCTTAATTACTTTTTTAGAATTAGCCAAGTAACTCAAACTCACCAGTTTTAGTATATTTATACATTTGTAACTTGCACTGATAAGTTAGTGACTTGTACAAAAATTTAGACCTTGCATATCTATTCATAGGTCTGTAAGACCTAAAGATTTGCCCATGAGCATAAAATCAAGCATCCAAGTAGTCCTTTTTAATGGGATGACCCAGACAAGTAAAATTTAAGCACATACACAAATATGTATAGGGTCTGGTCATTAAGCAATATGCTACAGGCAAAGCTTATGCTGCTTTAACTGTGTCTTCTTATTAGTTTAATTAGAATTTTAAATGGTGTTGTGAAACCGGTGCACTTTTCTGCAGAGGGTCTTAGAGCATGGTCTCCTTGCTGACTGTGTTTGAGGAGACAAACACCCTCCAAGAACTCTCAAAATCCCACTGCCTGGAGACACAGGGGACAGAGAGGTAAACTTTACACCTCCACACAACCACAACAGAAAAGAGGCAGTGTAATGTTTATTTCCAAATTTTTCTCTCCACACATCTCTGCCCCAGACTCTGCCTGTCCCCTGTCTCTGTGCTTGCTCTCATTCTGGACATGATGGCTCAACTGATCCCTTTTTCTTCATCCATGTGCTTCCCTTTTTGTGGTCTCCTATAAAAAGAGGGGGAAGAAAGGAGAGACCAGACTTATAAAACTCACACTAGGCCTGCTGGTGTCAGTTCTAAGAAATTATGGTATCTTGTCCTCACTATTTGGACATTTTCCTGCATTTTCCTAGATTCTTCAGACATATTTGATATTAGAGGAGCACTCTCCTTCTCTACTCATCTGTCATCCTATGGATTGCCCAAACAGTGAGTTCCATTAAAATCTCACTATTTAGGTAAATTTTCTGTCTCTCTTACTATTCCTTTGGAACACACTATGTCTCTTGAACTCATATGAGCCAGATGTGTCCAGGTACATAAAATATCAGCATCTATAAAGCAGTTCTTACAGCAGCAGAAGGCAATCTACCCCGCTGTATGTCAGGTTGCTATTAGCAGGGCAAAAAAGCCTGGAGAAAATGTGAACTTCCCCACAGACTGATCCAGCATGCAAAGGCATTTTCAGCAAAATTAGCTGCCAAGAATCTACTGGTATCCCTCCAATATGCTTGTTAAAGAGAGGCAAACTCCAAAATTAAGAAGGTTTTGTGCAACCATATAAAGTCCCAGTTGAACGTGGTGCTGAGCTACACTAACCTTAAGCACTTGAAGTATAACACATACTTAGCACCGTGCAGGTTAGGGATAGCCTTGAGAATGTGTGAAGATCAGCCAGTATTTATTATTAGGGTGCTTTACTGATGATGGTCTCAAATATTGTACCTGTTATTCTTGTTATTTTTGCAAGGAACTGCTCTAGGGGCAGATACAAGAGAAATAATCAATCTGAAAGTTTTTGCTTTTCCATTGTCCGCCTGAATCTGACTGCAGCAAAGGTGGCCAAGAAGGAGCAGGTCAGGACAAAGACAAAGAACACATTTATGAAGGTTTTCTGCCCCTCCCAACTATGTTCACTCCATAGGCAAAGAATGACTCTTTTTAGGGGTTCAAGAAAATGTTGTGTAAAATGCAGCTTTTATGGTGAATGTAGATTGTGGTTGAGATTTTTTTTAAGCTTTAGTCTCCCACTTTCTTTGTGAGCTAATGTAAATAAAATCCCATTTTGTTGGGGAAAAACTGCTGTGCTAACACTGGATTAGAATTGCTGGGGATAGCTGCTGTACTTTGTAACCTGAAGTGTACTTTTTTGACTGTTATGTTTTTCTCTTCAGATTAAAAAAATGAGTACAAAAAAAAACCAAAATAAAAAAACCAAGAACACTGCCAGCAACAGCCATGCTGTAACTGTGGCTTCTCTTTTTTTTTTTCTCTGTACAGTAATACTAGTAAATAAATCTGCCTTTTCACTGCGCCTATTTCTGTGTCTTTTTACTGTGTTTCTCTCTACCTACCACTGTTCAAGATATGCTGTGATCTCAAAGACATACTGCACAAGAGCTGCCTCTCTCTAAAAGAATTAAAGTACTAACTCCACAGTTGTTTTTTTTCCCTTTCCTGCAGTGCTGTGCCCTGTTGCTGTTATTTTTATGAGATCCTTCATACATATTAACTCATCATACCTGTTACTGTCTCATTTCCTTTTTCCTTTTCTTCTCCTGTGATACCTTTGCCAAGCATATTGTGGACCCTGTTACTCTAGGATCACATGGCACATTTTCATATTTGCAGAAGAAAAAAAAATTGGGTTTAGCTAGCAAGGCAGTATATTCTGAGCGAACTTATTTCCTGAGTGAATGAAGTATTCCATACAGCATATATAATTTGTGAGAAAAGAACAGTGAATTATTCAAGGACCGATAAAGTAAACAGTATGCAATTTTCTTTCAGGGCTTATCACAGACAGCATCCTCTCTATATCAGGACCAAAAGAACCTCACCACAGTCTGACTTGCAGGGGGGAAAAAAAATAAAAAACCCTCAAGTAGTTTTGTTGGTTTTTTTTCCTGAAATGCTGTGTTCACCTGAGGTTAGAACTATGATAGAATGGATAACATAGCTAGGCATCACATGCCTTCTTCTCAGAAATTTAAAAATTCATCTTAAACTTTGATATTTAAGCAATGCACCACAAATTGCCCATTGCTGCACAAGTACCTACCCTCTGTTCCTTTCACCCAGAAGCCATACAGAAAAAATGTATATGCACACATACGAAATCTTTGTAATATGGTACTTTTTAGCATCACAGAAAGGAAAATGGCCCTGCATTTCTGCTTTGTAATTTAGTCCTAAAAGTTTTGCAGTAGGTGGGGCTTCAAATTGTTGGGTTTTTTTCTACTTGTGTTCACTGACAGAAAGTCCATTTGGCTGACCAAGAAGACTCTGTGAGTGCTGGAGAACTAGCATGGTTCTGTCCTCAAAGGACTAGAATTGATTCAGCTGAGAGAAATTATTATAATTGTTTGAGTCTCTTTGATTTTGCAAATACCTTCCTAATTCAGACTGTATGTCAACATGGCAAAAGGAGGGATCATGAACTTGATTTAGCAGTGGTGTCTATGAGAAGACAATGAATTGACAAGGGCATTATGATGTGCAGCTAACTTAGTGCTTGGATGCTTGGATATATCAGGTACATATTCCATCTCTTAGTGCATAGCATGGCCTGTGACATACTCTTATTTTTTATTTTATTTATTTATTATCTTATTCCACCTCACTTTATTCCATAGCCATGAGAAGATTTTCAGCTGATAATTCCTCTGCTGTACAAAACTGAGTCATCCAAGTAGACATCAAAAACAGACTAGACAATTTTCATATTTCTGCTGTTACTAAGGTTTCAGAAACCGGGTATTTCCATGCATTTCCCCTTTAAAAATTTCTAAGGAGAAAAAAAAAAAAGTGGGGTTGGGATATCTTTAACAAATATTTAGCAGCTGATCAAATGGCACAACACCCCCTGAAGCCCAAATGGAGTACTTCTGTGGAGGTCAGTGACTTCACAGAGTAAGGGCATATTCAGCATGTAGGAGGCCCTCAGGTTTTGTTTCTTTTTCATTCATTTTAATAGCTCCGTGTGCCTCTGGTAACAGAAGGAAAATAGGTGCTCACTCTCAGAGTTCAACACTCAAGGTGTTTCGGTAATTGGGCGAGTGGGGGGAGGGAAATGGAATAGCACATCTTCAGAGAGCCCCTTACTTTCCTGCAAGACCCTCACAACCTGTCCTTGATGCCTCAAAATTCATACCAACTCTGCAATAAGTCTTACTTCACACTATGATATTTTCAAGGTTACATGAGGAAAGCTTTAAGGCTAGTAACTGTAAGAATTAATAATAAAAAAAAGGATAAGAAGTTAATAACAGTTTTTGCTGTTCCAAGACCTCCATTTGCAGTTCTCATGTGCTGCTCAGATGTGAATTGCACTAGTCACAGTCAGAAATTAATTTGCTCTAACTGCTCAGGGGAAATACAGCTGGTCTCTGGAGCAGTTAGCACAACCACAACATTTTGCACTGCTGTGCAGAACATCTTCCACATTTACCTGTGATAGAAAAAACTACCTGCTTTATTGTCACAAGAGTCTAGTTGACACAGATCACCTTCTCAGATGAGACAAGGAAGGAGATACTTGTATAGAAATAGTTTGCTATATCAGACTTGGAGGAGGGCACTTCCTAAAATATAACTCAAAATAAGAATTAAGGGATAAAATAGCTGGCTGAGGGAGAGATTGGGTTACTCCAAATATGGGGCAGGGAGGAGTTGTGTTGGTGTACGGACACTGGCACGCAAACCTAGGAACTTGGTTGCCACAGAAGGAAGGGAATTTGCTCCTGTCTTTTATACACAGCAGTTCCTCCTGGTGTAAGGAAACGAGGTGTCTGGACTCTCTGAGCACTAATAAAGATGCTGGCTCAGGTCTTAGGAAACATAATTTCCAATTGCTGCTGCTCTGAGTGGTTCTGCATGACCTCACAAAAAGTCTCTCATCTGCAGATCTACAAAGGTATGTAGAGACAACATCATCCACTTGATTTAGATGAGAAGTACAGGTACCTAAAATCCTTTGTGAGCCTGAAGTTTTTCACGTTTTACATCTGCAATTTAGGATATTTGGCTTATATTATATCCTGCCTTGTGCAGCTGTGGTGGTGTGGCTGGTGGTGTCTGTCACAAGACTACAGGAACATGGGGCATGCTGTGGGTACACAGTGACATAAAATATCTTCTTACTGCTACAGTTTTGGAGTGATTCTGCTTGTAACAGCATTGCCAAACCAGAAAAAAAAAAATAGGCTGTATTGCAATCAAACCCAGCCAATTACAGCAGTCAAGCATTTGCTGGGAATGATTGGTTTGCCATGAATTATGAGAAACAGGATAGAACTGTAGCACATTTGGTGGCTTGTAGGTAGGAAAACAAATGGAAAAGAATAGGTGAAGGGAAAAAAGGAGACATGCAAAAATGGGTCACTTTCTTAACACACAACAAATCAGTTCAGCTTCCTTTTTGAGTATTTCCACTGTATGTAATGCATCACTGGCTACAGAATCCCTCCAGCTATGGGTGAGTCTGCTCCAGCAATGGCAGCAATATGTTAGCTCTTGTGGGCAGAGGGGGTCGGTTGAGCTACTCAGCCCTGCTCTAAAAGAGGTTATCTATTCACTTGAGCATAACCCTGTGCTAAAATTGCTGTAGAGTGGTTACCTCTAGACATTTGATTGTGGTTTGTGAACATTCTGTGGCTTAAAATGAAGGATATTGCTTAGTACTATCAGGTCTTGATCATTATATTTCACTGGAGTGTGGTAGACATAATTTATTTTAAAGCAAGTGAGATTACTTAGTCCTGGAAATCTTTAAAGTAGATTGTTGCTGCTCAGTTTTTGTTGCATTGTACAATGTTACTTCTTAACATGCCGTGCTAAGTTACAGAAGCATCTTTATTGCTTCAGAAATACGGGTTTATAAACAAAGGTGGGGTGCTTCCTTCTGTTGACCAACTTAGGTAATTTTGAATTGTTTATGGCTGACTTACTGGTAGGATGGGGTAAAGTGAGGAATCTGTTAAATACCATATGCAGTTGCACACTGAGAGCAAGGCTGACATCTGGAAATTCTCCACTGCTGCTATTTCAGTTTGCTTTTTTTTTTTACAGAAGCTGGAGGTCACCAAGGGGTTACTAAATTGGGAGTTAACTAAGATAGATACCACCCTGGGACGAAAACAGCCCTTAGCTTTACAGGAGAGTCATTTCTATTTTTGCTTCTATGCCTTATGCTGAAATTCTAGTGCTTTTTGGGGTCTTTTCTGAATCTCCAGCTCATGGAGTCAAACAATTCGAGGTGAGTGTTTGCTGTAATTTAAAAAACAAAACAAAACAGCACAAACCAAACCAACAAACAAAACCAACCCACAAAAAAAGGCAAACCAACCAATCAAACAAAACAAAAAACCACCCCAAAAAACAAACAAACAAACAAAAACACACACACACACCCCAAAGAAAAAGAAAAAAAAAAAAGTAGTTCCTGGGATTCCTAGCTAAGGATGAAAACTGGAAAATACTTACTGTAGCTGCATGTCCAAGTCCTAGAGGTCTGTGGTACTCTATTTTCTGAGCCCTTTTCTGTGGCATTTATGAAACCACTGGCAATATTCTTAATCACTCTTGAACACAATGAGGAAATGAGACTACAACAAATGCTCATAGACTGAAATATTGTTTGAATAGTCTGAAATGGTCGTAGTCTGAAATGGCCACAGCTACTGAAATATTACACGTGGTTTAGTTTCTTCACTGATTTTATACATCAGGATTTTGAGTTCACAGAGCTGGAAATACTGAGATTAATTTATTGATGTATCTTTACAATATGCCAAACATTTGCTAAATATTAACAAATTCAGGACATCTTATTGAGGCTGTTACCTGCCTGTCTCCATTTTCTTCACACATTACAAGTCCAGCAGAGCAAACATTGGCACTTAAAGCTCTAAATAATGCTCAGAGTATTTAAAAGTTCTAATTGAAAGTGAAAATAAAAGGAAGCTAGCTATTTTTCTCTCATCCAGCACTAAAAAGAGTCCTCCTCTAATCCATAGGCTAAAAGCAATTAAATTCAGTTTGATGTCAAAGGACAGCTTTCACAATTTAACAGATAATTAATTTGTTAAAATCAATTTAACAAATATTAGCAGCAGGGCCAACAAGTACCTTAGAAGAAAGTCCACATGTGATTTCTGGATCAGAACCTTACCCCAAGCCCAGCCAGTGAACTCAGAGTGCCTGTGTGAGAAGTCAAAGCAGACTTTTGTCACAAAGCACTAGAAATAAAGGAAAGTATTGAAATTAGTTCGGAAAACCCTCTCTGGTGCAATAATATTTTTAAAGCTAGGTTCCTGACTGCCAGAGAGATTGCAAGATGTAAATAACCAGTCCCAGAAAGCAAAATTCAGGGAGGGGAACACAGGCTTTGGTTGCATACCCAGCTTACTCTGAAGAAGTGCACTACCTGTCACCATCACCACCTGAGAAGCAACTGTTTTTTCTTGTAAAGAAAATGAGTGACAAAAAATCATGGTGTTTTCACAAAGGACTCTGCTGTGTGCATAATTTCAAAAAGCAAATCTCTTTACAGCAGCAAAGCAGGGCTGACCCTGCAGTTACACTGCCTGGAGTTCCTGGTATATTCCAATATTACCCACTATAAAAGCACGACTCACTGCCCGAGTTACAGCCTTAATTTCCATCTTAAATGTTTAGTCATTTTCAATTATGTGCAATTATGTTAGGAAAAGTTTGGCCAGAAGAGTTTATAGAAAAGCTAACAAGCTTTTTCAATAGTAAGCAGTCAGGTTAGTGTGTTACTGTGATACAGGTTGCTGAAAGCCATGTTGTTCAAATAACTAAGAAAAAAATATCCAGTAGGGAACAAAATAAACTACTTTTACAGAACAGACCTGTAAAAGATATGTTGGAGAAAAATTTAACCCTTCTATTAGTCTTTGAATCCCCACAAATGCTTTTTGTCATAACAGAAAATAACTAGCCATGTACTTGAATTTAATAACATAGGTAGCCAAATTTATTTCCATGGATCTGCTTATACCACCTCATTTCATTAGCGACTTCATCACAAAGCCCCAGAAAACTGGAAACAACAGAAGATATGAGCCATCCTGTAAAGAAAACACAATCCTGGAGAACAGGATTGTTAAATAGTGCCAGGCAGGTGAGTGAGATAATTATGAAATCGGTTCAAGTTGAAAGAGAGGGAATTTAGGTTAGACATACTAGAAGAAATTCTTTACTGTGAGGATGGTGAGGCACTGGAATAGCTTGTCTGCAGAGAAGTTGTGGATGCCCAGTCCCAGTGTTCCAAGCAAAGTTGGATGGGGCTTTGACAAACCAGATCTAGTTGGAGTCTCCCCTGCCCAGGGCAGGGGAGTTGGAACTAAGGTTTTTTCCCCACTCAAACTGCTCTATGGAATGCAATTAAGTGCCTTAAATGAAGTGATCTGTCTCAACCTGCAGTGATGAAGGTCTTGCCTTCTGTGTAACTAACCCCATTTTCTTCTGAGATCTCTGTTTTGCAGAAATACCTTCCTGATTCTCCACTGCTAATGGGCGTGGAAGCCCAACACATATGGCACCTACAAAGAATGGGCAGCAGGGATAGTGCTGAGCAGAGAATGAAAGGAGGCAGAAACTTGCTATGTGGTGTTCTGTTTTAAGGAGGCTGAGAACACTGTCAGCATTGGAGCAGAATAAATAATGCTGTTTCATTTCAGCAGTGAAAACTAACAAATAAAATTAGATTAAAAGGGGATGCTACCAGGCTGATCCCAAAGTGAAACTTTCTTAATTGACCTGTTGTTTAAAAAAACAAAGTTCGAAGAGAAAAAGAAGTCATAATGTCTCAAATGGAGTAAAATTATTGCTATGATATTACCAGGACATTCCCATCAATTTTTCTATCCAAAATTATCATTAGTGATTTTAATTATTATTAGTGAATTCTATGTGGTCCTGTTCTTTTAGAGCTCTATTTTTTTTCCCAGAAACTTTGCTGCTCAGAGTCAAAGGGAAAATTCCCTGGCTTCAGCCAGCACAGCACTTCTACAGGAAGCCTGCAGGGCTGACATTACAATTTCAAGTCAAGTGTGTCTAATTAGGAAGCTAGCTATGGGCAAGAGATCCACAGCTGTATATTGTCTGTACTGGACATTGCTCCTTTTCCTGCTGACTGTGGCCAGCTTTCTGATTTTCCCTTCCCTCCTGACTGCTGCCTTTTTCCCCTCCACTGCCTGCATATTTGCGCAGCACTCATTTGAGCACTGATGCACCACATGGAAGTCTCTGAAGCAGAGCAGAGACCCAGTTTGATGCTGCTGTCAGAAAGGAAGACTCTGGTCTAACATGTATTGTCATGCATATAAAGACTAGCACACCTGTTTGACAGATGCTAAAGTTTGTTTCCAAGAATAAAGAGGGGGAGTGACTGCTTTTCCTAGACTCATCATCGCCTGTACACAAATCTTCCAGATGTCATGTGCATCTTGAAACCCTTAGACAATACTGATATTTGTAGTACTTACGTCCAGATATAATGTCTGACCCCAAAACAAATCTTCCCTTTCTCCCTTCCACTACATAAAGTAAGCAAAGCTCAAATCAAGTAGTAAAGGTTGAGGCAAGGATATAGCATGCCAGAAAGATCTTCGTGAAAGATCTTAGTGAAAAAATGTCTTGTAGACCCCCTAGCCCTTCAGAGAGGTCTCAGAACTGGGAGAAAATAAGCAAGTAAAACACAACCTTGAAGCCAGAAGCTCTGCAAATCTGGTCACTGCTCAAAGACATGGTCTTTGCATTCCTTACTCAAGTCATCTGAGCTCTCTACCTCAAGCCTATCCGCTGTCTAATTTTTCACGTGGGGACACTATTCATCTTAAGACAGCAATGTGAGCATTAATTAGTGATTATAGTGACTATCTCCATCAAGCTGTACAGCAGTTTGAGTGGCTTCTGTTTCAGTACAAATAATTAATACTAATTATAACAGAGTCACCAAGACAGAGTTGCTAGCTGCATTCAGTTAATTTTGTGCATAAAAAGTAATCCTCTCTTGAATAAAATCTGTGTGCTTTGGTAGAGGTAAAGTGGCACTCTGCCCATATAATCACATGGTGATTTTTAAGTGTCAATATTACTGCCAGCTAATTCAGGGCCCTTGTGTGGAAAATTGCTGGCACAGTCAGGGAATGGGATTCCCTCTCTATTGAAGCAAAGTGGCATCAGTGCTCCTAAGCAGGTGGTCAGATGAGTGAGTTTTTTGTAGTTCAACATATCTTCCTAGTCTGACTCTTGAAGTAGGAGTCAGGCAAAGACAGACACGTGCCTAGCTGGGCAAGCTATGGCAGATCTCGCAGCCCATCTGAATTGAAGGGAAGTGAATCAAGGAGAAAAGAGATTTCTGGCACAAGGGAGCCCTGTGAGAAGAGAAAAAGAGGAATACTTGCAGGTTTTCCCAGTCTGAGGAGATATAGGGAAGCACCAGGCAGCACAATAAATTGCAGATGGACAAAATATCAGTTCTTCACAGCACTCATGCTGAACATGGGCTTAGGCTTCAGCCTGCTTAGCTTGTCCACGAGGGAGTCTTCATACCAGTTACACATCAGTGTCTTTATTTCCTGGAAGCAACCAACATGTCACCTAGTCTACAAGAAATAAAAACTCTATAGGCAAAAGTCAACTTCTGGTGCACGCAGAAAAGCTCACTTTTGATCATTTTTTGAGGTTTGCTGCAACCCACTGCAAGTGTTCCAAGTCAGAACTACCACAATCCAACCATGAGTCTGCTGTCCCTGTAATTCAGAACAGAGAGGATCATAGGCCCCAAAGTCAGGAGCTAGGCAAACTTCAGGGCTAGGCAAAGTACAGGTTTTGCACAAGGATGAGAGACAACCATATGATTTAGACATGGACGTAGGTCCAGGCTTTCCCAGAAAATGGGTGAGCCAGCACCTGTGGTTTGGTGTGCATCCATTAATGTCATTTGTACAGAGATGTGCTGTACAGAGCATTATGTTTGCATCAGACCATACAGACAAATCTGAAATGCCTCCATAACATTAACCTCAAAGACAATCCAACCTCAACCTTGACACATTTTTAGACCTGAAAGATCAGCTTCAGCCAGAAAAAAAAGAGCACATTCTGGCCTCCAGACATCAACTTCCCTCTCATTTGCTATTTAGACTTAAAACTAAGCTTTCTGTGGAGAAGGGTTGCTGTAGCAGTCCTTGTCAGTTCTGTCTTGAAGGGTTTAGTCAGTCTCAAAGATTAGATTTGCTTTATGCTGGACTCAGAACTGGGCTGAACTTGACCAAGACCTCATAGTCTTGAGCAGTTTTTTACCTGCAGAATGGGGTGTGTTTGTGTGTCTGTGTGTTCATGTATGTACTGAAAACATCCCCTGATGCAACAAATATAGGCTTAAGTTTATGAAAAATATTTAGTATTAATTCTAAACAGTCTATCCTTTTGTTAGTATTTGCCTTTGGGTTTTTCAATTTTATCAAGTCTTAAGTTGACTGAGATAGGACTCACTGGTTTTTTTTTTGGTTGGAAATAAAACACAAGTGTCCTAAAATGTGGCAAGAACATGACAATGATGAAAAATTGCTGATGTCTTATGTCAAAAAACTAGGCTCACACCTTACATTTTACAAAATCTGGTAAACCTTCAGCTGTGCAATACTGCCTGCTCTGAAAGCAACAGATGGAGTCCTGGCTCAACTGCAATCAAAGGGAGTCTTGTTTCTGATTTCCTGGGACCAGAATACACAATGAATCTCTGTGTGTAAATCTTTGCAGGCCTGGATCCTAAAAATTTATGGGAAAGGATGTACTACTTTCCATAAACCATAAATTTAAATCAATATATTAATACTAAAAATACCAGCTTTCCATTAAATTCAGTTTAAAGAAAAAGTCTATTCTGTTGCCAGAAAGTCCTGAATATATTGTAAAGCTTCCCATTGTAAAAAAAATATTTATAATTGTATTATTACTCTCACTGTAATCAATCCTAACCATTTCCCTTAGTAAAGAGATGCAAGATTTCAGTCTGGATATCAAATATTTATGAAAGACATATTAAAAGAAAGAACTTCTAACTGAGCAGTGAGGGACAGCATACTGAAATTATGCAGAAAAGATTACTTGGTATTTGTTTACATCTTAAAGCCTTGCTTATATATACTTTGGCCCCTGTGACTCCTTGACTCACCTTCAAGATTTTGCACATCACACTGTGCATCCGTAGCTTTGATATTAGCAAGCTCAAACTCCAAAGTTTTTGAAAATACAAATCACACAAAGAAAACTTACATTGACATTTGGATTAGTTCTTATTACCAGCAAAGCTGCGTGGTTCAGTTCAAGTAGTTCCTCTTTTACAGTTCCTCTTTTTGATTTCTACCTGAATCAAAACTGTCATTTGTATAGTTCTGTGAGTTAATATATGGTAAAATAGAGGGCAATGTAGTCTGAACTGTAAGGTATATAGATCTTAAGTTAAACACAATTAACATCTAGCAAAATGAGTGAGGAATGACGGGATGATGTATTAGACAGAGTGAGGCTGCTGCTAGAAGTGAACTCGAGGGGTTACAGGGTAGATAAAAATACCAGAACTATTTCCAGAAATTGTTTAATCAAAAAATATTACTACTATGAAAATGACCACATTTTAAAAATAATATTTTAAATATATAAAATAATATATATAATAATATATTTCCGTCAGACTATACTTTTTGTTTTCAGATAAAGTGATAAATCCTATGTGGTTACACACATGAGCCTTGGCTTGGCATCTGACATAATGTGAAGTTAGGCCCCCTCAAGAATCATAACTAGTTTAATGGCAATATGATTATGCTAATAGCAAAGTGATAGAATCTTGCACAATAGCATGTGTGCCTCGTGCAACTGATCTGGTACACTAGATTTTACTGAAATTCCAAACATCCTAAGTATTTGTGGAATATCTTTTATTATTTCCAGGTGGTAGGTGAAGAATTGAATGGAAGTAGTCTTTAGCAATTGAAGTGCAAAAGACGCTTCAAGCTATATTTTGGCATTTAATGTGATTTAAAAAATCCAGCATCCTATGAAGGCAGAGAAGTGCTATCATTATATGAAAAATGAGGAACTAAGACAGGAGACAATGAAGTGACTGCCTACAATGTGGTAGCTCAGCCATTTCCTCAGAAAAAAAGAGTTTTCTGATGCCAATATGCTTCTTCACAGTTACCATGCATGCACATTAATCTGCACAGAGGACAAGTCATAAACTGAAGAGCTACCAGGCAGGTAACTCTGTTTCACAGCAGCAAAGAGCCCTGTTAAAAACACTTCAGGGTGCTTCAGTGCCCAAGGTGGGAACGATTTCAGCCCCCAGACCTCTGTTTGTACTATTATTGCCTATGTATCCCATCAGCAAACGTTCTGTGTTCAACACGCTAGCAGCCACCATGAGGAAAGCTTCTGCTGCCCTTGCAGGTGTGCATCACTGGCATCGAGAGCTGCTAGCTGCTGAGGCAGCTCTTGTTGTGTATTAGACCAGGCTGTTTTCAGGGTGTGCTAAAGCCAAGGAAAGGTGACCTGCCCTTGCTTTATGTTGATGCACTGGTACAGGAAGTGCCATCGCTTTACATAGGAGAAGCATGACTGCTCCCATCATGGCCACATCTTTTACTGCTTCCTTGTACAACCAGTGTTCTGATAATGTTTTTGGAGGGCAGAAAAATATCTCCACAAGAACACAAATGTTTTGTCTTCCTTTCTCTTTTGCTTTGCTTTTCCAAATTTCTGCAACATTTTGGTCTCTCAGTCTCAACTAATGTACAATTTTCCAGTAAGGATTTCCCAAATCACTGATTGGGAGCACCCTGCACAAAAATGGGTAGGGCAATCAATATGCCTTAAACCACAGTAGGCAATTATGTATGTAATTACATAGCAGCAAATGCAAAATAATATGCCATTTTACTAGGATGGGATATATCTTCTCATTTTATAGCCAAAATAAAACAAAGTATTATAAATCAGAAGCTATTGGTACTGGTTCATTGAAAAGGAGAAGACAAAGGGAGACTATGTGTTAACCCACTAGTCTCTCAGCATTGTTTCTCAGATTACCCAGAGCTAGACAGAAGCCAAAAGGCACCTAGACAGAACAAAATGCAGGAATGGTGAACTGCTAGCTTCCAGCACTCCTTCTCCAAATATTCAAATATTCACTTACACAATGGATATACTTCCCATTCTAACTCTAGGGAGAGTTGGGTACCCCGCAGCAAGTCTTGTAGAAACTCAAAAAGAGACCAGCCTCAAAGTGAGGGAACAAGGATTCATAGTCCCATTCAACTTCGGTTGCACAGAACAAGCCTCTGCTTGTCTCCATCTGTTTGTTTCTGTTACATATATACAAAGCCTTAGGCCAGGCACTGTCTTTCAACTACATTTGCATTATGTAGGAAACATCTCTGCTCATTAAATCTGCTGGATTTTAAAGTGTAAGCTTTGGGATAGCACAAAATATTCATATGATCATCCCAGCTTTAAATTAAAAAAAAAAAATTTAAAAAAAACCAAACCTCCAACATCTATTTGAAGTCAACTATTCACCTTCTTCTGCAAATTCAGCCCTGATACAAATATGTAAACATCTCATTGACTTCAATGGCCATTCAGTTAGCTGTGTCAAATCTGAATTAGACTTAGGTCTCAAACTGTCTTGTCTGTTCTTGCCATCTGTCTTCCTTTGCTAACCTAATTCCTTATTAAATAGTGTGTTCTTATTGAGTGTGAACCTATTCTGCTGATCCTTTATCTGCCGCAAACACTGCTAGAGGCTAAAATTCCTGAAAGTTATGACTGCTTTGACTGCCTCTGCCTCTATATACTATGAGAGCTTCTTTTAAGGTGGTCTGAAATTCAGACTGTGAATTAAAAATTCCTGAGCATTCAATCTTTTCGCTGTCATATCTTTGACATTTAAAATTGCAAGGCTCTTTTAACAAGCCATAATTTATAACAGTTCTGTTCTTGGGTTCACTGTCTGTTCTCCTTAGATGTTTCTGAACCGGTAGCACTAATCATGGCAGTTCACACACCATGTAGATGATGAGGGTATTATGCAGAAGAAAAAACAAACAAAACAAACAAACAAGAGCAACAACAACAAACAACCCCAGACAGACAAATGTCTCCATGTTAACAAACCAGTGGATGATAGATTTAGAAAATATATTAAAGGGACAAGGCAGAGACATGTCCAGTGGAATCCCTGGTATAGTGATTGTGATGCTGGAGGAAGTACAGGGGATACAGACCAGTACAGGGATTCTCCCTATGTGAAGCTTCTTCTTGCTGGTGTCAAAACCAATTTTTCCAGTCCAGTAGGGCATTTCTTGTATTCTTAGAAGATGTCTTGTACTCATACTATTCTCAGAAAATAAATGTGGAAAATCCAAGCACCTACCTGTACTGTTAAAAGAAATTATGCATGACAGTATTTTTATCTGTTATTTGGTACACATTGTGAAGAGACTATTTGAATAAGGGAAGAAGCAGTCAGTCACAAACTTATTTTAAACTCAGGCTGAACTATTCACAAATTGAGAGCTACTGAGGATCAAGCAATTTGACTGATTTAAAGTTGAAGAAAAATAAAAACGAGAAAAAACCAACCAACAAACAAAATCCAAAATCACCAAACACCATCTCTCTTCTTTATTCATTATGCTGCACAATATCATGTTCCATGCAATACTTGATATTAAAGTACAGTGGTTCTTTCAAAAAGAGGCTTTCTAATACACTTCTAATTTCTGAAAATCTCACAAGAACTGTAGCTTGCTATATTTCAGCAGGAATGGTTTAAATAAGCAGCCTGACATTTGGGGGCTTACCCTGAAACCTTCTGAAATTTCCTGCTCTTTGTTTGTTTTCAAAGCTGGATTCTCTGTCTACAGGGCAGGCTGCCTCTTTAAGGTGTTATTTTAAAATCTTATAAAAGTAAGTAATAACTCTAGCACTGAAGCAGTAAGTATTTGAGTTAAAGGTAATACAAAAGGTAATTGAAACCCTGATGTAATTTTATGCCTTCTTCATGCTCTATTCCACTGCTATTACAGGTTTATTGTCAAGATGGGAGCTGCACAAAATGATTATTGCTACCCTGGTACAGGCTCTATGCTGTTTTTTTCCTCAAGATGGTAGATAATTCTCTAAGGAAGACACTTTACTCAACGCTATTTGGTGTTCATGCTAATGAGGAAGGGAGGGAACAAAAGAAACAGGACAGGTTAAGAGAGATGCAAGTATACTACAAAATCTACATTTTAAAAGGAGGTGAATTTTGCTTATTAGACAGAATGCCTCCAGCTAGGCTCAGGGCTCAAGCTCTGGAAAAACTCCATAGTTACAAATACTGTTCATTCATCAGCTTTCTCTTTGCCGCAGCCTGCACAGATGGACTGTCTCATTAGACAGGGAAGCCTCTCACATCATGGGCCTGTCTTGCATGTGACTTCTTCCCCAGCAGGCAATGAGGGTGCTGTAAACTAAAGTAATGTGACTCCAAAAAAAGCACAGCTATCCAAAGTGAAGCATCAGCTTTACTGTGTTTTGATGTACTCTGGAATGCAAGTGCTTAAAGACTTCCATTGCCTCAGGAATATTTTTAATTTTTAATTTAGACAATGCATGTCACAGGACAGATACACAGCTGAGAGAGAACAGGTAAAACTGAGTTGATAATCTCCACAAGCCTGCAGGAGAAAAACAGATTTTTCCTAATGACTTTGGATTGTGCCATAGCTGTTTGTTCTACACTTGACAAACCATGTTTAGCATACCACAGACATAAGAGTCAGAGTTTTTGAATTGCACCAGCAGGGCACATTTTGAGGAGCACACATTGTGGCCTTGAAGAAGTGAGAGAGGACAAAGGCCTTTGGGAATACATACCGGCCTATGCTGCTTTAGGAAGTGCAGAGAGAAAGCATCTCTTTAATCTCCTGTATGTTTGCTTATCTGAAGGCTTAGAGGCTTTACTAATGTGCAGGGTTTCTGTTTCTGGATGATGTCTTTACATGAGTTCTCAAAGCATGGGAAAATCTAGAAAGTTATATCCAGTTGGCCCATCTCTCTGCAGTGAGACTTAAAGTAACAAAAGGGTTAGAATATATGGAGTTCACGGTTGGCAATCCACAGCTGACAGCCTCTGGATAAGAAGGGACAAACAAATAACGTGGATATCAATGTGAGAATCTTCTACAGACCTCCTAGCCAGGACAATAATGCCAACAAATTCATTGAGGAACTAAGGGACAATTCCAAGTCAACTGCTTTTGTCCTGTCATGGGGACTTCAATTTGCCAGAAGTTAACTGAGAGCATCACACAACTAGTACAACCCAGGCTGGAGGCTTCCTAGAAAAGCTGGATGACAGCTGTCTGGAGCAGGTCCGAAGGGAACTAACTCAAAGATGCCCTCTTGCATCTGCTGCTTGTCAACAGAGAGGATCTCATGAGCAAAGTGAAAATGAGTGGCCATCTTGGCCACAGTGATCATGGAACAACTGTTGTCAGGAGGAAAAGTCAGCAAAACTTTGCCTCTGGACATGAGGAGAACAAACTTCAGGCTGCTCAGGGCACTAGTGAGTAATGTCCCCTGGGAAAATGCTTTTGCCAGTGCCCAGGTCCATCAGTGCTGGTCACTTTTCAAATATCACTGCCTAAGGGCATAGGAGTAGGCAATTCCCAAACGCTGGAAATCAAGCAGAATAGCGATCCTCTCTTGGAAATTAGGCAAAAAAAGAATGTATACACACAGTGGAAGCAAAGTCAGGTGATATGAGAAGAACAGATAGATGTTGTTTGCCAGTGTAGGGAGAAAATATGGCCAAAGCTCAACTGGAGTTGAAGCTGGCCAGAAACATGGGGGAAAATAAAAAGGGTTTTATCAACTATATTTAAGGCAAAAGGCAGTGTAGAAATAACATTGGTCCATTACACAATGAGAATGGTCACCTCATCAACAATGACGTAGACAAGGCAGAAGTGTTTAATGTATCCTTTGCCTCTGCCTTCAACATGGGTGAAGGACCAGGAGCGTCTTAATGCCTGGAGGACCATGACTGCGAGAGTGTTGAACTCCCAGTCAAACCTGAAATTGTGCAGGATCTGCTGCTCCAGCTGGATCCCTATAAATCACTATTAAGACAAGATTCATCACCAGGTTGTTTGGGCACTGGAACACGCTCCCCAGGAAACTGTTCATAGCACCACTCTGACAGAGTTCAAGAAGTTTGGAGAATGCTCTCAGTCATGTGATATGACTCTTGGGGATGGAGTTGTGCAGGGCCAGGAGTTGGATTCAATGACCCTTGTGGATCCCTTCCAACTCAGCTTATTCTGTGATTCTGTGAAGTGTTGGTTGTTATGTTTCTCATAATGCCCTAAGCATTGTCTTAGGAAGGTGATGGATGTGACATAATTTGACATTACACATTAACTTATGCTCTGTCCTAAAATATTAAAACTTTTAGGTGAAAATCATCGCCCAATATCATTAAACCAAAATCATAATTTATTCTCCTTTTCCTTTGGCTTTTGCTTTTTAAGCATTTGATCTCTTCCTCTAGTAGGGAGTCAAGAAATCCTTTACTGAACTCTCTAAAGCGTATGGCTTTAATAAGAAACATCACTGGAGTTTTGACCAGCAAGTCATGCCTCCTTTGAATGTTGTGGCTAGGAAATGAAACATTTCACTAGCTATTTTAACTGGGGAGTTGATCTGTGAATGACTGAGAAGGACGTACCATATCTGGTTATTATGTTTGCTAGTAAAAACAAATAGTACTTTGAAAGCAAACATTATAATTTTTTCAAATTACATATAATTTTCTAAGATTATCCACAGAGGCCAGAGGTTGATGCATCTTCTCTAATTGAACAGTAACTTACTCTATAAGTACCCTCTCTGAAATCACTGAAACTGATTACCACGTGGCACAGCTAAGCTTAGGTGAAGACATGCATCTCTATCCTTTAATGTCTGGATCTTATCTCAGATGTCCTTTTGTCAAATTAACCTTACATCATGAGTGATTTTAGTTTGATTACACATTTACTAACTCTGTTCAGTGCTCTGGATCTCTGCTTTCAGATAGTGGATCTACCCTCAACTTCAGGTGAACTAATACACGGCCTGAAAGTGTACACTCTCCTGGATTGCTTGGCTTTCCAGCATTGTCATGGCTCATGATGACACCAAGTCACCTGCACCTTTCAACTCTCATGTGCCAGATCTAGCAAAATTTGACTCCACCATTGCAGAATTTACAGGTTTTGTGTTAACATGTGTGTCTAGTACAAATGTAGGATTGGATGGGATTCTTTCATATCTTGACCACAACGGAAGACAGTGACAAGGCATTAATTAATATAATTTTCTATCACTGGTAGTTTGGCAAAACTGGTAGTTTGACTTTGCCATAAAGTATTGATACAAATTTTTCTGTCAGAAAAGTTGCACATTTCTTCAAAACAACTGACAGTATAATCTTAACTCAAAAATACTCAAAACTGGAGATCAAACATTAGACCGCCCCAGATACTCTGGGCTACATCTGCCTCATTACAGTCTGGCTCTTAACCACTACAAAATTTGACATACAAACCCCCTTTCGGTGTTCTCAGGGGTCTTCCTGTTGCTTTGTCAAAAACTGAACAAGTTCTTCATGGTTTTATGCTATAAACCTCCTTGTTTTACTAGTTTAACTCATGGATTACCTGTGAAAATCTAGGAATATGACATTTCTTACCAGCATGGAACAGGGCTGCTCACAAAAAGTTATACCTGTTTATTCCTAAATCCACAGGTGGATGCATGCAGTTCATTCACTTGTAATCACCTTCAGAGAGCCTGACATTTTTGCAAGATCTCCAAATGCAAACCAGATTCAAAATGTCACCTCCTAGGAGACCATGAGGTGTTAAAGGAAAATTGATGGCAGCAGTTTCTCTCATATACATTCTATTACCTGCAGCTAAATGTCAGCAGAGTATGTTTGTCACACCCCTTCCGCAGTTATGCAATCTGACATATATAAGGTTTACCCTCTTGAGTCAAACTGGTTTTTTCACAGGAAAAAGCAGATAAGCCTAATTGGAAAATCATCTAAAGACACAGTTAGCTGAAAAATGGAGATTGCTTTCCTACCATTCCTAGGAGAGGCACTGCAAAGACGTGGGCATTTACTTCAGCAGTACTATTTGATACTAGTGGGGAATATCCTATCTGCTGCTAAATGTCAACAAAGAGAAAAGTAGGTTTAACTGCACATGTCACTTTTGACTATTGCAGATGCATCCACAACATATCTTCTGCATATGTATGAAGCATTCCCAACCACTGGTACCTGCAACTGCAGATCTAATCCAGGAAATTTAAAAAATAATCATAAAAATATGCATTGTCTGCATCAGTGTAGGCAAGATCAGCATGAGGAAGGGAGGAGATAAGTTGTCTGACTTAGCAGCTAATGGAATTTGACATAGCTTTTGCAGCCCATTCTGTTGGCTGTGATGAGAAGGTTAGAACCTTGTCTTCATGGTTATTTATGCCAAGGCATTTCTTGGGGCCAAGAAATCTTTTATATGGGTGCAGCAAGGTTAGTACCACAAGTTGTCTCATCTCCTGCACTAAAAATGAACTTTCAGTGCTGTTTCTGTAAGTGATGGCTTTTCTTTCTCCTCACAGAGAATGGTTATCAGTAGCAGATAATCCTTCTGCTATCTTCTGCTTTCTTTCTGTGGTCAGGTTTAAGATGTCATGATTAAAAAGAGCTTGCATTACATCACTTGTGCTTCCTTTCGTCATATTATTCAAGGAGTTCTCTGCTAATTTTAAACTCTTGTTCAAGGCAATGAATTAATCATTCGGCTGCACTTCTGTGACATGCAGGAGCTAAATCCCTATGAAGTTGGGAGGATATCTGTTCTTTTAACAATAGAATATCATTCTTCTTACCTAGTCATTCCAAATAAGGGAATGTACTCCAAGGCAAATTATTACAAGCAAGAAAAACAGAATTCACTGGTTTTTTTCCCTTATTTATGCCTCCAAATTCATGTCAGAGTTTTAGCTTATGTTTTGAAGACATTTTCTCTGTCAAAAATTTTAGTGGTTCTCTCTCGCTTCCATCAAAAGTTCTTCATTGTGATCAAGATTGCTGGGACTGAGAGTTATTTTCTAAGCAACATTGCAATCTTATTCTCTTAGAATAGTTTTAATCTTAGGGCTGGTCTATACTTAAGGTTTCTTTCCAAAATACATGTAGATTATGGTTCTGAGGGCATTTTGATTGCTTCATAGCAGAAATTATGAACTTCATTGCACACTTGCGACTATTTTGTGGTACTAGAACTAACTATAACTAACAGTTTTTTCCCCCAGAGCTAAATCTATGAGAAAATGCCTACAAGATGTGAATCAACATTATTTTATCACAGTTGGTCACTAGAAACTATGTTGGTAGGTAGAAATTCCTTGTTAAAAAAAGTAAAGGACAGATATTTAGACTGGTATTGCATGACTTTGTAGTGAATTGCTGAAGATATAACTGGTCTTCCAAGCCACCATCACTTCCCCCACAAATGAAACATGCAAAAAACATGTCAAGAGTATGGTGAGACTGGACTAATTCAAATCACTTCCTGAAAGCCTGCGTTGAAGGGAACTAATCCATCTCAGTGATGGAGATCTGCACAATGGCTTTAATTGGTATGCCTGCAACCACTGATAAAAGTCTTAGGTGTTTTCCAAAATGGTGCCAGACATCTGCATCTAAAATGTAAGCCTGAATTTTGGAGACTGAGACTTTGACATTTATTCTTAGTACAGACACAATGTTTCTGGTGTGGCCACAAACCAACCAGCACTCTGAAGGATCTCACCAGTCAAGGCTCCTTTTTCTTGGGGCATAAGTAAGTGTGATTTCCCTCCTGCTAGTTAGTACAAGCAGGGAGAATTTTGTCTTATTTGTATTTAAGTACAAAATACATCACAGTGTGAAAGCTGAAAAAAGGGAAACCATTTAGAAAGGAAAAGCAAATCAGCAAAAGAGAATTGTGCTATTAGCTTTATAACCTCGGCATTCAACCCAGTTAATAACATCAGATGCAGAAAAACACATTAAGTGAGCTAGTGTGTTTCAGACAATTGCTATGAGACACATCAAAAAAAGTGGCACCTACAGCACTTTCTGCAAGTTTTTCTAAGACTGAAGATTTTATTAAATAGAGTATAAAATTTTTCTTAACTCTTAGAGCCCTCAAAACATGATTAAAAGGGTAAGAAATTTTCCCTACTGTTGTTTCAAAACACAGCAAGCATGCAATGCCTCGACATAGCATTAAAGTGCAAAAAAAAGATAAATCAGTGGTTTTCTTCACCACTGAAGTTATGCCTTTTTCTTCTGTTATGTGACCTCTCCCAATCTGAACACCAGGAAATCACCAAGCCTTTTAGTGGTTTAATAAATAAACATGTCAGCAGTCTTGCTAGAAGATTTTTCCTAGACTGTGTCCTTTTTTTTCTCCCTCTCTTTCTTTGAGGATTTTATTTTTCTGAAGACCTTCTATTAATCACAGGAATCACTGGTGACAATCTCTGCTGTGTAGTGTAACATGGCATCTGCCCGCCGGCTGAGCTGGGCACTGCCAAGACATTAACATGAAGACATAGTCGATCGTTCATTTTTAATGACAAGTCCTGGGTAGCTGAAAGAAAGCAGACTGAGGAACAGCAGGAATTCCTGTGATCCAAGTCAAGTGAAAATAGTTGCTGTAATAAATTGCCTCCTTGGCCTGTTCAAGACCAAGTTAAATGATGTTCCAGGATTTATGTGGTTTGAGCTGACCTGTTCCAGTCTGAACAGGGCAGGAGGCACTCTTGTGAGCCGCAGACTGGCCAGTAGATCAGGGATACAAACACCCTGCAGAAGGGAGAAAGAAGCAATCTAGGAGTAGTACTTTGTGCTTTTGGGACACATGTACACAGTGTTCCTTGGCTTTGAAAAGGACTAGAAGTGTCGTCCACAAGCAAACTGTCTCAGTGAAAGAGAATAAACTGATCCATCTGCATTCCAGCAGACGGCTGATTTGGTCAGACAAAAATTACTGTCTTGGGAGAAATGAAGAAAGCTTAATGTAGTTTTCCTGGTGAATACTCTTAAGTGCTTTATCTGCCTTTTCCTCTGAGGAGACACATATTTGCACTAAATTGCTCTCTGATTCAGCTTCTCTTATGCTACAACCTGCTTCTTTACTGAACCAATTTCTCTGACAAGAGGATGTAGGCTTCCAGATTTTGGATGGATGGAGACTACACCAATGTTAATGGGTGTATGGCATAAGTTTGGAGTTGTTTCCTGACAGCTTAACAGCACAGCAATGGAGTCTGTATGCTGAAAACACAGAGCTCTCTGTCACTAAAACAAATATCAAAACTAAGGTCCTAAGTCTGTAGTTCATGGGTTTTCTAAAGGAGTTTTGGGTCACTGCAGAGAGTTTACATACTTTAGTAGCTGAATTGCACCTTAAAGTTTCCCTTCTCTGTCTAGCTTCTGTGGAAATAGAATAGAAACGCAAAGTGTTTGGGAGACTGAGACTGCTGGAACAAGGACCCTTGAGATGATGTGGTGCCCCCAGGCCAAAGCTAGCCCAATCAGAGGTGCTTCCCTGTGGTCACAGTGCTAACCATGAAGAACTGTGATTCAGGAACAGGCAGATAAAATCTTCCCTTGTTTGTTTATTGCGTGGGTGCACAAAACAGTTTTCCAGATTCCTCACCAGTACCTTACTTTTTCACCCATATTCTGCACATTCACTGCCAAATAAATCACCAGGAGCTACTGGACTTTTACTCAAATTTCAGTCTTCCTGTCTTGACAATATCTGTTCCTTTCTCTACTAGCTGATGCTGGTGAGAGCCCAAATTCATTCTAATTATCTGCACCTTGATTTCTCTCCCAAATCTGTGTGGCTATGTCTCTTAAGGAAAAGCTTTTAGCTCAGCTTCATTCCTGTATTATTATTTGGTCCTCTTTATTGCAAACCTCCTGTCATCTATCAAACCCTATTCACAGTTGAAATGAACAGCAAATAAAAGGAAACAAAGAAGTCAGCACAGTGCTGCACAGACGTGGAGCTAGCATGCACAGAGATGGATGAAAAGCCACTGAGCCCCGAGAGTGCTGATGAAGCTGCCCTGCAGCTGTTCTGCTCAATTTACTCCATCACTGCTGTACAGATTATTATAAACGTAAAAACTTAACTGTGTTAATAGCAGCAGGAACTGGTACTATCTAGGCCTTTATAACATGTCCATGAATGTGAACATGCTTGGATATTTATTTTTTTTAATCCAAGGGTGATTATGACATTGCCACATCTTTCATGTAAATCAAATCCAAGCTCAATGCTACAGCAGATATGACCTGTCACCAAAAACAGTGGGGGATGAAGTCTACTCATGATACTTATTTATTTTGTGAGGTGTGCAGGAAATATATAAGTTCTTATGCATGTTAATTTCTAGGCCTCAGACTTTCATGACTTTTCTCTAGCAAGGTACATTTTTTACCACTGTAGTATCTCTCCTTAGTGTTTCAAGTGTTGCCACATCAGTGGGGAATATATCTTACAGGTGCAGAACTTAAGACAATACCAGTGCCTTCCAAGGAGTATGCAGAATGCTAGTTGTAGCACAAGTGTGAAATTAGGTAACTCACATTTCCACTGAGCATCCTAGTCAGCAGGCTACACTTTCTTGCTGGGCTTAGGCTGCACATACATCAGCGTTTCATCAGAGAGCAGTAGTATGGTTTTTAGTGAACTCATTCCTCCCTCCTCTACCACATTTGCAGTTGATTCAGATGTGGAGTGATTCACACTACAGATGTACTGTTGAGTCGTATGCGAGAGTGCTTTTAGAGGAAACCAAACCAGAAACTCTGCTGCAGGGTCACAGGAAACACTTTTCAAGCCATAGCGTAAACATAAATATTCAAATCAAGTAGTGTTCTTTATGATAGTATGGTAACATTCACTCCAAGGAATCGGACTAAATCTAGCCTGACATTTCCATACATCCTGGAAGTATTTATAATATAGACTTAGATATTTCAGCACCAACTGCTCCTATTCTCTGACGCAGTCTGACAGCTACAAGGTAATGTGGAGGCATCCATTCAAGGATAACGAGCAAAATCTTCACAATTCCAAATACATTGCAGAAAAAGATGCAAAGTAGCATGAGTATGAAGGGAAGTTTTAGTGAAACGATAAAAAAAGGTACACAGATCTTTCACATCTGGTTTTCTGGAGAGCATATAAATATCAGTAGACAATCAAAGACCCATTATGCTGAAATGTCATATATAGATATATAAAAAGGACAATCCTTTTGGTCTGAGATTAACATGAATAAAGCTATCAAAGAGAGCTGGAAAGAAAAAAAAATCAGAGACAAAAAACTCAGAGCAGAATAAACTAGTTGCTTTTTCTGCAGCCTCACTTCCAAAACAGCAATACTCTATGGGAACCCCATAGAGCATACAGATGAATGCAAAGAAGGGATCAATCCTGTGGTAAAGTCACAGGATTAGGGTTCTGACTTTGTGGACTGTTTCAGAGTGTGGAGAACACAAGAAAAAATGTCTCAATTCCATTACTTCTCAAGTTGGTTTTAATGCAGTTCTCAAGCTTTCCTGAGGGCTATCTATTGGCTCTGTGGGCTACATGGACAACATAGCTCAGCAGGTAGGAAGAACCAGCTCCAGAGAACCTGTGCTGGAAAAAGTTAAAAGCATTTTCAGAATTTTTATGGGCACATGAGTCCCACTGGCACTTTTTAATATTCTCCCAGAGCAAAAGAAGTCTAACTGAAGCTGCAACCAGCCAATATTGTTAGAAGAAAAGATGCAGGTCTGTAGAGAAAGTCTCTCTCAACTACAGCTCAAGGTAACACTATTAGCATGTGCCACTGTCCACTGGAGCAAAAAATATGCCAAGGGCATCTCTGAAACACAGATCCTTTTTGCATAAGTAATCATAACACAATGGTGATGCATACACAAACAGTAGTGAGTTCAAGAGATACACTCAAGATTATAGACTCAAGTAGCAGCAGAGGACATGAATAACTATCCTTGTATTGACCAAGGTCTGCAAAGCCATTTCAAGATGTATTATTACATGAGAGACTCATTTAAAATTTAGTAGGCATGCACTGTGCTGTGGTAGCATAAGGAGCTTTATTCAATGTACTCCCTGTGTGAATGTGTACCTTCAGTAGAGCTACTGGAAATAATACACAAATCCTTACACACCTTGCTTCTTTACAGAGGAGATCATGTAACCCCTATAATTTAATTTCACAACCTAGAAAATATTCACTGATTTAATCTGACTCTAACCCAACATTATTTAATTATTGCCATTGCTATGGAAATTCTGAAAGCAATCAAGCAGCTGTCTGTGGCTAGCTGTGCTTAAACAAGATTGTCCCCGAAAGTGAGATCAGTGGATATGTTCTTACCTTCTTTATAGGCCTAAGTTTGATACAGAAATAAAAGTGCAGAGGTTCTCCCAGACAGGCTGCCCACACCATGCCCTGCAAGCTGTGCTTGTGACCTGACATGACCCAATAAGCAGTGATAACTACTGCATGCATGACAGAACAGCATTCTCTAATATGACATAATCTTAGTTAGGGGTCCAGGTGCTCTTATTTTCCCTGCCCTTTGGATGCACAGAAGTGATGAAAAGTCCTCTGGCTTCTCCTAGAGACAGGACCATCTCATACAGAGTGTGAGCACAGACACACCTTCAGCACAGCAACAAGGGTGAGCACAGAGCAACCAGTGTCTAGGCAGCTGCCTGGAGGTGACAAGAGCCATCCCACCACCCCATCAGGAACCAGGGCAGCTCTGCCACTGGGAACCACCCTAGGGACAGGGAGGCCACTGAGTGGTCTGGAATGGAGTATGTTCTTCCTGAGCCACGGCACACTGTGTCAACATTAAGCACCCATTGCATTTTCCCCAAAGAGCCAGCTGCCTCTATGCAGCACACAGCTGTGTTCAGCTGGCAAAAATATTTGTCAGTCACAGTTTTTGTAGCCTTTCTATGTTCTTCAACAAGAATGACAAAACACTAGGTTGGTGACAGAGTGTGGTGGGTAGAAATGGATCCAAAACAAAGCAAAGCAAAGCAACCTCTCAGCCATGCGTATTCTCCCATGGACAATAAATGTCTTTGGTTTTGTAGGTGCAGGAGGATTGGCTATGCTGCTGAGGGACCCATCGGGACCATGCTCCTGTGAAAGTTCTGAAGCCAAGGAGGGTGCAGGGGTAAGTCTCCTCTCACAGTGTCCTTGTGGGAGGCACAGGGATCTGCACTGTCCATAATTCTTGATGGACCCCACACTCAGTGGAGTGCATCCTATCTTCAGATGCAAGGATGCTGTCATGCTGGGAGTAGTTTTGCACAGCAGAGCCCACTGGTGTAAACTGTATTCTCTTGGCTTCCACAGGGCCACTTTAGAAGCAGCTACAAGTCCAGTGCAATGGTTAGGATTATGACGATTTTCAAAAAAAGTGAATCTCTCCAAAATTTGGTTAAATAAACCTGGCAGTTCAAGGAAGATGGTGTCAAACTCTGTCCTTCCTCACTGTCAATCAGTCTCCCACACATTCTTCCTTGCACGTTCTATTCTCTTCTTCTCAGGCTCCCCTGCAAATACTGCTACCTTTCATCTGCTTTCACCTCCTTTCATCTGCTGGGCAGCTTTCTGTGAGCAGCTTGTCAGCATGAGGAGGTCTGAGAAGCTTTGTCAAGTGTTTTTCCCAGTAGCCTGGTGTAGTGGGGTGGCACATGGAAACTCTGTTTTGCTGGAAAAGCCATGACGGGGAACACTCCTTTTTCTTTGTCACAGAATCACAGAATTTCTAGGTTGGAAGGGACCTTTAAGATAATCGAGTCCAGCCCATGTTCTAACACCTCAACTAGGTCAAGGCACCAAGTGCCACATCCAGTCTTTTTTTAAACACATCCAGGGATGGTGACTCCACCACCTCCCTGGGCAGATGATTCCAGTATTTGACCACTCTTTCTGTGAAAAACTTCCTCCTTAAGTCTAGCCTGTATCTCTCTTGGTGCAGCTTGAGACTGTGTCCTCGTGTTCTGTCTTTTGTTGCCCGGAGAAAGAGACCAACCCCCAGCTCACCACAGCCACCCTTCAGAAGTTGAAGAGAGTGATAAGGTCACCTCTGAGTCTCCTTTTCTCCCGGCTAAACAACCCCAGCTCCCTCAGTCATTCCTCATATGGCTTGTGTTCCAAGCCCCTCACCAGCCTCGTTGCTCTCCTTTGGACATGCTCAAGAGTCTCAACGTCCCTCCTAAACTGAGGGGCCCAGAACTGGACACAGCACTCAAGGTGCAGCCTCACCGTGCTGAGTACAGGGGAAGGATGACCTCCCTGCTCCTGCTGGCCACACTATTCCTGATCCAGGCCAGGATGCCCTTGGCCTTCTTGGCTACCTGGGCACACTGGTGGCTCATGCTCATGTTGTCGTTCTCACTGTGGTCTGTGGTCATGTGCAGCCATGTGTTTTCAACAGCAGCAAATGAAATTGTCAGTAAGATAAAGAGTGGAAAGGCAATGAATGGACAGGTGAATTCCTGCAGGACCAAGATATTCATCTTCACATTGGCCGACATTGCTGAAGTTTTTGTCTGAAGCCAAAAACAACTGTGTTAAAAACTAGAGGTGTCTCCAAAAATTTTACACTAGACATTTCTAAAGAAGCAAAGTAGAGTATACACAGGTCATATTAATATCTAAATTTATTTTAATCTTCCACACTTTTTAAAATTAAACAGCAATCTAGGCTCTTAAATAGGTTCATCTGAGAATGATGAAGCATATTTCACACATCTGCTATAAAAGTAGATTTGATTGGAATTTTTTAATTACAGTTAGTTAAATTTCTTTAGAGAAGAATTTAAAGATAAAATGCAGTAAATTTGTGTCTTCTTCTTGTCTGTGAGTGAACACTAACATAAGAACTCACATCAGCTACCTTTAAGATCTTAAAAACCACAGTGACTAATCAGCTCAAACCAGCATCTGCATAACTTCTTTTTTTGAATGAGAAAAATGTAAACACAAAACACATTTTGATTTTTCTTACAATACTTACTTCTTTCTTTTACTAGCTGGAAAAAAAATTCTCAAAATCCAGATCTCCTACAGGCTCTATTTTTTTCTTTTCTACAGTGCTGATAAAATCCGAATGGTTCTGGAACAAGATAATGTTTTAAAAATACCAAAACAAACCAGATCTACTAATAACAAATACGAATCTGACTACATGTACTACCTTCTAAATTAACAATTTAGAACAGATGGCATAACATAGAATTTCACACTTCTGGGTATCAAAAACAATGACCAAATTTAAGGTTAAATCTCTATAAAGCAGCAAGTCAATGCATCCTCAGAGATACCAATCAATAATAAACTACTTTTAATTAGAGAAACAATTTATAACACAAGCAATAAAAGTAAGGTCTAAATTGATAGTGCAAATAAGTCAGAATGAAACCCCTTCATGTTATGGTTAAATCAGATATTTAAATTATTCTTGTTGGAGCTGGGGCATGGACTTGCCCAGGCATTCCCAGACATTGTGCCCAGGTTGCTATCAATGCTCTGCTCAGTGTAGCTGCTTCGTGGCAGCTCTAATGTCACAAGCAGGACCTCTAGGGCTGCTGGGAAAGCTCTCAGCTGGAGTTTAATCATCCTGTAACACTCTCTAGCTCAAGTTAAGGTCATACTTAAGGAAAATGGGACTTTGTTCGATGGCTGTGGAATGCAATTTGTTTTAATAGTACAGTACTTTGAATGCTTGGGAGTGTAATATCACACAGAACAAAATCTGACTTAGCATTGTTTCCTCCTTAGTTTTGGAAAAGAGGTGTCATTTTTTCAATAAAGACCCCCTGCTGAAGGAAGAGGTTTAATGACACAATTTTGCAAAAGGGAGGCTGACTCAGTGTTGCTACTAATGTAGCATGAGCAGAATCAGCAAAATACCAGCACAGGAAAGTCAATAAAGTCCATGAGAGTATCCTTACCCACATGGAAAAAAGATTAATTTAGTCATAGAAAATGACAAAGAGCTAAAATTTTCCTTAATAAAGTGCTAACAATTTGTGGAAGGGACAATCTTGTGTTTGAGGCAGAGATTATATAGAGCAGTTGGTTATAAACTCTTCCACAATTGCTGAGAGATATATCGAAAATTATTGTCCTTTCTATTGTTAAAATGTCAAATGGCAATGCTATTTTCATATAAGAAAACTATCAGTTCTAGATCCACTCCAAAAATAATCTATGCAGACCTAGTTGCAGTATTGTTTCAATAATATTTTCAATTAATAGAAACAAGAAAGTGAAATCCTCATATCTGTGTTATTTTCAACAAACAACTTACTCTAAGGGGAGGCCTGGGCCATCATAAATTTCCCTTTCCTTTAATGATCTCGTAACAAAGAAGCAACAAGCTACACTTAGGTCCTGACTGTGCTATTGACTGTGTGGTTCAAGTAAATGGTAATTAGTGTAGCTTTCAATTAAGTGTAGAAAATTCTTACATCAAACAGGTAATTATATTCATAACCAGTAAAGACAGGATATGGATCAGTAAACAAGTGCTACACTTGGAATACTCTCCCTCACCAGAGGGGGAATTTGTATTCCTCCCTAAGAGCCATTCCATTAACATGCTCTGAACAAGCCAAATTAGACCTATTGTTGAACAAGACAAAGTTTGTGAGTAATCTTGGAGGGGCTTTTTATGTTTCTTCCTACATTTCTAAATAGCAAAATGCTGCCTCTTCATTGTTGCATCCTGTTATGCCTGCAGCTCTCTTTGGAGTGCAGGTTCAGAATACAGTGTTCTTTATTACTGAGCCATTCTTGCAGCTTTTGCTCAAAACGTGTATGTGTGTGGGAGTAGCATAAACTATAGCTGGTTGTCTTTATATTTCCACCATTATTGCTGCTGACTGGTAACAAGGAAGAAGATGTACATGAAAAACATTTGTTTTTTCTATAATACTGCTGTACAGGAGATTGAGAGGTTATCTTGGTGGAAAACTTCTAATTTCAACAACATCATTAGGACCATGGAAAAAATCAGCAGTAGGCTGAATTTGTCTTTCAGTGCTAATATTTTGGTGTCATATTTTATTAGAAATATAGAACATCACTTTTCTTTTTCATTGGTGTTATAAAATATTATATCTCCAAAGAACCTAAGTGAGTCCAGAAATTTATGGAAAAAATAATTAATTTCACTGTACAGCTGCTTAAAAACAAACAAACAAACAATTCAAGCAGATCTAGGATATGCCCCTTTCCCTCATCCTCCCTCTTTTCCTGCTCCCATAAATGTGTTGTGATGAAAAGTTTCCATATAGCTCAAAATGGCAGAGGCTTTGATATTTTCAGCACTCTGTATCAGTTTATAATGGAAATGCTTTTTTCTGCATAGTACAAGTATCTGAAGCTTGCAAGGCCAGACAGCAAAAATCCCTGTCATCTGGAATGATTGGGATCTTTCAAAGTGTAAGCCTTCCTGGCCTTTTATCCCCTTCTTCCTGACTCTTCAGGCAGTTTCAGGTGTATCTTGCTGCTATGCCCACCTCGATGAGGTAGTTCTGAAATTCATTCACAGTATGTGGCAAAACACTGAGGCAAGGTACCAGCCAACTTCAAAGAGCAAAATAGTTTATTTTCTGCAACTGATGCTTTCCCCAGCTGGCTCCTGTCTGCTCTCATCACTGCTTTCCCAGGCTGCACTGTCCATCCCTGGTCCTGTCCAAAGCTTACCTCATGCTGAAGTCAGCAGAGCTGGGCAGGGTGATCGAGAGGAGAATTCATCTGAGTTACTGAACCGCATGTCACAGCACACAGCTAAGAGTTCATTCCCAGTTAGTTCTGCTAATTGCTCTTGAGTGCATCTTTGTATCATCATGAAGGCAGGCAACACTGCTTAGAGAAACCAGAGACTTATTAGTCATTCAAACTGATCAAACATTATGTTTGGCCCCTGGCTTTGTAGTTTTATTTTTGTGACTCTGCATGCAAACTGTCTAAGCTGAGTAACAACACTGTCAAGCTGTGGCACCTGTGTAAAACATGCCTCCCTACCTCCACATCCAAAGACAAATAAGATTGCCTCCTCCAACAGTGAGTTAGACATTAAAATGCACATCAGTTTTGTAGTGCAGAGCTGGATTTTGTAGTGCAGAGTGTGTATTTAATCAGCAGACCTATTATGAGGCTATTATCAGGTTCTCATATCAACTTATTATAGCTTCATTTTGCCTGATTGCACTTCTGATGATCAGAAAACACAGTGAAGCTAAGACCTTAGCTTATTGCAGGGATAGCCAGTCCTTCAGCTTTGGTCACTGGGCCTATTTCCTTTCTAATTCAAGAAAAGGACACTTCTTTAGGAAACTATGATACTTTTATTTGAGGGGAAAAAACATCTTCTCCGTTATGAGACAAAAAATTCTTCTTTGAACTATTATCCAGTTCTTTGAAATATTATCCACTTGTCTCTGATTTTCTGAGAACCTTAGGTAGTCTTGGTTTTCTCAGCCATTGCTAGTGTTGCCATCCACTCTGCAGCAGACAACGCATTCCAGTTGGAGGCATTTAACACCATTGCAATAGCACTAGAAAGAATAAGCTTTTCTCGTGATGGTAAACGGCCTGGTAAAGGGCCTGAGAAGGGCGTTGACGGTGTTGAGGTAAAGGGTGTTGAGAAGGCAGCTTAACTGCTGAAGATTAGCACTTCAATGTGCAAAACTCAGAAAGGTCGAGAATTTGCAGGATTATTCACTAAGACTGTAGCAACATAAATTTGAAAATGTCAGGAGTACGGAAGAGGGTTCTGATGTTCTGTGTAGTAGGGATTTCAGTCACTGGAGGCTGACGGAGTTCCCCATGTAGGAGTAAAAGCAAAGGCAGAAGGATTTGTCTTCTTCTTTCTTTTTTCTCTTTCTTTCTCTGACAATCATTATTGTCAGAGCACATCTGTGGTAATACTCCAGGAAAAGATGTCATGATAAAATGTCCCTTTCTCCATTTAGTTCGTGTTTGGAACAGAAGTAACTACTGTGTTGGCTTTGCCTAGCAATTAGAATTTAAGAAAACTGACCTGTTTTGGAGGCTGCTACTTGTGAGCTGAAAAGGCTAGGAACATTGCGATATGAGCAGGTAAAGTTTAAATGTTATTGGTTTTAATAATTGTAGAAGTTGCTTAGTGTAATATTAGTCATCAGCTTTTGATTCTGTTTTTCCTTTCCTGGTTAAAGTTTTGTGTAATGTCCTTTCCTGCTCATCACATTTTCTTGTCTCAGACACTAAAAGTTCCTCAAATTCCTCTGACAGTTCTTTCAAAATCCACCTTGTCTCTCTCACATATTCATGTGAAGGTCTTTTCTTGCTATGACTGCAACCTATTCTAATCAGGCTTCTTTTCCAATTTCTACTTTCTGCATAAATCCATGCAGGTGTTTCAAACACATACTTTTCACTCTTTCTCTGACATACTTTTCACTCTTTCTCTCTCACTAGATTTCTTCACAAGATCTACACAGGCCTATTGAAAGCCTTTGATTACATTCTCTTCTTTTATTTTTTTTTCTCTCTGCTGCGAGTCCCAGGTTCCCACCCCGCTTAGTTTCTGCTAAAGCTCAATTTCTGCTAATTGTTCCTCTTGTTTACTGTCACTTTTACTTTAGTCCTCTCTCCTGTATCTCCCACAGTTTCTTATCTCCCTTATCAGACTCTTTTTCCTGGGGTGACTCTGGCCCCAGTTTTTCCTGCAGGGCAGGAGAGGTCTCTGCACATCAGCACCCATTACTGCCTGCATTTTGATAACATGGGCCAGATAAGAAATCACCATGTTGAATGAGATAAACTTACTAACGGAAAGCCTGTCTCAAGTCCAGGTCTCAGTAAACACTTTGGATCCCTCTAAGAGCATAAAAAACTTCCAGCTCCTTCTTCCATCACAGTTTTGATCATTAATGGCAACAAATTATTTCTGTCTTATCTTTGCTTGAACTACTGGAATTTATAGTTATAAATAACTCAGTTTTTGCAAATACTACTAAGTTGAATAATGAGTGAAATACACTATGTATGGGTGTTTATGTGTAGATACTTAAACATTTCTGGACTGTACATTTTGTGAATTGCCTATACAAACAATTTGACCAGCTCTACAGTACGTTCTCTTAACTATGGAGCCTAATGTATTTAAGCTGTCGCAGGACAACACTGCTTTATTCTCTGCAGACAACTTTATTCTTTGTCTTGTTCTTTTTATTGTTCCACTGGTAGTGAATAAAAGGCTGCATCTGTTCCTCAGGAAGGACTTAATCCAAAGCTTATTGAATGCATTGGAAGAGTCTCCATTGGGCTTTGGATCAAGCTCTTTAGTTCACAAACAAATGCTTTTTGTGAGAATATGCTATTCAAGTATTGTATAGAAGAATTACAGAGGTACCCTATTTCTAAAATAGTGACTGCTCTTTAAATCTTTTTTGCTATGCCCGCTCTATCACAGGAACAATATGCAACTGTACATAATTGTTGCAGTACTGTAGTCCATGTTTATGATGCCTCACCAGTTGATATAAGTGTAGAATATGTAATGCTGTGGTAACTAGTACTGCTATATTGATATGGCTCTTCCTATGGAGACAGTAATCCAAAAAATATATAGAGATTCACTTACTGGCCTGAGGATGGTCTGGATCAATCAGGCAAGCTGGACATGGCAAAACATCTTTGAAGACTGTCTTGTATAGGTATCATTGATGAAGCTGAGGGGTTGAGTTGAAAGAGGGGTTTGTAGAATAAAAGAGGGACACTGCTGAATGGAATTTTTTTCCTACCCTTAGGAAAAGGAGCTGACTGAAAAGAGTCACAAAGGGGGAGTCACAATAGGGGAAAGAAACAGGCGCTATTGTGGACAAGGCTACAATGAGACAAAGATTAGGCACAAGGAATCAAAGCAGAAATGCTAGCTGAAGCAAGACTGTAAAGAACTTTAAGTGAAACTTTACAGCTCCAGATTTGCAATGACTGCATTTTCTGCAGAGAGAGAAGATCCATGAGTTGGTTACACGGTAGCATTCCTGCAAGCTGCAATAAAATAGATTTTTTTCCTTACAATACTATAGGTACTGAATGCTTATTTGGATTTCTTGTGAAGGGAAACTAACAATTCCTGTGCATCGAAGAGAACATGATGCCAGTGAAACTTGGCTGGTTTTTCAACTTCAGAACAGAGTAACTTTTTCCCGTGAGTGTAGATGACAGAAACAGTTACTGCTGGTATTACTCCTCTGACAGAGCTGCTTGCAGTAAAAAACACTATATTGTGTGGTAAGTGCTTGCAGGGTTGCACACGTAGTTTGTACGCTGATAGTGACTCAGTTTATGGAGCCAATACTAAAACATTACTCACTCAAGGAGTCACATTTAATCCAATGAGATTACTCATGTAGTGAGCGGCTGATAGAGATCTTGCCAAGTTATTCCACCACATAATAGATGTGTGTAAAGGAGCCTGTTAGTCAGGTGAATAACTTCAGAAAGGAATTTTTAAGTTCATTCTATGTATGAACTTTTTCTATTTGAACTCCCTAAACACAGCTGAGGTCCTATTACATTTTGCCAGCTCCCACTAACCGGCAGTCCCTATCCTAAAACTCATCTACTCATACAGACCAATAAGGGAAAAATTACTTGCCTTCAGTCACATCACAAGTCAACAGCAAAGACAGGAATAGTACAGGGATCTCCAGTCAGTTGTCTACTAGCAGCTCCCTGCCTCTGTAATTCACATTTAATCCCTGCACTGAATATAAAGCATTTTTGAATGTGACCCCTAAATTTCCTACAGCTCTTCTGCTAACTGACTGGTGGAGCTCTGCATTCATTAGCTTTATAAATGCAGAGAGAATACACTGAAGTACCATTTTCATCTCACACACATCATTACAAGCTGGAGCATTCCCTCATCCAGCTCATCTCCATGTTTTTCTGCAGTCAGATAAATAATGAGAACCACAAGAAAAGGAAAATTAATCTAATCACAAAATTTCTGACAGCCAGTCTAAGACACTTAAAAATCTGCATCCCAAGCAAAACTAATTTTTCATTTTCAGTAGAATTCCGAGTGGAGGCTATCACCTTTCAGGACTGCATTTCATTTAATAAATGTTATAAAAGTGCCTGGCATATTCAGCATAATTACCACAGTATTTTCCTTCCTTTCTTTGTTCTGCATTGCTCTCAGCACATTTTAGAGTTCATACAGAACACGAATAGTGTGCTGGGCAACCTGAAAAATTTATAATAGGAAGAGGTATCCTCTCCGAATTCTTCTCCATTTGAAGGTTCACTCCATAACAATAAAGAAATCTGCCTCACTGAAACCAGGCTTCCCTATACTGATAAGGTCCAAAAGAAGAGTAACTCCTCTGTCTCCTGAATAAAAGAGGAACAGCAGATACTGATAGAGCTCCATTCTTTTTCCTCCCTATTTCTCTCTCCTCTCCTCCAAACATCTTTTTCTTTCATTTCATTCTCTTTATCACCCCATCTTGAGCTGCCCTGTGTCTCTTCCCCTTTCTAACTCCAGGCATTCTTAGTTGGCAATGGTTCCATCCTCTTTCTGTCCATGAAAGAGCACACATCTGTACAGAGGCAGATTGCAAACTAGGTCAGTTTATATGGCAGAGATAAAAAGAGCAGGAATAAGAGCCTTTTTGTATAATAACAAGGTCTCACTTAAGCACTAGGTCCGGTTGTCAGAGATGTTGAGCATCTGCTGTTGCCACTGACTTCAGTGGCACTAGTCCTCATGTCCACAGGCTGCAGATATAGAAAAATATCCTCAGTTTTGCAGTCCCCTGCAAGCAGAAGTTCAGATACACAGTCACAGTTCCTTGACATCCTCCAAGATTCCATATTGATCTCAGGATCTGCTTTTGTCAATTTTTCCAACATGTTCAGCACAGTCTTGGGAGGTAAATTGGTCAGTCATTGGAGGAGGAATGAGGTGATACTGGGTATAAGACCTTTTCAGTTCACAAGCACATAAAACAGGCCTGAAATAGAATGACAAGTGAGGAACTGTCATGTCATGTGAGTGTTAAAAATAACTATCTTTCTTGACAAATATTTGGTTAATGCAGCTATCTTTATATTCTTCCTCCTTTCAGAGTTTTTAGGACAATACCAACTGATCTTGCAATTCGTTATTTAGGTAAAGATATTTTAACATTACAGTGAAAATAAGGGAAAACTGCACTCTGGCAAAGATTAATTGCTCCTTCCCCCTACCTGCAGCTTTCTGTAATGCTGCAAAAAAATTACAGAGCATTAACAAACTACATCATTTGTGATATTGCTTTACCTAATGGAAGAAAATCTGTGGTGCAATCACATGCATCAGTCCAATCTTGTATGAGTCCAGATAGCAGGAAAGGGGCAGAAGGTAACTGTTGGAACAACAAGATAGAGGAAGAGGATCTCTAAAATTCCCCGTTTGACAATGTAACATCATTGGTTTCCACAGTTTTCTCCACAGTCCACTACTGCCAGTCTCCAAAACACGGGGCCTTTAGAAAGCATACTTGACAATGCTTATTTTAATTATGATTCTGATGCCTGGAGGGGACCTTTCTGCATGGTTCTGAAGGTTTTCACAAGCAAAAATCACTAATTTATTTCCCGTCCTCCCATCCAATAACTGCCTTATTCTGTTTCTAGCAACTGAAGTTCCTAAAAACCAAATAAAGGGTGGTCAGAGCTATGAAACATACAAAAAGGATGCAACCCCTATGCTCCTTTTCCTCTTTCCTCCACATCCCCATATCGCCATTTGGATGGCATGCTTATTTGCGGGATTACAGACTCTTATGCCAGCAGGGCAGGATGGCTGGCAGGATCAGAAATGCATGTCCATGCACAGGTGCAGCTTTCCTTTGCTCCCTGCCTGCTGTCTCCAAATAGGCTGAATGAGGATGTACTGTGATTCTAGCACCTTATCCTAGAAGGAGAGAGGCTAGGAGTCTTGTCTTCGGGCAGAAAATTGCATTGCAGACATTCCTGGGGACATTCCTAGATAGGGTAGCTGAAAATCCCCTGTTCAGAGCTGATCTCTCTTCCTCTTTCCTGTGCCCCATGCTAGTGGCAAGTAAAAAAAAAAAGTTCATAAGAAAGCACATCTTCTGTCCAGAGAATTTACAGCAAAGTCTGAGAAAGAGAAAACAGACGGCTGCCAGCAGGGAGAATGGCAGACAGTTCCCTGGCCAAAGACCTTGGTGGGGTTTTTTTCTGTACCATCTCTTGCATGTTTTTCGACACATATATTTGCAAAGAGGGTTGTGGCCACGTGTAGTTGATTATTAGGACAGCTTCTTACTTACATTAATAGCACCAGCTTACATGTCTGTACTTACATGTGTATGGCTCAGTTTCCTCATACCATTAGCTTTTGTTATAAACTATTTTCATTACCACACAGTGTTCAGCGAGCAGCCATGCCTCTGTGTGAGCATCTTCATCCTTGAGTTCTCAACAGAGAATTCAGCAGCTGAATTATCAACAGCAGCATGTAACCTCCCATTTAAAACACTGGCAACTGAAGAGTGGAGGGTGGAAAATGTGACACTAAACCTCAACAGAGACTGAAGAGCTAGAGGTTTGCAAACCTCATACCTGTACTGTACAAATACAGAGATGCTAATTGGGCTGGAACTAAAGGATACTTACTGCAATCTATCTGAGAAGAGTCAACATTGCTGCTGTAAAGTCCTGCCTTAAACAAACCTTTTGGAGGTCTCTGGAAAGGTAAACAAAAACGTGGATAAGGGTGATCTAATTTCCATATCAGACTGGGTGTCTAAAAGGTTCTTGACAAAGGCTTTTAAGGAGACTAAGCAGAGAAAACAACAAGAGGGGAAGCCCTGGTATAGCTCAGAAATTGCTTAGAAGATAAAATTCAAAGTACAGGAATAAATCACCAGTTCTCACAATGAAGGGAGGTGCTGGATGGTGTAGAGTTCTGCAAGTCAGTGTTGCAATGTGTGCTGTTCAATGCACTCATGCCTTACCTGGGAATGGAATCAAATAATAAAGTTCAACAAAATGAATTTATTTGGCAGTAATAAGAAGAAAGATTGTGAAGAATTATACCTGGACATTATGAGACTGAATATTCAATATCAGAAATCCAGTATAGGTGAATGTAAAATAACACACATGGACAAATAATCATTAAAAATGGTGGGCTCTGAGCTGGCATGAGTAAAGTCTCAGGGTTATGACAGGACATAGAAACATCACCTCCTGTGCTCAAAAGATCCTCATGAAGTATTGTCAAGGAAAAACACCATTGGGCCACTGTATGAATCCATGGTGTGTATTTCTTCAACTCAAATTTAGATCTGTTAGATGAGGGTCATGCTCAGGAGTGCATCAAGGACAGTAAGAGGTACAGAATAGTCTGTGGACAAAGGTCCCCATGAGAGCAACCTAGAGCTCTTCAGCCAGGAAATGTAATGATGTACAGAGATTACTGTGGAGATCTACAAAGCCATGAGCAGGTCTAAGAGAGGGTTAATTGTTCCCATCTCCAGCTTAAAGAAAGGGTTTGTTGTTCCTCATCTCCAGCACAGGAGCTGAGGGGATAATTAAGCCTGTATCGCAACAAAAAAATAAAAGGCAGAGCTTCTTCACAGGAAGAATAGCAGATCAATGGGAATCCTTGCAAGCGTATTTGGGTTCCAGGCAACATTGAAGAAGTCCGGGATAGCAGTACTACCTATGGAAAAAAAAAAAAAAAAAAAAAAAAAAAGGGATGAAAGAAAAAAAGCCAAACCACACCAATGAAGAAAATCACACCAAAACCAAACAAAAAGAAAAGAACCCGAAACCCGCGGCTTGGAAACCCCCGGAGCTGGCGGCGGAGTGAAGCTCCCGCCCTGCGCACTCCCCGGAGGCGAGCCGCGGGGCCGCGTTCCTTTCCTTCTCGACGGGGCTCGGCCCCCCCGGTCCCGGCTCCCTCCCCTCCCGCCCGCCGCGGGCATCGTAACAGGAGAGGCTCGCAGGCGGAGGGTAACCCGAGCGCGGCAGGGCGGGGGCCGCGGGGGCGGCCGCGGAGCCTCCACACGGAGCGCTTCGCCCCGCGGGACGGGACAGGACGGGACGGGACGGGACGGGACGGAACGGGACGGGGCGGGGCGGGACAAGGTGGGCGGCGGCTTTGCCCCCCTCTTTGGCGTCGGCGAAGGGGGCGGGCGAGGAGGGAAGTGGGGAGGAGGAAGAGGAGGAGGAAGAGGAGGAGGAAGGGGGACCCGACGTGCCGGCGTTGCGCGCGGAGCTGGCAGCGCACGCTGCGAGCCGGAGGAGCGGGAGCGGTTTGGATAAGGTACCTCCGAGCGCCAGGATGCGCGCGTCCGCGCGGCGTCTGTCTGCCTGCCTGCCCGTCTGTCTGTCTGCCTGCCTCTGCCTGTCTGTCTGTCTGTCTGTGTGTGAGCGCGGCTGCCGGCGCGGAGGGAAGGGAGGCGGCGGTGGCTGCGGCTGCGGCGAGCTGGCGCTCGGCTGGTTGCGGGCGGGAGAGGGGGGTAGGCAGGGCGGGCCGGGGAGGTGAGGGGATGTCGGTAGAGGTGCCAGGAGGGGCAGGGGAAAAAGCGAGGAGGGAAGATGGAATCGCGAGGAGGGAGAGGGGAGAAGAGGAAAGGAGAACGCAGATGCGCGGAGGGGAAGGGAAGAGGCCAGGAGGAAAGAGGGCATGCCGGAGGGGTCGGCTCTGCCCTTGGCATCGCAGCCCTGCGCGGTGTGCCCGCCAGCCCCGCGGGATCCCCGGCGTGCGCGGCCCGGGCGGGGGAGGCGCGGAGCTGGCGGCCGGAGCGGGGGGCGGCGGGCAGAAAGCCGGGTGTGTGCGCTCATCCCCCCGTGCGCGCAGGGCCGGGGGCGGCTCTGCCGGCCGGGAATGCGGCCGCTGTGCGCGGGAGACGGGCAGGCTGTGGGCACGGAGGGGGCGTGTGAAGGGGGTTCAGCCAGATCCTGAGAAACCTGTGACGTAATGATTTTTTAATCAGCATGTGTTTTTCATGGCGATCTCAAATTTTCCTGGACTCCCCTTTTTGAACAGAAAATGCCCTGTATCTTTGTTCCAAGTATTGCTATTTTTAGAATCCTCTGTAACAGCAAAGCGAGTTCATGAGTTTTAAATATTTTAATTCTTTTTTATTTGGCCTTTGCTGAGGACCACTGCAGTGTAAACTTCCGAAACACTAGTGTCTCTTTCAAAAAAGTTATTGAAATTATTACTGAGGTGAGCCGGCCGGCAGCTATTGTGGGTATACCAGTGTTTGAGTTCCTGATGACATTAATCATTAGCCTTAAAGAGCAGTCATCATACTGAAGTTAGGTTTTTATCTTAAGATGAATTGCCTGTCAGGTCCCAGAAGATGTACATTAGGTGCAAGTATCACTGTTAGAAGAGATAGAGCATATCCCCCCCAGTTGTGATTTGACCAATGAAATAAACTTGTTGTTTTATTATGAGTGGTGATTAACAGTTCAACGTTGTAATGATATTCTCTGATTCTAGCATTGTCTCATAGCTCTGGTATGTCAATTTGTATTCATGCTGTGTAAGTGTTTTGCAGAGGTTTTGCCTATCTGGCAGGGATTTATTTCAATTTCAAAATTACATTTTCTGATCTCAGCAGCCTCAGGAACCCAAAGAAGTTCTGTTACAGTGTGTGACTTTTTTTTTTCCTAAGAAATGCAACTTTTTTCATGTCTTTAGATCACAGTTTTTATGTCTCTGCCCACAGCAGAAGTTACAGCTGTAAGTGTGTTCATTGCAAGCATTTCTGATCACTCAGTATTGAGTGTTTTTTATCAATTTATCTTCATTTTATATTTGAATGCCAGTCCATTTGCTGCTCTGCTGTAGCGTCTGCCAAAGTAAGTGTTCAGAAATTTAAAATGTTACATACAGATATTGGCTTTTGAGAACTGATACCTTGTTTTTGTATTAGTTTTCCTGCTGTCCAAAGAGTACAAGTCCCAGGTGAGCTCTTAAGTAAATTAAGCCATATTTATAGATATTTTGTAATAGTGCCAGTAAAATTAGGTCTTGTGGCAACTGATGGTTATTTCCCTTCACTGTGGATGCTCAACTTCTGTACGAAGGGGTGTGTGCAGTCCTTTTAAATTACACCAAACTCCTGTTGACTTCAGCCAGAGTTTTGGCTAAGTTAAGAACACAGGATCATATGAATTACAGCGTGAAAAATACAGCCAGCAGAATCCTGAGCAGTTTGATGTATACTTTGGTCATAAGATAATTTGATTAATGCCTGGTTTGTCTTGTCTAAACTGCAAAATTCACTTTTGCTACTGGAAACACCTGCTGATTTAGCAACTGCTATTGATACTCCATTTATAGCAAGACAAGAAGAGCTGCATAAAGCAACATCTAGAACTGTCCCTATTGTTACTGTTCACAGTGTGATTTTTCTCTCGTTGATGTGCTGCTGTTCCGATTCTCAGGCAGTTCTGACTTCAGCTGATGGGCAGTACATTTATGGTTGTGGGATAAAGAGGGTTGTTCAAGCTGCCAAAATAGTCTCTCTTCCTCCTACCCCCCTATAAAAAATAAAAAGCTGTGGCAGCTGTCTCTTTGAGTAGGCTGTGCTGAAGGGGCAGATCTTTGTTCTCATGTGGGCCCTGTTTCTTGGATGGCTAGAGTTCAATCTGAATTCTGTGTTATTTTGATACAATTGTCATTGCCTATTTCCCATTTTTAGGGGGAATTTTTTTTTTGCTTTTGTTTAAATGCCAAAACTTAAGGAGAGTTCCCTAGGAAATTCAGCACAGATAATTCATTAAGGAAAAGTCTTTTCCAATACTCCCACTTACTAGGACCAAGTCCATTGAAGTTGATGTGGATAGGCTTGGCATTCAAATTATGGTGGAGAAAAAAAGTTGGCCTGTTAATTCATGATGATGCTGGCTTACTTTAATATTACATTGGTCCTTTACAGGGATGTTCTTTAATTGATTGCTGACCTAGACCACTAGAGTGCAGTTCTATAAAATTGGGTTTCATTTTGAAATATAGCAGCAGCACTGAATGAATGCCAGCAGATGCAATTATATCTATAATTTACGTTGTTTTCTTTGAGCCATATGTCAAAGTGGTGCTCTTTTTCTTCTACATCTCCAAAATTTTAAGTCTTATTTGCTTAACTAACTGTAAGACTTTGGCATGCATTACTGTGGTAAATTAGCAAAGTCCATAATCTGTGAACTCTCCTATCTGGGATTCTTCTGCTGCTAAGAATGTATTTCACAGTACAGCTTGGAGAATGATTCTGCTGGTTCATCTCCAGTGAGGAAGACAAACCTTGCAGTCTTCCTCTTGGGGTAAGTCAATTAGGGACAGTTTCCATCTCAGCCATCTGACAATGACGGTTGTCCAGTTGTAGTTGGTAACATTAATTATCCCATATTAGGCCAAATGGGAAAGATTTTTACAGAGTCAGATTGGGAATTTTGGGGGGGTTTGAAATACCTTATGGTAACCTGTCATCATAGTCATTGTAGTTAACTGCAGGAATCTAGATATTGATTAAGATGGCATCTCAAGACCCTCCCAGTATTTTCTGTCATAATTTAAGAGTCATGGTTATTCAGTACTGAAATGTGTACAAATCTTTAAAAATAGTTTTTTTACAATAACTTCAGGAGATCACATATGTATCTCACTTCATCCTGAAAAACAAGTGTGAATCATCAGTGCTGAAGTTTTTCACTTGTAAAATGGAATTCTTGTTTCTTGTCCTCTACACTGGACAATTTCAGGGCTTTTTTTCTCTCAAACACACTAAGCTGAAACTGTAATTTCAGCTGCTACTGCAGGCTTGTTTCCCAAGTAATAACATTCACAGTGCTTGACTTTTCTGGTACTATGACAGAATTAGCAAAAAAGAGGATACATTTTTTTCATATTAAAATTCTGGGTTATCAGCACAAATTGTTGTTCTTATTTTTGGTGGTGAATAACCTTCATTAATCCATTACAACTGTAAACCATGCCATTCTTAAGTTTTAAAATAGATAGTTTTATTTAAGTTTATAATTAATGAGAGTTCAAAGTTCACTTTTTTGTTTCTTTGATGATGGTAAGATACTGGATTTCCAGGAGAAAAGAGACCTGTATCCTCAGAATAATTTCTCAGAAATTTTATTGAAATACTCTATTGTAAGAAGACTCAAGTGTTGCATTGCTCAATGAGAGACTTACATGCAGTGTAGCATGAAAGTGAGAGTTTTCCCTAGGTGTTATACTGGCAGAGAATTATTTATTTAATACCTTATTAATAACAAAGAAAAACAATATTGTATTTAAAATAAATCAGATTTCCTCCAAAACATATCTACATCTATTAGAAAGGTTAGGAATATTGCTGTGAATGACATGCACAAGCTCTAGGGAAAACTTTGGTATGTGCTACTGAATCATGAAAGTGCATCCTGTTCCTTTTTGGAATTGTCTTCCATCTTTATCTAATTGACTAAAGAGATGAATCATGATCCAGGGGGAAAGAATGCTTCCAAAACTCTGGATTTTTTTCTCCAGAATCTGTTGGTTACAATGATTTCTTCTGGGGCTCTGGGCATCATAATTTTCCCGTTCTCCCGTGTTTCTGGATTTAAAAGGGGAAAGGAGCAGAAAACTGTGTATAAATCGCTAAATGCACTTCACCATATGTAACTCAAAAGGGAAGGGTTCTCTGTGTTTTACCAGTTTTATTCTACATGTTTTTGTGTTGCTAATTGCAAGATCTGTTAGTATAATTCCTGAATGAATCAGGAAAAGTTTTTAAGGTTGTAGTGGGTATAGTACTGGCAGGGCAGGGTGACTTTTATGCAGCTCATATATTCCCTTTCTAGCCACTAAATCTGACCACTCAACCAAATAGCGCAAAAAAAAAAATCTCCTGTCATAGTGATTTTCAAATACCTTTAAACTGGTGGCATATTAGGATTATACTCACTTAAACACACATACACACACACACATCCCCCAAAACAAACAAGCAAACAAAACCAACCAAGCAGATAAATAAATGACACCAAACCCACAAACTGCTTCAATCACTGAGTTACTAAGTAGGTGACTGTTGACTGTGCCTGGGTGCAAATGCGCCTGAGGACACATGCAGCTTCCTTCCTAACAGTTCTTCTCAGGGACTGATACTTGAAACCAGGGATATTATTTTTTAACCATTGAACTCAAGAATTCAAGTGGACATCTTATGCCTCATTGTCTGGGACAGTGACACCAGCGTTGTTGGAGTTGAGCTTAATAACATCCATTTTTTCCCCAGCACTCCAGGGAAAAATATGGCTCCATCTGTATACATGCTTGGAGTGCCCTATTTCTGTATTTCATAAATGTGGAGCAAGTTTAGTAGTGCCAGTTGAGAAGAATTCCCTAACAGAACTGCTAATATACAAACAAGATCCACCCATCTTTGAAAAAGTTTCATTTTTAAGAAGTTCTCTTCCCCCCCCCCTTTTTTTTTCCCCTACTTGCTCTTCTAGGGCAGGTTTCAGGAAGATGACAGACTAGAAAAAGGAATCAGATGAAATGATCACCTGTATTAGCATCCTGCACCAAACTCTACTGGCAAATCAATTAGATGTACATACATTAATAAAGCTTGCATAAGTAAAGAAGTAAAGATTGTTTTTGTTAAAGTTGGTGAATTGGTTTGTACAGATCTTTCGTCTCTCTAATTCTGTTCTATTAGGAGTATCACAGTACTCCTGTAGCCTTGTAAAGAAAACCATGTGAAACCAATTTCAAACCTTTAAATATTATTCTATCAGCTTTCCTCAGAAATAGGTCATTTATTTCTAATTTTAGAGTTCCCTATTAGCTGCTATCCTGCCCCAAGAGTGAGCGCAAGAAGAGGTTTTTGCTGGCAGTGCTCTTGAGAACCCACATGCTGGTGTAGGAACTACTATCAATAAACCCAGAGAGTAATTTAACCTGATTTTAAAACTAAGTATACGCAAAGTGAACAAACCATTGTAGTTTGAGCCATGGTTTGATATTCCAACTGTCCCTATGTTATCAAGACTTGTTTTACTGGCACAGCTCACTTGCACTTAGGAGAGGATGGCTGTGGCCAAAATACCGAGGAAGATCTGCAGGACCAGGTGCATTAGTAGGAAATGTAGCCATGAGAGTTCAGACACATTCAGGCTCAACACCATGTTGTTTCACACAACGTGTGGCTGAGACAGGGACACACCAGGGCATGTTCCCAGCAGCATCATTCTGGCATGGCTTGGCTAAGCTCGGCAGAGCAGAGACTGATCCAGTTCTTCGTTGTTCCTTGCTCCTGCTGCTGGTTGCAATCATTAAAAAGGTAAATTGAACCAAAGTTATGGTCTGACTTTTCAATTTGATTGTGTATTTTCAGTATTTTAATAGAGTCATATATTAATTTTGTTTGGAAAAGGCCCTTAGAACAACAACAGTAAAACTATTTCATTTATGACAATTCTGTATTTTTCTGTTGTGTGAACACTGGTCAGTGTATCACTGGAAACTGGCTTAATCAAACCAACCATTTTGACAATTTAGTTAGATCTAAAGAGTAGCACAAAAGAACCTGTGCTGGCTTTAGATGCTGTTCTTTGATTTGGTAAGTGCCTGAGCCTGTCCTGCATCCATTTGATGTTTCCAGTCTCCACAATGCTTCCATCACTATGTTATAAAGTGTACTTTCACTAACACTCTTCTGTTTCAGTTCCTGGCTTTGTTTAATTTAAAAATGTCAGACAGAGTCATATTGCCTTCCTCTTACATTATTGCCAATGAAAGCTTGTTCTTCCTCAAATCCGTATGAGTCCCCTCTGAATCTCCGGTGAACAGCTGCTCTGAAGAAGGGGTGCAGCAGTCACAGTTTTTGGGGAGTTTTTTAAAATTTGAAATGAACTTTAAAAGGGGAACCAACATAGACTGAATAAGTGTCCATTCACTTTCTGAAAATGAGACCTTTTAATGATATTTGATGGGCACTCAAAACACCTCTGTCCCATTGCCTGTTTGACTTTCTAAAGAGATACATTTGTAAGGCCCAGGTTTATGCTTATTTTGATGTATAAAATGTGCTTATCAACTAGGTTAATGAGAACAGAAGTGGCATGGCACAGCAGCTCAAAGTGTGTATTGACAGACTTCTAGTGAATAGTTCTTGCTTCACATTAAAAATATCTTTTAATTAGTTGACATTTTTGGCTTTTTGGGATATATTTTAAGCCCTTAAACTTTCTTGAAAAATCTTTTTCTGTCTAATTAACTTGGAGATAGCTCAGGTAATTTTGAAATTTCTAGGAGGATCACCCTTAGGGGGAAAATATCACATTTGGGGTTGTCACTGGAAAGCTGACAACAGCTACTGACATATTTACACAGTCCTGAAGCCAGTTTGTGATAAGATCAGCACATAAGCAGGACTCCCCAGAATTTAACTTTGAGTGGTAGTTAATTCTACCGACTTTTTGTTTATTTCTGGGGGCTGGGTGCTGGTGGTCAGCAGTAGAGTTGGATTCCAAATATTTGGTGACTGAGCCAAACTAGCTTTCAGAATAAAGTGTGCTGAAAAGAAGAAACTACAATAGAATTAATGTTTCTTGTGGGGTAATTCTTTGCTCTTGTCTTTTCGTCAGATGTCATTTTCAAATGAACTGCTCTGAATAAAATGTTTTTAGGCTATTCTGCCTGTCATTCATTCCCCAGGCTTCTCCATTATTCAGGAGATTCATCTGTATAGCAGCAACAGTTCAACAGCAAAATTGCTTTATTCTTCTCTGGTTCTAGTGGGATGTGTGGAAAACTCAGAAGTTCAGCTGTCGGGCACGCCTTGCCTACTGTTCTTGTTGGCTCTGGCAAGTAATCTTGCTGGCCTGAATGAGGGATGTGACTTCGCTGTGGAGAGCTGGGTAGGGTTTGTATTAAACTGTGTCCTGTTGGAAACTTGTTTTCTTTCTGGAGGAAAAGGATGATAGGACTGTTCTCTTGCATGCTCCAAGACTCTATGTTATCCAAGCTTTCTGAAGAGAAATCAAGCCAACTCCCTAAGTTCTTGGCAGAGCGAACTGTCAAAAAAGGGACTTTTACAATGGGATATTACCAACTGATCACCAGCTGCCTGGGGTGTAGGTCCTTGGGATCAGAGGAGCATGTACATGGTATTTCTAAGCATTCCCCTTCCCATGCCATTGGGATGTGTTTCTGCGGAAAGGAAAATAAAACTGGATCCTGCAGGTGCAGATGGTAACATGTGATTGTGTCTGTTGTCATGCTAGATACCAGTAAGAAACCCAGAGGCAAAAAAGAGTACATAAGTTTTGTCACATCAACTGCTCAGTTTCTATTAAAAATGGTGGTGAGTGTGAAAGAAAGTGAGAGTAGGTTACTTATGCCAGTATTCAGTAAATTGAGAGCAAGATGTCATTTAAAGCTGTGGCAAAGTTGCATTGGCAGCGGCAGTGGATCTGAGATAATTAAAGACTAGAACATTTCTGCTAGTGTAACCTGTGCCATCCTTTCCTCTGTGTCAGCCTGTGACACGTAGACAGCACTCATGGTACAGTGCCGACCTCTGAAGAGCAACAGGGCTGAGCTCATGTTGAGCCCCACTCAGTTTTGTCTTCTTTCATTAAAGAATTGGTTCTTCAATGTTCCACTCATTGCAGATGCAGACACTTCTGCAGAAAATGTGAAACATGAGGCCAGGTTCACTGCTCACACCTTTTGAGGGTCTGTATCTCCCAGGCACATGCAACTGCTGGTCCACACTGGGAAAGTCAATATTGAACATCAAAATGTCAGGTTACCTCTGCAGGTACTTACCAGCTCTTTGGCTGTGCATTCTTAAGTGGGGAGGACTTGGAAGGTTAGTAGAATTGTAGCAGTAGGACACAGGGGATGGGGACTGACTCTGTAGTTAGGAGACAGATATGTACATGGGTGTTTTGTCCAGTATCCCACTGGCATTAGTCATCTGTCAAAGTGCAGCTGCATTGGGAAATGCATCATGCCATTTAAATTATCTTTCTAGCTGCTGGATCTAATGAATAATTTCCTTTGGAGGCAAAAGGGAGGGGAATAAATGAAAAAAGGAGACGCTGAAGGACTTGCAGTTTTTATTGTGGGAAATGTGAGTTTGAAACAGTGTGCCTGACTTTTTTAAAGAAGAAAAGGGGACCCAGTTTCACAGCAGGAGAACTTCACATTGCTAGGCATAATGCCAAGATTTTATAGTGACTTGATGGTTTCATTCCTCAAGAACACAGCTGTGGGCTCCAGTAACAATAGACCTCCACTGTAGAGGGTCATGATCACAAAATTTCTCAGGTTCTCCCTAGTCAGGCAGGACCTCAGGCATTTTAAAAAGCTGGGCAGTATAGAAACAGGCCTCGGCTGCTCTGTTGCATTTCACATTTGGGACTAGATGCTGGCTGATACAGTTTGCATTGGTTTGGTGAAACAGATTTTGTATGTATATTCTGTTGGTGGACATCAGTAAATTCATGCTATTGAATAATATTTGAAATTTTCTAGTTAATTCATATTTACTTGGATTATGTGGGCTTGATATGGAGCTTACCATAGATAATAGAAAGAATATCACAAGAGACTAAAACCAAATTTTTCTCTTCTGCAGTTTTCAGGAATCAATAAAATCCTCTTTTACATAACTAAACAGCAGCTTTACTGATAAAAAATTTGGGCTTGTTAATTGTAATTATTTTTATCTTTAAAGTTTTAAAATGTTTCCTGGGCTGCAGAGTTAAAAACTAACAAAATACTTAGATTCGGAATGTATTGTAAAGACTTGACAAGTCCAAAAGAATGACTTCTCTGGATCTTTTGTTGTTCTTGTTCAGATGCTGAGGCTTATGACCTTCTCTGTAAAGCTTTGAAATAAGCTACTCCTCCTCCAAACCCAAATCCTTCAAACCAAGGCTCAAGCTTTCAGTTAATGTGAATGGACATGGATTGGCAGGAGAAGACCCTATGATTTTCCTCTGTGCTAACAAACACAAATGACAGAGAAATATGTTATTAGTCTCTCTCAGTCTGTGACAGTGTTGCCAGAGTTTCTCTGGTTTGGCTGTTAAAAGGATAACAGCAAAAAACCTCTGTCCTCGGAGTGGCAGGGCAGGATCCCGGTTCTCCTGAGATCTGTGATGGGAAGGAGCTGGTGGGTAATGTCATTGCCCTGGAGCAGGCAGCTCTGCTCAGGGATCTGACCAAGCAAGTCAGCGTGGCCACGGCAATGGTGTTGGCTCAGACCCTTGTTCAGTGGGAGGGGGCAGCTCTTGTATTTTCCAGTCTGCATTGCATTTGCAGTGTCTGTCTAAATTTTGAATTTCTGGGCTTTTGTTCTGCAAAGCCCAGCTCCTTCCACCTTTAGCCTGTTTCTGGTTTGCTTCTCTTCTTTTGGTGTTACATGAGGGGTTTTTCTAAGTGTTTGCTGGCACTAGGTGTCAAGAGCCTAAGTAAGAGGAAAGCATACATATTGAAACTTTTTCCCAGCTCTGATCACTGATTTGTGTGAGGTTGAGAGGAAGATTGAGTCATTTTCTGCAGGGAAGATGTTTGAGTGTCCAACTGATACTGCCAGTTTTTTTCTCACACCAAGCTGTGTGTTTAAAAAGCAGTGTGATGTATGACAGTAGTGGTGGGAGCACACAGAAGAACCTTGTCAACTAAACCAAGTTCTCCTGTGCACCAGGGAGGCTGTAACTGCCTGAGCTGCTGGACAGTAAATACAGATCTGGTGGTGTGACAGAGTAAAAGATTTGGTCCTTGTCACCATGACAATCCTTCAGTCTGTTCACATTGTACCTTGAGCAGCTTGACTGAATTATATATTTGCTCCTAAGTTATTGCCTGCATTTAAAAAGGCCTTCCTGGAATGCAGCTACCAGGCAAGCCTTTTCATTTTGCTGATGCTCTCCTGTATCTGCATTTTCAGCATCAGATAGGTATACATGGCATGGATAACCCTCCTCCAGAACAGGAAGTCTGGTGGACACCCTGAAGGCTACATCTTACTGCTGGTCTCTTCCCAGGGTGCTGCTTCCTCTTTCCAAGGGATAGACTAGGAGCAGTGTCCTGGTTTTGGGGAGGTAAAGCCCCAGGGTGCCATCTGACACAAGCTTATGCAGGGGTTGATTTAAACAGTCAAAAAGCACAATTCATCCGTGCCTTTCTGTTTCCTTCTAGAATATAGCCTTCTCAAATAGCTGTGTGTTACTGCATTACTGTTGATTCTTTCAAAGAAAGATCAGGGCTTTACATGGAAGAGTAGCAGTCAGCTTGTATTCCATCAGGAAAAGCTCCATCAGAAATAGTTTTCACTAGAGAAAAACTAGAAAACCTCTTAAAGAAGTAGTAAAAGTTTAATTTTTGCTCTTGAATTCTTGTTCTTGCCAGTTGCAGTATTGTAGCTGCAGATGAAGTAGTTTATTCACAAGACCTTTAAACAAATAAAATTAAAAAGGTATTTACAAACTCTGGTTAGTCCCAGCATAAAGTGGGAATGCTGTCCATGCTTCCTTGTGTTGCTCTGGTCTCGTATTTATACATTGCTTGGATCTTCTGTGAGCATTGTGTGGGTTCTTTTATTGAGATTGGTGGGATTTCTGATTTCTTATGTGACCATAGCTTTTCCCTTTCCTTTGCCTTGTTTTCTTTATAAAAAGTCAACCTTCTGTGATTAAACTCATTGCATAGAAGGAAAAAATGTGAGATGTTTCCTGCAAACAATTGATGACAAACTCATTGTACTAAGCTTGCTGAAAAGGAACTTTTTTTTGAAGGTGAGAATAAAGGAATTTCCTCCTCCACCCTTCTGTTGTTCAGCTGTGAACTGATGTTGTTGAGAGGGGAAAAAAGTTGCTTTAGTTTTCCTCAGGATATTATTGTGTGATCTTAGTGAAAACTTTTAAAGATACAACTGTCATTCTAAAGCTTTCGGTTTCATACAGAATTGAAAAATTAGTTCCCAATTTGCTTTTAATTTAAAGCATAGTCCGTTCAGTTAATTTTCACAAAAGACATCCCTTTCTGAAGGTTCAGATATTCCCCAAGTTAACTTTACAGTTCAATGAGAATGAAATCTCTTTTAAGGCACTATCTGTGAATCAGTTTGATAATTAATCCAGCAGATAGATGAGTTTGCACCGGCAAAACAGTGACACCAGACACAGAGCAAAGTCGTGGGGTTTTTTTCAGAGGATCATGACTGCAACTTGGTTTTGTTAGTCAGTAGCAATTATGTATTGAGCATTTTGACTTTTTATTAAATGCTTCATAACCAGGTGTCACTGGCATCCGTCACATAGTGCAAGTTCATTTCTGACCCTGCCTCACTACCGTTGAGGGAATGGGAAAATGCTTTTTAAGGGTGGTAGTGGGGTAGGGTAAATTCCATTTTTGTATTTTTCAGGCAACATGCCTAAACTCTGGTTTGACATTACCCTCTTCTATTTTGTGTTGAAGTCACTTTTATTGAAACACTTGTCAGGGTGTGAGTTCTATGATGTCCTGTGCGTGTATTTTACTTTTTCAAACTGTAAGTAGGCTCACCATCCCACCTTTTCCTGATTTCTTGAGATCTCCTGTAGACACAAGCTATTGCAGCAATGCAGATCCCAAGCTCTTGTTATGCCATTTCTCTCAAAAATCGAATTGTCTTTAATTAATTAACAGGTCTAGTTCCTGTTACCACTCAAGTGAAAGACCAGGTCTAGATTAATGCTGCTCTGAATATTATTCATAGTTCTTTGTTACATCCCTAATTAAGATTGGAAATAGGATTTAAGTAATTATGTAAACCTGCCATAAGATACAGTTTCTATCCCAAAATCTCAAGTAGACAAATAGAGAATAAAGACAGCAGATAGAGCTCAAGCAAGGAACAAAATTACCTAGTCTCTCCATACAGTAAAATTCAAACCTGAAACCTTTTCAATGGTTGTGATTGACAGGCTGAAGTTTCTACAGGTCTTGGTTTAACTCTGGGTACCAAGTCACCTCCTCCTCCAAGCATGAAGAGCAGAAAGATGTAAAATGTGGGGTAGATCCTTAACTGCAGCCTCCTAGGTTAACTCTTACTAAGTCAGCTGTATCCCTGCCTGCAAGACCAGCCAGTCCCAGAAAATAAAAGAAGCCTTCAAAGATTTGCAGCTTTTTTTTTTTCCTGTTGCAGCATGGGACGATCAAGCATACTGCTTATTGCTTATTCAGAATTTTACATTGGTAGAATTAGGTATTCCTTGGCTCCTGCTGGAACAGATATTCCTAGTTTTAAACACATAGCCTTTTTGGTGATCCTGAACTTGCATTATTCTACCCCAAAACTGTCACAAGATGAAGCCTGGGAAATGGCTGGAGGGAAACAGTGAGGCAGAGGCAGGGTGAAAGGAAGCTCTTATGGTCTGGGGCTCGGATGATGTCAGGAAGAATAATTGTTTTGTACTCTTAATTGCTGGCTTTACTCATGCGACTTGAATTGACATGGGTGGGGAGAATGTGGTGTGCCACATCTGCATTGAGTCATGGGACAGTAGTCACCTGTCCCCTCAATTATTTTTGGCTTTCTGTGAAAGACTCAAGGATGACATAAGCAGGGAGAATAAGATCCAAAGTCCTTAATTTTGTTAGCTGGGACTGTGGCTCTGTCACCAAATATAGTGATAATGAAAGCAAAATGGAAGTTCAAGGTTTTTTTTCTCATTTAAGAGGAGCTGTGGTAAGGCAAGCTTTCACATGAGGCACATGGATAGCAAATGCCTCTCTAGAGGCACATGGATAGCAAATGACTTAACACTACCTTTTACTTGGTTCTTAGGCTTTCATAAAGCATGTCTTCTGTCTGCCAGATGCTCTGATCTGTTGAAGAGGCATTTAAAGAAGTATGGCACATTAAGTTCAAGGTGTTGTTTTTAGTATAGAAGCTGTAGGACATCACTTGTATCTTGCAAAAATATGAACATATGCGAGTAGAAACAACCAAAAGTTAGCCTTTTTTATAGATGCTGTTTTCTAAAATTGGTGTATTTGAGTTACCTTATTTGCGTGTGTCGTGGTTTAACTTCAGACAGCAATCAGGCAACAGGCAGTTGCTCACTCATCCCCACACCAGTGGGGCTGAGGAGTGAATTGAAATGGTAAGAGCTGGAAAACTCATGGGTTGAGGTCAAAACCATTTAGTAAAGAAAGCAAAAGACACACACACAAGCAAAGCAAAAAAAAAAAAGGAATTATTTTACTCTTTCCCATGGCAGGCATGTGTTCAGCCATCTCCAGAAGAGGAGAGCCCCATTATGCATAACAGTTACTTGCATAGACAAACACCATCACTCCAAATACTCCCCTCCTTCCTCCTTCTTTCCCCCACCTTTATGTACTGAGCATGATGTCACAAGGTCTGGAAATCCCTTTGGTCACTTTGGGTCACCTGTCCCAGCTGTGTCTCCTCCCAACCTCTCATGCACCCCCAGCTTCCTCAGCAGTGTGCAAGAACAAACAGCAGAAAATATCTTGGCTCTGTGTAAGCCCTCCTGAACAATAACAAAAACATCTCTGTATTATCAACCCTGTGTTCAGCCCAAATCCAAATTACAGCCCCATACCGGCCGCTGTGAAGAAAGTTAATTCTTCCCCGGCCAAATGCAGCACAACAGTTAAACTAAAATAGATTATGTACTGAAGCAAGGGGATTTTGAGGCTGATTCAGACTCAGAAGATTTAGCAAGAACAGTTTGGGAGGGGTTCCTGTAGATTTAGAATTACTTAATTTCAAAGTAAGTTTCCTGTAATTTCCTTATTAGAGGCTACTTATCACAAAATGTGAATGCTTCTGACTTTTTCCCACACATATGACTTCCATGTCAACTCATCATCTTGATAAAGCAGACCTCATGAAGGAGATTTGCAAAGGGGTGTCCATATCAATGCAACTCTCTTCATATAGCTGTGTGTATCCAACTCAATTAATATTTTAGTGCCTGCTGTTGAGTACCAATGGTTCTTTTTAATTGAAGAAATGCTGATGAGTATTTTTTATTTGAAAGCATGTGTGCATGGTGCATGATTTTGTTCGGTCTTTAGAACACTCATGTAGTTGGAAAAGGTTGTATATGCCAAATATTTGGTTATAAGCATTTATAGTTTCCTTGATTTAATACTCATTTCAGTGTACTCCTTAAAACCTGTTTCATACTAAAGAAGAGTTGCCTAACTAACTGTGTCCATGATATGTCATACTCTGGAACAGTTCCCAACAGTCTTGACAGGCAGTGAAGGCTATGCAGGAGCAGTGAAGCCAACAAAAACTGTTTTCTGTTGATTTTGGGTTGATTTAATTGCCTTTTCCCTATAGATGGCATGACTGATTTAAGGTAAGAAGCTGAAACTGGTGCGAGAGGATGGAGGTCTAACATCTGATTAGGGCCACTCTGCTTTTGATCAATCTGCTGGTAACTCTAAATCAAAAATAAGGCTGATCAAGTTTATAGGAAGAATCTAAAGCCAGGAGAAAGAGTTGTGTTATACGACTCCTATGTTTTTAAGTCAATTAACACACCTCACTGGAAAATTTTTGAAATTTCCCTGGTGATGCGTAACTGGGACACTACTGAACATTCAGGGGAAAAAAATCTTAAAGGTTGACATCTGACAAGAGAAATTAAATGGAAAATATGTGGGACAGCACTGCACAAGTGATTGAAAATCCCTGGTGCACAGCTGTGAACAACACAACTTTCAATCAGTAAGGGGTTGTAAACATGTAGAGTTCGCAGTTAGCTTGATTAGGTAAATAAGGCAGTGATGGAGAGGATTCTACTCAAATACAGTTTCACTTGGCTTGAAACTTAAGGCTTTTTATCCACAACTTCAAATCCTATTAGATTTAATCCTCAGCTGTTTGGAAATTTTGCCATTGTCATGCACACATTTTCCACCTTGCAATCTTATTAGCCTTTGATACCTCCATTACTTGTCAGTAGTTGTTAACAATTTTTCCAGATGGAAATTCTCCTTGAAATCAGATCTGAGTTTGTGTTCACTTGAATTTCAAATTGTCCTTCCTAGTTCAGTTGGGAAAGAATATCGTGGTCAGAATACATATGTAAAAAAACCCCTCAATTTGACCTGGTCACCATTAACTTGGAATCTTTCTAATGGGGTAATAATCTTCTGTTGCTCATTTCTGCACCAATTTCTTACCATACACACCCTACAGCTTCATGTGGCAGCATTATTGTTTCTGATATAAGTAAAATCTGTCAGTGCTGCTGTAAAGCTAATATACTCATTGCCTAAACAGCTAATTAGCATGACTAGCAAGCTGCCTGAGGTCTCTGAGTCTGAATTGACTCTCCTACACACACTGCTTAAAACTAGAGCGTCACTGAAGTAGCAGTGTAGGGGTAGACATGAACAACTGGCTGACAGAGAGGAAGAGCAGGTCTAGGAGAAAGGCATTAGCAGAAAAGAAGCACTTTTTTGTTCAAGCCTGTGTTGAAAGAGAGCAGTGAGTTGTTAGCTCTTCTCAAAATGTGCTTTGCTACTGTTGGTTCTTTGCAGAAGGCAGGAAGTAACATCTTGGCTGAGGTTACTCTTCCCTAGGCTTCTGTGGACACTGAAAGCTTACCCCTCAGGTCCAACATTGCCCAATTTTAATCCTTGGGACTGGGTATCACACTTTCTTCCACAAGCAGCTTTTGTCACTTCAGCCAAGGAATATAGCTGAAAAATGACTTGCACAGGATAGAAGGGAGTGTCACACACCCGGGATGAACTGTGTCTCCATGGGGGGCAAAGGCAGTCAAAGGAATTCAGGCTGAGCACACTGTCCAGCTTTACACCCATGAGAAATGCTCACATATGCTTCCCAGGGTGAAATTGATCAACAGACGGTCTCTAATCCATTCTGTACAAAAAACATCATATACATCTCCTAATCTCTTAATGAGTGATAGTAACATGTCTCCTTGGCTGTTCATAGGGCTCTGATTGTGCCTTCTGGCAAGCAGGAGCAGACCCCCTGTTCTTTGCTCTCTCCCTCCTTAATGCTTCCGACCTTGCTGCCTTTATGCAGGGTCAGAAAGGAAAGAGTCAAGGTGTTCCATTAACAGAGACTACTCCAAGAACCAACCAGAATCCTTTCTGCTGCTTTGTCATACTTCTATGAGTTTACAAGCATGCCATTTCTCACTTGAAGCACTCTCTGGTCTTGTGGAGCAGAGAGGATTCCTAGCCATTTATAATGAAGACTCATCTGTGTTAAATTTTGCTGCTGATTGTACTGGAATTACTTCAGTCAGCATCCAGACCTGTCACCCAAATTCAAACAGCAGCCTTGCTAAGGAGGCACTGAGAGAAGCAGATGTAACATAAACAACATATTTTGTCATGAATGCAGCTGCAGCAGCAATCATCCACATGGAAGACCACTGTTCTGCCAGAATTTTGGTTTTTATTCTCTGTACTCTATAAGGGAGGCACTCATGAGTCTCTTTCACCTGTGTTTGACCATGAATAAATTCAAGAATAAGAATGTAAAACCAAAAATGCCAGGGGAGGTGAGAGCAGGTGGTTCATACTTGATGTGTTTTTTTTTCCAAGTGGCTGGGAGTTTTCCTAATGTGTGAAGTTTCAGAGTGCCCGGATAGGAGATAGAGAGGCAGAGTGAGAGGTCTGCAGCCTGCTGCTTCCTAAAGTGAGTCGGTACCAAAGCTCACTGCCAGCATTTGCTCATTTTCAGTGGTGTGTTAAGGTACAATAGTTTGGATAGGTTTTTTAAAAAAGAGGTGAAAGAAGTTCTGCATCTTTCAAAAACTGGAGATAGCATGGTTTCCTACTTGACTTTTTTTTTCCTGTGTTTCCAAATCACTCCCTACATATATATTGCATGGTGTGATTTTTTAACTCCTTTTGGTGTGCTCACCTTTTTGAGGATGGTGTCAGGTTCACCCTGGAAGTGATCTGCTCTGCCTGCAGCAAAGTCTAGCACAAAGAGCCGTGGGAGGCGTAGCTGAGCGTGGCAGTAGCCACAGCAGAGAACTGAATTGGACCACCATCTGGGGAGGAGTGTCTGTGAGGAAGCCTAACAACTGGAGGAGGCATGGTTGCATTGTGGCACTGTGAGTGCTCACATGGTGCCTTTTCCCTTACTGGAAGAAACCACCAAACTTTGGAAATAAGTGCTAGCTGTCAATTATTTGGTTACATGAGCAGAGTGGGGAGAGATGAAACTGTGGTCATGATGTGTGCAAGTTTCAAGAAGGGTGTAGAAACATAACCAGGGTTGACATTTGAGCTGGCAAAATCCAGAGGCAAGTCAAAAACCACAACCAGAGGCTTTCCTCCTGCCATGGTGCAAACAGCATCTTCCCACTCCAAACAGCCACTTCCATGAATGCAAAGGAAGAAATTATTCCTGCTGCCTCTAACCCTGCTATGTCTTCTCTCCCTTGTGACTAAAGTTAGGGGGAAGCTTATTCAGCTGCTTGATAATGCAATAGAGTTTGGACTGCTGTCATGGCTTTCATCAGGTTTGGTAATTTGTTGCTTAATTAAGCTAATACTGTGTTCTGCACTGAAGATGTGGCTGTCAAGTCATTGCTCAGTTAAGTTAGTATCTTGTCCTGTGCCAAGGCTGTGGCTGTCATGGTACAACCAGCACTGCAGCTGATGGAACAAGCAAGGAACCAGTGGCCAAGGGGTTCAAACTGTGCAGACATGCTCAAGGTCTATGTGAGTTCGCCCTCAGACCTGGGAGATAGTCTCTTCCCAGCCTCTTCCCAGACAGCCTCCTCATGACCTCATGCTAGGCTGTGCTCCCTGGGAATCCAGCAAGTCTTCTCCCACATCCCTGATGGCCGCTGGGGATGGGCTGGAGTGTGCTGAGTGGGAAGTGAGCCTTCCTCCCCAGGGACACATCTGTGTTCTCTGTTTCACTTACTGGAATAGTACATACCCTTACCCCAGACTGCGCAGAGGTTTACACCCTGATGGGACTGATGGATGTTCCTCTAAAACTGCTGCTGTAGTGCTTGTGCAATGTCCTCCTCCCTGGCCTCCTGCATTTACCAGCCAAAGCAGGGCCTGGCCTTCCATCTGTCCTTTCCTTCTCCCTCTCTCTGCAATCTCTTTGGCTCCTCAGCTGCAGGTGAAGCAAAGATTGAGCAATCAGCAAAGCCAAAGAGAACCTAATCTGTGTCTAATCGTCTGCCATCTTGCACCTAATTCAACCGTACACCCTTGCAAAGATCATGTACAGCAGTAGGTCAGACCCATATTCCTTAATAAGTAGGAAATTGAAAGCAAACACATCTTGCTTCAGTTACTGGAAGCTTTAAAACAAAGATGACCCAAATGTGATTTCATTTGCAAATAGAGCATTTCATTCTGCTTTTGGGTTTGTTGGCTGTGTTTGGGGTTTGATATTTTTTTAAGGAAGTAAATATTTAAACAGTTTCTGCATCTGAATTAAAATTTTTATGACCATTATTAGCATGTGTGCAGTTCTGAGTAAACTCTATGTGAAAATAAGCAGCATTCTTCTCCCTGAGGTGGATTTAGTGGGCACAGCATTACTCAAGGTTACACCACCACTTAAGTGAATTTCCCAGGATGCAAGGAAAATACTTCTAAATCCTTAGTTTTAATTTATGCTATTAAAAGTATACATATTTAAGCTGACATTGTTGCCTCATAAAAACCAGTTTTGTTCCCATCTTCTAATTTTTTAAATTAATTTGATTCACTTGTGGCAGTGGCAAATTTTAATGGGATTTCTTTTTAATTAAAATGAGAACATGTGAATCCCAGAGGGTAGATCCTGCTTTTGTTGCAAATTCTCCTCATACAAATAGGATGCTGTTCCATTAACAGTGCTGCAAGAAAATAGATCTGATGATTATCAGCAAAGCAGAATGATATCACAGCTCTAAAATGCTATAAAAATGTCTCAGATTAAGAGAGGCCTTTCACCAAATTGATGTGCATTTGAGAGAAGATAAAGGCAACTAAATATAGTGAGGAGTGTACCACAACCATTGATGAAGGAAGAAATTAAAATTCAAGCTAATGATCTTTGCTATTTAGGAGAACTTAAATGCTAGGATGTCTTCCCAGTTCCAGACTAAAGGCAGACCTGTGCCAAGCCTTAGCCTCTCGTTCAAGTCCCCTGGACTTACATGTCTGTTTGTGTGAAGTTGCAAGTGTGAACTTCAGGACTGAGTGCTTAGAAAGTAACATGGGGTTACTTAGATTAAAAGAAAAGTAACATGGGGTTTTATTAAAGTTAAAAGAAAAGTAACATGGGGTTTTATCCCCCTCCCCCCTCCACCTTCCCCTGCTAAAAATATCAGTCCATTTTGAATAGGAAGAGGGGAAAGAAATAGGTGAGTCTGAAGTTGGAGGAACCTTCCCAGCTTACTGGCTCTTGTGTCTCTGCCCTGCTTCACTGCCCTGGAGACCAGCAGAAACACCAGGCAAAGCCCTCACTAATGAATCATCAGTTAGTGGCATCAACTCCACAGCAACCACAATATCGCCTCTTGCCTTTCTCTGGGTATTTTATTGTTATTACCATGTGCCTTTATGGTGCTGTATGCCACTTGTGTACATTGTTTGGTTCCAATTCCCAGAAAGAACACTATTCTAAGCTTAAAAAAATGTTTTATTAGATAAAAGGGGAAAAAATCAGCTTACATATATGGGAAAATGCAAGATAAAACATATCAAAGGAAATTATATTATGTTTTTGTGAAGCTCAAAGAAATGTGTTTTGTATTGTGAAAACACAAAACAGTTTGCTGTCTTCCTGCACAGCTTGCAATCTTTTTTTTTTTGTTGTTGATTGTTCATTTGTTTTTAATAAAGTTAGGACTTAAAACCTTAAAAAAAGCATGTTTTCTGGAACATTGTTATTTTACTAGCTACAGATTAAATAAATCAAGAAATACTTATCTCAGGTGCCTTTTTTACTTGGACTCTGGCAAAGCCATTGACCACAGGCAGAAATAAAAGCAGACTTGAACTTTTCATGTGCTTGTGTGCATGAAGTATTTTTAACCTTCTTTGCAGTAGTGAAATACTAATTTGTCATCTGGTAGTAAGCATCCCTCAAACAGATAACAAGTCATACTCTTGATTCATGGATATATGAACTGAGGGCAACGTATCACGTAAGGCAAATGGTGAACATGTACTCAGGATTTTTGGTGTGCTTACAGAGCAAAATTCAGCAGCAAAATATTATCATGATGTTAGGCTATGATACAGACCTCCAAGATAACTCTGTCTTACTGAATTGGGGATAAAGCTTTGTTAAAGCACAGCATTATGCTCCATTTAGATGTGGGTATTGCTGTTGGGGTACTGTCAGCACAAGTCCTGTCCTGTCTGAGAACAAAAATAGGTCAAGAGAAAATATTTGCCTTTGGGTTTCCATTAATGATTTGGTTGCATATTATAAACCTGATTTTCCATAAAATTACCTTTGCAACTTCTGCGTTATGTTCTGCTTTTACATAACATTCTCAGCTTCTATTAGCATACTTAAGGTTTGAAGGCCTCAACTTGGCCTTACCGACCATTTTATCAACATTTACATACAGTTGATTTCGGGGTGTTAATGAAGGTAGGCTTGATGCACACAAAGATTCCTCTAACTTAAGGCATGCTTAAATCATATGTCTTGCAGAACATTATATATCTGGTTAGGAACATAACAGCGTATTTTTGAATAGAATGGATAACTTCTCACTGAGGTGACCTTAAAGACAAAACCTCCTGCACTTTGTTGCACAAGGTAAGTTTGGACTCTTCATGTGGAACATATTTTCCTAGTTGCTGTATGTGTGCCCCCAGGATTTATGACTATATCACTATACTAGATCTACACCTATGAATTTTTAAGTGCATCATATAGTTCAATATTCTTGTATTCTTACCTCACTCAAAAACTGCAGCCATGGAAGTGTCTCCTTTGGCAGGGCTTAATTGCCTGTGGGGTTGGCTTGCTTTATTTTTTTTCTCTTCATAAGGGTTTTATAAGTCCACCGGAGCAAACTGTTGGATTTTTCAAGAATATTAGTGGATCTTTTGCCTTGATTTGTTTTCAACAAATACAACACATGTTCATGGCAGACCAGGAGCAGTGCTTTTGTGGGGCTTGTTTCCAGAGGAATGGAACAGTTTTCAAAGGACCCTTAATTCTTAACAAATTCAGGGTTGACTAAATGCCATCAACAGCTGGAGCAGCTGCTAGTATAGCCTACAGAACCTACAGATGACCTTTTCTGCAAAAGAGGAGTTTTACAGCAGTGGATTGTGGATTGAAGTGGATTGAATAGAGAGGGCACGAATGTATCTAATTCTCTGGGCAGAATAGTCCAGATTGCATCCTTAAGCACAGGTGGATTAAGGAATCGTGGTTTGTGATTCCTCCTTTGGAAGCAACACCTCACTCCCACCACTTTCAAGTGGGGAATAGCTGTAGCAATTTTCACCCTGCCATCCAGTGGGACCCCAGCCTCTTTCTGTGTCGCACATTCCAAGGCACATTGGTCATAAAACAAAAAGGAAGGATCCCATCTCTCTGTATGCATAGCTGCCCCTTCAGTCTTTCAGGTTAGGTGGTAGGAGATGCTTTTGGTGCCTTTCACATGCCCTGATATGTCCAAAATGTGTCAGGTGTAAGAATATAATGAGAAGAGGAAAGAGAAAATTATTAAGATGTGCAGCTTACTGTTTGTTGGTCACAAAAGGATCATAACCTGCCATATAACAAAAATTTAGGTGTCCTTTTTTTCTAGGAGCAAATATATGTTTCCTTTGCATGCCAAAGCACATGCTTTGCAATAGATATTGTTCTGGACTGGTAAGTCAGGAGGGCTCAAGGCCAGCTGAGGCTAAAGGTTATATTTTGTATTGTTTGCATGGTGCATAGGTACACTGCAGCTGCATCACACGTAGAACACTGGAGAATGTGTGTTAACACCATGCCATGTGTTTACCAGCACTGAAGGTTCACACAGGACAAAGAGAAACACCAGAGACAGGTATCATTGCTTCAAATGGCCATTGTAGAACTGGGTTTTGGTTGCTCATTGCTTGGGCAAAGTGAGGGAACTATTATGGCAGGAATTGTTGGAAATTTATAGGAGTTTTTAAAGTGAAGAGAATTTGGACTATGGTAGTTCACTGGGGAATTGTTTAATGTGTGAGAAGCACCATAACATAGGTAAAGTGCTAACAGGGTCTAAAAGGACATGAAAAGAAATACCACAACTGAGATTCATGGTAGGTTAATAGCTTAAGCAGTGCAAGACACATCAAGCTATAGATATGTAATCTCTGTCAAGCAAATTCAGTCATCTAAAGGGAGACCTGATGGGCTGGTGGGAACAGTGCTTTTTAATTGGGGGTGGTACACTGGACTTCCTCTGGATGCTTCTTCCAGAAAGATGTGTACTGGAATAGACTCAAGGTGCACTGGACAGGTCTGTGAAGAGGCCAACTTGCTGGCAGTGTTTCATCCAAAAGAAGTCAGGTGAAGCAGGGTAACACCAGGTTAAACACAAGGTTTCCATATTTAGAGTAGAAATTTTAGCTCATCTTTCCATAGCTTGTGAAGATAGGACAGACAAGAACAATGCTGCCAATCAGAGACTGACATATTATGAACTGTAAAAATACTTCCAGTTCTTGTCAGAGGGCTCAGGCAATGGAGAAGTGGAAGAATCTCTAGATGGCCTGATGTAACCTTTTAATCCTTTGGAATTTCTTGAATGAGCATCTTTAGCTTTCTTCTCATTGTATATATATATATATATATATATATACACACACACACAGTGTATTTATATTTATTTTTTTAAAACTCAGGTGTAGGGAATATATACACAGTGTATTTATATTTTTTTTTAACTCAGGTGTAGGGAACTCTGGAAGAAGCTAAGTGAGGCAAAAAAAGCGCCTATGAAAATTATTGGGCTTTCAATTCATAGAGGATGGCCTTCTCCGGAGTTGTTTTCAGGCAAGGCAGCCAGATCACTCACAGCCAACCTTTCATTTCAGACTTTGTTCTGTTCTTGCATTTGAAGACTGTGATTCATTTGCACATTTACAAAAGCACCTTTCCCTTGAAAATAATTGCACAGAAAATCAGGGAGCAAATGCTTTCCTTACCTCATCATCCTGCTGGAAGGAGTTATTTACCATCATCTGCATATGAACTAGTACAAGTAGCAGCTGAGCTCCTGGTCAGGAGAAGTGGATGTGCCCCTTGTTAGGCAAGATTTAAAAGTGTGTTGAAGTGAAGTGTTCCCTCCAGGTAAAGTGTTTGAATGTAAGTCCACCAGAAGAAGTAATAAAATCACTTTCTGAAGATGCTTAAATAGCAGTATGGAACTTTCAGAGACTCCTTATTACCTGTACCTCGTTGGAAGGACCTTCGAAGAAAGGGAGACATGTTGAGGAACATAGATCAGTCCATTCTTGTGAGTGTTCTTCTGAGACTTAATCTGACTTAATATTTAATCTGTCTCCCCCACATTCACTGGGAGGTGGTGCCGTGCTTCAGTCCCTCACTTCTGCTTCCCTTGCAGTTCCAAGTGCTGTTATCCTTGAAGCAGACACACGGTCATCAAAGTGAATGATCTAAGGCAGAAATTGTAAAATGAATAAGAAGAAAAATAAGGATAAAGGAAAAGAGTCAGCCAGTTGTTTCATGCCACTGTCAGTTTCATCTTAGAAAAGAGTGGATGAAAACCCTTGAACAGGCAGGAAAGATCAGCAGTGCACTTCAAGGACAGGCAGAAGATCTTTCCTGTCATTTTTGGACTTAGAGTTGCCTGCTTTTCCTAAGGCAGTGTTGCCAAGATAAGGATTGGAAGTGGGGCAGAGAAAATTAGATGAAGTTTTCTTCGATCTAAGTATTATATTGGTATGACCCAAGAGATGAAAACCAAGTGAGAAAACATTTTCCTAGCACATCTGTGAGTTTGTGAGCAAGAGTGAACCTTGTTATTTAGCCTGCTTAACTGATTAAAAACCCTAACCAGGTCTGGTAATGTGCATGGGTTTTTCTGTAGAGTCATGTCACTTTAGTCCTACTGTTCTGTGTCTTCAAAGTAAGAAATCTCAAGATTCATCCTTTTCCTAGATTTTGTGGTGTGCTTATGAACAAGCTTAATATAAAGAAAGTCACAGGTATTTATGCAGTTGCTCTTTTAAGTAAATTTTTTTTCTAATAACATTTCCTTTGTATAATTTTGAAGAATGTTTCCTTCTGTTTTCATACCAGTTATTCCACAGAATACGTACTTTTTAAAACAAAAGCCAGCATATGCTTTTTCCTTAAAAGAACATGAGAAATGCTCCTTTTGACTAACATAACTAATGTACACCTATTGAATTATTTAAATGGAGTTTAAGGAATCAGAGAGGATGCCAAAGTTAAAATGCAGCATGAGAGCAGGGAACAATTGAACATTTGTCAGTAAGAACAGCCCTTGTGTGAAATAACATTGCTTTTTAATTAACCTATTAATATATTTTAATCCCAGTTAAAAGATGTTTCCTCACTTTCTCTTGATCTCAGAGGCAGTCACACAGGTCAGTCGTACACCTGTGGATCAAGCAAAAGTTCACTTTGAAGATGCTTTGGGGAAAAATTAGCTTAGTTAAGCATGAGGATGTGGTGTGAGAAGGAACGACAAACCTAGACAGCCAAATCTTATGTCTGTGCTGCTATTTAACATGGATGGGCCTTCATCCTGACCTTTGACAACATTAAAAAACAAGCGTCCCTCAAGACTTGATCTCTGAAAGTATGTTGGCAGGGGGAAACGGGACTGCTACCTGGATCCACTCCTGCATTTTCTTACTGATCTTCAGGCATGGCTTTTAGAATTTTATGTGAGGTATTAATTTTATATGGAAAAAACACGATATGAACGTTCCCCAAGACTGCCACAAATGCTCAATAATTCATATTGCCTTTGCCTGTTTCTCCTGTATAAAATGGGCTGAGGGTTTAAAAAAAATGCTTAATATCTCAGCAGTGCCTTTGCTTTGTGCCCGCAGACATAACGTGAAGTTTCACACCCAGTTTCAGTAAGATAAACTGTGACCCATCGACTGGGCAAAACTGACCGATATTGGTGCTTTTGAAAAGAGTTGTTCTCATAGTGCTTCTAAGGTACAGCAGACAGCATCCCTTAGGTCTGACAGGAAGATCTCTGCCGAAGCAGTCAGGAGAGTCCTGTGAAATTGGAGGGATTGACAGTCGTGACAGGGAGAGCATCAAAGGAGAAAATGGGGAGGGGCTGACAGGCTATCAGCAGACTTGGCTGGGAGTCCTGGGACACAGCGTTTCTCTTTGTCCCTCAAATGGTTTTCTGTCACATCACATACACCCAGACATTTCTCCTTAAGTTGGGACAAATTCCTGTGCTCGATCATAATGGAACGTTCCTTCCAGCACCTCCAGCTGCTGTCTGTAAACACGGGACAGGGTTCCACACCTTCATGCAGTGCAAATAACCAGTCCTCCCCTTATGTGAACATTTTTTCTAATTGTCCTTTAGAGTAAAACAGAATAGCATTCCTTTTGACTCACCAAGAGACGTGCTTATGGGCAACACGGACTGGTAATACTCTTTATCATTCCATTGTGAGAATGTGTCAAGTGCTGCCCAAGTCCTTCATCCTGATAAGCAAGTTGTGAATAGTCAACAACGATGTGATAAATAGGAGGAATCTGAGAACTTAATGTTCATACTTTGCAATTTGAAGTAGTTATTGCCCCTCCTAAACCTGTGGCTGAGGTGCTTGTAAAGCATTTCACACGAGTCCCTGCCCTTTGTAGCATGATGCCCCAAGGCCATCCTTAACCACAGAGCAGCTTCACAGGACACTGCCATTATTTATGTACAGCTCATTAGCCACCGCACAGAAAAGGATATGGTCAAAACACATCCCGCCCCACTCTCCCCAATGAATGAACCATCTTAAACACATTGACTTTGTCTGCTGAGCCTGCTCTGTCTGTGGACATGTCCTCTTTGTTGGTGCACTTTGTTTGGTGCATTTGGACAGTGCACCATCTCTCTTGAGTGTGGACGTGCTCAGTGTTTGCATCAGAGCACTTGAGTCTCTTGAGCCCATTGCATATTCTGGCATCCACAAAGAACCAGGACACTCCAGAATGTCTATGAGAAAAGCTTATGAAACTCACAAATATGTACAGTTCAGGGGAAAAAAAAAGGAATATGTTCCCCATTTTCTGTTTGGTTTTAACTTTTAGTTGCACAATGGCAAATGCTTCTCTCCAGTTGTCTGGTGTTCTTCAATACCTTAGCAACAACAACATACCAAATAAATTTGATGTTATTGAATGCTGTATCTTAATTAGTCATCTTGCTCCCTGTTTTCTTGCTTGTTCACTTTTACAGTCTCAGTATCAGCCTTCATCTCGAAAGGGAAGTTGCTGTACCTGTTCCCTTTTGACTCCTACACATCTGTGCTACTTGCTCAAGTTTGAGCTTCTTCCCTCTGCTTTCATTCTTTAATTGGGACATCCAGAGGGATGCAGAGAAAGGTGTCACCACCACGTCCACAGCATAATATTCCCTTGAAATTGTCCTGCCATGGACTAAAATACTAACTTGAGGGAAAGCACTTGAGAGGCCTTTCTTGCTTCCTTTCTCCCCAGGAAGATTTCCATGCTTAACGTACTAGAAATAAGGATATAAGTTGGGTTCAATGACAGCCATGGGGAAGTGCTCCAAGAGAAGTTCAAACAGTGACTGTTTAATGCATTTCCATTTCTTGTTTCATGTATTTCCATTTCTTGCTTTTTCTCATCCGCACATTTGAAGGCAGACATGTTATTGCTCAACTGTAATAGAAACATGTTTCAATTAACTACACAAAGAAGCCTTGCACTAACCTTAAATTTCCTTTGCTGCACTTGATACAAAAAGCACTGTAACAGCACCATTAAAAACAACCCACAGCTCTTAAAGAATAAATACAGATGGAAACACAAATACAGTTTGGGCAAGATTTCTGTCTGAGGCTCTTAGTGTACATAAAATGTGGTTGGATGGTCCCTCAGAAAGGGGCTTGTTCCCTAAAATAGGGGAGAAACCACTGAAGAAACATCAAAAGCTAGGAAATAACATTAAGAACATGGTTTAGTGGTGCCCTTGGCAGTGTTGGGTTAATGACTGGGCTCAGTGGTCTTAGAGATGTTTCCCAACCTTTTGTGGTCTCAGAGAGAGGATATGGTTTTAGTCAGGTAATGTCTCTAAAGATGAAGGTGGTTCCCTGCTGCTGGTTGTTGCCTTCACAGGCTGGCATGGGTAACCTGACTTAGGTATTAAAAACTCATTTCAGAGGATCTGCTTCCATCAGAGAGCTGTTAGGCAACAAAAACGTTTCATTTCTACCAGGCTACACATACAGCACTAACAAGACATGCTTCACATAAATAATACCTTACTGGAAGCAGTGTCTAGGAAGGAAAGCCGGTGACTTCCAGGCAGGGAACAGCAGTGGGAGGGGAAGGAGGGTGTGGAAGTGTTGCTGTGCCTTCAGGATGGCTTTTGGGTGGGCTTTGCACGACTCCATCCTGGGCTATCCCTGCATTCCACCCAGTGCTCTGGAGCATTGCCCATGGAGATCTGGCAGGAAAGAAAGGCTCTTCATTCAGATGAACCCCATGGAGGGAGAGGATTTCTCCCTCCAAGGTCATGCTGTCCTGTCCAGGCTTGCAGGGTCTGGCCCTGGGAGCATCTGTGTGTAAGAGCCCGGTCTGCAGGCTTTGGAGGAGCACAGATTTGCACATACCTCCATAAAGCTCATTCACATAAGCTGTGTAGAAGTGAAAGCGTGCCCCCCACGCTGGGTCTATCCTAGTAGATGGGTCTGGAAGCACAGGAGAGACCAATTTCGCAAGAGAAATTCCTAGGTGGAGTTACATGCCAGAAACTTGCTCAGGCTGCTGCATTTATCTTGTTTAGATGGTATTTTGTTTGGTGGTGCTCCTTAGAAACCAAATGTCCGCTTCCTTTCTGGCTTAACAAGGCACTTTAAACAATGTTAATCAGAGTGTCAGGGTTTCCTTTTAAATGTTGCTTTTAACTCTTAAGAGGTGGGCTGTCGCTCACAGCCAGCACTCTGGCTGGTTACATCCAAAGGCGCTGCAAAGGTTAGTCCTTAGCTGTTGCTTGCAAATTACACCAGGTAGCAACTGTTGGTGTTTTGCTTTCCTTGACAGCACTAGGAGGACGCAGCACCCTCTCCCTCTGCAGGAGGGCAGAAGTGTCCCTGATGTAGGTTGAAGGCATGTAGGAGGGGAGGAAGTCACAAAACTGCAATGCTGCACCTAAGATTAGGCAAGAGAAATCAGTGAATTGACTTTTTTTCTTCTTTGTAACCTTTCAATTGAAAACTACATTTTAAAACTAATATTTACTTCATTCTGTATCTTTGCTCAGTGATTACTGTATTAGCTACCAGATTTTAAAATACACGTGTTTGGTTTCAAATGAGTGTAGTGAATGATCAGCTGCAATTCTCTTGACTTTCATGGACTGATACTTCAGCGCTTGTTTATTCTTGCACCTTAAAAAATACCTTGAGGTGAAATGTAGGTGGTCTCCAAGGAAGGGTTAGCTCCATACACAGCATCATCAAGTTTGGATCTTATCTTGTCTGTGAAAGATAGGTTAGATCAGTCTCTGTCTAAATCTCTGTCTTGTGCATCTTCATTCTCTTTGCATTTTGCCCTCACTGTGAATGGCAGCTGCAAGTCTGCAGACAGCATCATACCTCAGCCCAAAACTGTTGAATGGCCAGAAGCAGTATCTTGGACTGAATCTGTGATTTTAGACTCATTTTTCAGCATCTCTCTTCACATGTGCTCTTAAGACATGTCAAAACATAATAGACCTCTATGAAAGGCTGGTCTTAGTGTCTTGAGCCAGAGGAGCATTTGTGGCTGTGCGATGCTTAGCCACTCCTCATATCCATACAGCCCACCCAGCCAGCTGGATGGAGGAGCTGGTGATGGAGGAGCTGGTGCAATAACCATATGGCTATGAGTTCAATAGCAGTGGCAGGTATTTTGTCTTAGTGCATGGTGGCTAATCAGTGTGAGCAAAAAAGCAGCATGTAGCAAGTGATTCCAGAAAGGCATCACAGTATGGCATTAGTCAGGGATTTAGTCCCACTGCTGGGTTTCTAGGCGGTTGCAATGACTGGAGTGCTTTCATCCTTGAAAATGCTCCATATCTTAAGTGAGATCCTTGCACAATAGCAGCTTTTATCCATCCTGGAAGGGTCAAAGTGACATTTTGTGCAAACAACACGAAGTTACTGTTAACAGTGCACCAGAAACCCATTTGTTGGTCCACACGGCAGGAACATACATTCTTGTGCACCAATGCAGGCATACAAGAGCACTCAAAGACATCTGCATATGCACCAAAGGAGACTTCTGCCTCCCCCTTCCCCTCCCAAAGTTTATTTCCCCTAATTGTGCCCTGCAGCAGCAACGTCTGACATAAGAGAAAGCTGGGACAAGCTCAGCCTCTGCCTGGTCGTTCAGCACACTTAACACCGGGCAGGGAAGACCTCAGTCATCTGAGTGAGGAAAACTCAGATGGTGCTGCATGCTGGAAAACATGGAGGTGGGTGAAGTTAGTGCAACGGTCTCACAGCATCTGCCAGCAGATGGGAGCAGGAAACTCTGCATAGATTCCATATTTATTGTCAGAGAAGGTCTTTTAGTAGAAAGCTTTCAGTGTAAGAAGAGTTCAAGAGGCAGTGCAGTAACTTTTCATAGCTTATACATAAATGTTGCTTTATTGTAACTAATTATCAGAAAATGAGGGGATTTGTACAAATCTGTTGCAAAAGTTCACTGTTTTTAAAGGGATTGGGCTAAAAGGCTGAAGAAAAGATGCATTGTTTGGAGAATTAAGAGGAAAAGATAATGCCCTGGAGCAGCTGGGTGCTCTGCACATGATGGGAGGCTGTTTTTGCTGCTGAGATTTTGAAATGGGACAAGACTTTGTGAATTGATAAAAAATGAAGGAGTGACAAGGGTAGCCTAAGGTAATGCTAAGCATTTTTCAAAACTCTACATAAAATACCTGACACATGTGGAGGGATATTTGACCAAAGTAAATGGAATATTTATTAGTTGAAATTACAAGTAAGAATTTTATATGGCTGGAATTGTATTGGCGTTTCTCCTGCTGCTTTTTACTTTTGTGAAAACCAAGCTACCATGGCCATGGTGTTGTCACAGTATCTCTTCTTCTTGAGATGTATTTCTATATGCAACCCTGTCATGGGGTGAATTCATGTATCTTTGTTCTTCATCCACCAGTGGTTCTTCAGTGATATTTATCTGAGGATACAGTGCCTGAATATGACCTTTGGAGACACAGCTTATCTTCCAAAGACATCAGCAGGGCACAGACCATCAGCTGTGAGAGTTCACTGCTGGAAGGACAGAACCTAGACAGTAAAAGACAGTTTTGCAATAAAAATGAAAGATCAAAACAAGGTGGGAAGAAGCCGTGAAGGACTTAGGAGGGATGAGGTTAATACACTGCAAGTTTCTAACACTTTTGGATTGAGTGGAGCTGGTCCCCAGTCACCAGACTTAGCTAAGTTGCATTTAGAAACTGTGTTTTTTGTAAAAGGATGCAACATCTACCTACTCCAAGGAAAATCAGATGAGTATCATGCTAAAGTTTTAACTGGCAGCTTTTTCTCCAATTATTTTGCCACGTTACACCTTATTTGGCACAAATATGTACGGTATTATCCCTATGGAAAAAGGCAAATGTAAAAGCCATTATAAAATCATGCCATATGGCCGGTGAACTTTCTCAGACAGGCTGGTGAACAGGAACATTTTCATGTGGCTGAAGCTGCTGGGGGCTTTCTAGTTGGGACTTTTTCTTTCCGTTTTCCCAGTTTCCATCGTAGTGCAAATGTGATGCATGTGAGACCTAGGTGTAGGCTTTATGATGAGTTTTAGGAGGGAGGCTGAGACTTGAGTGAACAAAGAAGAGCAGAAGTTTTCCTCCATACCCAGTTCCGCAGCCATAGCTGCGAAGAGTTTGTGCCAATAGGCGCTGTTCTGCAGTACAGAGATCCATATACCCGTGCAGGGGTAACCTTTGTTAAGCCTTCACAAGGATGTGCAGCCTCAAAATCAGCTGGGCAGAGAGCCTCTGAATGCCTGCAGATAGTGCCAGCAGTGCCCTCCCATGCTCAGGCGTGCAGAAGAGGTGCTGGCAGAGGGATGAGGGCACAGTGGGGAATGAGGTGCGAGGAGGGATGGAGCTGATAGGGCCAAGGGTTGGCAGGGGCTGGGGCTTGTAGCAGGATCAGGGGTATGGCATGCGATTCAGAGAGGCTTGGATCCGGACTTCTGAGAATTATTTATTGCATTCTGAAATTACTTGTGACAGGGTAGTGCTGTGGAACTGACAGTCTGATTGATTTTGTGGCTGTGGTGGTGCTGACTGCTCACAAAGTGTTAGAGTGTGGTGCAAAGGGAGAAGGGATTTTCTCTCTAAGTTCTCCACTCAGTTGCTGAAACTTTCTCTCCTGTAAACAAAGTGGTTGCGTGAGCGTCCTCAGTTTCGTTTTTCCCTTCTGATGCCATTTCATGCAGAGGAAACGAGCTGCAAGTGTTTAGCTTGGCACTGTAACTTTGGTAATCGTATCCAGGGCATAGGGTAGCATGGGCTGGTGCTTAATCATTCACTCATTAGCTCAGTGTTGGTTGAGCTTGGAAGACAATTAGAGGGTAAGAAATTGTGTCGGGCCGTCTGAGAGGAGCAGGTGTAGGGCAGTCCATGAAGGATGACATACTTTCTGTGTTTCGTGGTGCACTGACTCATTGTCATTTCAGCACAGCTGTTGCTGCTGCTACCAGTTTTGGAGAAAATGTTTGTATTTGAAATGCCCATCTGCTTGCAGCTATTGTCATCTTTTAATTGGTATAATCCTTTCAGATAAGGGAAGTACAATTGTGAGTATCTCCTGCACTGCCACTGACTGCCAGCCTTCCTGTGCCATGCATCTGTTTTTGCCCATACACATTCTATATAAATACCTTCCTTATGTACCCAGGCGTTTTCCTGAGGGCTGACTATCCTTACGGGGCAATACAAAGAGGATTTCTTTCTTCTTGGGCTATGATTACTTGCCAGTCAGGGCAAAAGGGATAGGGGCATAACTTGACACTGCAGTCGTTGCATGGACAGCCAAGAGATGAAAGCCTGACATACAATTTGAGATTAAAGGAGCTTTACTTATTTAGTCTAGAAAGTTGCAGACTGGTATGTATCAAAAGTTTATATACGTGTCAGGGAGGGAAACAATAAGAAAGGCAGTAGGTTACTAAATCATGGTCAGTACTGGGAAAAAACCAAAACAGAGATGAACTAGATATTAGATGATGTCAGGGAGGGAAACAATAGGAAAGGCAGTAGGTTACTAAATCAAATGGTCAGTACTGGGAAAAAACCAAAACAGAGATGAACTAGATATTAGATGTCCACTAGAAACTAGAATCCAGCCCTTGAGGATCAAACTAACACTGCTATGGCAACTGTAGGGACAAATTTTTCTTTGTTTTCTTTTTTTTTTTTTTAAGACAAAATTTGAGTAATTTCATAAAGATGATAAAACTGTCATGCTTTCCTGCCATAATAGGTGATGGAACTAGATGACATAGGAAATTTTGTTTCCTTCTTCTGTCAGTACATGCATTTGTTAAAGTTCCTGAAGTAGTTTTGCAGTGGGGCCGAAGATGGAAAGCACATTTGTGGATTTGAACTGTACACAAACACTGCTTCAGACTGTGAGCTGGACAAATTTCACAGGATTACAAGGGGGGAAGCTGAGCTGGTGGCTTGCTAGCTGGCCACCCAAGGTAAGTATGATGATTAGGCTACTGCAGTGTCAGTTTATGCTGTGTAATGTGTGTGTTTCTCCAGTTGGAATCTGAATTTAGTTACAAATCACTCTTCCCTTTATTTTTACTGAGATTACTCTTCAGCCATATCATCAGACAACCAAAGCCAGCATGGCCAGGGCAGAGGTGAGCAGGGTGACAGCAGCTCCTTTGGCCTGGCTTGTCAGTGTCGTGTGGCTGTGGCTGCCTACTGTCCTTGCGTCAGTGTCAAAACCACAGTGCCAGCACCTTTCAAGTGCTGTTAGGCTAATGAAAAGCCTGTTTTTCCATGGTGACTTACACAGGATCCCAAATATTGTCATCTAAATGCTTGTGATATTTTCTGCTAAACCACAAGAGGTTGTAGTTTTATGATTAGTGCATAATTTCTTTCGTAGAAAGCCTAGGGATACACTTGGCATGTTACCTAGACAGGGACACCCTAGAAAAGCTGAAAAGAACTGTTACATAGTCACTCAGTATTTTCCAGGACAGACAATGTACATAAATTCCACCCTTATATTCTGTTCCTGATGTTTCTTTTACATTGGTAAAAGGATGATCTGTCTCTTCCCTCCACAGCAGTTTCAGTGAAGTTTTTAAGAGAGTTTCCTCTTCCACTATAGTTTCAGGATTTTTGTCATTCCCATTTGTAAAAATGTTTGACTTTTGGTCTTTCAGAGGTTAAAAGGTGGTCAAGCAGCAGCTGTATCTGTTTTGGAAAGAATATGAGTGAGAATTAGGGATTTTCTGCATAGGGAGAGCCATGTGAATACCAGTGAATGAGCACAGTCTAAAGCTCCTTGCACTCTACAGCCAGATACCCACTTAAATACTCTGTGTTGTGAGCCATGCCTTAGCAGCTAAACCAGACAACCTAGAGCTGAACTGGGGATTGCATAATGTCTTCTTCTTGTGTTTTGGGTGGCAAGGTTTTTTTGACAACATGCTAGGAAGCTGTTACATATCTTCACCAAGCCAAGCAATTCCTATATGATGTGAAAACCTCATTGATCATGCCTCAGTATCATCACTAGTTGTTTGTGGTGCACAAATTGATGTATTCAAGGGAAATTTTGCAATCGGTGACTGTTAAGATCTCACCCTTCATGATTTCATGCATTCCTTCTGAAAAATGCAGTCAATAGTCACATTCATGTATAGCTGCTGAGATTTGGACAAAATACCTTTTTCTTACACCCTTTCTTACTGTTTTTCATTTCAAACAGAAAGTAGAAAATAGTGCTCCTCAAGTTCCTTCTCTTTATCTGAATTAGTCTTTCTAGACTGTTTTAGTCCAGCCCATAGTCACCTACATGTTTTCACTTTAAAACACCCTAAAAAAAGACTTTCGCGATGGAACAAGTTTTCCTAAGTACTGAGAAAATTATTTAGTACTGGGCAACTCCTCGCTTATGCTCTTATTGAAATACTTCTTATTATACTCCCTGGGGCACCTAGTACTAGCTGATAGTCGAATCATTACACATTTTTGATTTCCCAGAGATGGCATTTTTATGTAGAGAAGATGGACATTGAGTAATAGTAGCACTGTCTTATCCACAAAGGTTTACCAGAAAACAATGGAGATGGGTTATGTAGGAAGAAACAATTTATTTTATTAGACTGACTGTGGAAAAAAAAAAAAGACAGCCCAGTGTTTTGGGCTCAGTATCCAAGCACTAGCACACCTGCATAATAATTTGACTTTCTTGCACAAAGCAACAGGATATTTTCTAGCTTTGCATTCTCCAGGCTTCACATACAGCATCTGGACAAAACTTTGCTGCTTCTTTTCAAGCGTCTATATTTGTTTATAAAAATTTGCTTAGCATTTGAGATATATGATTGGAAAAGACATGCATGTTTTGGTGTATTATCTGACATCTTGCATATATAGTCTGATGATAAAGATAGCTTTGAATCTGCTCCTTTGTGTCACATATAAAATGGGGATTATGAAATGTTGTGCAACAGAAGAGTTAAGATGAGCAAAATGATAAATTTAATTCAGGAGATTGAGAGATTGGCTGCTTTAAAATTTCTATCTTGCTCCTTTCCAACCTGGAGTCAGGAATGAAAAAATGAGGCGTTTACACCTGTTGGAGAATTCTTGCTCTAGGAACAGAAGAGCAGCAGTATAGTAGTACTGCATACTAGAAATACCTGTGACTCTTTCCTGAGGAGCCCACCGGGCTGAATTCTTGGGCTTTCTTGTTCAATTCTGCAGTTCATGTTTTTTCAATAAGTGCTCATGACATTCAGTAATCACAGATGGATATTCAACAGGATTAGACTGCTGAGTACTTTTGTCCAAACTTCAGATCATCAAACTGTGTATTTTGCAATTGTCAAACCTTTTGATTATTTAAAGGCTTTGAGTGCTCATGGCCAAGACTGAGAGCGTCTGGCTCCTATGTGGCAGTGTCCTTTGCCAGCCAGGCTGTGTTCTGTAGGACAGGTACGAATTGTTCCCTTCCTTTTGTTAGGGAATAACAGAGCACAGTGGTGCCTTACTTCTCACACCATTTCTGTGTTTGTACATATGTATATCATGGACAAAAACAAAGGCATTTCAGGAAATTTCAAATTCCCCTGTGTCAAGTGTAAGGCATGCTGAGCAGAGGAAGGGAAGCGAAGGTCTTCCTCACACTTCTGGCACTGTATCTGCAATATGCTCCACCGCATGAGCCGCTGCATTTCGGTGGGGCACTGAGGGACCAGGAAAATGCAATGAACCATTTTAATGGGCAGTAAAATGGAAAAAGAAAATTGAAAATCTTGGGTGTCTCTTCTTCTTGAGTTCTTTAGATACCAAAAGAAAAAGATACCATATGGATACTTACCTCATTCACTGATATTATGTGAGAGATAAGTCCTGAAGTCTTCAAAGAAGGAGATAAATTAGCAGGTGTCCTCATAAGCACACTCTTTGCATACAACTAATAATATGCTATAGACACCTTTCTGATAAAAGACACTGGGATTAAATTATTTTTTCCAAGACATTAGAGACTGGGATTGAATTGGATCTCATAAATTCCAATCTAATATTTTAGAAACATGCATTTTTCACAGCAGGAGGTTTTATCTCTTTGATGCAGTGTCTCATCTTCCTTACTCATGGACAGCTAGAAGGCAAAAAACTTCTCTGGCTTCGTCAGCTTGAATAAATTCTTAACCTTATCCTAAGGCTTTGTATTTATTGGGAAATAAAAGAAGGAGGAGTAGAAGGGCAGCACTAGTAATTCCTGTGCTGTCAGAGTCTCACAGGAAGTTGAATGACCCTTGCTTGAGAAACAAAAACCACAGAATGTGGGCGTGATACTTATTGGTACGTGCTTTGCATTCTCCTCCAAGGACCGATTGCATTTTGCATTGCTGCTGTAAATCCTGCCTACCTTTTCCAAGATTTCAACAATAACTCTTCTGACAGAAAGCCGCTGGAGAGAAACACTGTGTTAATATTTTGACTTCTGAGCCCTGGAAAGCTCTCCCCTGGTGTTAATGATTTTTGGTGAAAGGGAAGAATGATGGGCTTTCAGACACAGTGGGCATTCATTAGCATGTACTCTCTGTCAATAGATCCGGCTTGGATGGCACAGTCATATCTCTGTGACTTCCCTTTTAGTGTGTTTGTTCACTGTTTCTCCCTGAAGACAAGTCAACGATTGCATTGACTTTCTGATCTTCATATGGGAATGTTTATATTAGCATCAGCGGCTCTGTGATCTCATTTAAAATTGGCTGTGGGCTGAAGCTGTTTTAGTCAGCCTGGTTTCTTTGTCAATTAAAAAGAAAGGGGGAAAAGCCTAGAATGAAAGGGGAGAAAGATTGCTTACTTTTGCAGAAAATAAGCAAATTATATTTGCATGGGTATAAGGTCATAAAAGTTCAGAGTATGCATTTTTAATTGTTCACTTGCGTGATTTCTTTCTTCTTAATGTAAAAGATGTAAAAGCATCTTCAACTGTGTTGTTCACAGTTAATTAAGTGTTCTAAATATGGCTGATACATCACAATATTTTCAGCTAGCTAGTTTCTGAGCTGTCCAGGAGCATTCAGTTCTTCCACTACAAAAGTCAAAGATCAGAGGTCTTCTTTTTAGGAAGCTTGTTTAATATTCTATATTAAGAGAAAACATTTTGTCATTAGTATTTTCCTGAGGATCGCCTGGGTTTCAGGTACTTTTTCAGACGTGGTTCACTGTGAAGTCTTCAGGATTGTATCTTGGTACTTAGGTTGATCCATTTTGTATGTATATATTCATCTAACTTCAGAGTTGAAATACTGTGGTATTTAGTTAAATGCTGTGATATAGACTTCATTGTATAGGTAATGAGCAAGGCACACACACACAAAACAAAGGAAGTTATTAAGAAAGTACAGATGCATGCAGACAGGCTCATTTCTTTGCCACACCAGTTGTTTGCAAATCTGGTCATGGGAGTGTTCAAAAAATGTGTAGAATGACCATTTCCCTACCAAAATCCACAGCCCTGCCCTTGGCCATACTGAAGTAAGTCAGTGTTACTTTAACAGAAAGGCAACTTCCTCTAACTTGTGTTTTAACCTAAGTTCTCTTGTAATCCATGTTAGTCCAGACATCAGGTGTGTTTGTTGTTTGCCAAGTGCGCGGTGAAATCAGTGCTTTAGTAGTGTCTAGGTGTTTTTCATGGCTCTCTGTCCCTCCACTATCAAGAATGACAAAATATTTATGAGGAGGTACATTTTTCTCAGAGAATTTTCTTAACAAAACAGTTGTGTGTGAGAGTGCTTCTGCTGGTTTTTTGAGCTCCAGTTGGACTCGCAGAACTCTGTTATGACTGCTTTCTGTACATGAACTGAGGTGGGAGCAGTGCTGTGCACAGTCTCATTTCCCTGGTAGGTGTATCTATAGAGACAATTATTGTACAGTACTCCCTGCATCCCTGTAATTTATTTGGGTGGCACTGCTGCAGTACAAGTACTGGAGATAAAATATTGAGGTTCACTGAGTCAGATTTGAGTCAATATAAATCTAAAATTACTTCTTCCTCTGTCAAAGCTGAAGAAAGAAACCAGGATAACTTAGTTGCTTTATCTGTTTTATGTGGACTTGCATCTGTGATGATTTATGCTTAAAAACAGCTGCCTTAAAAGCAAATGTGGCACTGGTGTATAGACAGCATCCCACTGTTTTTTGGGCAGGAGCAGCATTCACAAGTGCCTTTTTAGTTCATCACTGAAATAACATAAAAGTAGAAAATAACTGAGCTTTGGTCTTTTGCCAATTTACTGTCTTTGAGAATAGGCCTTGTTCTCTAACCGAAAAAAAATATAATCCATTAAGTAAAATGTAACCATGGGCAAAGCTTATTTCCAGTGTTGCAAAGACCTCACTTTGGGGTATTTTGGAGGAAACCTTTCAGTCTCATTTAGGGTGGTCATTTTTTTAAATGTGGTGATTGTAACATGAGAGTGATCATAGCAGCTTCTGTGTGAATTTATTATTTATTATTGTGCCAACTGCAAAGTAGAGGTCAGGATGCCAGAGACAGGGACAGGAGGGAATCCCTTCTGACAAGAGGAAGAGGGAATTCTCTTCAGTCAGGCTAAAAGGTAATAGCAAAAATAAAGAAGGCAAAGCTACAGATTATCTCTGATAGCTGCTTCTGGACTTCTGAAGTAGAGTCAAATGAAAGTAGAGTCTGCGGTGGAAATACAAACAAACTCAAGATTTATACGAGAAGGAGCAACCCTGCCATGACACGCTGTCCACCATCCTCTCCTTCAAGAGGAGGAGTGGGAGGTTCAAAGGTTATCATCCTATTTATGCTAATTGAGTTTGAGCTAAGCTCTTCCCAAGGAAAAAAGCCTCTTATTGAATTAGTTATTCAGTTCTGCGGGGTGCAAGTGGAATGGCTGTAACACTGTCTTAGAGTCTGTTGGAGTGGCCTGTGAAGAGTACATCTGAAAGATTTCTCTTCATTAAAGCATCCCTCAGATGCAGAGCAACACGAAGACCTGAGAGACTTGTGTGCCTTTTGCTATTTGTCCGTCTTCAAAAGGGGCCAAACATGTTCAGGTACACAGCACCCTGGCAGGTCCTCTGCTTGTCCATGGAGCAGGGTTTGAGGGTAAGAATTATTTATTTTCACAATGTTAAACATTTATAATTAAATAATTTGTAATTGTATGAATGTGCTGTGAAGGGGAGGTAATATTAGAGCTACACAGAAAATTAAGGATCTGTAGGGATGTGTCTTGTTTGTTCCTTCCCTGCCTGTTTCTAAATTGCTGTAACTTGAGGGACCAAGTCAGAAGTTTTATGAAAACATGCTGTGTATGTTTATGTGTCTCATTTGTATTCATACATCAAACATACATCACTGTTTACCTCTATGTAGGAAAATATTGTTAATATTTTTCATTTTCATAGGCCCTTCCATCCTTAAGCTTTTGAAAGATTTATAAAGATGGATAAATTAATTAAACCTCATAGGAGTCTTAGGAGACACATGTTAACGTAGGATTGCAGTCTGGATAAATTAAGTATTTTATTCAGGGCCATGCAGCAACTTGGGAGCAGATAGGAGAATGAAATCTAGAACTTCTGATTCTAAGTCACTCTAGTTGGTTAATAATTGTTGTCTTCTAAATTGTTTTTTTTTTTTAAAAACCAATCTTTAGTGTTGAGGATTCATGAAAGTACCATTAAGTGTAGCAGTAGAACAACTATGGTCAACATTGACATCTGAAAAGTGTAACCTTAAATTAATTTGGCTGTCATTATTTGTACGCCTGTTCTTGCACTACATGGTAGTATTCTTTTCCATGAAACCAGTCTACTAGTCTCTGATGGCATTTAATATGAAAGAGTTACTTTGCAATTCAAAAATACCTATTGCATTTCCTGGTTCTTCTGATTTTATCACAACTCTTGAAATACTTGGTGTGGGTCTTCTTTCCAAAAGTTCCAAATGCAGAAAAACCTTTAAACTTTGAAAAAAAGTTTATAGGGTCAAAAGTTGCAACAAAATACTGGAAATTATGATTTCTTAAAAATGTCTCCTGATCTGTGTTTTTCTGTCTCCCTGCTTAACAGAGGCAAATCAAAATTAAAATGTTATTTACACCATTTTATTCTGACATCTGGCAAGTCTTGTATCTCACTAGCTTTTATGATTTTTGAAGATGGATTTTTTTTGTATCAATCTCTCTAGAAAGTGCATAGTTAAAAACAGAATGAGCAAGACCTATGAATACCTATATGAGGACAGTCTGCATTTGTTGCTAAGTCCATTTTGACTATTCCCTTTCTAATCCTTTTATCTTAAAGGATCCAACTATACAGATTGTCTAGATCACTTATCAGTCATTATGTAATCTTCTTTGGGATGGAGGTGGGATTTTGTGCTGTAAAAAGGATAGCCCAGGGCTTCCAAATGGTTGGTATTTCTGCAGATTTTCCCCCTGCAGCAGGTTCTTAGCTGGCTCTGGGGTCTCTTTCAGCAGAGACACTAGTTTCACAGCTATTCCTTACTATATCAGTAAAGCTTACTTCTGGATAATTATGAATGTGCAATGTATGCCTTTCAAAATTAGCAGTTATCTAACTATAATTTCTGCAGAAGTTTGTCCCTTCCTTTTCCCCCTAGTATCTTAAGCATCATTGAGAAAAAAAATGCAGAAGGTCCATTAAGTGCTTTTTTTGTCTTGTTTGTATTTTAAGATAGCTCCACAGTCATAAGTTACAGCATATCTGAGACACCCAATGTATTACCAGAAGCTATAGATGAAAATAAAATTTGGCCATGTGTCCTGTGGGTCCCTGAAGGCATGGCATTCTTCATTGAATTTTATGCTGTACAGAGCTGTTCAAGTACTAGAGGAATGATAATACATTTTGGATGTTTGTATCCAAATGCATTAAGGTGTCAGAAAGCAGAATGCCAGCTGCCAGCATTGGCTGCAGTTCAATCTCTGGGCTTCAGTTCAGAGTATTGCCTGAGCCAAAAATTAAATAGGCTGCCTGGGGAACGCTCATATCAAATGAAATCAAGTGCGTACTTGCTGTCAAAAAAAGGTAAAAGATTAAATGCATTTACTGTCGTTGCAGTGCAATATTGTGGTTGTGATACCAGCTCAGATAGGAATATGTGTATTTCTGTTCTAATTTAAATTCCTCAGGAGGATGGGCACTTCATTGAAATGATGAAGTGATGCTTTCAATGATACTCTGAGCTCTCTTTCTATAATTGTTTACTCAAAGTCAGCAAGAGATGGCTTCTCCCAAAAAAAGTGATACTGCATCCCTATATGGATGAAGTAATGCCTGCTATGACTGTGCCAGGCTATGAAATCATAGCCTGCTGTCTGCATACCAGCCATTCATTACACATGTGCATGGACTACTATCCAGGATCAGGGTTATGTAGAGTTGTGCTAAGAAAGTCTGAATTCCACAGGATTTTCTCTGGGTAATGCTGGAATGGTTTAAAACTTCAAGTGTGGCAACAGTGTAGAAGATGTCCATAGCCCCCCATGCACAAATCTGCCCTCTAAGGTTTTTAAAATAAACAGTGCAGTTTAATATAAATATTTGTATTTGTTACTTATTTGCATTTCTCTATTGTGGTGGGTTAATCTAGTCAAGCCAGTGATAAGTTTCACATTACCTTTTGCCTAAGCAGGCACTGTTGAACATTAATATTTATTAAATCATATTAATTAGACAGCTGATGAAAGCATACTGTTGACCTTGCTGGAGGAAGGCTGCAGTACTTCTTCTCTCTTAGGCCCAACCATTTAGCATTTCACTTGGAAGACTGTCCAGCTCACTATTTGTGATCAGCATTCAAGCTTACAGCCTGCTTCTGCTGAAGTCCACAGCAAAACTCTCCTTGATTTAGACTAGTGCAGGGTTGGGTGTATCAAGATAATGTGACAGTAGTTTGAAGGTAATATTTATAGTGATCCCAAAAGTGGAAAAGTTCTGCCAAAACATTATTGCTGGGGGCTTTGGAGTTAGCATAGCTATGATTAGGGAAGAGGCAGGGCCACCTCTAGTCTCCTAGTACATAGCAAAACTGTTCTGAGGCCTCATTAGGGGCACATCCAGGCACTGCAGCAGTACTGGTAATTTGTTTTAATGAATGCTGCTCATTTAAAAAGCTGTAATTTGTGCAAGGCCCTTAGGAAGTAAGGAGGAACTGCTGGAACATAAATAACCTAAAGCAGAGTCACAGTCTTTCCAGGTGTGTGACTAAAGGGTATCATAAGCCTTACAAGAAACAAATAAAGGCTGTAAATCATCAGAGTTCTGCAGTTGCTCCATTGAGTTTGGCATTCTGATTTTTACTGATCTGTTGAGACTGTATGATTGCACTGAATTATTTTGAATTAGATCAGGAAAAAAGACCAGAAAGATCTTAACAGTAAAAGTAGATGTGATCCTTCAGTATTGTTGAGGTGCATTTGGCTGGGCTGAGTGGTGCTTTTCTTTTACACATACATCTGTTAGTCCTAGCATCTCTAGATTTTCGTATTTGTCATGTTATGTGATAAAGGCAAGATCTGGAAGAAATGCTGATTATTATTACATGCAAATAATAAGTTTCTAGCTGGTGGTTCCCAGATTCAAGCTACCACATATTAACTATGGCACTGAAAGCCAATGCACTTTCATACTTAACCAAAAGTGTCCTTAGTATGTCTCCAGTGATTCATATGAATCAACTCATGGCTGCTTCTCTTCAGACTAAAGAGCTGATTGAATTTCCTGACGTTTTTCAGGCAGGAGAAGCTTGCACATGGTATCTAACATAACTCTCCAGCCCTTTTAAGAACCTGTGTTCCCAGGCAGATAAATAGCACTGCACAGTGAAAAACAACTCTCTTGTCTTATAACTGAAGTGGTGTTTTCAGACTGGTAATTTGTCTCGATAGCAAGTAAATACAAAAGCATCCTGCAAGGAGCTGACTTGCACTTAACATAATGCAGCAGCAGCAGCAGCAGACTCCAGTTGCATAGACTTGGATCACATACTGGCTATCCTCCTCTAATCTTAACAGGTCCTATCAAAGAACCTCACTGTCCTATAAGGTAAATAGAAGTATTAGCCACAAATGCCCACCATAGCTGGATAGTACTTGGTTGCAAATAAGTGGTTGTATTCTCTCTATACTGTCACTTTCTTGGGAAAATGTTGGAAAATGAGGATTTTGCTGAAAATCAGAGTTCATATGGCTGAAGGATCATAGAAGAATTTTTAAAGAATTTTCAAAAGTAAAGAAAATATTCTAGCTTACTGAAGGATCATAGAACAATTTTTAAAGGGTAGCTATCTAATGATCTAGAAGAATTTTAAAAGAATTTTCAAAAGTAAAGAAAATATTCTAGCTTCTTCTAGTATCAGAGAAAAGCTTGGGAAAAAAGACTCACTGCTAAGAACTTAAAAACATAAGGAAAATAAAAAGGGCTATATAGCCACATTTTTGTGCTGGCAATTCTTGGCTTCCTGGGACTTTAATAATGACATCTGAGCAAATGGGATTATTTTTATTGCTCTATTATTAGGGAGCTTTAGTTCCATCAAGTGCCAGCAATACCAGTTTGTGTGCATTGTTATAGTAACCTGTGTCATTTCATCTCTCCTGTTGCTAGTCATACTGCTGCACACTACACTTAAAGCACTTCTAGGTTGTTGTTGTTCTTACGTGATGCCCTTCTGCCTTTTGAAAGTGTTTCCAGTTCTCTTCAACTTGTTTTTCCCTTCTTAGTTTTCAGTCTTTTAATGCAGACCCAGTGGAACACAGGTCTGCTCTCGCTGCCCTTTTTTTGTCATATGACTGAGAGACTGGAGATTGCTGAAGAAAAGAATGAGATAAAATGGGGAAAGGAGTGGTGATACCACCAGATTGCCTGACTTGTAAGCAGAAGCTGTCCAGCAGAAGTGTCTTAATCTGTTTGGAGCTGTCCACCATGTTCACGGTCCTTGTTCAGTGAGAAAGACTTTCAGAGCCCCTTCTCAAGTTACATTTCAGCTGCTGTGTACCTGCATTGCTCTTTTCAGGCACTAAATTAAAAATTCTGATTATATGTTCATAAATTTATTGTAGGCCATTTTGGTACAAATTCTAAATAATTAAAACTTGTCTTCAGTTCCCATTAGAATATCATTGCACATTTTGTGCTGGGAAAGCATACATGGGTATAAATAATAAAACACTGAGCTTTTGCTGAAGTCAATTTTGAATCATAATTCCTGGAAAAAGAACTTGTCCAAGCCATGGCAATCATCAGGGGAAAAAGTTCTTGAGCAAAGTCACAGTAAAATATGTCATTAATCATAACCCACCCACATCTAGGCATCATACCACCAGACACTTCACTGGAGGAAGGAACAGTACTGTTGATATTCATGACTCACTATATTCATGGGTTATAAGGTCTAAATCATCAGCTGTGATCCCAGTATGACTCGCATTGTGACATAAACTAGTGGATTTCCCCAAATTGATTTTTGTTTGGATTACAGCTTATCTTTTAGAAAAACATCCAGTTTTGATTCCACATGTCTTATAAGGCAGCATTAATTACAGCCCTTAATAAACTGTTCCATTCATTAATTATAATTATTGCTAAGATAGTCCTGTTAGAAAATAGGCATTATTTTACTAATGGTCTCCCTGAACACTCCCCAGTGCAATCAGGAATGTCTTGTGCTCCTTCCTCCCTCCTCTGAGTGATAGGCTTTGTCTGAGGATTGCAGAGTGATTGGGAGATTTTTTTGTTTGTTTTTTTGGCTTGCATAACCTGTGAGGTTGGAAGAAGCTCAGGCTGATGGCTTTAATTACAGTCTGTCTTAACTATCCAGAAAACCTTGCCACTCTCTTCCTTCAAGTCTTACCCTTGTGATGCCAGCACACACCTGTGGCTGAGAAGAGTAATGTTGATGGCATGTGCATGATCTCCACTTTTCATTCATGCTTTCATCTTCTTGTCACCTGATATTGCAGCCTGCCTTCATGTGTCCACCTCTTTGCTAAGCTCTCATTGGAGGTTATGACCAGGTTACTATTGCTGTTTTAAAACTAGGATATAATCTAGGACATTGAGGTCCCCATCTGAGCTGTGCTGAGAGCTTCTGAGCATTAATCAGCTTTCCTGATGAAATGGCCAAGGTGAAGTGCCTTGGTTAAGAGTTCTTTTCACAGTTTCAGTATAGTACTTACATTACAGTTTCCACTACAAAACTGGCATGTGCCCTGACATCAGACACATGCAGACTCGGGGTTGGAGAAGGACCACTGGCAGCCACCCACAGAGTTCCAACATGAAGCCAGGATCCATGTGGACTCCAGCCTGTGTTACTGGGCCCAGAAGGATGCTTCTCCCAAACCCAGTAATGAGGTGTCTGTGCATGAACCAGGGTGGTCATGGGGGATGCAACGCAGAGGTGTGAGTCTGGGTGAGCTCTGCTTTGAAGACATGTCCTTAATTATGCTGCAGGTTTGGGCGGTGCTTCTGTAATAGTTGTCGAATCATCTCAGAAAGCTATGATCTTTCTTTATCCTTTTTGAGACACTAATTGTAAGAAGAGACGTTGGTGCTAAGGCTCTGATAAGCACATTAGCCATGTTGTTACTTAGTTGCTGAGATGTTCACAATTCCTTAATTGAAGCTGTTTATTTCCTTTGGGTAATTTCTGTTTAGCTGACTTACTCAGCAATGCTCTGTCCACGTGTTACATGAAATTATCAGCTGACATAATACAAAATAGTGCTTTATGCATCTTTGTACAGAGTACAAAGTCAGAAACTGTAGCAAAGTGTGATGGCTTCCACTGAGCAGAATACCAGCATCCTATGCAGGATGTTTCTGGGTAAAAAAAGAAGAGCTTTTCCATGCCCTCATAGAATAACACTGAAGTCCTGCTTGTGTTCTGCCTCGGTCAAGTTGAATTATCCTTTTGCAAGCTGGGTATTTTCCCTTGTAGTCAACAATGTGAATAATTATGGTCCTTGATTAGGGGAAATGTCAGCCTTTTGACTGTAGCATAAGTGTTTTAGATTCAACAATCAGCAAACTCTTGAAGTAGTCTTGGTAACTTGCTTACACAGGTTGTGATGAAAATTACACTTTACTCCTTTTTTTTTTTCAGAGTCTGAGATTTGTAAGCACTGGACATCAAGTTAGTGATTGAATTGGCCTTCTAGTGTATATTTTATTTTTCCTCTTAGTAGGACACTGACAACCCCAAATTTGCCATTTGTTGAATACTTGAAATTTAGCACTCAGATCTGAGTGTATACACCTCAGTAGTGTCTATATCTGTCTGTCCCAGAAACAGGAGTCAGGAGCCAGTTCTGGGACATTCACTTTGAGCATCAGTATTCCAGCATTTTTCTTTTAAAGGCCTGGTCTGTAGTATTTGTGGTTCCTAAAAAAAAAAAGAGCTCTGCTTTCAGTACATTGGAGCTGGTCCAGGTCTCTGCTGTTGTCCACGTGCAAACTGCTGCTCACCATTCCAGAAGAGAGGCTGATTCCCACGTTCATCCCACTTGCAAACAGTAAAACAACTTGTTTTTTCTTCAAGTGGCTTTTTTTGCAGCAACTGACTTCTTTATGGTACACTTGTATCCTTGTATTCCCAGAATTTTCAAAGTTCATGGTGACTCTGAAGTGGTGCTGTGATTGTGAGTTTAATTTTATTTACCTTTTAATACTGCTAAGAGGATTTCTTTTTTCACCTGTGATGTAAGAAATGTTAAATGCCATCTGATGAAAATACATTTGTTATTTATAGGTAAATCCAATTATTTAGTTAATGGATCTTAAAAATAGCTATAAGAAGCGGTCATTCATATATTTGTGAACAACTGATTGCTATTTCCCTCCTGAAAAACATCCATTCTGATTGATTTGTGAGTATTCAGCTTTGTGAAAGGAAAGCCAGACCTGTTAGCATAGCTTTATCTTGCATGTCACAGAGAACAGACAAATCAGTGCTTATTGAGCCACCCTGTAATTGCATTAGTCTGTAAACTTCTGGTGGCCTGGTTTCCTCTCTTATTAAACAGAATGAGAAGGGTTGGAGACATGCTTGGATACTTGCACTTGTAGATTAGACATTTCCTTTTTTGGAGGTCAGCTTTAATGGCTTGGGGTTTTTTTCCTTAAAAACGAGACGTGGTTTTGGTTTGGTGTTATTTTTTGTTCTGCCAGAAAACTGTAGTGCATTATGCAAAAATGTTCATTTGTTCTAAGCTAAGATTATTTATAGGTCAGAGTTCTCACATGATGACTACTGCCAGCTTTAGGTCCTCATAAGGAATACAAATTCAGTTTTGAGACTAGCTGTTGTATTTCTTTTTCTAGTTGCGATAACTGATTTAGATCCCTGTCTCATTTGGAACATGTCAGTTTTGATAAATAATATTCACCTCATAAAACTCTCCTGTCTGTCACTTTGTGAGTTACAAAGTACATAAAAAGAAACATAAAATACATTTTTATCTTCCTCACAAAAGTTATTTTTGAACACCGATTTCTTGTTAACCTGTCAGTCAGAAAGGGAAACCACCAAACAAACATGTCAGTCAGAGCAGGGAGGGGGTAGGGGGCAGGCAGGGATTGCTGCAATGCTTTTGTTGTGGGAAAATCGGCTTGAAATTTCTCCCAGCATCCTGAGTTTCTGTGCTCTCTTGTATTAAAACCAGAGAAGCCAGATGGGGACAATAAAGTTAAGACAGGTGCTTCAGTATTTTTAGGAGCCTACAGCCAGGGGAAGGAGTTTTTAGTGGGAAGCCACAGGCACGCATGGCTGCTTCAGCTGAGAGCTGGCCCGTCGCTTCCCCCCAGCCCTTTGGCTGCTCCCAAGAAACTAAACAGCCAAGGTTTGTCCCAAATCTGCTGTGCCACCAGAGAAACCTGTTCAGACCAGAGCTAGACAAACACCAAACAGCTTGTACTCCAAACCTTAGGCATTCAGTCTATAAGTAATTACAGTTCCAGTCCTTTCACAGTATGTATTAATAATGCAAGATAAATCTTGATGTTAACTGTTTCCAGCAAGCTAAAACCCTGATTACTACCCAGTCGTTCAAACAAGCAGCAGAAATAAAAGTGAAGCTGATACAAGGTCTAATGCTGTGATCATGGAAAGGCAGATGGTGTTCTTGGGGTACCCACTGTTGCCCTTTTCTAAGGATTCCTGTTCAGCTGTGGAAGGAAGAAGGATCAATACAAAACCTAAAACAAGGACTGATTGCAGTGTGAATGTTTATTTTGGTGGACAAAGGACAACTGTCATAAGGAATTTATCACCAGCCCTACACTGTTTTTTACTGACAAGCCATCCTTGCCCTTCCTATGGTTGTGTGAAGAAGGGTTGTCTGTGAGGGAGGACAAATGGACAAATTTGTCAGAAATTCATGCTAGAATAACAATCTTAGAATGGGAGACCACCTGTTGGTGTGTGACCACCCTGTTGGTGGCTGCCTTTCAGTTGGTAATGCTCCACAAGTAATTCACAGTGGTAATCTACCTCTTCCTCCCAGAGTTTGAAGCTGCTCTGCACTTCCTCTGAAGCATGTTAGAGTTTTGTGTGACATTTTGGGCCAGTTTATGCCATATATTGTGGGAATGGACAATACACTGGGGGGAGAGGAGTGTTGTCACAGAACCATTCACCAGCAGGTCCCAGGTAAAATCTCAGAGCCTTTACAGCGTCTTGGGTACAGTGTCACACTAAGGCATTAATGCCCTGGCATCTAATTCACAAGTTTTGTCATGAGTCAAATATTTGACATGCTGCTTAATGCTTGTTATTTTTTCAAGTATTTTCCCAGTGTTAGGTTGTCCCGATTTGATGACTGCCTTAACAGCTGAATGTCCTTGGCTTTGTAAAATGGACTAGAAGGGTGATATGCTGCAGAAATATTTTTTAAAAATATTAAGAGTACTCTGTGAAATTAAGGTAATTTCCTGGGACATCGTGAAACATCTAGGTGCTTAGAGTGTGGTTAGAGGTGTTTGTATGGTAGGACTAGAAATATGCAAGGTGTTGTTCTGCCCATCATCCCTGAAAGAATGACAAAATGGCTTTATGGATTTCTTCTTGCCTGCACTTTCCAGATTGCATACTTTAATATATGAAATTGCAGTACCGTCCCATGTTTCTCCTGCTGCCTCTGTGCAATTTTTCATACAGATGTATAGGCTGGGAAGACGCTTTGATCTGGGCAGCCTTTCTTTGGCTTAGAATTTGCCATGAGATAGCATGTGCATAGATTTATATGCATTAAGCTCAGCATAAAGTCATTCTCTGGCCTCACCGAGTTACCACAGTGGGAACTGCTTCCTGTCTGTCTCTCTCTAGACATGTCTCTCTCTCTCTGTGGAGACAGATAGATAGATAGATAGATAGATAGATAGATAGATAGATAGATAGATAGATAGATAGATATGTATGCCAGAAAGAGGAAGGAACAAGCTCTTTCTACATGCAGGTTTGATTACTGCAATTCCCAAGTGTTTACTGCAGCAGAGAGCCTCTCACTGCTCCTCCAGGCAGCGGTCGACAGGGGACACAGGCTAGAACAACATTTGCAATTGCTTTCCAAAACCCTGCATTCTTGTCATTGTTAGAGCCCTAATTTGCTGAGCAGTTGACTTGAGCCCAGGAAATCATTATGGGTTGATTTTATTGTTGCTATTTTTATAATAGGAGGAGGGAATTAAAAACAAATGCCTCAATGGTGTTGTTTGACTAGAGTGAGAGACTGATCTGTAAATGCCTGGAAAAAGCCAGGCAGGAGGACTGCTAGGCAGTTGATGAGCTGTGTTTCAGCATTATGTTCCACAGGGATCCATACGCAGAACTTCAGTGGAAGTGAACTTGGGCAGAGGCAGGGTGAATGGGCTCAAACCACTTGTTGCTATTACAAGATGCTACATGGAAGGAATGTTGCTTGATGCATTTAGCACGACCTTTTTCATCAAGGTGCTAGTAGGTGGTGGCTAGAAGAAGCCAGAGGACGAAGAGGAACAGCTGGCACTGAAGAGAAAGCTTGAAGAAAACAAGTGATCAGTAAAAGGAAGGGAAAACATTCTGGGAAAAAACTCAGGAAAGAGACGTTTCAGACACACAAGTTAACATAGGTAATCATAATTCCAAGTTCTTCAGTCTCTAAGAGGCAGCAGCTGCTGTTTGTCTCTCAGCAGTGATGGAGCAAAGAAGGCCTCTGGCAGATGTCCCCCCATGGAGCATCTATGGTACTCAAGGCTGGCCAAGAGGAAGCTCCTCTTAAGCGACAGAAATGATGAGAGGCCTCATGTCAGTGATTGTTGTCTCAGGGTCTGCCACACAGTTGGCAAGTGGTGAACCTCTTCATTATTCTGACTTGAAGGCGTAGCTTACATGCAGATGGGGCAGAGCACTTGGAGGGTGGGGTCCAGCAGCCAGGGAGCCACTGTGTGTCTTCTCATCTACTGCTTCAAGCAGCATAGAGTGCCACAACTGCATCTTCTTCGTCTGGCAAGCTGACGTAATGAGCATTAGCAATATATAGAGAGCTTCATAATGGACATTGTGTGCGCACAAGGTGTGTTCACACTATATTTACAGCTGCTGCAATGTCCTTTTGTCTTGGCAAAAGATGTGGGCAAGTCTTAGTGTGAAGGAAAATAAGCCCTGGGGGATAAAAAAGAAAATAAAAAGGAGATAAACAGTCGCTCCAGGTAATTCTGAGATTAGTAAACTATCAACCAATAGCACAGTATTTGTATAGTAAGATTTGAGGTCTGTCAATACTTAACAGTTGCACTGTCTGTGTACAGTGCCTAACTCATATGTTGAAGCTCTAATGACAAGAAACTGACAAATATGGCAACACTGCCCAGTAGGCTGTCAGCAACAGTCCTAAAGGCTCTCTATTTCACACAAGAATACAGGTTTACAGAGAGGTCTTTACCATCAGTTCTTAAATGAGGAGAAATAAATTGGCAGGAGGATAATTTTTTTTAAAAAATGAAAATAGTTTCATTAAGAAATCTTTTAACATTCTTATCAGTAAAAATAGGCTTTTCCACATATCCTATGCATTAATCAGTTATCACACAAAAGATCTGTGGCCCACTGTTTAAAAATGTTTTGGTATTATACAAGTTTTATTCAGATTGATATTTCCTTTAAAGTGCCCATGAGTTTCACAGTCTCAGACAGACTTCAGGATTAGGTATGTGCAAACATTGTATGCACATGTGTTGATTTTCAGACTGCCTTACCTTTTCTTCCTTTTTTGTGAACTTGAGCATCTGTGTTGTCCTAGGACAAGTTGTGTTTCTTGGGAATGTCCTGTATTTATGAGAGTTTTCTGCCTCACTATGGTAAATCTCCTTCAGCATTCTTCTCCACGTCCCCTTCCAAAATGTGAAAGACAGTTCAAATGTTTCCAACCCAGCATTTTTTAAGTAAAAAAATATTGTTGCATCAGGAGGAATATGCTTATAGTGGGACATTGTTCTTTTTTCAGTACATTTACTGTCAGCAAGCTCATTCCTGTTCTCTCCTATTTAGCTTTATAGTTGAATGAATCTCGTGTCTCAGAAAGCAGTGAAATTTCAGGGGGGTCCTGAATTTCAGGGGAATTCATGTTGTTGTATCGCATTTCGCTTTCTGAGAGAGAAATTAATTATTATTAATTCTTCAATTGTTTACTTAAAGAATGAGCTAAGTTTTAATACTGAATTTGTAGGATATTATGCTGCAATTATTTCTACAGTTCTTTGCACATTGCCATCAATTCAGCGAAGCTTAGCTTTATAGCAGGGAGCATTAGAGGAAATTTATAATGGCTTGGAAGATAAGCCAGTGCCTTGACACAAGTTTATCAGTAACACGCTGCTAGAAAAATTTAAGTAATTGCCTCTAAATGCTAGAAAATCTCTGAATTAGGGAATGCATGCTTGTGTTTCTTTTGTAGTTAAAGATGCCTTAGCATTTCCTGAAATGTTGTTGCTCATTTGATTAAGCATCACAGTTCTTATCCTCATTTGTGTTAAGTCCTGCTGGATGGCATAATTCTGTGTTGGTGATAGATGTATGTCAGAGACTTAAGCTGTGACCAGTAGACATCTTCCTTGTGTTTACCTTTCCCACATCCTTCTGGAAGTCGTAGGAAAGCACGGATATAGATTTCTTGAAGGTTTTTATGAAATGAGCTTAAGCTGTGTTTTTAGACCAGAAGTGGTCTGCCTGCCTGTGTTCAGCAGTTCTTCAAGGAAAATGCAAAGCTCTGGTGAAGTTTAGCCTCAGAAGTTGCTGCCTGTCACAGGAGAAACTTAACATCAGTTGGCCAGTGAGCATTGTCGTGGTGCTATGCAGAATTCCCTCTGAACACTTTGCTGGTGCTGGATGATGGTGAAGGGCAGGAGGTTCAGGGTTTGGGGTAAGAGGGAGAAAGTCAGGGGAAAAAAATCTGTAGGGTCTTTTCCCTGACAAAAAGTAATTTTATTGCTGCTACTGTTGTGGCATGAAGAGAGCTACCCTATTAAGAAGAAAACAAAACAGCTACCCTATTAATGAAACCAATTAATTGTTAGAGAACAAAGTTGGGTGTGTTTTGACCAATTTGCCAGTATTAAGTGTAGAAGAAATAACAGCTGAGCAATTACAGCAAAAGAAGCATTAAATGCAACTTGAAATACATACACCTTTTTTAAGTTTGGGGATGTTTGACATTTTGTAGTATTAATCTTGGTTTGCAATAGATTGGTCATAATCAATTTATGTTGATAAGCTTCTGTGCTTCTTACTGGTCTCCTTGTAGGTAGAGGGCAGATCACAGTGGGTGCTGTTGTTGCAAATAAGTGTTTGGGTTTTCTCTAGACTGCTGAACTTTCTCCTTTTTAATTTTCTATATATGTGTTTAGGTAAAGTACTGTGTCTTTTCAAAGCTGCAGCAACTCTGCATCTAGAAGAACACCATATGGGAGAAAGTTTGACTACATGAAAGAAATTATGCTTCCCATAACTCTGAACATTCCACTCTGTTTTGCCAGTGCAGGACATGCAACTTTGCAAGATGGCACCAGAGTTAAAAAGCTTTAGATTTTGGCTGAATTAATAGAAATGAACAAGCACAACTCCAGCTTGCAAGACTGGGAGTCTGGGAGTTACTGAAACACATTGGTCTGTTTTAAAACAAACATTTTTCTATCAGCTGTTTCAAAATTCCTGAGGATCTTTGTTTCCAGCCACCTTATCTAAACAAATCAAAACAAACACTGTGCACAGGTTCCTTGCTACCACAATAAACTGCTTGTTTTAACTGGGGTGGTTGTGGACTGGTTTGGTTTGGGCAGTTTTCCTTGTCTTTTGTGTTTGCCTGAGAAACAGCCTCAGCATGTGGAATGACAGGTCATATGAAGTGCTAACAACATTTAAAATCATTCCAGAGGAAGCTTCTTCTGTGTTTAGGGAGAGGCAAGAGCCTGCACAGGACCATGGCCATCGGGCAGCTGATAGAAACTGCTCAGTTACACTTTTGTGTCCCCACATGCAGCACAGAGCAGCTAAAGAAGGCTTTTAGAAGCGCAGACTGGCTTCCTACTCCTACTGTGATGTGTAGGTCAGGCCAGCAGGGCTATCTCCCCTTGAAGACTAAGGAGGCACTCATTTGCTTGTATGCCCCTCCAGTGAGAGATGTTTAAGTAAGCTTTAGACTTTTAAACCTCAGAAGAGTGAAGAGTTTACTGTGAAGTGACTGTGGTACATGGCTACAGGAATCACACTGGGTGTTGGCAGTGGTCACACGTGATGTCACAGGTTGTGGAGTTTTCCTCCACTTCATACCCACAACAAAAGGGTGTAGGTAAGACAGTGCTTTTGAGAGGTACTGAAAAAGTGGAGAGACAAGAGAAAGTCTTTCCCCCTTTAAGGGGCTTGCAGCAAACTTAAGTAATTTTTCATTTCAGATTCCTTGTTTGTGTGTGAGAGCAGGTAAGGAGCTCCTAAAATATTAACTGTCAGTATCTGAAGAAAAGAAGTGGGATGCTGTATGACCTTTCTTACTTGTTTTCTCCTGCCCTCATCTTTTCATGACATTCTCAGCTGATTAGCATTTATTGCTCCATCTCTGGTAATTTTGACAAGGTATTTTATGTTTGCTGTGCAGGGGGTAGTAAATATGCCATGGTGCCACATTTTTTCTGAATGGAGAATGCCCCCAAAGCCCCACTTTCCAGAGCAGTCAAGTGTGAACATATCATTTAAGAAGTTTTATCTGTTCAGCACGGAAATATGAATGAAGACCAGTTTTAGCATTGGACATGAATTTCAATCCAAATGGGATGAAGAGAGGGCCTCCAGGTATTCTTTGGGTTGGGTTGATCACAAACTCTAAGTTTTCACCAGGGTTAAAGGTTTCCTACTTATGTTACCTAACCCAGCAGCCAGTGTGAGTGGACATTCATGTAAGTACAAGTACACATTGCTGGCATTTTTTCCCAAAGAAGCTGTAGTCTTTTTTGTCGTAAGAAGACATAGCCCTGACAGTTAGCAACAACAGATCTTGGCACTGGACCCCGTCCCCTGTGAAAGTGGGCAGCAAAACGCAACTGCATAGCACCTCCTCACTGCAAAATGCAAAGCACTAGTGAAATGTAAGAGCCCTCTGCTCTCCCCTCAAGGTTTAGTGTGACAATTTCCTATTGGAATTTATTTTAGTGGCCGTCCTTGGGTAATTCATGCTGAGCAGTTATTCTCCTGCTGCTACAGCAGCAGTGAAGACTGTCTGCAATGCGAGTTTCAGTGAAGCTCAGGTGGAGGGTACTCTCTGGAAAGGAGTGGTTTGAGGTGCGAGTGTGTTGTTTGTACCACCTGTCTCAGAAACTGGTTTTATTTCTGTCTCATACTGGTTGTCTCATATGTTCTTCTTTGTAAGAACAGGAGGCCTGGCTATAGTGCCATGGGAAGTTGAACTGACAGAGCCAATTTGTACTCATAAAATAAATAAAACTGGCCTTTCGGTTTGAAGTGTGCAATTTCCTTGGAAGGAGGAGGAGGAACAATTAAGATTGCTCACCAGATTAAATTCTTTGTAAGTGCTTGTTTTCAAATAGCCCCTTAAACATAAGGAAATATCCAAGAAAACTATTTATTTTTTAAAAGTTTTTGTTGCAAAAAGGAATTCTGTCAGATTGCATTCCCTTGCTGCTATGAGCTGTCTCTGCTAAAGATTGAAAATTAGCTTGTGAGGAAGCATGCTTGGACTGGCATCTGCTGGGCACCTGCTCAGGAATCTGCCTCCCCTGTCATGAGATCTGCTCCCTGCTTCTCTTCATCCTGCTGGAACCATGCAGTTAGATCAGAAATGTTTTACCTGAAGAGAAGACTGGGGAATGGAGCAAGTCACTTAAAAGCGAAAAAACACCAAACCAGTGGGTGACAGGCTGGCATTAACAGCCATACCATATGCCCCGTATCTTTGTTGTTTTACTCTGGCCCCTTGCACAGGATGCCCTCAGGTGTTCACCTTCCATAATTAATCCTTCACTGGTTTGGTAAGGATAGATTTTTAGAGGAAGTATTAAAAATGAGAATGAGATCCTTAAAATGTTTAGTGAACCTGAGCAGTTGTAGGCTTAAGTGCCAGTTTTGCTTCAATCATACAGCCTTGTGGGGCACTCTTCATTTTACAGTCCCAGATAGAGATGTCTGTGGAGATTATAGCTTAAAAATAATGTGCAGATATAGTGGCTCTGGGCCCATCAGACCTGCGTGCAGTTTTGCTGTCACACAGAGGACAGGAATAACACTTCCTCCAGTGAGGTATGTTGATACAGAAGGAGATAAGGGAAGAGCTCTGATACTTGCTTGTTCTTTGGAATTGCACATCTTGTATTTAATAGTCATGTAAGGATGCTGTGCCAGTCCAACAGACTCAGAAAGTCAGGTAGGGTATTTACTCCCTGAACAGGAAGGAAATGCACAAGAGGATTTGTTTGGTTTATGTTAAGCTTGTGTATACTTTCCAGAAAGAAGAACGCCTTTTTTTCCTCAACCCCCCCCAACTTTTTTTTTTTTCTTCCCCTTTTTCTCCCTTTTCCCATATGTTAAAAGAGCAGAATTAGTTGTTTATAAGACTGTAGCAATGACCCTGTCGTTCAAGTCTTGCTGTTACCTCCATTGTGGGGAGGTGTTTGGGCTGATAAGCATCTGTGGCCTGAGGTAGCTGAAAGGGATTGTGAATGCTGTAATTTTGTTACTACTTAATTAGGAGATATAACACTGCAGATCACTAGTTCTGCCACATTTTTAAAGCATTTTGTTGAAGGAAAATTATAATTTGAAAACTCCTGCTGAAATGTGGGATGGCCTCTCCCAGGAACATAGCATAGGCTGTGCCCTACATTCAGTGCCTCACGGTGCATTGTGAAGGTTCGCAGAGCAGGGCTGTTTCAGCTTAAAGAAGTCTCCCAAAGTGAAGGCCCTGGCAGGGAACACAGTGCCACCTACATTTTTTTTTTTTTTTTGCACTGGTTGAGCTCTTGTTTTACACACCTCATGTGCCTTCAAACGTGGCCTCTTGGCACGTGTGGAGCAGTCTTGTGGCCATTCAGCACCAGCGTTCCATATGCTGCAGGCCTGAGGATCCTCAGATCCGCAGAAAAAAATAGGAGTTGCCTGCTTATGCTAACATTGCATACACACAGATTTAGACATGAAACCCAGAATGTTTGGGTATAATGTGCATTTGTGCTGCAAATTTGGAAGATTAGGGTCTGAAGCAGGTAAATCACTTTGTAAGTGTCCTTTTTTCCCCCTGATACTGAGGCCCGCACTCTATCTTTTGTAATCTTGCCCTTGATGTCTCTAGAAGATAATAATTATTGGTTGTTCAGCAGATCTCTGATACTAGTGCAGATTCTTTATCAGAGAAAAACATTTTAGTCTTTGTAGACTTAATTTCATAATGGTGTGATGTCAGGGATCCAGAGGTATACTGCTTATGCAGAAGAGTTGGTTAAAAATTCTGATATGTTAAGAGTCTTTGCACTTTAGGAAGTTAAAAGGAATCATTCTGAAGTGAAAAGGAATAAATTTAAAGTATTCTTTGACCACTTTGAGTTAGATTTATTAATTTTTATTTGTTTCTTATCATTCAGCTGTTTCAAGTTTCTGTTCAAATTTTTTGTTTCAACCAAGAACACTGAAATTTTATTTATTTTTTTTTAAATAAACTTTGGGTTCTTTTGGGACTGCTGCTTTAAGGGGAAAAAAACCCCAAACAACAAAAAATAAGAAAAACCCCAACTTACTTTAAGTTGCTGGCAATGGTGAGTCTGAGTTCCTGAGGGGAAAAAGCTTGTTGGTTTATCTGAGGCCAGGTATAGCAGAAAAGGGTTTAGCAGGGTGTAGCTGCTGCCTGTGCTACTGGGCTACACTGCTGTACTGAACACATCATTACCATTAGCCCATTCATTCTTGCAATGTACCAATACATTTTCCAAAACTAGTTGGTATGAGAAACAGGTAATTTTAAAAAAAGAAAAATTACATAGTGCAAATCCTTTAGGATTCAGTGAAAACTGAGTATTTGCATGTCAAATGGACAATTCCCATGAGTGTCTATCAAACAAGGGTTTTGAGCTCCATCTCCTGCACACCTGGGGAGTGCTCCAGTTACAGCTCTCTCCTCCAGTGACCTCCCAGGCATGTGGGGCTTTAGATACCTGGTGTCAGGGAGAGTACAGAAGATAAATATCTTGTGACCTTCTGCTCCTTCAGTGACCACAGATGAGGCAAGGTTACCTAAACTTCATATTTTATCAGTAATCAGGTATAGAAATTGCATTTTAAATCTGTTTGCACTTTATTTAAATAGAGTATTTTATTTCTCTGTGGGACACTTACCCCTCTTCATAGTGTAAAATTCTGGGACGATCCAAGGGAATAAAATAGCTAACATTGTAAATTTTGTAACTGTGTATTAAAATATCTATCCCTCTACTGTGCAAAAAGTGTGGGAAGTGTTACAGGAAGGCACACAGTATTTCCTGTCATTTTAGGCTCACCAAAGCCACTCTTAGCTTAGGACAGGGATATTGAGTGCCTTTTTTTTTTTTCTTTTTCTTTCTGGCGAGAACCTTATTTACATTCTCTTTTCACAGATCTATTTAACAGATGATAAAGAGTTTCTTACTACCATTTTAAAAACGTGGAGGCTTGACATGCCTCATTTAATGTGGCTCAGGAAAGTTGTGGAGTATCTGGTGAAGTGAGCTATCACTGTCTTCAAGGGTTCTCCTGTCAAAAATGTCACTTTCCTCGTTGCTGGTAAAGAATGGCTGTGCCTTCCCTTTGCTGATGCCCTAGAAGTAAGAAAGCAAGTCAATATATTATGTAATTCCTCAAGTGAGTAAAATTTGCTTGAGCGATGTCATTTTTAGCATCATGTGTGACCCTGAATTCAAGCCATTTTAACCCAAACGTTCAGAGGGCCTTTGCAGGGGATGTCTGGTCAGCACAGCTCATGTTTTTACCTTAAACTATCAAGCTTCCAGGAAACTTAATCCAAGGGTACTCAAATGTCACTAGCCCACAGGCAGCAGTAATGAACAGGTATGGTGCTGTTCCAAAAGTGCTGCCTATTTTCTCTGTCACCCTTCTAAATTTGAGTGGGGTTTTTGTATGTTTGTTTGTTTGTTTGTGTTTTGAGGATTTTTTTACGCTCCTTGGATCCAGTTATTTTCTGTATGGCTGGTACTTTCCATACAAGCTGTGCACCCCTACCCTCACCTGAGTCTTCTGAAACAGCTTACAAAAGGTGGCCTAAGTCCTGCCATTAACATTTCAGCCCCTCCTGTGGGAAGAATGTAGTCCAGCCTTTTTTTGTTTTGTGATAGGTAAAAATTGCTGCTAATTACTGCTTGGAGCGTGTGTCTTTCTTAGTAGCCCTTCTTAATTGCTGTTTCTTAGTACTAAGCAAGCCACATGCTGTGTTGGTGAGTTGTGGCTCTCCCTGCCAGCCCACTTCTAGCCTCCCCCCTCCCACCAGAAATAAAACCCAAATTAAAAAAGAAAAAAAAAAGAAAAAAAAAGAGGAAAAAAAACCTAAAAAAACCAACAACCAAACCAAAAACCAACAACCAAAAAAAATTTCAAAAAACCGAACCAAAACAACAACTCCACCAAAAAAAAAAAAAGAAAAATAAACCCAAACAAACCTACCCACAAAAAACCTACAACAGTAAACTCCTGCTTATGCTACATGAAAACAGGTCTCTTACCAGCACAGTGCTTTTGAAAATATCTCTAAGGAGGTGGCTCCCTTACAGGTTAAGTGAAGTCATGCTCTTTCTAAGTAGTGTGAACTGGCATTTTCCCTGTAAAAGAGACTCTTTGTTTGAATGGACTGAGGTTATGGGCTTTTTTTTTTTTTGACCAGGTCTCCCATAGCCTGTAACATCACAGTACTGTAATGAGCCGGGGAAGGAATTTGATTTAACCATCCAAAAAAAGCTAAGGCCTTTATGGAAAACAACATGTTTGGAATTTGTTTCAGAGTTTACAGAAACAGAGAGAAAGGGCAAGCTAAGGTTTCTGACCTGCCACACATTATCTATCACATTTAATCTTTATCTTTCTATATTGAGAGGTGTATTTAAAATACCATTTTCCCAGGTGATATTTGTAGAATTATTTGAATTGTAGCTGGTTTGTTCGCTGTGAGCAGTAGTGAAATTTACAGCTTTCTACTAGAGGTAATACAGGACGATACTGATTCTAAAGAGAAAATATACTTTTGTATATTCTGTGCATGTGATAACTAGGAGAACCACCCAGCACATTCAGTGACTATGTTCTTCAGACAGCACTTGCAAAGTCTTCTGGCTTCAGTTTTTAGTTGCTCTGAAGTGGTATACGTTTCTCATTAGTTGAGTGTGTTACTCTTCTTGACATTAAAGCAAATTTCAGTTCATAAAAACACTTTCAGGGTGTCTGTTCAGCTTCATCTTTTAGTTGTTTAACACTGGAGGAAATTAAGCATAGTATTGTGAGCAGTCATATTTATCAGTAACAGCATTCCTGGGGTTTATGGCATTTGATGTGTGCTGTAGCACTTAGTTGACACCTCTGTGCATGCACCAGGATAGCACATTCTTTAACTCCTGACAAATGAGGAATGGTATTTTAGGGGAAAGCATCTGGAAGCCAAGGTGTCTTGCTGTCTCCTAGTAGCCTGCGCTTTGGCTTTTAGGTAGACAGACTCCATAGCTGAAGTCTCATGCAGTCAGTTAAAATACTGAAAACCAAGCTATTGCTTGTGTGATATGCTAGTAAACAATACTCATTTGAGAAGGTCTGATCTTCCCTCCTCTGTACAGCAATTTGATCTGGAATGTGTCAAACTTGTGTTTCTACAGAAATGTGAGGTGCTGCTTGCTGTTTAATGTCAAGCCTTTTTATGATCGTTTAAAACAGATCCAAGCAAGCATTTCCTATCAAACAGCAAATTGTCTGAGCAGTTCTTAATATGACAGTTTAGTTGGCTTTAGTGATCTTGCTAACATTAAATGAATTGACCACTGTTTATTTTATTCTTCTGTAATTAGGCAAAAAAGAACCCACATCAGAGGGACTGGGCAATCTGAAGGAATTTTAAACCAGAGCAGTTTGAGCTGGAATAGCCAGTTTAGTTAATAAGATTTTCCTCCACCATTATCTTAATTCTCCACGTGCCCAAAGAAAAAGCAATAAGCCTTAATCAAATAATATCCTAATATAGTCCATATGTGCTGTAGGTCATTTAAATCAGGTCCTTTTCAACAGGAAAAGAAGGAGTAATGAGTTTTTTCTTGGAAGAGGGGAGGGAAGCAGGGGCAGAGGGACAGGAAGTGGTAGGTACTGAAAGGAGATATTCCAGGGGTTTCTCAACTACCTTCCCAAAATAAGGAATTAAAAAAAAAAATAGCCTATGCAAGTATCACTTTCAATGAAATATTCTCCTGGAGGAAACAGTGAGGTGACTGAAGTGCATAGTTTTTGTTATGAGCAAAGCATAGATGAAGTTGCTAGCTGTTCACAACCCCAAACTCAAATGGTATGTCCTATTTATAGGCTAGGGACAGCAATGGCATGTGGAGAATTTAGCAACATCCTCCTTCTTTACAGACTGTACACTTTTGGCGTCTCACTAGCAAAACTGTTTTGTGGACGCTGTAGTCTGAATTCCTGTTAAATATTACTTATTTGCTGGATATTTGTTGAAATGGCGTGTCAAAGTCCACTGAAATGATATGTCAAAGTCAAACATCCTGGCTATACTGGATTCATCATTTAATGATAGCAAATTTCATTTTGTTGATATATATCTTTGAAGGGGGATTATTCTATGTGCACCATCCAGAAAATTAAATTACATGCATGCCCTTAGAGGGAGAGCCCTACAAATTGCACTCCACTAGAGTTACAAGGCTTTGGTTCTTGTATAAATTCTTCAGATAAAATCTCCAAATGCTGTTTTCTCCATGATCTGTTTCTGGAAAAAGGGACTGGGAGTGAAAGCATTTTTGTGTGGTAGTTCCCTGGTGGACAGTGGGCATGGTGACACAGTGGAAAGTGTGACTCAGGCAGGGGAGGTGATGTGCTGCTCTTGTTGGAAGTGGCTTCTCTTCCCACTTGTGTGTGTAACACAGACTTCAGTTATATCCTTGGACCACCATCATGTTTTCCCTCTCTTCATTTATATAATGTGATTTTTGAGTTATTACTAGGCTAGATATCCTCTTTTTTCATGTCCTTTCAGTATTCTTTTTATAATGTTCCAGTTATGAGCTTTTGCCTGAGTAGCAGCCTAAAATACATTTTGGGTAGAGCTAATTCTACATAGGGACCTTTTAAAGCAACTACATTCTCTCTGTCAATGGAGTGTTTTAGAAGTCTTTAGCTTTAAAATAATTCAATTTCCTTGAAAAACTGGGAAGAAAGCAATCTGTAGAGTGCTTAAGCCTGCTGACTTGTTGAGACCTCAGACTGTAACCTTCCCAAGACTCACTGATTGTAGTGAATAAACATTGCCCTGTTCCTTGTGCTCCTGGCAGAGCAGGCTGCCTCTGGGTGAGACGCACTGCACCAAGCACAGTTACGTAGGCATGCCTTCATTTAAGGAGATTTTGCTGTGATGGGTCTTAATCTAATGGATGAGAGCAGCCGTAACAAGTCCTACTGATAAAGATAAAACATCAACAATAATTCTTAACTTTCTTCAGCTGTCAGAGAAACAGATGTTTGACCTTACATTTCTGAGAATAATTTGTTCTATTAGCCTAGCATAGCCTCTGTGGCAGTAGTCTTGTCAAACTCCAATAGGTATTGAACAGCTATACCTTTCAGATGTGCAACAAGTATTAATTAGGCTTTGGGAAATAGTTAAAAGCACTATCACTTCCAACTGTTAACATTTGTGTAACAGAGAATTGAAAGTGAAAAATCTTAGTCTTTATTGGCAGAGTTTTGTAGGTGGTTGTTTCAGTTAAAGCATTCAGTTCATACTCTATTGCCCTTAAAAGTAAGTGGTCAAAGAACTGCAGCACAGAGATCATGTATCTTTTTTCAGAAATTGGAGGTTAGGCTGCCATTTATGAAATATTTACTGAATTGTATGAGCTGTTGAAAGACTGTATCCTCAGAAGACTTTAATACTAATACATCTCAGAAAGCCTATTTGTTTGTTTAAGGAAGGTTTATCTCTGTTCCTTACATCTATTAAAGGAGGTTTTCCTAGCAACCATAATACCTGTTCAGACAGCAAGTGAACTGCACAGCCTTTTCTCTCCAGTTACTGCCTTCCTGCTGACCCTGCCTAACCCAAATTCCTTCCTCAGGAGGTCCTTTTCTTACTCACCAAAATGGTTAACACCCCAGTATTTTTCTCGAGCTGTCTCATTTACATAGGAGAGCTGTAGATTCATTCTTTAGATGGAACATGAACCCTGTGCCCCCGATGAAAAGACTAAGGAATTTCCCCCTTGTCTCTATTCTTTTTAGTGCAAGCAACCGTAAAGGTCACTCTTTCCTTGTGCTGACATTATCTAGATGGGTTAGAGAGTATTAAGAGCAAGGCTTAGTTTAGCGTCCTTTCCCCTCCCCGCTGGGATTAGATCATGCTTTATCAGAGCAATTGTTCCATCCTCGACATGTGCAGGGCAGATTTCAACTGCAGCATTTTGTGAAACTGATTTTTCATGCATACATTCAGAAGTCGTGCTCTGCTCAACTCAGTATCGGTGTTAGGCTCTTTGTTAAGCTGAACATTCCTCTTTCCTTATTCACCCTGGGATTTCTCCTATTTGATTTAACATCAGACCAGAGGCTGAGTGTGAGAGAGTGCTGCTAAACAGCCAACCCCTTAGCTCACCTCCACCAGCCCCAGCTGAGTGGAGAGCCTAGCCAGGTGGACTCTGTAAGTCCAATGGTACAGAACCTCATCTGTGACCTTCAGTTGTAAAGAAGAAATTCTCCTTCCGTTGTTAAGGATTTTATCATGAATTGAATTACCTGCCAGGTGTGGGCATTTTTCTAACGGTGTCTTGTTCCTTATGTGTTAGTTGGATGGGATGCTCTCCATTTCTCCACCAGACCATTGTGCTTCCTTAGGCGACAATTGGAGGCTGCTTCACAAGATCATATTTACCAATTTAAGTGACTTAGCACCACAGCCTCTTTAAATCAAGTATCCCAGCTGTTGGAATTCAATCTTGTTTCAGCAAAAGCAGATTTTGGATGCAAGCCATGGAAAAATAAGCCTTAGGAAAAATGTGTAACAAAGTTAAAAGTACTTACCATCTGTGGTGGGTGCGCTTGATTAACACTTTAACATGGTTTGTATTGACCTTGAGTCCAGTGCTGTCCCTCAGTGGCATTGGTTTGTTTCCCATGCCTGCACACAGAGTGTGCTGTCCTTTCTGTCCTAGGGAACTGAGTGAAGCAGCATGACAAATAATAACACCCACTAGTGCTTTTTAATTTGAGGTGGAAATAATTTTGCAGGTGAAAGGAGCACCAGAAGTGTGATTTGAACTGATAAGAGTGAGGATAAAGCCACATTTTTCTGGATGAAATGTATTCTTTTGCAAGCATTTACTGCTCTAATTCAGTTGCACTTTCGGGTTGACCTACATTACAAGAAACAGAGAACAGGAGAATGGTCTTTTGGCTGCAGGTTCTGGTACTTGAAATCACTGCCAATTTACTGATCTTTTGGGTTCTTCAAGCTCCTGGTTCTCCCTGTTTGCAACTGATTGAAGATGGGGTGTGAATGTGGAGTGTGGCAGTACCAAGCAGTGCTGCACTTCTTTATGAGAGTATATAATCACAGCTTCCTGCAATTTCAGATTTCCATCTTGATTATGTAAAACTGAAGAGAACTTCCATAGCAAAGCTAACCAGCCCCACACAGAGTATTATCTACACCACTTGAATATATGCTGCATCCATACTACCAGCTGTGTAACCATCATGCTCTAATAAACTCTGCATTGTTTTTTCTTAATCAGAGGTGATATTTCAGTTAGCAGCCTTTTGTCCCTAAATAATAATTTCAGTATAAATCACTTTATCCATACAGGTGCTTTGTGCAGTTTCAGTTCTTTGGAGAAATTAAAATATTTTGTAAAAAGAACTCAGTGTTTTATTGTTGCTTTTTTACAACAGCTGCACAAGCGTTAAAGAAGGAAGATACTTGATTTTCTTGCTGCTGTAGCACTGGTTGAAATCTAGTTATTAGGGTTACAAATTTTTCATAGAGGGACCAGGTCTGTGTTTTTAGGAAGCGAGGGAAAATAACTGGCTTACAAGATCAGCTGGTTTCCTACCAGTAAAATGCCTCTTCAATTTATGTACCCTGTAATTCGTAGGACATAGTAAGGTTTATTACAAATTTGGATCCTGAATTACCCAGGAAAAAAAATCACCTATTTGTTATTGAGGGCACAAAAAAATACTGGAGCTACAGAGGCACATAGGGAAAAATACAGTATCAAGTGAGTGTGTCTTCATCATTAAAATATCCTGTCACACAATATATGTTTATCATTAAAGTAGTCATAATTCTTGGGCCATTTTTATCCCTCTTTAATTCATTGCAGCAGCAAAAGGAGATTGGAGTTCAATTTGATAAAAGAGCTTTATAGTGTATCGCATGGGGAATCTGAAGCCTGTGGCTCAGATGGATATTTGCAAAAGAATATTACAAAGCCTTTCGCATGTTTTCTGAATGAATGCAATCGCAACTTCTTTGCTAAAACATGAATAAAGGAAATAGGAAAACCACATAAAAAAAGTCGCATAGCAAGCTCTCAAAGTAAGCACTTTGTATGGCGCTGTATCCCTACATCGCTTATCACGGTCTGTAGTCCAAAAGAGCCCCTGACTGGTTCTTAGGAGGAGGTAATATGAAGTTGCATTGATTTTTGTTGCATTTGAATGTACTCTTGTGATTTCTGAAGTGTTTAGGAGACAAACCAGCATTTCACAAAGAAAATATTGTACTGTCTTGGCTGCCTCAGAAAATTCACAGAAGAGCGTAGAGAGCTTTTGCAGAGGATGTCTCTGTGACACTCAACACTAACGCATTTTTGTAACCAGGTATTGTTTCAGTCTTTGTATTGAAGACACTGTATAATGCACTGTGAGAGGAACAGGCCAGGTTTGCTTTTTGGGTGCAAGTAGGATTGTGAGTGGAACTATTCAAGGTAGTGTCAGCATGTGTCTGACATGTCTGAAATTCAAAATTTGGTGACAGGATTTGAGTGTTTTTGTTTTGTTTGGTTTTTTGGTTTTTTTGGGGTTTGTTTTTTTTCTGAAACTTGAATTTTATTTCATTAAGACAAAAGTTCTAAATTTTTTGGGCAACATTTCCCTTAGTAGTTTAAAACTCTTTCTATGTCAGTATAAAATACTGTATGAAAAAGGAAGACCTTTTTGCACGGAAGCAAGAATACAGCACTTTGAGTTTGGATTTCGGGGGTTTTTTTGTGTGTTTTGATTTGGGATTTTTAAATCAAAACGTATAGTTTATGTAAGTTATGTGAGTAGAAACCCTTTCTTTCCTTGAGTTCCACATCATTGTCTTCACCCCTTGCCCCCTCCATTTCTAGGATCTTTTTGAACATTTTTTCCCCTGCTACTGCTTTCTCTTAGCTAACCCAATAGGTGGTTTCCAAAACACAAATGTTTGGCCCATTTCTTTAGACTTTGCTTGTGCAAAGGCTCTCACGGTAACATTCTTCTTCCTCCAGTATCAAGGTACGTTCCCCACATTTTTGGGGTTAGATGGGGTGGCAGCTGCCCCATGAGGCCCTGCTGAGGGAGGGAGGGGGTGCAGAGCCATTGTGAGACAGGAGCTGCCACAGTGGCTTGGGGTGTCATTCCCACCTGGGATGGGGTGGGATGACGGCACCTGAGCACTGTTGTGTGGTAGGGAGCATGGGCTGTGAGGGATAGATGCTGTCACCTTTACAGCTGTAGCTTTTCTGGTTCATTATGAACTGCAGCACTTCAGGTCCTAAAGAAAATGAGTTCTGCAAAGATTTACTGTCCCTAGCAAGCATGGGGCAATACCTCTGCTGGCTAGGAGTTTTGTCTCTGGTCAGGGTGTCTGTCTGGAACCACAGAGGTTCACTTGACTTTTGTGTCTTTGCAGTGTTTGGGATTGCTCCATCTGTTGTGCAGGTGGTGACTATGTTTTCAAAAGGTTGAGGTGAATGAAAGCAGCTGCTCTCTTGAAGGTTTGCCAGAGTCAATCTCCTAACAAATCCATCATTTGCTTCCTTCTTAATTGCAAAGAAGACAGAGAGGCAGGCCAAGACAGTAGGTGAAGAGGGAGAAGATGACTGACATCACCAAGGAGGTATGGATTAGCCAGCAAACCATCTGCAAATGAGGTTTACTACTAAAACTGCTTGATGTATGGTGGGCCTGATAGATTGAAGAGAAGAGTGGAAAGGGTTGAACAAAACACTGGCTCAGTGCTGAAGCAGGGGGAGGAGGAGCAAATGAAGTACAGGACATCCCCAAAAGAATATGAAAGCTGAAGAAGTGGAAGGTTGACATCACTAACGAAGCGAGGAGACCAGCAGCATCAAAAGCTGTCTTGAAACTTGGCTGGAGTGATTGTAAAAGCCCACAATGAGGAAACTTTAAGATTTTCTTAAACCATGAAACTTCTTAGTTGTTTAGTCCTTTCCTCTCCCTTCCCACCACTGCTACTGATGCTTCAGAAGAATGTTGATCTGACTCAGAAGGATTTCCTCCCACTTGTTTCTGTAGGCATTTTTTTGTTGCATCAAACAAAGGAAGGCACTGGCAGCACGTTTGTTGGGTCCTGCTAGTAGCACACCCACATTTTATTCCTTCTAAAAGAGCTGATTGCCGAAACACTTACACTTTTGTAGATGAAGAATTCAGCCAAAGAGAAAATATGCTAATAATTTTCTAAGCTGCTAATGACTGTAGTTTACTAAAGTGCAGCAGCATTGTAGAAGTGACACTAATTGCCTTGTTGCATCTTGACTTAGACAGAAATGAACGCACATTCAGAGGCTGTGTAAATGTAACAGCAACTTCTGGAAAATCTGGGTCTAGATGAGTAGTTCAAGGGCATCACTGTGAATGCCATATGACTGACTACAATTAGGTTTGAATGCAGCCCTTTACCCATTCACGTCTTTGTAATGGTGCAGGCCTTTAAAAGTCTTCTACCTGTAGGTGGCAAATACAAAGCTGCTGGTGCAGGCTTATCAAGGAGTAGAAAAAGCAGCCCCCTGGAAAGCTCACCTCCTTCCACCAAACAGCTGAGGTGTGGGGGTCTGTATGTATCCCACTGCCCCCCTCCTCCAAACTGCCTCCCATCCATGGTGGTTCATCTCAACATTTGCCATTTTCCTGCACCCATTCAGTTGACCTGGCCAGGTGATGTGGCCTGGACTGTCTTGAAAAGCTTTGTTTTGCCATCTGCTTCTGTCCTTAGATATTTCAGTTCTCTTCTTCAAGTAATTCATCAGTAGATTGATTTCTGCTCCTCGCAGGAGTGTCTGGAGTATAATTTTCATTGCCACAACCTCACAAAGTTGTCCCCAGGTTCTGGCAGAATGTTTTGAGGAAAAAAATGGGTGGTTCTTTTAAATGTCATTTTATCATTTCCTAGCAACTCTCACTGGCTCCTCTGCTATGCTGGGAGGCCTTCTTCATGCTCAGTTACTAATCCCTAGCATAGAAAGGCTCCCCCAATAAGAAGCAGTATTTTCTCATAGGTTTTAGTGCATAATTGTCTGTTTTGCTACATAATTACATGTCCCACACTAATTGCATAGACACATGCACTTCCAGAATGACATGCTGTCACAAGTGCACGCACTGATTAGGCATGTGCCTTAATTGAGAATTATGGATTGCAGCTATGGTGAGAGTGTGGGCTCTTACTTGCTACGAGTTTTAGGCAAAAAACAGCGCCTGCGGTTCTCTTGCTGAACTTGAATATCCAAATATGATGTGAGCTGGAGTGGTTCACACAGAGCAGTGGTGGAAACAGACGTGCTTTAGTGAATGCAATCTCTGGGACAATCAGGTGTATTTCCAGCTCCATGGAGTGCGGGTACAAGAAGCACAGGAGCAAGAAGCCCTTCTGCTCTGGCTTGGCTCTGCAGGGAGATGTGTTTGGGTGGCAGGAGAGCATATTTTCATTAACTGATTTTCTGTCCATTCAAGATACCTTTCTGAAGCTACAGAGGACATAGTTAGCTACCAATGTCACTAGTGGTTTTGATCTCTCAGATTAGGAGCAAATATAAGTGGAAGCACAATTGCATACCCATGGTTTGTGTAAAAGGGGACAGCTATCAGTCCTTGACTTTGCACATGCTGCTCTAGGTGCCACCATACTCATTTTTGCAGGGAAGATGTAACCCCAAATATCAAAAATATATTGTAGTCTTAAATCCTGTCACCTGAATACCTGTTGTGTACATGGAGCTTTTCCGGCAAATCAAGATCAATACCTTTTCAGGGTAAAAGAAGCCTTTATCTATGATTCTTTCATTCCATCTGTGCCTACTTTACAAAGTAAGCACTTTTTATACTTTGTATTTGAGCATCTGATTTGTTGAATATATCATAAACAGGACTAAAGAAACTGACCATATTTAGATATTTAAATGAGAAAAAATGCAATATGCTTTAAGAAGAGAACTGCTATGAACTTCAGCTGGAATATTTCTAAGTTCAACAGAAAGTGAAGTGAAGCAAGTAAAACCTGTGTGAAGTTTGTCAAGTAAAATATGTAGACAAAAGTAGGTTGTTTGGTTTTAAAGATTTTTTTTTTTCCCGGTGTTTAAGCACAATTAGGAAGAAAATATGTAATGGTTGAAGCCAGCATTGTCTTCAGCTGTGTACAACTACATAATTAGACAGAGAGCCTTTCAGAGTGTTTCCAGAAAGAGCTCTTCTGGGTGACTGGCTGTAATTCCTTAACATGTGTCAAATGCATTTGACTGCCTGTATAAATCCGGTGACAATGTGATTGTTCAGGTCACTGGTAAGTGCCATTGTGCTCCTTGTTCATCATCTTCTGCTGCAGTGTGTGTATGCTGGGTAAGGGACAGCAAGGCAGGGGTGACTACCTGACAATGGTGCTCTTGTTGGTGGCCACTGAGTTCACGGGGTTTGATCAAGGCCATTGGCTTTGGAAGTCAATGCCTCACACATAGAAACACATATGGAAAGCAGGACAGAGAGCTCAGGTACCACCTTTCTGTTTTAAAGGGTGAGTCAAAGTGAATAATGTATCACTTTTGGTTTACATTATTTAGGAAAGAGAGCAAGTGCTTTCTGAAGAACCGTGTTTAAAATGTCCCTTTTGTTTTTGGTGTTTTGGATTGGTTTTGCCTTTTAGCAGTATAGAATTATTGAGAATTTAATTGACATGTTACCAACTTACTCAGAAGTTCCTTCAGACTTTAGTCTCAGTAAGTTCATTAAGCTGCTTGACCAGTAAAATTTGCCTGTAGAGGAGCATAAATAGTATTTATGTCAATAACCTCCTTGTGACCAGAGGCAACACATCAGGGAGAAACATGAATCCAGTAGATCTGCACTACAGATCAAAGAAGTGGGAGGGAGGATACCAGACCATACTGTGGTCCCTGTCATGCTCTTTGTGGTGTTCTTCATGCTATGAGAGTTACAGATGCTTCCTGTTTCCCAAGTGCAATTGTGTGTGGGTTTCCATGTGGGATGGAGAAAAACCCCATGTTTTTCCAGCACCATGTAATTCTATTCTATGTTTGATGACCAGGATTGAGCATTGAGAATTGAACATTCTTTACCATTGCCACATCATTTTTCCTGACTTGGTGTGAGTCACCAACTCTTTCAGCATATTCACATCTGTTTCTGAAAAGCACAGGCAGTAATACTTTTCATCAGTAGAAGCATTATGAGATTTCCTTTAGGTGTGGAAAACATTTCTAGAGTACCAAGATGATAGGTGTTATGTACTGAATGTGCAAATCTTTGAGGAATCTAAACTGCCAAGTTACTTTTAACTTAGAAATTCAAAGTTTATTCCTAGTCACAGGCCAAGACACAGGCATGAGATAATGACAAAGTGAGGATGGTAAGCAAGTGGGAGATTCTTAAATGAAAGTTTGTTGTTGTTTTAGTACCTTTTCCAGCATATGGTAAGGTAACTTCCTATTTTTTGTATTAATGGCTTGCCTTGCTTTCCCATGCTTTGAGGGAATGCTTTAATCTCAACTTTAAGAAGTGCTAGATTTGTTTTCCAGATGGTGTTTGCTCTGCAAAAAAATTAGGCGTTCGTTTTTTAAGACTGTAATTTCTCTCTCTTTTATTTTAGAAATCTTCCAGAATCCCTGAGGATGACATCAGGTTAAGAAAAAACAGAGACCAAAACAGTGCCAATTTCTTGGAGCCATCTACTGTGCTTGCTACAAAGGAAGAGAAAATGGAAATTGAAGTTCCAGTTTCTGAACATAAAAGCATCACCACAGTGGCTTCACCACATCCCATAGACAATCCGACCCACTTCTTTTCACCTGCTTCCAGCCGAAATGGACTTAGGGATAGGCATGAATCTCTGGACAGTGAAGTTGCTAAAGAGATCAGATACCTAGATGAAGTGCTGGAGGCAAATTGTTGCGATTCTGCTGCAGACAGTACATTTAATGGGACATCCTCCCCTGAACCAAGTGCAGTCTCCATTATGGATGGTTCAGGAGCATCTGCTAATGTCAATAAAGAGTCAGTATCTAGTGAAAGGGAAGAAAATGTAGCAGACAAGCAGGTGTCCTTGGAGGTTGAGCCATGTGAAGCTAATATAACAGATGAGAACCTGAAATCTAATGGCCATTCCTTGGGTGGTCTGAAAGAAGATACTAGAGAGAGTCTGAAGGTGCCAGGAAGTCCCACTTCTTCAAACAGTTCTAGAAGATCCTCTAAGGATGGAGAAACAACTCTTACAACCCTTAAGAAAGAGGCAAAGTTTGAACTGCGAGCCTTCCACGAAGATAAAAAGCCCTCAAAGCTCTTTGAAGATGAGGAAGAGAAGGAAAAATACAGAGTCCGCAAAGTGAGACCATCAGAAGAAATGATGGAACTTGAAAAAGAAAGAAGGGAACTCATTAAGAGCCAGGCTGTCAAGAAAAACCCCAACATTGCTGCCAAATGGTGGAACCCTCCTCAGGAGAAGCCCCTGGAGGATCAACTGGATGAAGAGCATCTGGAGTCTCACAAGAAGTACAAGGAGCGCAAGGAGAGGCAGCAGCAGCAGCAAGGTGCAACACCAACATCCCCCAAACAGGTCAGCTGCTCCTTTGTATCCCCAGAGCCAGTCAATGTCAAGAAAGAAGATATTGTCACAGAGCAAATTGACTTCTCAGCTGCCAGGAAGCAGTTCCAGCTGATGGAGCATTCAGGTCCATCTCAGGGTCAGGCCCCACCAAGGCGGTCAGTAACACCCAAAATGTTCTCTGTCAAACCCTTCTACAAAAGCCTCAATTCTCCTTATGTGGACAGGCCGATGTCGTCTGTGACGAGACCCGTTTCAGTGTGCGGGCAAGCTGGACAGCTTGAGGGTAACAACACCGCGGTTGTCAAAGCACAGAAAGTCTCCTGTAGCTCAGAAGATGACAAAAGCACTCAGGCTACCACAGTTGACACAGCAAGAGACCTACCTTGCAGTGATAGCCCCAGAGCTGGACCAGCTTCAAAACTGTGGGCAGAGGATGGAGAATTCATGAGTGCAAGGGCGGTCTTCACAATGGTGAAGGATGAGGGACAGGGAATTCTAGATCACTTCCCAAAGTCAGGCAGTGCCTCTTCGCCGCCAGAGGAGCTTGACTCTGGTTTGGATGACTTGTCTGTCAGGTCTCAGGACACCACCGTCTTGGAGACCCTTTCCAATGACTTCAGCATGGATAACATAAGTGACAGTGGTGCCTCCAATGAGACCATGAGCGCCCTGCAGGAAAGTTCTCTAGCAGATTTCTCTCTGCCACAGACCCCGCAGGCCGAAACTCCTGCAGAGTGCAGGGCTGAAGGCATCTCCAAGTCTTTCAGTGACCCAGGCTGTGATTCGCCTTCCTCTGCCTTGGCAGACTCCATGCTGATGGACGACCAGCTGGACTACCACGCTGGCCTGCTGGTACAAAATGCCATCCAACAAGCCATAGCTGAGCAGGTGGATAAAGGAAACCCAAAGGAAGAAGAAATCCCAGCAGAGAAAGAGGTCTCAGCCAAAGAGCAGCCAGCCAGCACTGGGCCAGCTCCAGCCTCCAAGGAGCATCAGAACCCAACGTTTGAGCCACCCCAGGTGTCTTCACCAGTTCAAGAAAAAAGGGACACCATACCAAAGACTTCAAAAGAGGAAGACATAGGACTCAGGGAAGGGAAGAGTTTGCAGCAGTCACCCATGTATTCAGCCAGCCAGCCATTCCTTGTGGAAGAAAACAGGCATGAAGTCAGCTATTTCAGCAAATATTCAGAGGCAGCAGAGCTTCGGAGCACCGCCTCCATCCTGGCCACACAGGAGCCCGAGGTGACTGTGGGCCCTTTCAAGTTACGGTCGAGGAAACAGCGGACTTTGTCGATGATCGAAGAAGAGATCAGAGCTGCCCAGGAACGAGAAGAGGAGCTGAAGAGGCAGCGGCAGGGTTTGCAAATGGCACCGAGCCCTGTTACAAAGAGTGCACCACCCATGCCCACCAGAACCGTGTCTTACAAAACTGCACCAGGTAAGAGCCCAAAGTGTCAGAGCAGAAGTGACATGTGACTGAAGGGTCAGGTATGGTTTAGTTTTATGTAATTTTTAAATGAAAATATTGTTTTCCACAGGGTGGGAGGGCAGATGACTTCATCTGCCTGGAAACTGCATGGGACAGCTTAATTTTCTGGCTGTGAGCAGACCTGCGCAAGGTTCTGGATTTTCACAAATACATGCAGAGATGCTGATCATCCTTACTAAACCCCATTCTGTGTTCACCCATGCCACATAGTAGCATGACATGTCCATTGCAGTGCTGCTCAGACCACCCACTGAAATTTAGCATCATCTCAAGGAAGCACAGCAGCAGTTTTTACAGTTGTGTGGCTATTTGAAAGACAAATATCCAAGGTCATCCTTACTAGGTTTCCTGTTCTCTTGCATGTCATTAGGGGAAGTGCAAAATTAGTGGAGATGTGCAGATTTTGGGGTATGAATTAGATATCTTTTTCTGTGTGTTCTGCTTTCTGTTTTGAGGTCTCGGTCTTAACGAGCTTTGTAAAATGATGAATCTTGTAAAATGATATCCAGAGCTATGAGTTGCCATGTATTTTAGCTGGTGTTATTCACTACTGAATTAAGCAAGCAACACAAACAAGTTGTTCAATAGATTCAGTGGAAGTCATCTTGACCAGTCAGTTTCTGGTTTCTTTTACTGACATTCACAGCAGTTACAGCATATCTGTCTCCTCCTTTCCCTTCTCAAGAAATAATGTCAAGCACTGATGCCTCCTAAATCTAATACAGAAAAGAATACATTTAAAAAACCCCAGAAACACACACCAGGCTTATTTATATGTAGTGATTTTTATTAAGCATATACCTGCATATGCTTTGCAAGTGCCTGTAAGATTTATTAACAGTGATCATTGTGAAAAAGTATTCATTCTACCAAAAGTACTTAAATGCTGTCTTTATTTCCACTGGTGTAAATACAAGCCAGTGGTAGTAATTTTCTCTTGAAAGTCATGGTAAGTTTGAATCAGATGTAGATTTAACCCATTACTCAATATGATTGTGAACTTGGAGTTTTATGGAGCACATGAAGAATAAATACTTAGTTTAGTTTCTTCTGCAAAGAGGATGATATTAACATGTATTTTTTGAAAAAAAATATAGCAAATACCAGTCTTTTCTTTGAAGTGCTGTTGTTATAACTCCTCTGGTACAGCATTTTTCATAAAGATCCTCTGCAATCTGAGGTGTTCTGAGAAATGTCTGACAAGACATGAGATACAGGGCACTACGGACGTCAGTTAGGAAGACTTGTTTCATAAAGGTGTGCTCATGACTGTGTTCAAAACCAGCATCATCTGTAGCTGAAAGTGCTCAAAATGGGATAGATAATGATTGTATTTTACTCAGAAGTGGTGTTGGATGGGCTGCTGACACTAATGCTTTTTTTAACAGAGCTTCTGGGAAAACAACGTACTTCTGCTTTCTCTACACACAAGGCATTTATTTTGTGTCTGTAAAAATGTTTGTCATAAATTACATTCTAGAGAAAATTATAAACTTCTGTTTATAATGAATCATTCCAGACAGTTTCCTTTAAATGTCCAACTGCCATATGTTTGAGAAAGAAAATTGGGATCTCTTAGCCAATGACTCAAGCTACTGCAATTTGCAGCCGATGACAAGGCAAAGAAATAATTTCTAGGAAAATATGAATATGTGGCAGTTTTAAGACTATCATTGATCAAAAAAATCCGCAAAGAACATTGGCAAAGTTCTTCTTAGTTCTTCTACTTTTGGTGCTTGCTGAACAGCAGATGTGCTCAGAATAGCTCTCAGCTGCAGGACCCTTAGCATTGGAAGGTGTATAAACCTCAGTTCATCTCTTCCTTGTTGTCGCTTTAGCCAGCTGTATTGCTGTTAACCCCTGCAGGCATCCTTAAACATAGGGTGGAGTAATGTAATCCCTTGCAAGATTGCAGCAACTTCCCTCTTAATAGTTACAAGATCTTTTCAATATTCCTGAAAAAAGGCAAAATATAATTTAGCAGAGGCACAAACATTGCGCTGTTAGAATAGACAGAGCAGAGGTGACATATAGACCAGAAAAGAAAACCTGCTTCTGCCAGGCCCAGTAAGGAATATGCTGTAGAATATGTCTGGTACTGTAGTATGTATCTCTAGTTTCACAATGAAAAATACTATTCACAATAGTATTAGTATTAGTAGTACAATTCTACTAGTGATGATAATAATTATAATCAAGAAAAAGCAGAGGTATTTCTGTCAGCAAATTGCCTTTTCCAAAGAAAGAACTGGCACTAACATCAGGATACCTCAGCAGAAAGGGATTAAGGGGTCAAGTATAAATTTGAAAAATCTGTTTCTAATCCTTACATGTGGAAGTGCTTACTTACTCTTTTGAGAAGGCATAATAATAAACTTAAGTAGCAATGGCCTAACAATCAGGCTGTATTCAGGTGGTGGTCTGGGCAGAGTAGCTTTTCTAGGATTCCTGGTGTTCCCTGACTATTTATTACTGCTGCTCCCCTTCACTGCTTTGAACCAGGTGGATACTGACATAGGTAACACACAGACAAACCACAACACGGGACATCAGTGAACTGCACTGTAATTTAACTGAAATGTGGCAGATTAACACAGTTCATGTAGGTGTATATGTGCATAACTGCTAATTACTTTAGATTGTAAACAGGCTGGCTTTACTTACCCTGACATGCAACTTCATAAAACTGATGGTAAAACTCAGTTTGTCTGCCAATCATTCAGCACAGTCCAAAAGGTCTCTTAATAATAAGCTTCTGTACTGCTAATAATTATCCTTTAAAATTGTTTGTTGTTGCTTGGAAACAGCCTTTTATCCCATCTCAGATCACTGAATTGAGATGAGACACAGAGTAAGTTCAGTGGAATGTGTACACTCTTCTCCAGGGCACTCTTGGAAACATGAAAATGAAGAACCTATGTGAATTTTTCCCAAAAAAGTTGGGTTTCCTGCATGATGAGACTGAAGAAAGCCAAAGAAGTGCCAGAATATTACTGTACGGATAGTCACCATAGATCCAAAATATTTCTGGAGCCCTATTTAAATCTGAACGTTTCCTATATTGTTTTGCTGCAGCTCCTGCTGCACTTGGCATCGTGTAAGCAGCCACACAGCAAGACAGTGGTTTCCTCCAACAATCTGCAGGTGGCACAGCATCCCTCCTGGGCAGAGCATTTGGGACTGTCTGATAGTTTATTTGAGCAGGATGATGAGTGTGTGACATGAGATGAATCCAGCATAAGCATGGTGATGTAATTCCTGTGGTTTTTGTTACTCCTTTTATTAGAAGGAAATTTGACTATGAAGGACTTGTATCTAAGTTCCTATAATGCCTGGCTCTGAGTAATCCCCTTCCTCAAAAGGAGGTGTGAAAATCATTACAGGGGAGGTCTTGGTTCAGTGAAGGCTATTAATTTGGAGCCAAACCCTTTGTCAATACCTGCTGTCTCATGATGAGAGATGGGGAGTACCTAGCAGAGAAGCCAAGCCTGAAATATACTTTGGGAAGCTGCCACATCTGCCTTTTTGGTGCTTGTCACTAAAGTATTGCCAGGTGAGGCATAAGGCACATTGTGCTGATGTGCAGCCACTCCAACACGTGCACAAGCCCACCATACCCATCTTCTGTTGCCCTCAGCTGATGAACTGAATGAGAGAATTTCAGTGGGTGGTGTAAGCCTAGTGGGGAAGTTGCAGCTTAGACATGCAAGCAGTCAGATACCTCTAAATTGTAGGTAACTGTGATGGATGTGTATGTGCTGTTCTTTTCTTTCTTCTACTTTCTTACCCTGAGTGGCAGCTGTGGAGTTTAAGCCTCTATCAGAGAAACCACTTCAGCCTCAAAACCATTTTTTACTTCAATTTTTCTCTAATAAATACCTATGTTTAGGAAGCTTCTCAGGTTCAGCCATAGCCTGAGGATACTTTTTGTGTAGTTGGAAGAGAAGCAGAAACTTTGGGCAAGATATTTCATAGTCATTGCAAAATTTTTAATACCTTGTGTGCACGTACAGAATAAGGATCAGATATAATACATATGTATGAACTCCCTTTTAAAATCAGAATTTTGGGAAAAGGCGAGAGCAGGGAGGATGCTCTTTCCTTACCCCTTTATAGGCATTGTAGAAAAGAAAGTTAATAATTTTCTCCAAGGATTTCTCTGGAGTGCTCATCAGTCATCCCCAGAATACTTCCTGGAGTGCCTTAACAGCATACCAACCCAGTTCATTTGCCTTTTGCTTTCTTACTCCCTCCCTACTGGAGGATGTCTATGAAGTGAGAGAATCTTTGAGACACACTTAATTTACCGTTTGCTTGTTTGTGGTTTTATGTATTTGCATTGCTCACCTGGTGCTCAGGAAGAGCAAAGAAGCCCACGTTTCACCTGGAGTGGTAATGAGGCTCTGTATTACTAGAGGGATCTTTTTTTTGGTGTACTTTGGCAATCCTGAGTCCAGCACAGACTGGTTTCCTAAAACAGTCTGTCCTGCTGAAATGTCTTATTTTGAAAATTTTTCTGTGCTATGCAGATGTCTTAAAAAAATTTCAACAGCATTTCTAAGTAAAAAGTAAACATGTGTTTGTAGATTTGGGATGCTGTAGCCTTTATATAAATACACATATGGATAATATGTATACATATATTGTATATATATAAATATATATGTATTATATATATATGTGTGTGTTTGTGTGTGTGTGTGTGCAATACAAAGCTTGGAGTCAATGATTTCTTGAAGGTCTCTTCCAGTATTAATGCTTTTCTCATCTGTGATAATGGAAATTAATGGGCCTTGCATCCAGGACAAACAGTCCTGCTTGAAGATATCCCCTTTCTTAAATGGAAATGCCCAAAACCTACAATTTGCATTGCTTTCTAGGCGAAGGGGAGTGGAAGGATCTCTTTTCAGCCTTTAGGCTTGTCTGTAGATTTGAGCATCCTGTGGTGTATGCATCCCTGGAGGAGGTACAAGTTGGGCAGACATCTGAGAAGCCTCATTCTTCACCGATTATGTAAATCCATCCAAGGCAATTACTGGTGTAAGGAAGAAGTCCTTAATCAGCAAGATATCTGACCCTTAATCAGACCTTTTTCTTTTCACCACACTTTTTTATCCACTGGGCCTAATTGGCAGGGTGTCAGTAGTTTCAAGTCCCTCCTGCTGAGCAGTCTAAGCTCTCACACATGGGTGCTGCTGGGCAGCTCAGGACCTGCTGTTGTCTCTGCTTTGGCAGCATAACTCCTGTTTATCTGTGGAGCAAGTCCTGATGCAACCCAGAGAACAACCTGTGCTCATAGAAACTCCCCCTTCAGTCTCTGGTAGGATGTAATAAAGAGGATGGATTCCCAGTCTTGTCACTTCCCAGCTTAAACTAAGCTAGAATTAAGCTTAAATTAATGAGAAACTAATCATACTGTTTTTTTCAACACTGTCAGAAATGGAAAACCCTGGAAAGGGGAGTTCTCGTAAAAATACCTCTGCAGTGTTGGCTCACTTCTTTCGAGAATAAATCGTGTTGATTTTTACAGGAGATTTCAAGGCTGCTCTCTAGTGGCTGCAACTGTCATGACGCTTTTTGAAGGACGAGCTAGGGTTTTCATTTGTTTTAGCAACAAGTTTCCTGAAAATCAACATGATCCTTCTGATTATTTAATTTATTTTTAAGGAGTTTGCAGTGGGCATTTTTCTCTTTTCATGGTAATTTTTTTACATTCATTGAAGTGTCTTATTTCAAAGAGTTGATAATGGTCTGATGGAAAAGGCAATGTGATTTTGGTTCAGCATTTCTTTCTCCTGTCACAGCTGAGAACCCCCACATATCATTCCCATGACATCTACAGTCATCCTCATTCTTCCCAGCAGGACAGGGTGAGTGGTTCACCCCAGGTCACTGCTTGGTGATGAGAAAGGCTGGCTGTCCTTCCCAAAGAATTGTCTGCTTGTGAGCCCTCCTGCAGGTTGCAGCACCGGTCACTTGTCCTTTTACCTGTCTTTGGGGTCACTGTGCTCAAAACAGTGACCTTCCATGGCGTGCAATGGATTCAGACAGAGAGCAAAAGGAGTTCTCTTTGGCTTTCCTTCAACCAGGAGGGAGCTCAAAGGCCCTATCTGAACCGAGAGTTTATAGGACAGAGTTCCTACTGATCCTACTCTGCCACAGGAGCATTCTGTGCAACCTGCAGGAAACTGCTGCAGGGAAGAGCAGTGCTGGCAATCAACCCAAAGCCTTTCTTGCTTACAAAGCAGATAAAAAGCACTGGAAAAAGAGCAGGCAGCTGTGTTTTAAAAGACACCTTTTTTGGATGTCTCATGCGTGGTCCCTGTGTTGCATTGGCTGAGCGAGAAAAACATCATCTTGTGGTTTTCCAGAATCTGACAAACATTTCCAAATCACAGAAATCTATCCTGTAGGAGGAAACGGGGGTATTTCAAGCAGGTACTTTTGTAAATGGTGGTTTTGTAAAAAGATTTTGTAGGGTTTTGGTGTAGTGGGTTACAGGAAGAGGGGAGAATTTTTTTTAATGTCCATGACCATCCTGATTTACGAGATTGTTTCATAGACTTCATTCCAAACTGGTTCTTCATTCAAAATCTGCTGAAAATGCTTCTCCAGCTGTCTTCTTTGGTAAACAATTTGTGAGTCTTCAGCTTAGAAAGGGTCATTCTTTTTCATGTCATTGCAGGGAAGATAGAGAAGATCAAGCCTCCTCCATCCCCCACCACAGAAGGCCCTGCCTCACAGCTGGACCCTCCACCCGAGGAGTCTGCAGGAGCCCAGCGACCCAAGAACCTGATGCAGACCCTCATGGAGGATTATGAAACGCACAAGACCAAGAGACGGGAAAGGATGGACGACAGTGCGGTAAGCGCAATTATCCTCCTCCCTTTTTGCTGTGATAGAGACCATGACTTGCAGGAACCAACAGACACTGAAAAAGGTTATTTTACCAGAATCTGATCAGGTCACCTTGCAAGTGGGTAAGGATTTTAACACATTGCAAGGGGCAGGTGTTCAAAATGGAAGGATGCAGGCCAGTGAAGAGGAAGAGTGTGTCACTGCAAATATTAAAGGCAACTCATATTACGTTTAATTTTTGTTAATTATGTTAACTAATAATAAGAGCAGTGTGTAGCTGCCCTGTAATTGGCAGATTTTGTTAATTCACACATCACCAAGATACTGCAATGGGTTATTTCAGTGGCACATCAAAATTTGTGGATCAAGTATGTATTCACACCTGTGTTTGTAGACCACCCCCTGCCCTCCACCTCCAAAGTCCTATCCAAGTGTGCTCAGTCTTCAGTGTAAGTTGATAACTTCCCCAGAAACCACCAGTCATGGAACTAGACTGGGAGAGTCTCAGAAGTTCACTTGGATCCTTGCACAGCCGGCATGTTGTTGCTGGATTTGTTGTCTTCCTTCCACACGAGCAGTAGTAGAGTTTTATCTGAATTAAGATGTTCCTTATTAGAGATGCTAATAAGAAGAGCTGCAGATTTTGTAACTGGAAGTATCAAAATTCAGGCAAATCCTTTTTTCCTAAGAGAGCATTAACTGTTTCTTATTCACAGTCATTATTACTGTGCAATGAGTGCAGAAAATAGTAAGATACAAGTTCAGTGTCAGACTCCTTAAATGGACACAGTGTTTGCTGAAGCAGCCAAAATCCTCCAGACATTTTCCGAAGATGTCTGAACAATGACCCTACTGCCAAGGATGCTCCAAACAAACTGCCTTCTAGTAATGTTCACTAAAGGCAGGTTCCTGTTAGGGGTATAGATGTAAGTCAAGGTTTGTAACACGAATACTGCACTAGTGCAGCAGCTTCTAATCGCTATTTGTGAATATTGCACAATAATAAAAGACAATAAAAATTAGAAGGAATGGACTGGAATGGAGGGGTCCTGTTGCCCTTTTGCTGACTAACTAAAAATGTAGATAGATTTGTTTTCAGTGCACACCAGAAAATTTCTGGTCTCATATTCTACTGAGGCCACTGAAAAACAAGGTTTCATTGTCCATCAGACTTCTACACAGGAGGTACTTCAGCTTGTGCACAGGAGCATGGGTCGTTCTGGCTGTGGCATCTGGGGACCACATCTTAGGAAGGAGGCACTCTCTGGTTTCCTCTCCTTCTCCAAAGCACCCAGTGAAATGGGGTGGTCTCACCTGCTCTGGTGAGTGCTGTTTCCTGGCATCTCCCCAGAGCATCTGTCCCTGAAGGCTTTCAGGGCAACTCTTGTGACCTTTACAGAAGCTGAGGGGAGCATTAAAAAGAGTTGGGTATAAAACACCCACTGTGCAAACCAGCACTGGAGCCCCACACTGAGACCATCAGCCTGGTGGCTGCAAACTTCGGAGCAGCTGCTCTGCCAATGGAGTGGCACTCAGCTTATACTCACCCTCTGCCCCTGTGAAGAGTGAAGGTGGCCTGCTCAGCCCCTGAAGTGGTAGCTTGTGGCAGGAATCTTAGGTCCTGCTCATTTATTTACCTGAGCACAGTTCCTCAAGTGCTTGCAGAGCTGCACACGTGCTCCCTGGAAGGTAGACTGGCCACGGTTGTCTCTCCGACAGTTTGGTGTGATGTCCTGTCCAGCGTGCTTGGTCAGTGGTCTGGGCAGTATCTGACCACAGAGGTGTGCTCTGGGTGCCATCTCAGCTCTGCACTGCTGCTAAAGCTGCCCAGCCACTGACAACCCAAAGATGCACAGCCATAGCATTGGTGCCACTCAGACAGCCTGTCATTTTCTGGCTTTAATTTTCAAGGCTCCAGTGAATTTGCAAAGTCCCAGTGCACACCAGTGTCCCACAGTGCTGAGGTTTGTTGTCATTCTCCTCTTCTGTAAGCCCACTGCATAAAGCCAAAGATGATTTTTTTTTGCTGTTGCCCACCCAAAGTCTTCTTAGAGGTCTGTGTCCTGCAGAGCCCAGGGAGAACTTCCTGACATCAGCAGGAGTGTTCTGTTTCTTTTCCCTGGGTTTTTCCGCTCTCCTTTGGTAAACAACTCTGCCATTGACAAGGGAAAGATAATTTTAATAAGAAGTGCTGCACTTGTACCACTGTCAGTTTGAGTGAATATTTTACAGTCCAGGCTAAGCAACTATTTATTTCAAAAACAAATAGCTTTAATTTGTCAGCAGAGAGCATTTGAACAGTGTTCTCAGGAAAAAAGCGTTTCTGTAACTAAAGAAACAAAATAGCCAATCACTGCACTATTTAAAAAAATACATTAAATACAGCAGGAGAAGGAGCATAACTGACAGCCAGACAGACAGCTGCTCCTTGGAGTGTTATGTCCTGAGAGCTGAATGTGAGCATTGCTCATTGTGAGTGAGAACCAGAGACTCCTCAAGTACTGGAAGCAGTCAGTGCCTGGCACAGCAGCCATGGTCTCCTGAACGGAGAGATTTGTAGGAAGGTTTCATGTCCATGGGAACTCCCTTTCATGCTGAGCACCCCAGTAGTACTGATGTACGGAGATCCACTTTCGCCCTGTGTAAGACACAACAAAAGGAGGGTGGTTTCAGTAGGGCATTTACCCTCTGTAGTTTCTCCTTCAGGCATCACCACCTACTGTTTAATGTCTGGCTTCAGTGACTTTAGCCCTACAACGTGGCCTCTCTGGTCGAGGCTTGTGGGTTATGCCTTTCAGAAAAAGAGGGCAAGTCAAGCGCATCTTGGAAGAGCTGTGCTGCTCAGGAAGGGGGGGCAGTTTCTTCCAGAGCATGTGTTGCAGTACAGGTTCAGCAGATGAGTGAAAGGGAAAAAGCAGCAGCAAGGAAATGGGTCAAGCACTGATGGTAAACAAGAGTGAGACTGGCCAAGCAACGTCATTAAAAAAACACCAAACCGGCTAATCTTTACTTTTTATTTTTTATGACACTAAGTTGCTTGAAGTTTTATACTGTGAATGTGCCAGTTCTTGGAATATCTGTAATTTGTTCTTGTTTCCTAGTTATAACATGCTTGTTCAATGTACTAATGCTGGTCTTTTCCCTTTCTACCAGTACACCTGTAAATTACTGTCTAGCAAGGTTACTTCTGAGGTACTTTTCAAGTGCTTGTTTACTTTTGCTTCTTCTTGCATGGTGATTCCAAGTGCATGTTGCTGCAGTTGTCATTTTCATAGTGTGTGTCAGTGCCATTTCACATAAAAAAATGTGTGTGTGTGTGATATTCCCTTGTATCTCTCATCAGCAGATATTTGTGTGGCTGGTTTTCTAACCCTTGGATTCTAGTTACAATTTTTGCCATGGGAGGGGTTGTAATTAAAGGGATGGGAGCTGTTGCCTGGGACTGGAGCATTCCTGAGGTGAGAAATGAGAACTTCCCCTTAATCCCTTTCACCAATTAGCTGGCAAAGCTAAACCTGGGATCCAAGCATCTTCAGATGCTGCATTAAACTCCCATAGCTTTCCTTTGTCTCTGATTACAATGTATTTAATACTATCAAAATCTCTAGTATTTTATAAAGAAATCTGCGCACCATCCTTTCCTCTGTGATAGTCAGATCTGAGTGCATGGCCTCAGTCTCTTTCATATTGTGAACCTTTCATATTGTGTCCCTGTCTGTTGTGATGTGACGATTGATCACAGTCCCACAACTTAGCATCAGTGTTTGTCTGAGGGTGGAATAAACCCAAATCTGCCAAATAAAGGGTATTTATGGTGACATTCAGTATTTCAGCAAAGTAGTAATTGACACAGTCCTTATACCCACAAAACTGGACTTTGCCAAAGGACTTAATTTTAAGAGCAGGTAGTTGTTTCTGCAATGTTCGTTAATGAGGTGCTCACTAATATGTATATTTCAAATGCCTGTAATTTCCTCTGTGATTGTGGTAATGACTGATACTCATTTGTCCAACATCAGCACTTTTTTATAAACCTGAACCTTCAATTTTTTTCCTATTCCATAATATATTTGACCACATCAGCTACCTCAAGACAAGTACATGAACATTTTCTGACCTGGACAGTAAAGCAAAGCAAGTCTATGCCATTTCCTATTCATTAAATAATTTAGAGTGGGTTTTATCACACTGATACAAGCCAGTGATTGATCTTTGTGTATTTATAGATAGTTAAATCAGTGTAAGAGCAGTGTGCTTTCAGAGTCCTGGTTTTAAATAGAGGTTGTGCCTTTTCTCCTCCATAATATATGCACAATAATCTAAGTCAAGATTTGTGAACAGCAAGTAGTGATCAGTGTTCAATGTTGTTTGAGAGGCAGAAGTTCAGGCGTAGTTTTCACAGGCCAGGGTCTTCTGCTGGGCAGAGTTTTGTGTCCACCTTGTGTTATGGTAATGATACGAAGAGTAAGGAGCTGGAAAAGAGTGTGTATGAATGAGAAAGGGGCTAGAAATAAAAAAGACTGTAGGACACAGCAATTCCTCATGCAGGTGAAAGTATGTTCTCTGGCTATTCCCCAGCATCCACCCTCAGACTGAAGAAACCATGTGATTCTCACTGGAAGTCTTTAGCTGAAGCTAAGCAGGTTGTTTCAGAAGCAACAGTAAGACTCAAGACATATATGCTCCTAGTCTCTGCTAACCCCACTGCTGACCTGTGTCTCCTGTTCACCAGAGCCTTCCAAAATACACTCTGGTGCAGGCAGGTGGCTCAGTTTGTAGCTGTGCCAGCTGTGCTTGCACTGGCTTAGGAGCAGGGGCATCCATGCAGTCATCCTGACAGCTCCACTCTGGAAAGCAGAACACAGCCCCCCAGCAGGGCACTGAGTGCTGAAGTTCAGATACCACAGCAGCTACATCCTGCTCATTAGGGTGATGTATTGCATCTCCCCCAGATTCCTGCAGCCCGTACTAGCACATCCCACTGCTTTTTAGAGACCTAAGGGACCCTTATGTAGGATATTTTTATCCTCAAAACCCTCTGCTTTTGGCCTTACAGCTATACATGCATTCAAATGTACAGCACATTAGCTTGATTTTCCTTAATACCAATCATGCTGTAGCAGGTAACTGCAGGAAGGTCACATTTATACAACATTAAAGGCTACTGCTGAAATTTTTTGTGTTACTAAATAGAAGATCAACATACTAGATTTGATGTCATGGGGCACACAGTTAATGTTTTAATACTGAGAACCAGTAATTTAATACTGCCACTGTCTTGTTTCAAGTAAACAAACTTTAATCTCAGATAGCCAGCTCCTCACTGTGTTTAGTAGCAGTAAACAGCATTAAGTGGGTACAGTAAAGAAAATAGTTCCAGTTTTATTTAAAGCATTTCATTTATCATTCCTGAGCAGGAACACTCACATCTGCAGGAGCAGGCAGCCTCTTCTCTGCATTTGTGCTTCCATCTCTTTAAGCACACTGTGCTCCATGAATGTGATTTCTGCAACAACTTTACCACGTAGTACTCACAGATTTTAGACATGCAGACCTTTGCATTTTCTGTTTTCTTTTCTTCTTTTAGTTCTTCCAGATTCAGATGGGAAGAATCAGTTAAATATTAAACCTCAGAAAGACTGTTTGACTTCCATTAGTAGCAAAACATCAGTTTTCTTACTAATGTTCAACAAAAATTGTCATGTACGCTATAGCAGTCAGTTTTATTATTACTCAAAAAATGCCACTATTTCAGTATTTGTGATAAATATTATCTGGGTAAAGAATATATGTATATTGCTTACTACTGTTGTTAGTAAGACAGCACTTATTAAAGCTGTAAGCTGTGTACTGCTTTTGTAAAATCTGATGATGGGAAACTCAGTAGGATGATAGAAACTCTCCTTCTCTAGGATGGATAGAAAAATTATTCATACAGTACCTAAAAGTGGCAGCTGGTTGAAATTCTCTCCCCCCCCCCCAATCCTCAAAAAATAAATTAAATCTTCATGGAAAGAACCTTCTGCAATTCTTAGCGAGACCTTGAGCTGCAACCACAAGATCCAGAAAGACATTTTCTGCAGAGAGGTGAAGAGCAGCTTTTACAGCCCTACATATCTTTTGTCTTTCCCTCACACTTACTTCTGCTCTCCAAGTTGTTCCTCTTCTACCACAGTTGGTATTCAAATCACCTCTGCCAAATAAGACATTTTACATAACGTTGCTTCTTTCCCTGGTGTGGCTTTTTCATTAGGATATAGTTCACAGGCTGAAGAAGCCTAAGCTTAAGTGAGGCACCTGTTTCATGATCTTCCTGCTGCGTGCAGTTATGGCTCTGGCTGCCTTAGGACATACACCCTGAGCACCGAGCCTGCCCCTGCCTACACCCACTCAGCTGATCCAGGGCATTATCAAGGAGGGTGCTTGTGGAGCATTGAGATAGCATTTTTGACTTGCTGTGGAGGGCCTGGGGGTGCTGCACTCATTACGGATCTAGAGTCAGCCCTGATACTGGCCAAATTTATTTTAAAATTGAGATAGTTGGCTATTTTTAGGCACGCAGTTTCCTGGGTCATGATTTCAACGCTCCATTGAGGTGTCCCAATTCCCCACTCAGTCATTCCAGTTGCATGCTATAATTATGCCACTGTTTCCTCCAGAGGGTCTAAAACTGTCACAGCCTTGTAAAAACAAGGGTTGTTTTAGGTCAAACACTCTTTTCAATAGATTAGAAGAATAATTCTGGAATAACTGTTCAAAAGGATCTTTACTTTATGTTCTGTACCATTTTGTGTTAATACTGAACGAGACTTGCTTTCCTGCAAGGTACAAGTCCACACACACTATGGTACCTCTGATATGAATCTGGATACAGTTTTGCTTGGAAAGCCAGCGGCATTTGTAGAAGCTGACAAACTTTGGGGCAGGTGTGCAGACCGGGGATAAATGGAAGAAACCCTACTGCCATCTTTTAAGGCGAATAGAAACTCACTGATCCAAAGCAGGAATCTTCAAAGTTCATGTGTCCTGACTTTTGCAATCTGTCACCAGAGACCCTCACAATAGTGTGATGTCCAGCAAAGAAGCTGCTGATTTCAGGCTGTTCTAAACTATGTAAAATCCATTTTATTTTCAGCTGGCGTATTTTGCAGGCCGAATTCCACAGACCTTATTTAAAAACACAGTGGCAGTTTTAGTTTGAAATTTGTGCTGAATGATGCACTGATACCCACTCCCAGTTTTGCTCCTCCATTGTTCAGTTGGGGTGTCTTTTCTTGGTTTAGGCATTCTGCAGTGGGAGTAACTTCAGTACACAGCTTACAGGCTGTCTCAGACCAATCTTTTCCTACTGACCCCTTCCCTTCCCTTCCCTTCCCTTCCCACTATACAGGATACATTTGCCCCTCTTCTAGGAAAAACAGAAGCCACTCAGCCCTTCTGGTGGTTGTTCTGTAAAAAGAGGAGGCATGATTTTGGGCAAAATTTCACAACACAGTGCCGCTAGTGGAACTGGACTAACTTTGTAGCCATGGTCATTGAGATGGAGCTTTTGTTAAAGTTTGTCATTGTTGGCCAGATTTTGTCTTTAGTTCTTTGGCTTGTTCAGAGTCATAGTCAAAAGAAACTAAGAGGGCAAAGAAATACTAATGCTGGCAAACTCCATCCTATCTTCAGCTCCTGAATGAAGGTTCAGGGGTTACAAATGGCATAAATGCAGTAGTGCATTCTCATTCCTGCAAAGTTATGGTGGCCTGTAATTTCAGCTGGCAGTTCATAGCTGATTTTCTGATACTGCCTGTACAGCAGCCTAGTACGTATGTACTCTTCCAACCACAGCTTGTCACAAGGGGGAAGAAGAATTTCTTTAGTATTAAATTATTTTTACTTTTGTTCTAGTTAAGGCTTATGTCCTCACTGCATGTGACTTTCTTCACAGAAGAATAACATACCATCATCCTATCTCAAAAGGTCATCTACTCTTCTGCAGTCAGGGAGTGTGCAGAGCAGCTTGCAGGAAGCATTAGGGATGATGGATGGCCTTCATTGCTTAGGTGAAAAGTCATGTATTTGTTGTGGGATTTTTTTTAACTGACATAAAAAGCTTCCACAGTTTGCTTCTTTGGGAGGGATGGTTGAAGCACACTGAGGGCAATTGACATTGCTGGCTCTGTAGTTTCATTATGGAGCTGTTATTCAGTGTTGGTCAGAAAATAACATTGCCATGTGCTTCTGTAAGAAGGCTCCAGGCCCCTTTATATCTCATTCTACCCTGTGGAAAAGACCCACAGCCATGCATTGTTTGCTGAGGAGTACCTCAGACACATCACAATTATGCCTTTTAGTGTTGTCTTGTTTTCTCTTTGATTTTCTCAAAACACGTGTCAAAACTGTATCTTATATTTTTATTTAATTGTTCATGTGTGTGCATATGTACAAATAGATACACAATGTGTGCATATACCTTGTGTGTATGATGTGTGTATATGAAATACATATAAATGTATCGGGCCCATCTTGTACCAGGCTTTGTAGGCCTTCCTCATGTAAATCTGCTTTCCCATGTGCGTGGAGTGATTTTTCACTCCAGGAACACTTGGATCACAGTGTGCTGTAGCTGCAGCCCCACGACCACCAGAAGGGGCCAGGGCAGGGGCTGGGGGCAGGCACTGCCTAGTCCTGCCTGAGAGGGTGATGTGCTGAAATGGGTGGCTGTCCGCTTCCTGGGCCTCATCTGCAGCTCTGGAGCAGCCTCTGGACAAAGCTGCAGGATGGTTGCTGGTTGCTGGTTGCTCCTGATACTGAAGATGTGCAGTTTTAGTTTGAAACTAAACTAAACTTGGCGCTGGGGAGAGGGCCAAGACCTGGACAGGGCAAGTGCAGCTGTGCTGGTAGAGATCAGCTGGGGCTCCCTTGCAGAGAGCTGGATGCTGCCAGACAACTCCTATCACTTCTGTCCTCCTGTGGTATGGCTTTGCTCCTGTGTGCCATCCCCCCACTTCCACACCAGCAAGTGCTTCCATTGCATGTCTTCCTTTTCTGCACAGGGTGTGCCACTGGAACCCTGTGGGGCGGGCTGGCCTGGCTGGCCCCTGCCCACCTGGCTGGTCTCTGCCTGCCTGGGTGCACAGAGTGTGGGACACCCTGAGGGCAGATCCAGCTGAGTGACATCCTGTGCTTTCCTTTTCTCTCCTGACCAGGTCCTCGAGGCAACCAGGGTGAACCGCAGGAAGAGCGCTCTGGCGTTGCGCTGGGAAGCTGGCATTTATGCCAACCGAGAGGAGGACGAGTAACCACACTGCAGTGTGAAGACAGCAGCCAGGCATGCCAGAACCAAAAAAAAAGAGAAAGGAAGAAAGGAAAAAAAAAAAAAGCAAACACAAAAACCCACCATGAAAGCAGCAGCATTTTAGTCCAATATTTATTAAAAACACAACAAACTCGATGCACATAGACACAGAAATGATCCAGCTCCTGGCAATCCTAAAACTACAGGAAAAAACACACCTAGAAAACAGCCCCTTCTTCTTCCCTCCATCTCCCCTCTGAAATAATGCAATGGAGAGGGTGCAGGGGGTGGGAGCCCTTGGGGGTGGGCACAAGAGGTGATTGCGCCCATGGACCAGATAGGCTGCAGGCATGTGTCAGGAAGTCATTCGTGGAGGAGTCTGCAGCCAGGGCTCACACCTGTATTTCTCGCTGACTGAATTGCCAGCCCTGCTTGCCCCCAGGACCAGGGTCCACCCAGCAGCTCCTGTCAGAACCTCCTGCAGTTCCTTCGCCTCCCACAGCTGCTGCGCAAGACCGTCAGCATTAATCCGGCATACTCTTATCCAGCACACAAAGATACTGCCCTCTGTTCTGTTTCTTTGAGGAGACTGAAGGGTTGGGTTTGGGATTGGGTTGGTTGTTTTTGGCAGGGGGGGGGTTCTGCTCCCCTTTCTAGTAATTTATCTGTTTAAAACAAGAAAAACCCAACAAACAGGGAGGCAGTTACTGCAAAAGTACAATCCAGCAAACTCAGTCAAACAATCCTTGTGTTGCAAACACAAGCCATCACAATTTAGGAGTGGAATAGATGGGGATGAGAGCTAAGCCAAATGGATTACCTTAGCTTTAGGATCCTATATGCTTGCAATATCACCTGAACTCCAGGTTCTCAGAGCATATTTACGCAACAAAGTTTCTAAGTAGAAAATCTGTATTTAGCGGATGACAACTATTTTTTGATGGTGGGGTGGGAAAGAATGGCATATGTGTAAAATCTTTGAAGATGGATAATTTGAAGTAGAAAGGTAGTGGGAAAGGGATACAAATAAAGGACATTTAATTTTTAAATGAGGCAATAAATGAACTAAGCCAGACTCTGGCCTAGAAAGAGGTATGAAATAAAGAAGAAAGAGAGTTATGTCTTCAACTATATTTATACAACTTAAAAAGCCTTTGAAGTAGAGTGCTTTGTGGAAGTCTTCACGTTTCCAGGCAACAAAAAAGCTAAAGGGCAAAATGAATTAGAAGGAATGAGCAAGGAAGAGCAGACAAGGGAAGAAAATATTATTTTAGCTGTTCAGCCAGTGTTTTCAGTGCTACAAGCAAACCATAGAGCCTTTAGTTATTGCTTAGGCTTGGGATCAGCAGTGAAGGATTAGTGTGGATGTGTTTGTGTGTGTGTGTGTGTGTGTGTGTGTGTGTGTGTGTGTGTGTGTGTGAATGTGTGGGGGAGTGTGTGGGGGAGTGCATGGGGCTGGCATACCACAAAGTGTATGGCAGTGCGTGTACTGATTATTTTCTCCACAGCTGTTTACCAGCTATAGGGGTGAGTGCTATTTTTTTTTTTTTTTCCGAAAGGGGATATAAAAATAAGGCACTGAGTTAATGCAGTATTTGTGATATTAAAATTTGACCCAACATGGTATTTGCATGAGTCACAATTGCAAAGTATTGACCAGTTTTGTAAGCTGACGATTAGGAAAAGAAATGTGGTATTTATTCTTGTGCTTCGTATTTGTATGTAGTATAGAGGCTGCGGGTTTACTCCTTCTTATCACCAAGCAATACAATAGGAATATTTTACAACTGGGAACCATAATTTCTGGACTAGAAACCAAAAAATTTGGGAGGTGATGGGGAAAAAAGACACCAAACCTTTTTTCTCTAAAAAATATTTTTTCTTTTTTTATAATCAATTATTATTTCAATAACTTCTAAAAAGTCATCAGCCACAATACTGTGTCCTCTCTAAGCCATTCCTTGGTTTCATGACCTTCTGTGCTGTTTTATCCTGAAACAGTGAGATCATTTAAAATGAGTACCAATACTGTGAACATACTTGTGGTGCTTTTTTTAAATAAACACAGAGCTTGCAACCAAATTATTCACCACTACCACCACCCTTCAGTTCCTCCAGCTTGTGATTTCTGTCCATGGACACTTATAATTTTCAGGCTTACTTTCAGGGAACTGTAGTAAATACATTTAGATTGACTCAGTTCTTTCCATTTCTGGAAAGTGCTGGAAAGTCTGTAAGTGCTACTGAACTGAAGAAAACCTGCTGAACCGAGAATTCACTGTGATGAGGGCAGCGAGTTTACCTCAAGGAGAGCCACCATGGGGAGGTTACTTACATGCCTGTGAAGGAGTTATGTATCTAATGAAGTGGACCTGTTTTTCAGGCATGGCAGTCAAGGGTGAATCAAGGGTAATTCCTGTCTCAAGGCAGGTTGTTACCACACAGCTGTAGGAAAAGCACCAGCACCAGTGCAGCACTGGTGAGACCATATGTCACATAGCTGCAGATGTGAGCTCCACACACCTGTGTCAAGAGGATTCCTGGCCTTTGGGGAGAGCTTAAGGGAGAAAATATAGTTTTCTCAGAAGAGGAGATGGCCTCTCTCATGTGGTGGTCTTGCATTAATCAGATTTTTATTACCCCAGTATTTGCTCCTGAAAGCTGGGTCAGCCCTGGACTACCTTCCCAGGAACTTGCATCTTTATTTTCTTTAGTATGTACGTTTGTTTTTCCCTCCAGCTTTCTCACTGGAAGCCAGTGACAATAATCACCTATCATAAGACATCTTTTCATGCTTTGTTCTCTGTGATAGAAACATTTGCTTTCAGCCCCTGCAACAAAAATATTTCAGTCCAGGACAGGCAGAGTTTTCACCCAGCAGTTTTTCTCTTCCAGAAATTATGGACACTTATAGTCAGCAGCACATTTAGTGCTGTGGTAACAAGAGTGAGATGCAGTTTACTTGCCTCTGTTATTTCATTTGCATGCTACCAAGCTTAGGTGTTTATAAGTATACGGCAGTAATACATATCTATCTATATATGATTATATCAAATGCAACAAAAGAGCACTATTGCAGAGTTAACTTTGTCTCCACAAAAGAAATGCTCAGATCCTTTCCCGTGGCAAAGACTGGTTTTAATGAAACTGTGTATTGAAAAATAGTTAAGCATTAGCATTTGTGATGATAATGGGTTTGAGGTTACAGTGCTGGTTTTCTGAACAATTTGTTTTTAAAGCTGCTGATTTGGGCTTCATCTTGCTCTGTACTGACATTTTTGAGGGAAAATAGAGTAGTATTGACATGTTTGGCAATCAAAAGGCAGCATCTTTGTCATGACTTACCAACCAGTTTCAACAATACCTGGCTTTCTGTATGTTAACCACTTAAATGTTATCCTGCTTCTGTTTTATAGTGACTGTGAGGCCTACAATGCAAGTATATAATTATTTTCTCATTAAAATAGAAACCTGTGTTGTGTTTCTATAAAACTGCCTGTTTCTTCATGTTATTACAGGAAGATGTGCCCCTGAAAGCTCCATGTAGCTGGAAGAGAGTGGCCTGTGTCCCACTTCCGTGGCAGTCAGTCCGTCTCTTCCCGTGGTTCTTGACTTGGTGTCTCTCTCTTTGTCTAGAGGTGGGAGAGATCTCTCCCCATTTGATGATGTCAGTTGCAGGAACAAGAGCACCATGAATATTTCTTTTCTACTGTCATGCTTGTGGAGGTTTGCAGAGGCCAAATATGATGAATGTCATGACCTTTCTTTCCTTGCTTCCTTCACCCCTGCAGGAACCCCACTGTCCTGCATGGCAGAGCACACCCCTTCAGCCAGTCGTCCATTTGTCACACGCCTGGCTGCAGCAACCAGCTGCTTGTCCCTTGGCCCTCACGCCCCCTTCATGGCCAGCCGGACAAGGGGAGATCCTGATGTCCCTTACCCCTGCCAGGAAGCTGCTGCCAGCTTTTCCCTGTAAGAGCTGGGAGGTGCCAGAGCACCGGGTGCACCTCAGAAGGGCCACAGGGACTTGTTGGGATCTAGCCAGGTTCATGCCAGCCTCTGCCCCTCCCTGTGCCGGAACAGTCAAGTATTTAATTACAACCCTCTGTGGGAAGCAGCAGAGGACACTGGTGATTTTGGTGGGAGTTGCCTAGGGACAAGTGCTGCCTCCAGTTCATGCTCTCCATAACACCAGCCCTCTTTTCCTTGTGCAGATAGAATCAGAAATACCTATGGAGAAAATCAGTTGTGGATTTACTTGCCAGTTAGTAAATGGAAATTAAGAAATGGGCTAGAGAACAAGCTTGAAAATTTACCCACCAATTCCAATCCCTCTGTCTTTGAAAAAAAAAAAGTGTTGCTGTCTTCTCAACACAGGAGAGGCTTTCTGTCTTCCTCTGTCTTGCCTTGCCCTGTACCAAGAAGGATGGTGTATTGGACTTAGTGGCACGCAGTGGGAAGAGGAACTCCCAGGCATCTTCTTTGGATTTTAACTGAGTTAAAAGTGAAAACTGGACTTTTGCAAACGAGCATTCCGACATTGCAAAAGTAATTCAATGACACCAGCGGGTGGCAGCAGGTCAGGAATTTTGCAGTTAGTTCTGCTTTTATCAGCTGTTGTTATCTGTTTCATAACACAGGGCATTTAAAGTCCTTGTCACCCCATTGCATAGTTGAAATGGCATGTACCAAACTTTAGAGTGTTTTTTACACTGTAGGTAAGGACTATAAAAGAGCATTTTATCAATAATTTCTGGCATAGCCACACAGAAGTTGAAGATATTGCACCCCATTTAGTTTCAGGTGGCTTTAAGAGGCCCCAGAACAATGGGAAAGCAAATGGAGAGGCAAAAAAATCTCTACAGAGCGAGATTTGATGAAACTACTTTAAAAGGAGGGACAGCATTCAATACAGTGTTTTCTGTTGTGAATGGGCACAGGAGATTAAAAACCCATACAAACAGGGATCTATAATGTAAGGAGAGCAAGTCAGAGTACCACAAGATGTAACAGGGTGAGGGACAGGGATAGGTGGGAACAGAACTACAAGTACAAGCATGAACTTTAGCACTGAAGACTGCCACTTATGTTCTAGCTGCTGAATTGTCTGAGGGGGGCAGTGCAGGAAATTACTAGCAGTCAGCATCCAGCCCTCCACTCCTTCCCAGGCTAAAGGCTGAAAACGTCCTGGTGTTTCACATGGCTCAAGACTGAGATCCAAGGGCTATCCTGTCACTTCAGCAATAGCATAGGGGGAAAACAAACAAAATGCTAAACAGCAAACAAGCAGCAGCAGAAAAACAACCACAATGCCTTCTAGAGCTCATGATCTGCTGCTAGCTCTGACTGAGCACTGATTATCATAACCTACTGCTTTATCAACTTCTCTCTTTAGGAAGAGAGCTTTTGCAGTAGGCACTAAGCAGTGTGAGAGCTCCTGCTCTACTCCAGGCATGTGTCAGCTCTGCAGTGAATTGAGACTGGTATGCCACCAGGAGCTGGAAATTATTCAGGCTTTGTTCCAATCTAGAGTGTGGGAGCAGTGGCAAGAAAAATCGATGGAGGAAGAAAAATGTGCAAAGCTGCCTTGTCCCATTCTCTGTGACTGCAAATGGGATGGGGAGCATTGCGTGGTGGGGATTTCTGCGGCAGCAGTGACATCTGCAGGGGGGATTGCACTGAACGTGGTGAGAGCTTCATTTCCAAGGATGGCCCCTGGAAGACAGATCCCGGGGCAGCCAGCACATGGGAGGGACGTGGTGAGTGATGCCCCAGCACCCGGGCCCGTTCAGTGCTGAGCTCACTGCTGTAGCACCCCTGCCACTAATGCAGGAAGAGAGCCATGGCACATCTCACAAGCCTCCCATGGGGAGACAGTTGGGATTCCTAGAAAAAGCAGCTGTGCCCTGGTCATGCCCCCCTTCCTACAGGAGCTCCTGGGGCACACCAGTCCTGCCAGGAAGCCACTGCTGGGAACAGCTGCAGGCTCTGTGTTGTCTCGGCAGGCAGCTTGGTGCGGGATCATGGTCGAACACACACAACACCTGACAAGGGGCTTTACTTCACTGAACTCTTGTGGGGACTGTTACTGGCTGAGAAGGTGGATGCAAAGCAGGGGAAAGGAGCAGGGGGCTGGAAACTGCTCCACAAAATGGGGAGGATTTGATACTGAGCCACAGCAGACACAGCAGAGCAATGCTATCCCCACTGGGTGTTACTGTGACCCAGAGTGAGCCAGGATGCTTATGTACAAATGACCCCACAAGTACTTCTTCCTCTTGTAGTATCTGAGAAATCTGAACTCTCTTGTATTAAAATGAGTATCAAGTCCTCAATCTGCAAGTGAACCACACTAAACCAGGAAAATGTTAGCAAAAACACATGGATAATGACAAGACCTTGATTAAACAGCCTTTCACGGGACTCACATAAGACTTCCAAAGTGTTGCTGGCAACAATGTTGCAGTGCTCAAAATGATTGCAGTTGTTAGAAAGTGGGAAAGAGGTCTTTGCGAAGCATTATCTCCATGGAGAAAGGTGGAGTTTCCAGATATGCAATGGGAGTTGACTTGCTGGACAGCTTTGTAACCCCCACATTGTGTGGAGGTGGCAGAAAGTATTCAGCCCTGTTTAATTGGAGTGAAAGAAGGAAGACGTTAAAGTAGGGCACTTGCTCACTCTCTGAGAAGGCTTGTTTGCTTCTAAGACCAGGATTTTGGGGTACAGCACCAGCCCAAGGTGGACCCAGACTTTCACAGTATTCCCCTTTCCTGCTCCCTACTATCTCCTTGCCTTCTGCTGTTCCCTTCTGGTTCCCACATGCTGCTGCTGACCCCCAGAATATGGCTGGTTTTGGGCACCAAGACAAGGTGGTTTCTGTGGTGAGATGTATCTCACCTTGCCTGCGCTGAGCCTGCTGAGTGACCCCCACCGCGAGCCCCCATCAGCTGCCAGACAGACTCCCGCCCAGGCTGGTCTCCTCTCCTCGGGTGTTTCACTGGACTTACACTTTGGCAAATCATCCCATTGTCCGTCCCATGGAAGATGGATGAACTGAGAATCATGAGATAAACCTGAAATGGACTAAATCCAAATGTTCCAAAGCACTTAGATAGCGATATACCTGTAAGGGCCTTGCTCTCTGAGAGCCACACAGCACTAAACTCAGCTGGAAGCTCACCAAAGCACTTAGATAGCGATATACCTGTTGTAAGGGCCTTGCTCTCTGAGAGCCACACAGCACTAAACTCAGCTGGAAGCTCATGGACTGTGCTTGTGCCAGTTTACTATAAAATGATGAGGATATGTTAGTGGGACTGACTGGAAAGGGTGTTGGGGGAGAGCCACGTGAAACAAAACTCTTCTCTTTGTTGTACTGCTCATGCCAAAAGGGCATGATTTGTGCTTTTCTTTAATGCTGTGTTTGAGGAAAACAACTGCTGAATAGAAGGTAGGCTGAGCTTGTGGTGCAGAGGGTAGTTTTCAAAGAAAAAGGTAATTTCAAGTTGTGGGACTTGCTGTATAAAGAAAGTGAGGATTAGTAATGCAGGTCAGAGTGGTATAAACAGTGGAAAACGGAAAGATAAATAGGGGGAAATCATGCTGATAGGAATTTTTCATGGAGGAAGCCATTTTAGAAGCCAGCTGAAAGCATGATCAGGCAAAGTTTCAGCAGGGGTGGAAAGTATACTTCAAAAAGCATATTTATCCAAGTTCCCTGGAAACCACAAAAAACCTCTTGTCAGTTAAACATAAATTTCACCTGCTGCCAGGTCTGAACTGTGGTGGCCAAGATTCAGCTCAGCTGTCCTTCTTAGCCACTGTTTGCTGGGTCAGTTTTCAGCAGAAAGGAATCAGGAAATAGCTGAATGATATCATTGTTCATGAGCCTCATAATTTATTGACGTGAGGACTCAGAGTTTATAAATTAAAAGAGATGTCAATAAAAGTCTAAGCTTTCCTGGGTGTTTCTGAGGAATTTATTGTAAAGATGCTCAAGCACTAAAGGACCAAAACAGCATTTCAGTACCCTAGTGGGCTCTATTTTTCCAATCCTGTTTAATCTCTTGTTCCCTTCCTGTAATGAAATATTAAATCAGAATGGTTTTAAAATGTCAGGAGCTCAGTTTATTCTCCAGGCCCTAGGTTGCCCTGGTTATGAGTCCTTGCAGACTTAAAGTTCATTGCCAGACATGACTTGCTAGCTGCTAACAGTTCCCACTGGCATCTTGGAGGTGAAGTCCAACATAAAATCCCTGAAGGATCCCTGACAGCTATTTACCCTTGGAAAGTGGTGGTATGGAAGTACATCAGGTGTGGCAGTGAGAGGCGTGATCCCGCATCCCCCACACAAGGTCCTGGCCCTGCGACAGCAAAGCAACCTCATCTACAGCAGAGCAAGAGCAGCACGGTCCTCTGGAGGGCTCATGGTGTGACCCTCAGCTGGGTCCTGTGGCTCTTCAGCAAACAGGAGTGTCTCAAGTCCTAAAATGACTGGTGTTTGCAGTCTTTCAGGAGGTGAGTATGGCTGTCAGTCCTCCTTTCAAGAGCATCACTGGTTTTAGGATGGTGACCAAGGTATAAAGCCATGCTGAAATAGGTAAAATTGCTGGGAGATGTCTCCCTATTGCCTACATGCAGTTAATCAGGAGCTTTGAAACCATTGCCCAGAAATGCAGAGGTTGTAGTGGGAAAAAGCAGTGCTGCTCTTGACTAGTAGGGCCATTTCAGCATCTACACAAAGGACATAAAAGAAAGGTTGTAGTTCAGGGAAGCCTTGAATACTCCTCCGTGCTGGAATGAAGCACTGAGGAAATAGCAAACACCAGTAATATCTGCTGTCTTGCCACACAGTTTAAAATTTACATTTATGTATATATGTATATTTGTATTTAGCTGTGCTTGTTAGACACTGAAGAAATGCAGCCTGTGAAAAGCTAGCAGCAGCAATATTGCTGGAAAGCTCCCTGGACTTTCTTGCTTCCCTAGTGCTCTTTACCCAGTACCCATCTTCAACTCCAAAATTTCCTGGAGATACAACAGGATCCTGCAAAGAAAGGAGAATATCAATTTCGTACATGTGCTGGAGCCCTAAGAACACACAAAATCTACTAAGGCTGCTGATTCAATAGCAGCCTGGGAAGGTGCTAGCTAACATCCTCCAAAGCAGTATGCACTGTTTACATGAGCTTTCTCCAGAGTCTGGGGCTATCACCTGGAGCACTTTGATGCAGAGTTGTGGGGCTGGGGAAATCCAGACACATCTTCCCTGTGCTTCGGGTGGAGGTGACACCTCTGCATGGGTTGCAGGGTCTCAAAAGCCCTTGCTGTTTTCCAGGTAAGGCTTCTCCAGCACCAGGACTGCAGTTGCCCACCCATGCACAATTCTGCTCTCTTGTCTGAAGATTACACCCCTGGTGCTATTTTTTACTGGTGCCCTGAAGCAAAATGAGAAGGGACAGCTCCCCCATAGTCTCCAAGCCACCCTCATGCAGGATGCTGGTGCCTTTCCCTTCTGTCTCAGGGACCTCTACACCCTGCCAGCTCAAAACAAGCTGGATTAATTAGCCAGGTGTGGCTACGGCACATGTTGTAAACAGGGTTATCCCTGTTATTTGCTGTGCCTTGTTGCACAGGTTGTCCAGAAATCCTCAGCTGGCATTGGAGTCTGTTTGCAGTGAAGACAGTGATAGGCACTGCCATGCAAGCTTGTAGCCCAAAACCAGCCGTGTGTGGGCTCTGCATTCACCACCTGTGCTGAAGGGTCTATGCAGTGGTCCACAGAGGATCAGATGGTGCTCTGTAATCAAGAAGAGCTTGTTATTGAGTTTCCTGTGTTTTTCATTTCTGAGCTGCTGAGGTTGAGTAAACACACTCCTCATGAAGAACATGAAGAGCTGCTGTCTGCTGTATGGAAAAAAGGGTGCTAAGGTTTAGGAAGGTCACTGGACTGTGCCACAGCATCTGCGGCTTTTGGGTTGTGTATGCCATTTCTTGGGTTTTGCTTTTTCTTTTTAACAAATGACTGAATGTGTTTGACAGGATGTTCTGCATTAAAACAGCACCAAAACAAAACCATAGCCAATTCCTGTACTGAGCATGCAGCCCAACAGAGAGGGGTTGTGAGGAGTGAGTTACCATCTGCCTGCTCAGAATGTCTGGGGTGTCACTGAGGTCTTACTGCAAGTGATGGCTTCAGTGTTAACTTTACCTGCCTGAAAAACAGAAATTTAGCCAGGCAAGGAGCTAGCTTGAGACCTATCATGTGAAAATGAACTAATTACCAGACAAGGGTGTCTCCAGAAGATTTAAAGAAACATATACCTTCCCTCCTCTCCAGGAAAAGCACTATGCCTTGCACAAAGCAGAAATGCAGAGCCTGTATCTTCATGCATTTATGATGATTTTGATGGTTAGCACTTCTCAGCCAGGAAAATGGATTCATTCCTTTTTTCTCCACTGTCCTGACATCCTCTGCCAGCTACTCTTGTAGAGTCTCAGGCTTATGGAGAGATATACATTCCCTCTAATTGTACCTGGCTAGGGCTGAGTTATTTAGCAAAGGTCCTTTCAGACCGGAAAAATCAGCACTCCTCTTTCCTTTGGTCTTCTCTTTGCCCTCTTCCCCTCACTTCTAAGGATAGGGGATTTACTATTGCCAAAAAGTTTCCCAGACCTAAACAGATAACAAAATATGAAGCAGACCTGCAAAATTGTTTCAAAATAATTGCTTTGGAGAGCACTTAGGAAGGGGAAAAAAGTCTGTGGGTTTAAACCAAATTTTTATACATTAATGACTGTAGTTCATTCAGCAGTGAAATTTTTAAATAATTATGTTTTTGCTATAGCTATTTCATTTTTTTTCAGACTATCCACTATTATGTAAGGTTGGATTGCTTATGCTGTAGTTCCAGGACATTTTTATTCCACCCCATTTTTCAAGGCTGTTGCTGCCTGCACACTCTTAAAATTTGCAGTGCTTCTGTTCCAAACACATATATATACCTTGGCAACAGTTAAAAAGAGGCATGAATGTAAATGAAAAGGAGGATGTGCACACACACAAAAAAATCATTTAGTGTGAGGATTATCTGGGCCTTATCTAAGAGCCACAGCAGAATTTGTTCTGTGGTCCAGCTGATCAGGCAGACACCAGGTACTGCAAGAAGCATTTTTTCCTGCTTCCATAGAGAGCATTAATGTTGAGGCATACAATTAGCTGCCAGGACTATTAATTGTCCAAATTTCTCAAGCTAAAGGGAAAAAAGCCGACTCGGCAAAAAGCATCTGTCAAAGGATGATGTGTTTTGATTTTCAGCAGGGGCTAGGCCCACAGGAGACTCCAACAAGGTAAGCAGAAAATTCTGAATGGAGAAAAATAGAGAAAACCATGATGACTTGTGGTGAAAGCAAGGGAACATAGGTGTCTGGTGCTGCTTGGTCAGCCAGTGACCGTCGTGAAGGAAAACTGGACAGTGCTGCCATCCGCAGCTCCTTGCTGCTCTCCTGTGTTGTTCTGAAAGTGGTGGGAAAGCAGTGGAGAGCTCCAGCCTTTTTCAAAAGAAGGCTGGCAGACCTCCCTACCCTTGTGGGGGTCACCCCTCCCTTCCATGCTTCATGTCAGTGTACCCCATGAGGTCTCTCCATGGAGCAAATCCCTCCTCCAGGGTTCTGTAGCCTGCACACCACCCTGGAGTTTGCTCACATGGAGCAGTGGGTGTGGAAAAGGCGCCTGTGTGCTCCCACTGCCTGTGGCCTGTGCTTCTTTTTCCTCCCAGGAGAAGAAGAGGAGAGCAGATGTCTTCATAGATGATCCCAGCATGTCTGATGGTGCTGCAACTCCCAAATGCCAGACTGCTGGCCCAGAGGTCTCAGTGTCTGAGGCACCTCCAGGTGCACCTGTAAGGGCATGGTCCTCTATTTTATTACAGCAATGGTGCACTTCCCAGCTATTGTGCCACAGACACTAACACCAGCCCCCCGAGTGTCCAAACAGCCTTGATGTTGTTTCTCAGAGCCACAAAACAAGGCTGCTAGATGGCTTTTTTTTTCAGGCATTAGCTTCCACCACCAGTGGCTCTGGATCCAGCAAAACAATTGCCAGGGACTAGAATGCTGCATCCCTGTGCCCCTGGCTTTCCACACAGCTCCCATTCTCCTTCCATCTCCCCCATCCCTGTGAGCAGAACCACATACCTCGTAAGGACAAGGACTGTATATAATTAGATGGCAGCCACTGAGGAAGACAATTTCCCAAACCACAGAATGCTTTGGTCATTTATGAAGTATTTTCCAAAGCAAAACCAGCCTTCACTGAAACAGCTGCTTCTCTCCAGTGTTTTCAACCAGCTCTCCCTCCCTCTGGGGCTGTAATGGGGCTGCAGCTTCATCCAGGATCAGACCCAGGCACTTTACATTCCTAGTCATGTTTCCCTACTTTACCACTGCTACAAAGCCACAGTGGAGAGGATGATCTGCACATACCAAGTAGGAAGAGGAGGAGTAAGAGCTGATTTACCACCTTAGAGGCAAAATTCCTTGCCATGCAGGGATTGTAAATCACAGGTCCTATTAGCAGGCTTAAGGGAGAGATATAAAGAGGGCTTACTTGCCCACATTGGATTGCAGTCCTGGATGTCAAAAGGACGTCTTCAGACAAGGAATGCTGAAGATCAAGTTCCAGAATGCTGGTACTTGTGTAGCCCAGTTCCCCCAGCATACTGAAATTCCTATGACAACTCTGTTCAGAAAGAAAAAGTGATGGAATTGCCATAAATGGTTTGAAGAAGAAAGAAACAGCAGAGGAATGTAAAACATCACCACAGAGAGGAATAAAACAGCTGTGGTCTGGCCAGATTGACAAACTTTGCAAGTGCTGGTGAAACATGTGCTGACTCTGCTTCTAGTGGGCCTCGAGACAAGACCACTCTAGAGAAAAATGCCCTAAAACAGTGTGGTCCTTCTCCAGCAGGCTACACCATTGTATTTGTGTTGTTAAGATAGACTCTGATTCTGTGTGCACATTTTTCTTAAATGTCAAGGGCCACTCTCTTAAGGCTCCACCATACTTATGCTGCATGAACATATTTTAAAGCAGATGGAAATGTCCCTATAAATATTAGTAATATAAGAACAGGGGGTTCTGAAAAAATACTGGATAATAATAATTTTGAAGACTTTGTGGCATCAAATGAATAGGGTATTTGTGAAAATCGTTTTGCAGTAGTAAATATTTTGGAGCCTGAGCTAAACTCCTACTTTGGCACTGACTGTTTTGCAATTACTGACATGGAAATGTATCCTTCCCTGAGAATTAGTTCTAAAAAGTACATTTAATATGAGTGAACACACAAAATATCCTGGAGATATAGATGTAATTCATGAGATCACTAGTTACATTTAGCACAGTTCATTAGCTATCTAGGCCTGAACAGAATTGTCTGAATAAGCCAAGCAGTCTGTATATGCAACAAAGTATGGAGGAAAAATATCCGTCATGCAGGAGTTGAGCAGATCTGCAGCGTCTCAAGCACAGTCACTGTTACATACCTCTGCACTCCAATTTGATTGCTTTGCACCAGACCCCATGTCCCAAACTGAAGCTTGAATAGGACAAATAATTTATCTCTCCCTGTAATTCTGGTGGAAGACACAAGGCTCCCTGGGCAAAGTAAAATGTGGCAATTCCTTTGGTTGCATTTGTTGCTTCAACTGGTCACAGGCTGATGCCTTGGGGTTTTCAGTAAGGCTGTCTGGAATTTCCATCTTCTGGAAATATTTCAGGGTTTGCTGAAGAAAACCTGTCCCACTTTTCAATAAAAGCTGAAGAAACTAGACACTTTTTGCAGCTAATCTGGGTAAAAGAAAAAAGGTGACTGTTGGAACAACACACATAATTTAGAGCTGGCTAAGAGTCTTTTGGGCTAACAAAAAATCTGTGATGAAGGTGGAATTTTCTAGAGCAAATCATTCTAGCGGACAGTTCCCCACTCCTTTCCATGTTAGACCATGTATCTTTCTTTCTGTATTCAAAATATAAGCCAAAATTATTGCACAACCAAACAGAGTGAAAAAAAGAAACTCTTGAGCCGTGGCATTGAGTAAATGTCACCTGAGTCAACAAAGAGTCTAACAGATGGAGGCTTTAATATTGTTTTTTTCAAATTCATCAGTAATTTATTTTTAAAGTAATGACCGTAACTCTTCCTAGAACAGATTGTTATTCTGCCTGTTATGATTCATTAAACCAGTACAGAATGAGATCATTATCATTTAAGTTAGCATTTTTGAGACTGCCAAATATCCTTCAAGTACTTCCTGCAGCTGGGACTGCAAGCATTGTCCTTGGAGCTGGCAGCCTGCTTGCACCATATCCTGGTCCAAGAGCTTCTTGTGCCTCTGGCTAGCAGTACTGCTGTGCCCATGGGGCCCTGCTTGAGTGGGTTGCTCTACCTGCCCCTCAGGCAGCAGCAAAATTGGAAACTGACTTCAAGCTGCAAGGCTTGAGAGTCTGTGGAAATAAGCACCTGCAGAGATGCACAGCCATCTCCCTGAGGAGCCAGGGCTGGAAAACTCTTCTCCAGAGATGGATTCTCACCCACCTCAGCCTGCAGGTGAGCTGGCTGATTACTGGGACACAGTGGTCATTGATGCCTCTGGATAAATTGCCTCCTGTTGCAAATTTCCACATTTGCCAAAGGATGCAACAAGCAGAGTGGCAGCCACATGAGACAGGTTACCAGAAATAGACCTTTTGCCTTTTAGTTTCTTTTTGGTGTAATTTCCTGACTGCATTATTGAAACAACAATGACATAAGGAACATGATTCAGCAACAGGGAAGACAGAAGCAGGTAAAAGCAAAAGAGACAATAACTTATTTGTGTAGAAAAAAAGAAAAATGAGCTGGCAGTAAAGGGGAATTCACAAATTACCTGATAAAAAGGCACATAGCCATTCCCTGCCCCCACAACCACTCTGAGAGTTCTTTGACACATGAAGGATACCAAAAGAAGAAAAAAAAACCACCCAAAAACCCAGCAAACAAAAAGCAAACCACCACCCCAAATTACAGCAATTACTTGATCAGGGCATTTTCACTTCCTACTCTGTAAGAGAGAAATTCCCCAGGTCATCTGACGTCTGTTGAAACTACACCAGGAAGAGGAGCAGCAGCAGCTGACAAGTGCAGGGCGTTCTCTGGCTGTACAAAAGCCTCCCATGTGCGAGGCAGAGCTCAGAGCAGCGCAGGGATGTGCAGGTGTGTGTACACATAGCAAGGTGAGCTGCGAGTATCCTGCCAGCCAGATCATCTCTTGCACAACTCTCCAGTCCTGTGCAGCCCGGCGGACCTTTAGCTGCTTGTTTCCAAAGATGCCTCCAGAGCAGAGCTTCTGAGGAGCTGTTTCCTCACGTGCTGTTTCCTTGAATGCTGCTGAAAGCAGTTCTCTCCAAGAAGAGGCGGCGGCTAGCAGCATGGTGGGAATAATGGCAATGAGGACGTGGATTGAGCCAGTGGTCGCGGGTTCCCAAGTGGCCAGTGCCTTCTACGACACAGCACTGCTGCTGGTAGTGAAGAACTACTACAACCAGACCAACAGCACTGCTCCCTCCCACGTCCTGGAAGATGCCCAGCAGAAGGCTGTATCTAATTTTTATATCATCTACAACCTAGTTCTGGGCCTGAGCCCACTGGTGTCAGCCTACGGCTTGTCCAAGCTGGGGGACAGGACACACCGCAAGATCCCCATCTGCTTCCCTCTTCTTGGTTATCTGGGCTCCAAAACTCTCCTGCTTCTCCTGATTCTGCTGGGCTGGCCAGTGGAGGTGATGTATGGGGCTGCTGCCTTCAATGGGCTGACAGGAGGCTTCACCACATTTTGGGCAGGCATCATGGCTCTGGGATCCCTGGGGTCCTCTGAAAGAAAGAGGTCTCTGCGGCTCATCATTATTGAACTGGTGTATGGCCTTGCTGGCTTTCTGGGAAGCATGGCATCTGGCTACCTCTTCATTGGCTTCAGTGACCGCTATCGAGAAGGCACCGTGCTGGTGTGCTGCAGCATTGCTTGCTATGCCTTTTGTCTGCTTTACAGCATTTTTGTCCTCACAGTCCCCAAGCCAGCAGCTTCCTGCCCAGCCAAAGCCAAGAGTGCAGAGGAGATGGGTGGTCAGCTACCAGAAGCAGTGGTAAAAGGGAGCTCCCAACCTTCAGAGAGCAGCATCTTCACTCCAGTGTCACCCTCGAAGCTCATCATCATCCTGCTGTTTGTGGCAGCAATCCTCTATGACCTGGCTGTGGTTGGTGCAATGAATGTACTCCCACTGTTCTTGCTCAGGGAACCTTTAAGTTGGAATGCTGTGGAGATTGGCCACGGCAATGCTGCTGGGTACGTGATCTTCATTACCAGTTTCCTAGGGGTACTTGTGTTCTCCAGATACCTGAGGGATATTACCATGATCATGATCGGAGTAGCATCATTCAGCACTGGCATCCTGATCATGGCCTTCGTGCAGTGGACGTTCCTGTTCTACATTGGTGAGTTGAACAGCCACTGACATGAGCAAATACACACCGAGAAATGGGTGTTTCAACATCACTGGAAGGGCTTTTTGCTTTGCTTCGTGCCCAGTTTGCAAGCAGGGAGTTAGGCAGATCATCAGGAGCAATTTGCAAGAAAGCATTCTTTTTATTCCTCTTTCCCCACCTCTCCCTTAGTACTTTTAAGACTCGGCACTCTACAATATCCTGAGGAGGCGTACACCTCTGCCAAGGCTCATTGACTTGTAATTCATCAGTTGGTCACAGACCAGATCTGGCAGAAGAGTGTTCACATTCTGGGTGACTGGGAATTGCTGCTGACTCCCTGCACTAGTGGGACTGCATCACTGCAGCAATAGGAAGCACTTGCTTCCTCTGAGGCAAGGCTTAAGGCTACAAGAGAAGCAAATAGCAAAGGCTTCCTATTATGTGAATGTCTTAAGATGTGATTTTTTTTTGTCATATGAAAGCACTTACAGCTGATGGGAAATTTAATGAAACACTGGCGCTGTAAAGGATCACAATAATGTAGTTTATAAATCTCACACTGTTTCATAAATTACTAAGAGACAGGTAACAATAGATGGGGCAGCATCCCATGATAAAGGAAAGGCAAGTTTACTTCTGGGAGTTAATCTATGATGAAAAAAAAAATCCAAGAACTGCATTCATTGTGCCAGAGCTATCTCACAGAGTATCATCTATATGGCTTTAAGGTTTTGTTTCTCAAAGTGAGAAAGACACTGGAGATAAATGTCCTGAAGTGATTTTTCTGTCTGTCCCTACAGGAAATGGGGAATTGAAAATTAAACAAAGTTGTTCTGAAGGGAAAGATGATGAAAGGATATTGTATTTGTGTACTAAGCCAAACACTGAGTGAAAATTTTAAGAGATTATGTTTGTTTAGCCGATCAAGCTGGGGAAAAAGATTAAAAAATTAAGTAAAAAAATAGAGCTTGCTTAATAATTTAGTTCATTTTCATCCTGAAGACACGCTGCTATGCAGTGTGTTGGATGCTTATTCCCTGCATTGCAGAAATACCTTGGTACACGAGACATGGACCAAGTCTTCACTGAGGCTGGTTCTGCTGACAGGAAGGAAATTCCAGCTCCCTATAAATTTTCATGGTAGAGACAGGCTAGAAAACTGCAAACCATAAGCACTGAGATACAAGATGGATGTAGAGTTATAAAAGTACTGTTCCTGTCAAGGCTGTGTAGCACAGAGGGCTCTCTGCATGTTAAAACTTAAATCATCATCCTCACAATCTCAAAGTAGAGGGAGGATCCCATCGACGCTGGGATGTCTGGCTGAGAACAAGAGACTGTGTCTAGTTTGGGCAAAGGACCTCTGATAATGGGAAAATAGGTGGCTCTTTTTAGCAGAGAAAAGGTGAAGCAAGGTGCCTGTCCAGGCCAGAGGCATGCAATCTTCAAAAGCAGTGGCTGTGCTGGGTCACAAAGAGCAGGTACTGGTGATAACTCAAAATTCATTGCATTACAGCACGGGCAGTGATGCTGTTTGCCCTCATCCCCTTACCAACCATCAGGTCCATGTTGTCCAAGCATGTTGAAGGATCATCCTATGGTGAGTATTTTAGTTACCTTACCAACCAAAACCCCCTGAAATCCCTTTATTCTGCCTAGAGTACTAAGAGAAATGTAAGTTATTGCTGCAATCTGTGCTTTGTGTAATAATACCAGAATGAGTGATACCACAAACAGGAAGGGAGAAGCAGAGAAACTTGCTGGACAAGATTCTCACATCCAATCTTCTTTGGTTGCATCATCATTTATCGACAGAATTTTTAGCACATACTGCAAAAGATTACAATCAGTACATAGTTCAAAGGCAGGGGAAATAGTTGAGGTGCTGCTCAAAAACACAGAACTGCAGGGAGAACCAAGAAAAGCAGGACATTGAGCTGAAGCACTGTTTTATTCACATTTATATCTGGCTTCTTTTACTTCCAGTTTTGGGAAGCATGGATTATTTTCACCTATTTTTCAGTTATGCTCTCTAAACATTTCTTCAGCTGTTTGGCAGTTTGTTCCTGTTGCACCTGATTTAACTACAAAGAATTACTTTTGCATAAAAATTGACCCTTCTTGGAACAGCAGCTGGAATTCTTTTCCATTAAAATACATATTAAAAATTAGTAAAATGTATATTGAGGCCTACCATTTTTACCCCAATGAGCTAGATTTAGACACAAGATACAGGACTGGCCATTCATTCAAAGAGCACCACAGGCCCACTGTGGTGCCCATGTTTCCTCTGCATCCTTCACATCCTTTTCCTTTCTGAAATATGAACATGACACTGCTGTCACCAGTTCATTCCTACTGCTTGTGCTCCCTCAACATCCACCATGGCAAAATCATATATCTGCCACAAACAGCACAGCTCACATCCCAAATTGATCACTATAAACCAAAAGTTTTTAACCTCCACCTTGAGCCATATGGGCTGCACATGAGGATAGCGTCAGTCCAGACCTCGAGTAGGACCCTGCAGCAGAGCAGCACTTACCTTCTGGTTGCAGTTTCATCTAGATGTTAGCTCTAGGCTATTTTTCTACCTCTAGGAAAAGGAGCACTTATTGACTAATCTATTGCTTGCCTTACAAGCAGATACCTTTATATGTAGACTGTTTAGGCAGATGATTATCCAGTTGAATCTTTTGTCTGACACCTAAAAGAAGGAAAAATTATTTAATTGTTGTCTAGAACAGAAGCAGATACAAACTCATGCCATCTGGTGTTAGTGGAGCAATGACTACACAGTTGTGATCCTGGATTTCTAAGGGAGATACCACCACTGGTTTGTTAATCTCCAGCAACAAACTAGGGTCTTGTCTTACAGGAAAGGTGTTTGTCCTGCTGCAGCTGTCTTTAGTCACCACGGGAGTAGTGACATCTACAGTCTACAACAAGATCTATCAAAACACACTGGACTGGTACAGCGGCTTCTGCTTCATTTTGTCTTTTCTAGTTGGCTGCCTGAGTCTCCTCCCTTTAAGGTAAGAAATGGGAAAGATTTTGTTCAAGAAGACATGTTGTATTTTCTCTGTAGTTCCTGATTCTAGGTCTAAAGTTTATAATACAGATAGGAAAGAATTTTAAAAAGAAAACCCCCCACCAATTGAATTAAGAAAAAAAAAAGGAAAAAACCTTGCAGAAATGAGTTGAAAATATCAAGGAGATTCAAAGAATGAAAGTTGCAATGTCTAGCCAGTGCTTTTTTAAATCTTATTTTTGTTTAATGTAACATGAATTGCTGTAGGAAGAGTATTTGGCAGTTTAACAGCTAATAATCCCAGGAGACAAAGCATTCATACAAATGTGTTTGGTACTGTGAAAATAGTAGTACGTAGAATGAAGGAATAACCCGACACAAAGCAAAATGGTTTTTAAAAATTCCATTATATGTTACTTACCCATTGAGATAGAAAAGAATAATCTGAGTCTTCCGCTAATGTTTCAAAGAGAAACCATTACCACAGTGAAGGAAAAGGTTACTTTTCTGGTCCATTGAATTTGCTCAGCTGTACCACCATGGAGTGACTGAGAGGTACAATTTCAGGAACAACTTCTAAGTACAAAGCCAGCAGCTTAATTTGAAGAGAGAAAGCTGAAAAAACTGCTCAGTCTACTTTTACAGAATTTTTGAAGGTTCTCCCTCCAAATCTCACTTTGTCCATTAGAGCCTCCCCAACACTCTCCAGCCTGTTGCGTTACTAGAAACACCAAGATTCTTTCTGTATGAAGTGAACTGTGATAATGTCAGTATTTAATCCACGTAACAACAGCACCTTCATTCAGATGTAAGGCACGTACTGTATAGCCTAATGCCTGATTCCAGGCAAAATTCTTGCCTAGCTCTGCTGCAGTTTAAACAAAATATAGTAGTACAAAGTCTAACAGCACTATGTATATTAACTTCAGCTGCACCACCTAGACAGGAAGCAGAGCCAGTAAGGAAAACTCTTCCACCACCACCTCTGTTTTATCCAGAGCACCAAAGACTTTCTGGGCTTGTGAATGCATTTGACAATCAGTGTCTTCAGGACTACTAGTGTGGGGAAGGCGACTTCCGAGCCCTGGCTCGGCTTTCCTCCTCAGATACTCCAGACACAAAAGACTTGTTTCTCATATGCAACCCTCTCTCTAAGAGGTGTCACTGCTAGCTACTCAAATGCTTTTTAATATAGGTTCCAAACAGAAGTACCATTATCAGTACAAACATGGGTTATTAAAGTGAAGGATGACAGATGGTGCCAACGTCACTGAATGCACAAAAGAGAGCCTGGCAGACCACTGAGAGGAACGCCATTCGCGTGCAGCCAGCTCCAGATACCCTGGCAAAGTTTAAGACGGAGATGTGGAAAGAGCAAACTGTGGTTTGAGAAGGTAATTTGCTAATTCTTATTATCTGCATTTTTTATTGTTCTTTATAGCTTTGTGGCCATCAAACAACGGTCAACCACTGGCTCCCTTGAGATTCTGACTGAGTAACAGAGACATCTTCTGGTTGTTATCATCAGCCCCTACCAACACAACAGGATACATAGCATTTATATTTTCACTTCACAGCATGCCACAATCTCTCAGCCACTACACTCATCCTGGAAGAGATGTTTGCCTTCTTATTTCTGCAGCATGCACCCAATCCTGCAGGGTCTGTGTATTAGCTATTGCACACCAGCAGTCCTCAGAGCATTCTGCTCTTTGCTACGCTGGTCAGAAATACCAAAGAGGTACAAGAATACAGGCTAGAAATGAAAATGGCATTTCCAGACACATCATTCAGAGTGAAAACGGAAAGCAGAGGATCAGTTTTCCATCAGCTTCTTCTTGTTTGTTCATTCAGAAATCTCAGGGCAGTACCGTGACTTTGGCTGATGAAACAGGGCTGCAAGCCACATGCCATGTGCACAGGGCGATCAGCAGGACACACCGGCTCCCCAACTCCTGCAGATGTTATCAGCCCAGCCAATTAATGTTATGCACAAGACCATTAAATAGAGAAATAACACCATAAAAATATGTCAAATTAACAGAATTTTAGTAATCCCTACTAACAGAATTTTAGTAATCCCTACAATAAAACACCTCTGAACAGATGTTTATGTCCCTGATTTCTGGGAGAATGTCACACTGTCCCTGGACAGTGCTTCAACAGAGCTCATGGGAGGAATAAGACCCAAGACCTAATGATAGTGTTTCAGCTCACACAACCATGATGTGCTACTGTTGTCACAGGTTAAGTACAGGTAAGTGCAACACACAGCTCCTACAGGACTTATGGAGGTGTAAGGACACCGATACCATGTTACCCCAGCTTTTATCTGGGCTGGAAAGGAACCTCAAGGGATACAACAACTAGCATGAGATGATGTCACATAAATCTAAACATGAGTCAAAAGTGTGGCATGTCTCACAAGGATGTGTCTGCTTACATGCTAATTGAACTAAGAAGGATTAAGCGGCTTCCAAAGTCCTGGACTAAGTAAAGGGAAGTTAAAAGTCCTTAAATAACTGAAATAATCTGGAGGCAAATCAGGCAGCTTCAGTTCCAGCCAGAGGTACGGCATGCAGAAGTTGGTTCATCATTACACAATCCCTTCCTCTGAGGAAGCTGCTGTCACCCTGTCCCCCCCATCCATCCCCCCTCCTCCAATCTCTCCTCAGCTCCTTCACTTTCAGTACCAGAAGTAATGAAACAACAGGTCAGATGATATCAATTTAGATCAACTGTGGAAGATTTTAGGGGAAGAGTATTTCTGCAGTAAGATAGTGAGCTACTTAGCAAAATAAGCACATGCATAATTTCACCAGTGAAGACCGCAAAAAAGTGAAACTTTATTCAAAGTAAAGGAGTAATTTTTTAATACATTTATCGGTCCATTCCATTAAATTAATTGAGGTAAACAAATGGTCCATTTAAAAAAATGTACACAGTAATAGAGAATTACAAGCAGTTTTACCTCAAAGCATTTTTCTTCATCAATACTAGCTCCATAGTAAACAATGCACAAAGTATATTTAAAGAGATATATGAAAGGTTATAGAAACATGCCAGCACCAGAAGGCAAGACAACATTTCCTAGCCTGCGAGTCTGAACAAGTTGCCAGATTTGACCAAGTACAGGAAACAAAAGCCTCCTTCCCATTTTTACATTGTTTACTAGCTAATTCACACAGAGACAAGTATTTTCACAGCTTTAATTTTGTATTTTAATAGTATGAACAGTGACTCTAGTTCTGGTGAGTGGGTTTATAGAGTGAAAGCAGAAGAGTCTGGACAAGGAACCACCACCGTTTGGTCCCCATCACTGACACCTTCAACGCAGTGTGTGAAGCTCACAGCCAGCTTGCCTTCACCTGCATGGCACAGCTCTCCAGACCTTAGGGAGGGACAGAGGGATACAGGCACAGAAAAGCAAGAACAAGGACGATGCTTCTTTATTTTTGCGAACTGTAGACAAAAGCCCTTTTTAAGACTGGCCCTCAGCAACCTGTCTCCTTGTACAGTGGGAATGTTGCACTGGGCACAACGCTGCAGCTTGATCTGAAGGTATGGATACATACCCCAGCACCAGGGTTAAGGAAATGGCTTCACTTCAAAGCGTAGAATACCAAGACTTTCAAAGCAGTCTAGGACAGTGACTAACCTTATCTTAGCATACCATTTACCTAAGGGTGATCTACTTATACCTCTTTGGAAAGCTCATTATTTTCTGCAAATTTACTGTGTTTTAGGCATGCAACCTTAAAACTTGCCCAGTTCATTACTAAGTACAAGTCAGATACTTCAGCAAGACTTTCAAGTGCTAAGCACAGAAATAAGCACTGCCATTTTAGTTTGTAAATTGGCTCAACAGCACTCCCAAAAAGTTTTAAATGCCACATTCCATCTGCCAGAAGGCAAGTTTATTCCTGTGATCTCCAGTTTTACTTCACAAGAGGAAAAAAAACCCAACAAGTAGTAGCAACTTGCCTGTCTTCAAAAAAAAGTCCAGATATTACCTATGTGTTGTTGTAGTAAAAGTTAATATAACAAGGAAAGAATGTTCCACCTTCAGAATTTAACATGACAGAACATCTAATGAGCTAATTTAGTCTACAAAATTTTGTCCAGTGGTAACCAGGACAAGGATTTTCAAGTCTGTAACAATAATTGTAACAACATCCAGTTAAATTGTGCAAGTTTTAACAAAAGCATGGCTCCTGTTAAAATAATGAACAGTCCCTGCTATCTGGGAAAGAATTCCTTTGTACCCTTGCATCTGCAGGACTGACACCTTAAGAAACTTGTCATGAACAGGCTATCCAGAGCCACTGCTTCAAAGCTACTGCACAGTGCCCCCACAGAACTGTCTCTGCCACTCCTGCTTTGTTTGTACCAGTTACTGAACTACTTTATCCTCAGCACAAGTTTTAGTGCAGCAAAAGTCCAAGCAGATTTCAGTGAACAATCATACTTTATTCTTTAATATAACTCACACCAAAACTGTCTGTCTTTAGGGCTACACATATTACCTTTTCATTTTTCAATGTATACCTGAAAAAGCCATGATGTTTTAACATGTGTATTTATTGCTAGATTTAGATCCCGATAAAGGTATACATGAACAATGCATGGTGTGGGAATCCATTACTGAGCATAGAAACAAGAGCTTGGTGCCTGCTTTATTGTGCTGGTGCCACTTAAGAGAAGAAACAAACACCACAGAAACTATACAGAAATAACTGGGCAGCAGTGAATTATGCATCCACTGAGAGGGCCCTGCCCTGGCTATGGATTATGAGGAAAACTGGGCTGATTTAAGGACTGCTGAAAGAGCCACATTTTAAACAGGCTCATAAAAAGGGCACCAACTACTTTTGGCGTCATTTTGGTGCATGTGCAGAGAGTCATCCTCAGTGACTTAATGCTCAACAAGTTACTCAAAGATGAAGCTCCTGCACTATTCCTGCTTTCCTTTACCAACATCTTCTGTTTCTCTCAGAGAAGTGTGGACCATTCAAAGTAAAGACTTTCTTTCTGTAGGGACTACAGGATAACATGTTAAGAGTTTCAGGACTCAACCTCCGTCTAACAGCAGTTATATGATACAAGTGTCACTCTGCACACCTTACAGGAATTTCCTGCAACTTTTGTAGTTTTCCTGACTGGCATGGTTGCCCCAAACATCACAGTCAGGATCCTCCCTACATCTGACCCACAGCCTCTCCCCTCAGTCATCTTGTGATTTACAACAGCTCTTCGTAAGAACAGACCACTCCACAGTCTGTAGCAACTGAGACGCACCTATGCACAGCCCTATTACACTGCAGCAATTCTTGCAGAGGACTTCTCCTTTGAATGTCAAGTTTTACCTCCCATGTAGGAGCTTAAGAGGTTTTGGTCCAGATCATGTAAGACAGCTCGATCTTCAGCAGCTCCAGCCTCAACAGTTACATGCTGATTTGAACTTCACTTGGTACTCTCCACTGTCCATTATGCTTCTCTTGAACAGCTGTGATGTTAATTGCTGAACTCCCCAGAAGCAACATCTGCTTCAGTTTGACATAAAGCAAAGCAGGAGGAGTCCCTTAGTGTTGTAAGGCATCAGATGAAACCACCTGTAGGAAAAAAAATCACCATTCTTTCTACTCATGTTGTGCTATTTATTTTAATAAGGTGGTGGGAAGACTATTTTGCTTGAGTCCCAGTGATGTTGCAGAGTCAACTACAAAATTCAATTTATTCCACATTCTTTTTGAACTAATTCAAAAAGCATGTTGATCTTTCTTTGTGGAAAATAGGGAAGACTATAATCCTGAAGGACAGACTGTTGGATAGTATGCAAGTGCTTATTCTAGATTGCTTCGAGATGATCCCCTTAAGTACTTCCCCTGAACCAGAGAAGTCTGTGATTCTGAACCTAACAGTAACTTAAACCAGAGTTCTCATTTACACCAAAAAGTGCATATTGACAAACTGATCTTAAAACAAGAAACACAGTTTGTTCAGTACCACAGAGTTGTCAATGAAGGCTGAGCCAAAAATAAAAAATTCTTAAAATGTCAAATATTTTACTTTTTCATGCAGAGAGCACCATCTTATTAGCCTGACACAGTTGAGCTACCACAGTGCTGCAACAACTCATCTTGAGAGTTCCATAAAGCCACCAGGCTGAGAGGAGTGGCTGCATGTTCAGCTGGTGCTAATGAAGGAACAAATTCCAAATCAGACTAGTACCTGGTGGCTTGTTACAGGAGAACAGAGAACTTGCACAAAATCTATCACTGCTCACATTCTTTGCAAGAACGTTGCCAGAGAACAAGTAATCACTCCAATTTAGCAGTAAGCACAGAGTTATTTATTGCCCTAAATCCCAGTATTACACTCATATGAGTCCCAACCCCCCTCATTAGGATGGTTAAATCACATCAGCATTCCTCAGGCCATTAACACCAAGCAGGCATTTACTTGAGGTTGGACTGCAAGAGCAAGGACAAAAAAGAATTTGCAGAAGCAGCTGCAATTCTAAAGGCTAACAGAAACTACTAAGAAAATAGATCTGTAACAAAAGTGGTCCTAAAAGACTTGCCATGTGGTTCAGCAGAGAAAGTTATGAGCACTGTGTACCTACAGGGTACCCATCTATCCCCCACCAACCCATCTAAGGCAAGTTCCACACACTCTGATGCTTGGTGGAAGGAAGCATTTGACACCTTTTGGGGAAAGAAAAGAGTTCTACTTTTACTACAGCAGGCATCTTAGGTGACCAAGCCTAAAATGGCTCTAGTGAAACCCATATATAAAGCATGGTGTAAGAGATCTCCACCACGCAACTTCCAGAGCTAGCTTTGGAAAATTAAAGACTCATACTTCTTCCCCCATTCCCACAACCCCTGAAAGGCTGCAGTCCAACTCATTCCTGCAGCTAGGCTGGTTTTGATCCCCAAGTCAGTCACAAATATGCTTCAGTCAACTGACATTACTTCATAATCACCAAGGTAAACAAAGATACTCAATATGAACCAACAGCATGCCACACTCACAAAAACCACAGTTCATGCTTCCATCACCAGCTGTCTGCAGCTGGTGTTGGTATGGTCTGTCTAGAACCAGCCTGACTCCCGGACAGAAAAGTCTACAGCAGAGACCATTTCATCCAGAGGGAGCACACAGGTGGTAGCGAAACAGAAAATATTCTTTCCCAGCCTTTCCTGGTCCATTAAAAAAAAAAACAAAAAAAAAAAAACAAAAAAAAAACAAGTAAGAGTTGGTCAGGGAGTACTGTATCATAGAAATATATTTTTTTAAAGCAAACAAAACAGATTGGTAATAAAGATGTCATTTGGCACCTTGCAGTAGAGTTTTATTTTCATCTTTTTAGTGTTCCACTCATCAGTTCCTTCCAGACTAGAGAGGTAAATTTTATCAAGATCCCCATGCACTTTCTCTATGAACCCCAATCACTCCATAGAATAAAGAAGGAACCATTCAAGATAACTCAAAAAGATGAAACATACCCCAGTTTAAACACAAAAATTGAGGAAAAAAATTCAAATAGGCTGGAACAGATACTCTGAAAAACTAAGTGCAGCTGTCATTTCAGTTAACAAAAAGAGTCCTCCATACAGTTCCAGTAAGACTAGTGGTACTGAGCACAGAAGTGCTAGACTGTCCATGAAGGTACTTCTTATTTGGTCTCTGGCTTGTCTTGCAATAGTGGTATAATTGACTCCCACGCCGTAAGGCACTGAAGAAAGAAAGATTGACAAAATTTAATTTATGTCAGTTCATACAACTTCTGACCAACCCTTCCAGCCCAACAGCATGCAAGATGAAGAAAAGTTATGTGTGTCTTTATAGATTACTGCAGAAGGGGAGAAAAAAACAGAATGCCAAACAGCAAAGAAGTGTTAGAATAGCTGCACCTCCCAAACAAATTCAACAAATTCAAGTTTTCCAAAGTCATCAGCTGGCCCAAGACGTTAAAAATCATCAGAACACCCAGGATTTCCAAATACTAAGATTTTTCTAAACTGAAGAATACCACAGATTTCAGTTAGGCAGATGAACTGTTTTGAGTAGAAATATACATATTTGTGGTGTGACTGTGGGTGAAGGCTGATTTGTACATAATGGCATCTATTACAGACTACCTCCAGCAAACTTATTTGAAAGAAAACATGCATTTAAGGAAGTCAATTCAGAGACACAGTGTATTCCAGTATGGCTCTGGGACTCGACTCCACTACAGGACGAACTCGTAGTGCCTGGTATAGTAAACTGTAAGTGCAGCTTCTGGGTTACTAGAAAGCCACTCCAGGCTTTGGAGTAATTTTCCCAGGCACATACACACTTATTACAGTCCTTGTACTGTGTGTTGTTACTGTCTTTCAGCCACAAAGAGCCCAGAAGTTAAACTGGGCAAATGCAGACTGTGGAACCCAAATCATTAAACGCTGAAAATGGGCAAACTCATCAGCAGTTCTTATACCCACAGGTCATTGTTGACAGACATCCTCCTTCTAACCGTGCTGATTGTACTGCAGATGAATAGAGTACTTCTAGTTGTATACCCTGAAGTGACTGGACACTTTCTTACCAAGAAAACCTTCCTTGCTAAAAGCAAAATTAATGTACAGATTGAACTGTCAATTGCAGAGGAACTACTGGATGTTCAATGAAGTCTCTAATACCTCCCTCCACAGCAGCCTTAGAACTGAGAGACCAGGGTGAAGGAAGTTCTGTGTGAGCAGTTATAAACTATGATTAGAAGGGGAAAAGGTACTGCACACTAATATTACATGGAGAGTAATAGCACAGGAAGAAGCTTGTAAAGTAGATATATAAAAATGAACATACAAGACGAAGTACAGTTTACTAGGCAATGCATAAGCCTAGTAGTTCTAGCAGTGTTTAATATTTCGTAAATATTTAATACACCTAAAGGGGGCTCAGGAGACAGCTGGAGGAGGACTTTTTACAAGGGCTTGTGGTAACAGGACAAGGGACAAGTGCTTCAAACTGGAAGAGAGCAGGTTTAGATTAGACAATTAAGAAGAAATTCTTTACGTTTAGGATAAGAAAACACTGGAACACCTTGCCCAGAGAAGCTGTGGATACTCTATCTCTGGAAGTGTTTTCAGTTCATGCTGCACAGGGCTCTGAATCACCTACTCTAGTGAAAGGCATCCCTGCCTCTAGCAGGAGATTGAAGCTTATATGACCTCTAAGGTCCCTTCCAAACCATCCTGTGATCTATGGCATCAACCACTGCACTGGGCTGCACTGTTCTAGCACAAAGGAAAATTAAATTGGAAGCATATGCAGTTAAATGTCAAGGTCCTTTTAATTAAAAAAAATCTAACACTAAACCTCAGGTACAAATGCACCAACTAAAAAAGGCAGAGGCTAGATATTTTCAGGACTAATATACAAATGACAAAACAATGCACAAAGGAACAGGGATTAGAGTAACTTATACATAGCAGATGTAATCTATATATGAGTCTGTGGACGTGCATTAACTCATGTATTTTTGTTCAGAAAAGGCAGAATCAAGGGATTTTTCTACTGTGGTAGTACCACTAGTATGTGAAATTCTGGGTTTTTTTTTTTTTCATCACTACTGCTGCTGCTCAGTAATTTGTTAAATTCAAAAGTGCAAAACAGACAAGCATGCATAATAAAATGTTGTTAGAGTACTGACTTGCAAAAGACCACTAGTCTTACAGAGTTCATTTGACCACAACTTCCAAGTCTGACAAAGAGCAGCTTCAGATGTCTAATATTCTTGTCCTCAAGACAGTGTGAAGATTTCCTGAAGAATTATCACCATTTCAGAGGAAAATAACTCTTATTCCTGCCAGTGCTCCAACAGTGACACCTACCTTCTCGTAGTACTGGATGTTTTTATCTGCCATCCCCATGAGTAGCTGCCTAAAGTCTTGTCTTTTGTTGTTCTGCCATCTCTCCATATCTGCTTTCAGGTCAGCATTGAAACATTCTACTCGGTCTTGACATTTCTCAACATCTGCAGGTACCTGCAGCAAAATAAATGAAGATTAAAACTATCAGTAAGAGTGCTAGATTGCAGAATTTGCTCAAACCTCACTGAGCAGAACAATAACAGAAAGGGTAAGTTCACAATCCAGTAGTTATCCTGAATCAACGAAAAAGCGCTAGAGAGGATATGATATTGCTTAATTTGTTTGTTGCTGTTTGAGGTGGTGAGCGCTTGAGCTTGTCCATCTCCATGCCTGATATAGAGCCATGGAGGAAGCACTTGCTAAAGGCACAGGAAAACCATTCGGTGTAAGTACTTGTACTGAGGCTCACTTCCTAGTGCTCAAACTAAGCAGCTTGGTTTCACAGCAAACTTTTCTGCTTCCCATTTACAGCTGTAGTAGGAATGCCCCAATTTACACCAGTGTGTCTATAACAACAAACATTTAGGTTTATGAAAAAAGGTGAGTAAGACACCTCGGTATTGACAGCTGCAGAATAGAATTTCTAAGTCCTTTTTAGCTTCCACTTTTAACCTTACGGGCTTCCCGAACAAAATTTAACTGCAAAGCACTCATGATCATCAACATGGGATAGGCTCATGGACTTTTAGGCTCAACAACAGACATGCAACCAGGCAAAAGCAACAAATGACATCTTGAAGGATGCAAGCTGAGGTAGAGATTTAAACAAATTTTTGACTGTAGTTACTCACCTGAGGTACATACACTTTAGATCAACTAAGTTAGTGTCCTTTGCTTATGTTTTAACTAATATAATGTATACCACCAGGCAAATACAGGAATAATTTACTAGTGTCTCCTCAAGCAGGATAGCCAAACACCTTTTTTTCCCCTTCTCATTGCTGCATGGGTCACACAGACAGGAATCCTGGAAGGGCATGCAGACTAAGCCCAAGAACTCAGAAGAGAAACTCCTGAATCCTGGTACCAAAGTGAGAAGTGAACTTTTGCTCTGGAAGCTGTGACTTGCACAAAGGCAAAATACAGAATGAAGAACATTTGAAGAACTTTGTCGTGGCTCCTCTTGTACTTGATACTTTCAGTAATCTCTCTTTCTGAGGGGTGTGAAAGAAGAAAGAGGATGAACAGACTACGTAAGAAGCTTTTCATGGATACCTACATGAAGTTAGAGGTGGGCTACTATCTTGCAGTTTGGCAAGGTACTCAATTTAGGCAGAAACACACCAATTGTGTTCCTGCTCCAGGACACAGATTAGGGCTGATCACTTTATTACTCAGAGAAGGTCTTACATCTGTTTTTCAATAAACCTGTTTGAGATCCAGGAGCTCTTTATACTCATGGGATTTAAGTTCCCCTATATTCACAAAACTGAATTTACAGTACAGGCAGCTTGGAGATTCAGTGGATACTTTTTCTTCCTGCTATGTCTGAGCACCATACTTATGGCTACAGAATTCACTCTGCTACAACTCCAGATGAAGTTTCCCCACAGGCTGCAGACAAGAACAACCAAGCCTGTGACTGGAAGGTTTAGGGGATGCCCCCTCAAGGCACGTATGCCTTGTGTTGTAAGTACTCTGCTATCTTAATGGGAAAGGCTAGGCTATCAAGAGAAATATTTATGAAGTCTGGAGGCAAAACCACGTAAGATTTCCCAATCCAACTAACTTAGCTTCTAAGCACTCACCAGCTCCCTGCTTCTTCTGCCAGGATCTGAAACCACAATGAAGATATGCAAAAATCTGTTCTTTCTCACAGCAAGTTGTCTGGCTGGTCAGGCTGAGAGGGCTGTATGAGTTTAGAGCTACTGGGATAACCCAGTGGTCAGCAGATGTGTCACGTGTGGTCTCATCAAGGAACAACAACGCTAACTCCAACTAAGTGTCCAGAGACATCATGAAAGTAGTGTCTTCACATGCAGCAGTCCTAGCTGGGTGTGCAAATGCCTTACCTTATAAACTGCAGCTTCCTAGTACATAAATTGCAACTCACTATTTTTTTAAAGAATTTTAAGTTAATTAATAGCTTTTAAGCACCTTCTATCAGTGCAAACTCAAATGCAAAGAGATATTATATGTTTATCATCAAATTTGGGCCTAAGTTGAAGTATCAAAGCTGATGCTTTTATCTGTTTTTAGCAATGGAGACACTAAATATTAGCTAACAACTAAGAACAAGGAAGAAAGTCGACTGGACTCAGGGGGAATGCTGCTTCCTTACTGATACCTGCTGTCAGCTACTTAATAGCTCAAAACCCCCTAAAGCCACAAAACCAAAGTGACAACTGCTTCAAACGAAAACACCTCTTAAAGGGCCCAGGACTATTTTAGCAGTCAATTTCAACTGATGAGAAAGGTATATGCAGGTAAGAACTGAGCCGCATATGATATGGAGTTCTGCATTTGCATCTAATCCTATTTACAATGATTCTGTTGTCTTAAAATCTAAGCTTGCCTAATATCTGTAATTTAGTGTGGTTGATTACAAATAGCATGTCCACTCCTCTACATCATCATTACCAAGTAACAAATGGTCCTAAGGCACAACAAATCCAGCATTAATTAGACAACTAATCTTTGCAAAAGATATTTCTACCTTCCTAGGTCTTGGGAAACTGTTATCTGTTACAAGGCCTTTTTTCCCCTCACCTTCTATTCAAGTTCTGTACTGCTGTATTTACTGTTCCCATAGATCACCACACTTCAAAGCCTTGAGGAAGACAGAATAAAACATATCATCAGAGGCAAACTTCACCTCACCAAAACGAAACCATACCTGTCCTTCAGTGTGCTGGTTAGATTACTGCAAAATCAAATTCAGCATGGGTCAAAAACGGGTTAGAGAGGGGCATTTCAATACCACTGCACATGTTAGAAACTGAAAGGCTGCAGACTCCACAGGCACACCATGGTGCTAGTGGTAAACACCACCCACATTGTGGTGTAAGCCACTGTGGCATTCACATTTTCTGAAAAATCCCTTTGCCCAGGATTTTTCTCCTGGGAAGCTGAGAAGCTTCAGAGAAAAGGAAAACAATTCTTATTTCATTTGCTTCTCCTCTGTTTTGCTCATGTGGAATGTGTTTGGAGATTGCTTACCCACAGGTGATTGTTTCATTGGATTCTGGTGTAGTTGTTTTTACTCTTTGGCCAATCAGTGCCAAGCTGTGTTGGGACTATGGTGAGAGTCGCAAGTTTCCATTATTATCCTTTTAGCATTGTGTAAGTATCTTTTCTGTATTCTTTAGTATAGTATATTATAGTATTCTTTAATATAATATAGTATCATAAAGTAATGAATTAGCCTTCTGAGAGCACAGAGTCAGATTCATCATTCCCCCCTGCCACGAGGGTCCCTGCAAATACAATAAGCCACTGTGGTGGCTTTTGGTATAAACTTCAGCATTCTGAAACAGTACCTGCTGACAGAGAGCCACGGTAGCACTACAAGCCTTCTGCATTCATAGGCCACCGAGCTCGAGGCTGACTTCACTGCCAGAACAATCTAATGGCCTGCTGAGCTATGTGATGCCAGGCTGGGTATGTGCATAGGAGGCCCAGAATGCCCTACAGTGAGAGATTTTTAAGTAGTGATAGGCTTGTCTTTCAAGATCTAAACAAAGGCCTTTGTTCTCTTAAGGTTTAGTTTGGGATCTTTTTACATCATGTCTACCAAATCAGCAAATATGCCAAGGAAGACAAATGCCATTCCACAACATGACCCTCTGCCTGCTTTTAGTTTCCAGCAAGTCACAGCCAGGAGACCTTGCTGAATATAAGCTATGCTGCTAGGCACAGCTCCGAGCTACCAGCTCTTACAGATAATGACACATCCTCCAGCTGGAAAGGTTCTGAAAAACCCAGAGAGAGTATTTTGTGAACATGCAAGGAGTTCTACATAGTTTGTTCAACTTCATGCTGTAAATGACACAAACTATTTATGTTTACAAAAAGGTACAAGAGTTGCCAAAAAATATCCTGATACTCCGGAAAGGAGATGTAAGTGACCAAAAAAGTATTCCAAAAGTTATTCAAAATAATCCATCTGAGATATGAGATCCAAAGGACTTTTAACATGTGCAAGATTAGCAAAATTCATCAATTCTACTGCATCAAGACCTTGGTATAGTCAAATGCTTAAGAACTGGTTTGCTGGAAATGCTAGATTTAGTTCCCTCCATCCTAGATACAACTGTTAGCACCTGTTTACATAAAGCCACACTGAGGAAGTAGAGTGTATACCACACCAGCCAGCAGAGGGGTGGGCAGTAGACCCAAATGCAAGAGCACCACAAAACACCTAGTACACCACTATTTGTAGCTCATTATAGACAAAAGATCAGAAAAACTCTTTAGCATTTCTGTGCTCTCATCCTCTTCAGCTTCTTAGATTCAAAATACTATGTGAACCTTACTGTAGAGTGAACCTTATTGTATAGTAGTCATAATACTGGAAAATCATACATTAATTATTAACACAAATATAAGGGAAACCAAAAACCTCAAGCAGAGGAAGGGAACAAACCCTGTTGCCATCATCAGTTAAAGCTGCAGTGATTTATGAAAACGCTCTTGCACTCTGTTTCACGCAGAAATGGGTGGCAGCATAAGCATGTAAGTTCACAGCTTTGCTTTTGCATGGTGCCCAGCCAAAACGTGTCATCCAGTGACATGTGCCATCTCTGTTCAGCATCACACAGGTAGAGTTCCCTAGCAGGAGCTAGGGAGGAGGAGTGTTTTATAAGGAGTTTTCCACAGCCAAAAGCAGTGTTCTGCAACAATACAGTTCCACAGTGCCAGGGTCAGGACTTTAACAAAGCTAGCTGACATACTGCTGAGTCACCGGGGACTGTTCTACCACTGCTTTGTTAACCTGTCACTAAACAGTCCAAATGACTGCTGGCTGTTGTTGAAGTGTTACAGAATCATCCTGCTCTAAACTGTGAAAGATCCGTAGTTCAGAAGTTGTTACAAGTTACATACATTTATACTTAGGTCTTTATTTCACACCAGCTTGCCAACAACAAATTTGTGTTCTGCCAAAAACTGTTTATATTGCAAAGAAGCCCCCAGATCCAGGAAAAAAGCAAGTTCTGCTTCTCCATTCTTTTCAGGAAGTAGCGTAAGTGCAAGCTGTTTTTGCAGAGCAATTTTGAGTGCTAACCTTTGGACGGTCTTCTCTTTTCAAGGCTACTGCTTCCAGTTTTGCTTCATACTCCGCTTGGACTTGGTCCCTCTTCTTCAAAACATTCTATGGGCAAGAGAAAAGAGAGCTGTGAAGGGATCCTCTTGTTCTTTCCCCCAGCCCACAAGAAACTCTAAAGTGATACATCTTCAGTGCCAAGTAACCCAAAGTCAGATTTACTTTGTCCTATTTTACAGCATTTAGGGAGTAGCTTTTGATAATGAACAGCACTTCCTCTCCATCAGCTGGCAGGGGCAGATAAAGCTTCAACATTTTATCAAGCTGGAGGCATGCAATATAGAAGAAATCATGAAACCACTAATATAACCTTGACCAAGTAAATTTAATTCATCAGTTGATGTATTACTACCATGAAATAGATACAAACAAAAGCATCAAAGCTGACAAGGACTAATATAAAGTTTCTGATATCCTCAAGCAGCATTGGCTAAGAGACAGGAAGACCATCACAGAAGGTATTACAGGTCCCTTTTCACTTGCAAAGATTCTTCAGAATCCTTTAAAGCAAGCTGTCACATTCTGGTGTTGCAGTAAAAGGAAACCTTTATTTTAGATCTATCTTGGGGGGTGTTAGTTGTCAGTTTCATTTAAAAAAAATATGAAAAGGACAATTTACATTGAAAGCACTGGACTGCCTGAGAGAGCTTTTCATACAGTAAACATTTTCTTGACAGAGTATTTTCAAAATAGAGAGACAAAGATGCTACCCTTAGCTTGTACTATATCCACAAAGAACTTCACTAAGTTTATACTACAGTTTGAAAACAACCACAGGAATTAGTCTTTCTAAGAATGACTTACTAAAAAATGAACAGTTTTGTGTCTGCAAGAGCAGGCCACTACCACTTCAGGTTTCACAAAGAAGCAACTAGTATATTTTTAATTACTCTGTTGATGCAAAGTTATTATTAAAAATGCTGAGGGAAGTCAGCCAACAATCCCTGTAAGTTTGAAATTCTCTTGCAGCTAACTTGGTTTTGAGTCTTCCCTTTAGCCACCTAGAAGGAACTGTCCCATTAGGACTCCAAGTGGTAACTAGTCATTACAACAGGTCCAGACAAGGCTATTAACACTGGACTAGTCATGTGCACTGCTGCCTCCAGAAATATGTTTTTAGAAGAGTAGCTCCTCAGAGCTCTAACAGCCAGTCTAGATCTAATTAAGAGCAATTAAGGACATACAAATCCTTTATCTACTAGTCATGATCATCCCCCTCCTCCTTCTTAAGCCAAGAGAAGGTCACCAATGCAGTTGCTCTAGAGTAGAGATGTTCAATCCATGATAAATGGGAACGGCACCCCATCCACAAACCTACTATTAGATTAGTCAATAAAAAGAGGGCAAACCTGAAGCATTCACCTTCAAGAGCTTAATTCTCCCTTTTGTTCCAAAAGGGATGCAGAAGCATACCATTGGTTGTGTTTGGTTGAAAAATCACAGCACTGTCCCTTGTTTTTTGAATCTATGCAACTACATGGGATGGCCTTTAAGTGATTGAGGTTACCAATGCAACAAAAGTCTGAGAGATTTAATAGATATTTCTGCTTTGTATTGCCTCTTGAACCTGAATCAACAGAAATTTCTTCTGTGAAAAACAACTGCCTCCAGCAACTGCATTTTGCCTTTAGAAGACTGGAGTTAGTGCTGAATCTGTACCAGGAGTAGCCAATGATTAACAGTTATTGGCAAATTGGATTCAAAGAACAGGTGTCTTAATTCCCCTTAAGCACTCAAGTCCACCTGCTGGGGACCACTAACAATGAGCTTGTGAATACAGTTTTACGTATCCAGTAATGGCTGACCTGTAGGTAATGAAAAAAATACTGCCCTCCCTTTCACTTGTCCCATATTTTCCTCTGGCACCTCCAAGCTATCTCCTCTGTTCTAGATCCATGCCTTGATGCTTCAGCAGCAATTATGAAAAGCTCTGCACCAAGTATCCTCAAAATTACCACAGATCACACAATACTAGTTAAGGCCTCACTCAGAGAGGAAAAAAAAAGGGGTTTTTTTAAAAAAAAAAAAAGTTGGAAGAAACCAAACTCAAAACTGAAAAATCTCGACCAACACACTTCAGTTATTTCAGATCAGAAGTAAACAAGTGGTGTCTGAGCATAAAAGATTAAGCCTAGTTTCAGGAGGTCCTTCACATTTTGTATTTAGTTGAAACATTCCACCTTGGCCCACACAGAGCTTCAGGAGCTTCCCATCAGCCTCCTACCTCAAATTTCAATTTCAATCCTGTTTGCACACCACATAGCTTCCTACTAAAACAAGTCCTCTTGTGACTAAACATCACAAGAGGATCTCTAGCTACTTCATGCCTTTAAAGACAGTTACCTCATAGTGTGGTGCTTGCTTTAAACATGCATTAAAAGTAATATCCAAGAATACCCCAGGGGATCACGTCACTTGTTAAACCTTTCTAGCAATGTTGAGCAAACAGAAGTCATATAACATCCTAATATCTGCACTGAATCAAGTACAGGAGATTTTGTCCTCTGCACGTACCTCCCAGGGCAACACCAGGGTACATCAGCAAATATGGTACCACGTTTGCTGACAAGGGCCTTGCTGCACCAGGAACTGAGGTAACAGAAACCAGGTATCACCTGCACCAGGTAATAGAAACCATAGAATACCAGGCTGGAAGAGACCTCAAGGATTATCTCATCCTACCCTTCTTGGCAAAAGCACAGTCTAGACAAGATGGATCAGCACCCTGTCCAGCTGCATCTTAAATGTGTCCAGTGTTGGGGAATCCACCACTTCCCTGGAGACATTATTCCAAAGGATGATTGTTCCCATTGTGAAAATTCTCTTCGTGTTCAATGAAAATGTCCCCAGGAGTAATTTGCACTGATTGTCCCTGTTTTTCCATGGGTCCCATTCTGAAAAGGGACCTTTAATCATATTTGTACTCAATCCTTAAATACTGGTAGATGGTGATAAGATTTTCTCTAAGCCTTCTTCCTCAAGGTTGAACATACCCAGCTTTCTCAGCCTTTCCTCATATAGCAGGCTTCTCAGTCCCTTGATCATCTTTGTGGTCCTCTTCCAAACCCTCTTCAGCTTATCCACATCTTTTTGTGTGCAGCAGGTATAAAAACTGAACACAATTGTGTTCAGTTTTTATACCTGCTGCACACAAAAACTGCCACAGCAGTGCTGAGCGAGGCAAGTAATTTGGAAAGGGTTTCTTCTAGACACTTCCAGCACACATTTTAACTCAAGCCCACGACACCAGCTTCTGCCCTGTTCTGCAAAACTTGCAAACAAATCCAGAGGCTAGGCTTCCCTCAAAACAGATAATATTCTATTCAGTAGAATATTCAATTCTATTCCATACTCAAACAGAACTACTGGGCTTTGACTCCGTATGTGCAGTTCTCTCAGGCTCTTCCCCTTAGGTACAACAGTGTTCCTGAAGACATCAAGGCCTCTTCATCTCTGAAGAGTGACAACAATCTGGAAGCTCTTACTCAAGGGACATTCAGCTATAAACTGCTCTATAGATCATGTTCCCATACCTACACCAGGGGTACAGTGTGCAGCAAAGAAAGCAAGTTGCCCTGAACTCCTAGTACCTAAAGAGTTACCCTCCATCAAGTACTCCGCACAAAAGATATGCTCTGAAAGAACAAAACAGACTTTCATCTCTCAAGTAGTCCTCACAGCAGCTGATGAAGAGGAATGCATTGCTAGCAAAGAGGACAACCCCTTCAACAGAAAGTCTCCTGCACTCCAAGGGCACACTCCTTACTAACCTTGGTTACTTACTTAGCATTATGGATTTTGCAAGGACAGTTCAGTAGCTGCTCACTTCAGAAACAGAACAGGCTGATGTTTTCTAGCAGAAGAAAACTGCACTTTGTAGAACCTGAGAGAGTTCAGTTTTGCTATATGAGAGGGAAGGAAAATACAAACTGTCTGTCTTGGCTAACAATAGTTTTTGTTCTTGATTTCCAAATTTTTAGACTGAGTAAAGCTAATAAGATGTCCAAGCCAGACACTAAACAGCATAATTGTTTAGAGCACTAGAAAGTCAACAGTCTAAAAAGTTCAAGTTAAAAAGCAAGGGTTTCTTTAGCTGAGCAAGTACTTTAGAAAGTAAAGTAACTGTTGGCTTGGAGACAGTGACATTCTAAAAGGGCTCTAAAGGCCAAAAGGAAGCCTAGATGCAAGTCTGTAACGCCGCTCTGCCTGTGGTGAGTGGTGATTATCTGCCTAAAATACCTCTTCAGATGAAGAAACCCTGGCTTTCAGCTTAAAAAAATTTCCTCTGCTGTATTTTTGAAGAGCACCTCTCACCCTTCAGGTGTCATCTTTGGTAGGCATTTTTAGCACCAAAAGCCAGATATTCAGAGTTAAAGTATTTAATCACTAACCTCATGCTCTGTTTATTTGTAAGCACACTCCATCTGCCTGCACTTCCTACAGTCCAAACATCCTGAGACAAGGCTTCCTACAGCTCACTGTGTTCAAGCAATCGACCCATAAAGAAAATACACCTCATTCATGCTGGAGTCAAATCCATTGTGACAAAAGCAAAGAATATACCCAGGGAATTAGTGCAAAGCCACCTGCAAGAATACTTTAACCACACAAATGTACAGCTCCTGAAGCTGGGAAAAGACATCTATAAGAAAGTGTTTAAATTTTCAGTTTGAGAAGCATAGGATGAGATTAAGATTAAGATAGAAAAGGATTACCATGTTCAGACTGTAAGTTTACAGTGGGCTATTAGACCTGTAAAGGAGTGCACATCACAGCCTTGTAACAGTTGTTCCAAGTGGAAAGTCTTCAGAAGGAACTTGTCTGTTAGTACCCTAGAGCGGGATTGCTATATATATATATATATATATATATATATAGAGCACAGGCAAGTGGTGAAAAGCTCTGATGGACAAACTGAAGTCCCTGATACAATTTTTTAGTGAAGTTAACTCAGTAATTCTTTTCCCCATTAGATGTGATTAATTACCAATGCTCCGTAACTTCAAGAGAATAAAAAACACATTAAAGTAGCTTATATTGTGTCTGCATAAGCAGTAAAACATCAAGTTCTGAAAAATTATGAGTAACAGAAAAACATCTTTAAGCAGTTACTTGGTATGCAGAACTTGTTAACAACAGACATATCATGCCTAGGGTATGGGGACAACAAAGGAAGCAATGTCTGCCATTTGGACACATGGTTCTAAAACGAGGCACCCAACTCTGCTACATACAAATGATAGAAACTGCTAATGCTATCATTCCTGCTGGACCATGCAGTGTCCCTGTAGCGAAGCAGTGAAGAGCTGAAGCACAACTGGTTTCAATTTGAAGAAAGATTCTAGGCAGCCACAGGATGTCTGCTATAGAGTACCACCTGCCAAACCAATGAAGGGGCAACTCTGCAACATCTTTTGTACACCCTACAACACTGACCCTAGCTTGAGTGAAGAGCAGAGCAGACAGATAATGCTACTCATGCAGTACCCTGCTATTAAACATACTTAGCTTTGTTTTGACTATGAAAATACCTCCTACTTAATGTAATATTTACTTCTCCACTTTTCCCATGACCACCATTTCTCACTGTTAAAAAAGAATGAACTCACTAATTTCAGGCAAACACAACAGCGTTTTCTGTCACAGGCCTCTCTTTACCTTCATGGACTCAGCATACAATATATATTCCCTAAGCACAGGTAGGAAGTCTTCTGTCATGTCCTCACTGAGTTCTTCAAGAGCTGTGCAGCAATTCCCAATACAGGCAGACACTCCTTCCAGTGGCTCTGATAGCTCAACCTCCAGCCCTCCCCAGGTTGAATAAACAGGTCCATATTCTCGTAGTTCCACCAAGTATTCTACAAGAGGCAGATGAAAAAATAGATTAACAGAGTAAGAGCAAGGCACAAAGATGAGCAAACACAAAATAGGTGAAATTACACACCAATTTTGAATAACATTAATCCCCACAGGAAGTCAAGGCTTGTGTTGCATTAGCTTCTTCACAGACTTAATAGAGCCCAATGGCTGCACAGGTGACAGGTTCAGGTTGTCTCTTTCTTAACTTACCATTTCAACTTCTAATACAAAGACTCTTGCACCTGTGGAGTAGCCAAGGTCAGTTTTCTAAATATACGTAAAACCTAAGTCTACTAAGACAGACTTGTAAAGCTTGTCTTTGTCTAGGAATTGCATTTGTACTCCTCCAGGTGTAATCTACAGGTTCTTCCACCTTCCAAAAGTCTTAAAATAATTACTCCAGTAAGATAGGAGGTTGGTATAAAAATTCAACTTAAAAAAATTATTTGGAGAATTAAGCTAATATCAGATACTGTGTTAGGTTTTGGGCCTTTTTAAAATCTGGAACAGGCATTAGATTTTGCCCTGTGTGTGATTTATTACAGGCCAGAATCATCAACACGAATTGTCATGATCATGCTATCAACCAGAATAAGACACAGGGCATTCAGACTGAAGTATTATGATGGAACACCTTGTGTCCTTACCCAACTGTTCTTTGATGATCCGTTGTGCTATTCTATCAATGGTACCAAGCTTTAGAGAGAATGTGTCCAGATAATCCCCAATGGCTGCAAACTCCAGTGGCCGACTTCTTAACTTGTAGCCTCCTGTAACATATTTGACAGACTCCCCCATCTTTGACAGTAAAGCCATCCCTTGCTTTTTGTAGGCATTAAGATCCTAGGAATTACAACAAACAAACAAATTTAAAAAAAAATCTTTAGGAATACTGACTTACATGTTTAAATATTAATACAGGGAAGGATACTTTCTAGTCAAGATCAAATCTTGTGAAAGCAACAGACTACATGTGACATACAGCCTTGAACAAAGGCTTGCTTGCTACAAGCTGCACAGCTATGCACAGCTTCAAGGCTCCATGGAGGTAAATTGTCCAGGACAATAGTATGAAGTACATTAGAAATAAATACATAGTCAAACTTTGTATGTGGCCATACTTTCCCATTCTCCTGTACTCTCACCAGGGAAGCAGGCTTATTAACAGCTCTGGTTCCACTGAAACAATTCACATCATTCATCTACACATACTTCTAAGTCATGGCTTCAATACCACTATTAAACAATGCACCATCTGGCTCTAATGACCTACTACAAAGATACACATTGCAGACCTATTTGGTAAGCAGCCTCCTCACTCCAGTTCTGTGGTCAAATAGGAGGCAGGTGAAGACTACATGCAGAAAAAATGCAGCATGAGGAGACCAGCAAAGCTTCTCTGCAAGAGAGACTGTAGCTCAGGCTGGGTCAGATGCATCCACGTTGCTGCAGAGAAAGTGTAAACTTCCTTCACACTCCTTTACACATTCGCATAAACCAACTTTCAGATTATTTATGCTAACAAGAATGCTTGTCTACAATTTAAATGGGATTTCACCTTAACAGTACACCATAAAAAAAATGGTTGTAGTTAATCAAAACGCTGGCAATGTTTCATTTTACTTCTTCCAGCAGAGGTCAGTATTCAACATCTCAAAACAGGCTCAGGAGCTAGAGTTTGTTTATCCTATAGATCCTGAGGAAGAGATGTGTTCAAACCAAGTAGGCTGTAGAGATCAAGAATTCAGACATATTATTAGAGATGAGACTAAAAGCTTGAGTGTTCTTAAAAAGAACCCCAACAAACAAACAGACAACAGCCATCTTCAAAACATGTACTATGGTATTCCTTCCAAGTAATTAACATAAGTCAAATCTAAGTCTGATTAAGAAAACCTGACATCTTAGCAGCTACTATAATTTTCCATTATGTTTGCATTTAAATGCAATTTAATTTTTGCTTTCCCCATGTCCTCAGCATGAGCTGCAAGCAGGCATCAGAAAAGATCCTTGAACTCAAAATTATTCACTCACTCTCTCAAGCATTCTGGTATGTTACAGGTCCAAACAGGGATATGAAGAAATGTTGATCTCTCTCCTTCAACCAGGAGGTGATCTTACAAATCCCTGTAGTAAGTAAATTCTGAAGTCCTAGCACACTGAACTGACACCTCACTGCTTCACTAGTCCAAGTTCAAACATTAGAGACAGTCAGCAGAACAGGTGCCCTTTCCCCTCACCTCCCAAGATGCTCTGTAATCTCAAGGCAAACTCTTCTTAAAGCAGAGGATGAAGCCCTTGACATTCATTTCACAGGGGTGGCAGAAGACAAATAAAGCAGCTAAGAAAGCCGCATCATGCTTGGACAGATTAAAAGAGGAACAGAGCTATATGACATTTAACGTGCTAACAAATTCTGCATTTCTGGCTTGTTTCAGTGGTTAATTTCACCACGGAGGGGAAATAAAAACACTGGAAATTGACTATTAACAGCAAGCAAAGCATGAACCTGAAGTGGGCTCAAACATCACATTTAAGTGAGCTAGAGTAATGTGACTTTGGAAAGGCATACTTTTACAGCACTTCTCACCTATCTGGTAAAACCCAAGCATAGCTGCAAGTCCTCTTAGTCTCATTTGAAATGCAGTTCTAAAGAAAGCCAAGAAAATTGTACTATTCCTGCATAAGTCATGCAGAAGAGAAGCAGGAAATTGTTGGCTGAGAACAAATAAGAACGAGGCCTCCACGCTTAGTTTTGAGGGCATCAAGTTCAAGCAGTATAAAAACAACAGACAAGATAAAAAGTCAAGAAATTCACAAGCTTTTGTGCAAGGGAAACTTTTCTTCCTCTCCCCCTTCCCTCCTGCCCAAAAGAGGATTTTAAAGTCTGCAGTTTTCTGAATTTTTACTCTCTCTTGCATAATATAAAACATGCTATAAAACAAGCAGGTCTGGAGACTTCCCTTTATCAATCTGCAGGAAGAATTCCTCTTCCTTTCAAGCACAGGGAACCCATACTGCTGTCACACACAAGGGTCTGTCACACACCATAGTCAGAGTGCCCAACAACGCTCTGGAGGAAGAGGAAGCTCTGATCTGCACATTAGTTTTGTTAATGCCTTTTTACCCTCGTTTCAGAAGGGACTGCAAAGGTCAACAACTGCATTTGAATGTTACTGGCTTACCTTAGCTGTGAGAAAGACGTTGAAGTGCTCGTTAAAAGACAGCACTGGGTGATCAGTTATTCTCTTCAAGAATTTGTCTAATGCTTTCCTCCTTGTCTCCACAAACTCTTCCGAAAAGCGATCAACAACACCCTTCACCACAAATTTTTCAGGAAGAGGCTGTCAGAGATAAGCAAACAGCACAAGATTCAAAAAACCAAAGACTTGCTTCTGTTATTTAGAAACAAACAAAGCAATGAAATTCCAGTCTTAACAGGAACTGAAACATTGTGTTTGTGAACAGGAACCATGCATCAGATGGGATGCAAGCTGTGCTCAGAATTATCCTTAAACTGGTCTGGCTTAAAACTAGCCATTCTACTGAGTGGCTTCAGCTGAGAGTCACACCAGGGAAGTCAGACAGTACCCACACTAAATACTTGTAGCATAGCTTAGATTGTTCTCCCTACTGCTATCCATGTTCAAGATCCAGCTCTGAAGAGATGCCAGAAGAGCTGCATGCTATTTATAACAGAAGCACACACACCCCCCCCACCCCTCCCACCACGCGGTGCTGAAGCAAGGCTGCCCAGTCTCAGAAAACTCAGAGAATTGGACAATTCTACTTACTCCCCACACACCCTCTATGAACAATTTAGAGCTTTTCAACAGGGCCTTCCTGTAAAAGGCTGACAGCTTTAGTGAGAACACTGAGCAAAAACAAACCAGGGGCTTGACACAGCAAATGGCTGGATCTTTTCTGAAGTATGAGCACACCTGGTCATCTATCACAGCTGACTTTCCTGAATATGTTTCAGTAAGTGACAAAGACCTGTTGATATATCCACTTTTACATCTTACTATTTTGAGTCCATCAGTTCATCTGTGCAGTTCAGTTTGACATGTAAGCCCAGACTGTCTCCAGACTTGCTAGCCATACAGTCCCCTCTGTTACACTTGGATTACAGACTCCAAAGTACCACTTTGGATGGAGGATAACTTTTTAAGCTGATGCATGGTTAGTTTCAGCTCTACCACTAGATCTGCTTTTGTTCTGTCCAGACAGCATGGACTTCAAGATTAAGATCAGTTTTAAAACTGTGCTTTGTATTTCATTCTTGTGAACAAGTCCATCCAGACAATCTGCTTACAGTTAGGCTAGCAATAACAGCCATTTTCACCCAATTCAGTAATCAGGATTCTGTTCTGCAAAGAGTTTGTCATCTAAAATCTGTGTCAAATAGTTAAAGAAAAAAACCCTATATATATTGCTTTCCCACCATATCCAAACTTCTGTGGTTTGTACATGAAGACTGTATCTCCTAGGAGAGCACAGCCAGCATGACTTAGCTGCAACACCACTGTATTTGGTTCTTACAATTTAAGACTTACTTGATTATGTTTAGAATTCAAATCGGTCAGTCATTTTAGTTAAATCAGCATAAGGTACACTATCATTACAATTCTTCAGCAGTATTATGCCTAGTGCATTAGTCTTCAGGGAGGAAGAAACTCCGTTCCTTTGCTTTGTAAACTTTAGCTGGGACTCTAGGAAGTCACTACCTCAGCACCACATGCAGGAGGAAAAGAAAAAAGTTGAAAAGAAAAAAACTGAGGGAAAGAAAGACTAGTCTAAAGAACCACACTTCAACTGAACACATGCAAACTGGCACTGAGTAATCACTAAAGTTTGAGCATTTGAAGAATGCACCTCTATTACAAAGACTTCTGCCATTTAACCTGGTTTCAAATACAGCATTAGGTACATTCCTTTCTATTTTAGGCCTCTGGAGCTCCATCTCAAGTAATCAAAACACACAGCTAGGAACTGATATCTTGCTTTAACTGTGTGTTAATTATCTGTCTTATACTCTTCTGTCCTCCATCTTAATTTATTTTTCCCTACTGAGATGTATGAGCAGAGCTCATTTCCATCAGAAATGGCTTCAAGTATCCAAACATGACCATCTCAAGACAAGAACCTAGGCTGTGTTAGGTTTACCTTTGTAGTCTAGAGACAGAACTGAGATCAATTTTACTTTTTTTCGAAAGAAAATATTAGAATGTCTCAGATCTTTTAAAAAGAAGTAACTATCAATAACTGAAGAGATGAAGAGGAATCCATACTGAGCTTAGTTTTGGCTCCCAAGTGCAGGCTGTCATGATACACTGCACTGATAAGGCATATAATTTGCTAAAGGAAGATTTTAGGCAGAATCACTATATTGAGATTAGGAAGACAACTCCCTTTTGATAATTTGTTAAAACAGAAGGCTTTCGGGGATTCCAGTATCTATAATTACAAATACAGACAGTCTCAGATTGTCTTGAAACATCTTTTCAGAAAACACTTGAGCCAGTGCATCTGAAACTGCCTTTAGCTTCTATACTTCATTGATTTCTAGACAATAAATATATAAAGTATTCAGCAGTCTTCCTACCATACCCTGCATGACATTAATGGGAGATTCCATATTTGCTAACTTGTGCATAAACAGATAAAAATCTTTTATCTGCATTATTAACAGCACACCCTTTATCTCCAGATTTTCTAGAAGAAAGGCATCTAAGATACCGGCTTGTTCTGCAGCTGGTTCCATGTCCAGTATTACAGCTACTCATGCTAAGTTTGCTGTTCTGTCTGCAACCAATTCCTGGTAGGAGAAAGCAGCTTGATTCCCCTGCTGTGACTCACCTTCTGCTACTCGACTATCATTTACAGCCTTGCGGGCTTCAGGCAGAACTGGCTGCCTGTCAGTGTACCCAAGAATATGCAGAAACTGAATTGTGATTGTTCCAGTTGTTCAGAGAATGGGGCACGAGAAAACAGTATGGGCACTTAACACATTACACATGCCTCCAACCTTATGCTCTCAAGCTCACCGTCTTTCTTTTCACTGCTGTTCACTAAACATATTTGTTGCCAGTTAGTGGTGTCACATGATTTTGTGAAGTACTTCTTATCTCTGAGACACTCAGCTATTATTCCACTTGAGGCAAGTCCCAGCATAATTAAGGCCTTAAACAGTACTCAACCGTAGAGCAACCTAACAATACTTCTCACACAGCCTACTCCTGGGAGGGAGGGAGGGAGGGAGGGACACAGGGATGGAGGGATGGAGGGGAAACTTCCACTCCATCACCCACCCCACAGGCAAGCTAAAGTATGCTAGTAGTGTTGTTATTCCTGCCAATTCAATTCCTACAGGGTGTTTTAAATGTCTTTGCTCAAAAGGGCTCTGATCAGTGAAGGCAGTGATCTCACAGGTTTCCTATCTGTTCATGCAAAAAATGTACAAGGTAGTACTAACCTCCTCACATCAAATAAGGTGGTCAGATCACCAGTTTCAGCAACAATGGGTGCAGTAGTGTAGCAAGTCTTATTAGGTAAACTTCTACCTACTGAAGGCATGCAAAAGCTACCAAACCAGAGGCTGAGACTTCCAAGTCTGTGCTATTACATGTCAGTGCTATTAAGTGTTAGCACAAGCAGTTTTAAATTACTCTGTAAAACCAGCCCAAAAGTCCATCTTGAAAACCAGCACTAGAACCTGAAGTACCTGTGGCTTTTCATAATCCCCAGAGGCTCAGAAATACACATGTAATAATTGAGCAAACAGATGAAATGTGTTCTATTTATGTCACAGCTACCATAGTTAGAACATGTATTGCCCTGCCGGAGGTTGACAAATCTTGACCTCTCAGGTGTGCCACTCAAGAAAAGTTTAAGCTTCCTAACTAGTCAGGAATGGGAAGCTAAAGAGAATCAACTACTGTTTTTTAAATCTAGACACATAGCATCCAGATATTACCCTTGGAAGATAGATGCACAACTGTCCTTAACAGCAGATTCTTGCTTACTACCTACGGGAATAAGATGCGTTGGCTGAGACTCTTCCAGCTTGTTTCTCAACCAGTCGAAGTCTTGGTACCGCCGACGGACAGAATACTCTGGCAAATCAAACTCTGCTCGTGTGGTCTGAAAAAGAACAGGATAGACTTAGTGCGCAGCAACACCTCTCACTTCAGAGCTCAGTAGCAAATGCAGTACAGCCATTCCTGGCAAGGGTGAAGCCAGATAAGCCTTGCGGGGGGGTATTAATCCCCAAAATTTTGCAGCCAGCATGAGAGAAAGATCCTCTGGTCTTTCAAGCAGTGGAAAAGCAGCAATATGAAAAATGATTGCTTAGAACTGATGTGTTAAGATCTCTTTGTAGTTCATAATATGTTCTGCTCTTATCATGGTAGAAGTCTGTAGAGCAGAAGCATCACATCACTCTCTGCCAGTTACAAGATTGCAAAGACTATGAGATATTCATTGCGAGGACAAGACTATTTTAACTATCAATAATTAAAAGTAAAGGTGTTTACTGACTTGTTTATTCTATGACATGCACTATCCACAGGTGAAAAAGTGTTTCACCACTGTCTTGCATTCTAAGATGGATGGGGCTTATCTCACTCCAAGGTCAAAAGATGGTGAGAACATAAGACACTGTGAGGTTTCACGGACTATTTTTGTTGACTTCCAAGATAAAGAAACAAGTCTGCTTATGTGTATGGCCGATTAGATATATTAATACATTAAATTAAACCTTTTAAATTTTCCTTCCTTAGGGCAAGGTCACTACAAGTTTGAGGGGAAAAAAAATAAGCATGCAGATAAACTGCAGGCAAGTGCTTAATCCAGTCTTTGAAGAGTCCATAATCTAGAAGGCTGACTGTATGGGGCTGCTTGCACAGCACATACTGTAACTGCCTCAAAGCACTTGTGAAACTGTGTACCAACTAGGAGTGTCTGCTGAAGAGCCTGGCATTACAGCAGCCCTGATTAGAAGGTAGACAGCCCGTGTAGTTAAGTCCCACTGAGAAGCACAGGCAGCTATACTGAAGTTACTTGCAGCATTACGTACACCTTGCAATGAATGGCTTGCAGTGCCAGCACACTACATGCCTGCAGCAGGAATCAAATCCAGCGCATTCTGGGGAATACACCGGCAACCCCAGCCTTGAACTGGCATCGAGTCCAGCACCTGATTGCTTTGCTAGTCCCAGCCAGCAGCAGCCTTTAAATGCAATCTACCTCTTCACTTGCTCTCTGGATGACTAACTCTTCAATTCCTGCATTTTATTCCCACCAGTCAGCACTAGGGATCCTGTAAAAGTTCTGCATATGAAATCTCTTTCTAGGGTGAAGTCAGGAGCCTTAAGATGGTATCAACAGCACAGAAGGTCTAGGATACTGTAAGCAGATAGCTGATGTGTTACTACCTATGAAATGGCTTGGATTCTAGTAAAGGAATGCACATATAGACAGAAAAATAAATCAGGATCAACTCCTCCCTTCTTTGACCTGCTAGCCATAGAAAGCAATATAGAGGTTAGTCTAGTAGCTAACATAAAGAATCCTCATGAATTGGAGCAGTTGTGTTTGTAGATGAGGGACTACCAATACCCCAATATCCACTGCAGGTCTGTGCTTTACTCAGCTACACACTTCTCCAAGTAACACCAGCTTATCTAACATCAAAGAGTGCCACACTATAAATGTGACTTCTGAGACTTCATTTGAATAATTTTCACTTGTTTCAGTGAAATAAAGTAACAGAATGAATGGCTTTATTCTAGAAATAAAAAATAAAAATAATTATAAAAATACAAACAAACAAAAAAAACCCCAAACAAAATAACAACAACACAAAATCCAACCAAAAACTGGGTGGGATGAGGCAGTAATAACTCAGTAGACAGCAGAACTTCTGTGAACTGGTGGTCACTGCCCAACAGCATTTTAAGAGATCACATAGTGAGTGAATGAGAATAATCAGAATGGCTACACGCTACAGTGACTTATCCTGCAGCATGAGAATGAAGGTAAAGTCTCCCATCTGTTAGCACTGAGAAGCTTATTAACCACTATTCTGCTAATAGTTAGGGAAAACTGTATAGGACTGTATAGGAGCTGGAAAGCAGGGTTAAGTCTCAGTACACAAACCATACATTAGCTGTTGTTCACCTCTAGCAAACTGCTCTTGTTGCTTTTACTTCACAAGCAGAAGCGCAAAGTTTTCCATATATCACTTTTCTCCTCTGAGATGAAAATATAGCAGCAACATTTCAGTGTTTACTGTAAAGGTTATCAAATCTAGACAGCAAACAAGCTTTTCAAAGACTATTTGGGCAGAACATAAAGGCCCTTCAAGTTTTAATGAAACCTCACTAATGCTGAAAGAATTTGCTTCTCAGATCAAACTGTTCATTAGTTCAGCATATGTTACTTTTTCCAGATTGCACATAAGAGGAAGGAGGATCTTGCCACTGTCCAAGCAGCACTGAGGAACATGTTCACTGAGGTAGCTCGGGTGCAGCTGCAGTGGGAGCTGCAGGCTGAGCTCAGGCTGGGGCAGACCAGGTAAAGAGGCCGTGAAGAGCCACCCCTGGGCACTCGAGGGCCCGGGGACCTGTGGCCCAGCCAGGGGACCGGACACTGGGACACGGCAGGAGCCGACGATCCCAGACCTTCCCACGCTTAGACTGCTGAGGGGAAAGAGCCCAGGGCAGGTCCCTTCATTCTGGGTCCCTCCCCAGAGACACCAGCCCGAGCTGTTAGTTTGTTATTGCGCTGTGATGAAATGATTTCAATGGTTGGGATGCCTGAGACTGCTACGGGAAACCTAGGAACAGAAACCTGGTGTGACCACGTGAGTGAGGGGGCAGAGCTGGGAAGGGACTTTGGGTCCAACTCAGGTGGTGCAAGAGCAACTGCCAGAGAGGCTCCTGGATGGTTGAGCAGGGAAATTTCCATAACAGACAAGTAAAGCATCTATGTTTTCAACACAATTTTCAATTGTGTTGAATTAAATTCCTCCTGCTTTCTCAATAAGATTCATAAATCTCATCTTGCACGGACATGTGTCTCTTTCAAAGCAACCAAAGATACTTACACAGCAGATCTTAACCTCCCAAAAAATAATAGGCAAGACCTTTCCAGGAACTTATTGGAAATCCCAGCACAGTTCCTCTAGGTCAGCACTGCAACACTCTGGGCTCAGTGTTACGGTCTGGAAAGTAGGCAGAATTACAGACACTTTTACCTCAATTAACTGGAATGATTTTGACTAGAGGCAGTATTAAGGCAATCACCAAGTCTTGGTCTTGCATAAGATTCCTGTCTTCCTTGGAAGCTTCCAGGAAGCTAGCCTGTGATGACTGTACGAAAATATTTTTGTACCCTAGTTCTACTGTCTAACTCACCAGACTTGACTGCAGATTCCCCTGCATGTTACTATTTAAGTTTGAGGCAAAATCTTCAACTAGGAAAAGAGAAGAATGACAGAGAGGGGGAAGGGAACAAGGCTGGTGTTCTTAGGACTCCAGTATCTCTTTTTGCCTCAGTTTAGCCTGTTTGAAAAAGACTTCATATCACTTTTACCTGCTCCTCTCTAGGGAATCAAGCTGTTTCATGTGTTCAAGCAATCTCATGGAAGCACGAGGAGAAGGACAGGACAGTGAAAACAAGACCTTCACTTGGTCCAGTGGCTAGTACTGATTGGTTTGAAAGACTCTCCCTTCAAGCCTGCAGAGCAAATGCATGACTCTGAGGAATGGCACTCAGCTATTCAGACCTTCATGGGAAAAGGCACACAAGAAGGCCTTGCCATCCTAGAAAGTACATTGAAAGTGAAGTTAGAAGTACACTTATTTATGTTTTCTCAGGAGAGATGACTGCACAACATATGGTCAAGCTTCACTTTCCTCTTTCTTCCTAAAAAAGAACTCAGGTAAAATCTCCCTAAAACGCACATCCATCTATCTGAAGGACACAAAGACATTTCAATCATCACAGTCAAAACCCATTAAGTTCCATCACAACTTCCACCCACCTTTACAGTTTCACTAGCCCCACTGTGTAAGGAAAGTGCTTACTAACTTGTATTAGTAACTGCATTAGCAAGATGAACACACTTATGAGAGAATCAAAGGAGTCAGTCCTGAATCACTGTCTTGTTAGCTGGAGGATTACCATTACATTCTTTAAACATGTTCATCCACAACACAGGCTAGGAAATGCTACCTGGCTCTTACTAGGGAGCTGTGAAAACAGGTATGCAAGCAGGATCGAGTAAACTCTTAAGTTCTCCTTTGCAAGCCAATGTTTTGACCCTTCCTCAGTCACCATCACCTGCTGACAAAGGTATGAGAAGATGAAAAGCACAGGGCATACTGAAAGACCTTTTTTTTTTTTCCCTGTTGGAATGAAGGACCTGTAAAAAGAAAGAGGGGAAAAAAAACCCACACAACACAAATGAGACTGTGATCAGTCTACACTCATCCCTACAGTGGTATCCTGTCACAACCACCCATTACAACATTAGCAACTTCCCTCTTCCCCTAGTGATGCTGCTTTCCAGTCTTCGGAATAACTCATTCTATGACCTATGTTTATCCAAACCTTTGAGGTTCCAGAAATGTTCTCCAGCAGAGAAGAAAAAAAACCCAGCCATCCCTGTCTCTTCATTCAGAGTCACCAGAGAGACCCTTTAGAGGCCTCAGACTTCTTTCCTGCAAGGCTACAAGGGAGGTGTTGTGAACACACCTCACCTCACTCCATGGACTATTCCTGTGCAGCTTTTTTGACATGTTTAATTACTGCTTGTAGATACAATGGCTAATTGGCAATTAGCTTGCATGGAAGACACCTTATTTGTAGGGCAAGAATGGGTTAGACCATTAATACTGTTCAGTCTTGAACAATGGTAGATAGTCCTAGAGGTTCTGACCCTAGAGATTAACCAGAAGTTTCCATGAGTAACAAAACTAAAGAGCTGAGGATTTCATGGTTATTCAGAAGAACTTATTCAGTTTCATAACTGCATTGCAATGGTATGATATAGCAGATTCATGTGCTACAATGACACCCAAAATAAAACAAGTATTAACAGACAGGCAGGTAGGCAGCAAAATCAGAAGTATAGAATTATTTTTTTAAATAAGAAAAGAGACACTGTTTGGTAATACTTTTGATCTAAATATGGTGAAGACCTTGGTCATGTTTCAGAGTTCTGCTTTAAAAAGAAAAGCACATTATCCTTGAACATTAGGATTTCCAAGCACTGGAACATTAATATTAGAGTGCCACTATATAGAAATATTTTATATTGATGGAATAGTTTGAATCTTAATTTAAGAGAGAAACCACATTAGCCAATTTTAGCCATTTCTCTGTGGAAAGATGCATTTTATTTTGTGGTTCCTATTCCTTCTGATCAAGTAATAGCTGAAGGCTAAGCTGCTCCAAGTAAAAAAAAGATAAAGTGTTTCCTGCAAGATTAACACTGTTAGAGTAAAAATGAATGACAGAACTGTGTTAAATGTGCAGGAAGAGATAGTTACTATTTTAGAGAAACTCCATTTTCTCCTGTGCAGTCTGAAAGTGAAACTTTGAAGTGGACATTTGGAAAAAAATTATCTGTGGCCTGTAAAGCTTCCTTATCTCTATGGAAAATATTTGCTCCAGTACATACTGCCATCTAAGTGGGCTGGAGGAATGTTAATCTTTCTGGACAAATACATCAAGGATATTACTAATAAAGTTAGCAAAAACCTTTTGCCTTAGGTAACTACAAGTGCCCAAAGTAGATGTCAACATCACCTAGGAGCTTATTATAGTAAGAATGAATGAATTAAGAGGAATCAATATTTCAGTTGTGAATGTGTGGACTTTTCAGATCACTTTTCATAAAAATATATATAGATTACATTCATGACTGAACTACAACAGGTGCTGAAAAGATCTCCAGCCACTTTTGGTCGGCAGCAGAATTCTTAGGCTACTTCATTTTTTTAACAGCTGTAGAAGTATCTGAACTAGCAACTGCATGAAAGCTAGTTTACAGCTGAGGATCAAGACTAGATTTTAGTGGATAACAGAGGAAATGTAGAAAACACTTCCAGCAACAAGCTTAAAGCTTTTCAGAAAAGGATAGACACAAAAAGCGAGATGATTAACAGTGAACCAAAAGGCACATTCCCCTTAAGGGAATTCAAACCAAGTGAGTGTCAGATTACTTAATGGACAAACTGTGAAGTTAATGAAAAAAACTGGCCTTGCAAGTTTACAAACAGTTCTATTTAGGAATCAGAGAAAAAAAAAAAAAAACCAACCCTAAGTTTATTGTTAAAAATGTTAAAAGCTTTTTCCACCTTTTCAGACACTGAAGTAACAGTTCTGCTAAGACATGTCAAATCTTCAACACAATCACAGGGTACCAAAAGACACTAAGTTCTTGTCCTTAAGATAGTAAAACAGTGCAAGATGTGAATATCCAGCATGCCCTAAAGTTATTCCACAAAGAAGGAGGTACTAGGAAAGAGAATATTGCTTTGTACCTTTGTTGTAACCCTGTACGTAATATATGTCTCCATTGTGCACACGTGTTTTTTGGGATCATCAACAGTAACAAAGAGGTCTCTAGTTTCCACATCCAAGTCATCATCCAGCTGCAGTCTGTTGAGGAGAGATGAGGAGGAGGCTGGGCTAGAAGTGTCCACTGGTGTGCCATTGGGCAGGCTGAGATCCTGTATTGGAGAGGAAAAAAAAAAGAAAGAAAGTTTTTAATAAGCTTAACAGATTCATGGTAAAGCATAGTATTATAAGGGTTAATTGTTTCAGCACCTTCAAGGATCACCCTTTTCCAGGACACCTGGGCAACACACTAAAGTCATTAAGCTGAGGATAAAGCACACTACACCTTCCCTAAGTACAGCACAACCTGCTTTCATTTAATAAGAAAGGGCAGCATTGCTGAACCAACACTTCCTGGTGAGACTGAGCCAACCTAGACTGAAAACAAAACAGCTAGGCAAATCAAGAGACCTACTTATAAGACAAGTTTCAGGCAAAATGGCAACAGTTCAGTTGTCTGGAATGCAGTCAGCTTTCACCTCTGGAGACTCCTGTGGTGGAGGAAGAAGCAAAACTTTCATCAGAGGCCTCCCATCCAGTCCACTAACTTCCACACATGTTGACAGCAGCGAGAGTCTGAATCGCCATCACTGCACTATGGAACAGTCACAGATCACACTCTCCTGCACAAGTGTCTATGCACACCTCCCTGCTGGAGTCCTAAAGCAAATGAAAACACTACTTTTTCCTGGGAGAGGCCCTCATTCCTATTCTCCCAGGCCTAAGAGTGTCATCCAGCGCCTAGAGAAGACAGAGGCCGAAAGATCCAGCAAGTTGCTATTTTAGGAAGAAAATCACAGCAAAACAAATTTATAGCTAACTTGGTACATCCACACACCTTCAAATGTCACATTCAATACAAACAAACTACTCTGTAACAGCAGTTATTGCACTTGCATAAATATCACAGCAACTTAACATGTTCTGTGCTCTGGTTTTGTAGCAGAGGGAGCTGACAGTGTGTGACAAGTTGTACAAAGAAAGTCCTAAGGATCAATGGCTCTTCTTTTCAAAGAAGACAGGAGGGTTTTTTGTTTGCATCTTTTTAATAGTAGCACAGGAATAGACTTATCCACAGAGTGATATCCTTTGTTGCTAAACAGAGAAACATTACGACAGCTAAGCACCACATTAACTAGAAGTGTTTTAGTTACACAATTCTTCCTAGACCCAACTTCACACAACTCTAAGTGGCTAGACAAAACATATCATCTTAGCAAAGCAATCACGTGTCAATGAGACCCCCTCTGTTCATCAATGCTCCTTTAGCCAAGGGTATAGAATCACAGGCAAGAGCTTTGAGGTAAGGTTACTTACAAAGGTCAGCTTTTGATAAAGGTTAAAAACACAGATGAATTTCTACCAGTCATTGTCACAAACCCATCATGTCAATACTAGGATTTCATAAAGAGCCATCTGTTGCACTACTGCAGAACCGTGGCAGCATCACACTTCACCTTGAGGGCTGCCTTATGAAGTAGAGAAAATAATTGTTTAGCCTAGACATTTTGGGAAAGGGATAACCTAAACTACTGTCTACTAACTGAGGTTATGTTCCCTCAGCTAATGCACGGAAGATGGTTTCAGACTTAACTGGCAGGTGAGCAAGACAGGAAGGCAGGCACTCAAATGCTCTCAAGGGGGCAAAAGAACAGGAGGAGCTGGCACAGCTTGCCAGCTCAGATATGAGGTAGACACTTCAAGCTACACAAGCGTCTGGCTCAGACTCAGCATAGGTGGAACACATAAAACAGGAGGAAGCAATGGCACAATAACTCAGCAGATAAGAAGTTCTGTTGAAATTACACAAAGAGAATAAGCAGTAGACAGGATAAGGTTAACAACAAGAGATGGCTTCCTAAAATCTGCAATTCAGCTACATAAGAGAATTTGTCTGAGCAGAGTAAAAAGCAAAGCAAGCCCTGGGATACCACAGTAGCTGGAGACAAATTTGTTTCTGTTTCCAAAGGAAAAGACAGCTCATCATTGCCCATGTGCATTAAGCATTACCGTGTAAGTTGTGCCAGAGCTGCAGCCAGTACAACGATTAACTTGCAGAAACAGCTTAAGCCTGGTTCCACAGGAGATCTCAAAAACTTGTAATAAAACTTTTCCAAAAGAGAGCTTAAAGCATGTGATGGAATCTGCTTAAAATACGAGAATCAAGAAAAAGAACCAAAGAGGGAGCTTACAGTCAGTTAGCTGCTAGCCAGTTAGTATGAAGTTAGCACTTTCCTCACTAATTCTCTTGGGAAGTAACAATATCATACAAGTATGTCTTGCACATTTTCAGCAGCACAGAAGTCTGTGAAGGTTTGAATTCACTTCATTGCACTTGAGTGTACTCTTGCAGTCATGGGTCCTGTGGAATGTCTCGGGTGTTAAAGGCTGTGATAGTTCTATCTTGGATGAAACACTCCAGACCTACATCAAGTAAAGCTTCTGTACCAGCAGTGGTTCAAATCAGGAGAGCTGCTAGATGTGGTGGTGAGGAAAGGAGAGATGATGCGTTACTGCTCTGTTCTGCCTCATCTGCAGAATCCTCCCCTGGCAGAGACAGCTGGCATCATACCCTGCTACTTGGCAACTTTTCAGTAGATGAAACCCAAGTTAGAAGCTAACTATTTCTCCTCCTGAAAGGGTGGAACCTCCTTGCTAAGTGCACTAGAAACAACACAGATAGCTGCTGAATCCTCATTTAACAGTAGGCAGGATCAGTTTTGCTGAAGTCTTATGCTATTGCTAGAAAGAGACAGGCTTTGAAGTATGACAAAAACATACAAACATACAAAAACAAGCAAGATACCTCAGGTTGTAATCCTACCAGCAGAGCACCTCCATGTCATGTTAATTGCCCAGCCTTTCTTCCATGACACTTGGGTGATTTTTTTTTTTTTTTTCTGTTCAGGAAACAAGACTGCACCATTTGTGTTAGTCTGCTTTTATCAAAAGAAGAGGAGTATGTCCTGCAGAGCTTAGTGGGAAAAGAGATATGCAGCCACCTGTGTTTCTACCTGTTGGTATAACTCTCATACCCACAAGCATCGGAAATACTGGCTAGTATTATCCATTTTATATAAACAAGCTGGCAAGCTGTGTCTGACTTCAGTGCCAGCGGCTCATGCATCAGCTTCACCTTTAGTGCACCAAGTATCTGCCCATCCATGTTTTAAGTAACTCTCTGAGGTACTATTATTAAAGACCAGCACAGTCCAAGTCACAGCAGGTACCTACTGCTTTCAAAGCCTTTTGTTGAAGTACCTGTTACTCACAATAGTCAGTCTACCACAGAGCTGAGCAGTCCCACGGCAGAGAGAAGGGGAACTACTCTCCTGGTTAGCCAGGCAAAGTGCCGTGGAGGACACGTTTTGTCAAGACATTCTTTACTTCTTAGCGAGCACCCATAAAGATTTTTCTGAAGTTTCTAAGCTTTTTCTAAAGTAAAGAGTAAAGATCCTTAGTCTCTGTGTCCCACTTCCTCAGGACAGTCTAAACAGCTTTGTCATCTGTTGAAGTAGGTCAGGTGAAGGTGTAGCAAGGCCTGGATCATGACCTATAATAGATACAGTGTGACATTTAGACTTTCAGGTTCAAGAGCTACTGGTTTTTGCATATAGTTGTGAAACAACACAAGGGCAGGCTCCTCATGCATGCCTATGAAGTTCCTAGAATTCCTCAAGACATCTGAATTTGTGGGTACAGAAGTCAGATGATTTTCGAAGCCTGTTTGGTATCCTGCAGTGCCAGGCAAGTTGGATCTAACTGCCTGTGTTGGAAATACAACCTGACTATCCAGGCTGCTATCTGGTAAGGCTGTTTCACATTACTTTGCTAAATCATGCTCTCCAAACACCTTGACTAGTCAGCCAGCCCAGAAACAGATATTAAATCTATCAAGAAGTTCACTTCATCCAAACATAAAATTCAACTGAATTTTTTAAACTAGAAGTCTGTATGTGAGATTCAAAATTAGTTGGTAAGTTTCCAACTGTTGTCATCTTCTCCCAGGAGATTTTCCACAACTCAGTTTGGATTCACGTGAAGTAGAAACTTCAGGAGCTTGGTATTCAGTCTTCTGGATAGCAGCCTCCCCTCATGGAGTAGTTCACCAGAGAAAGCACCCAGGACTCAACCCCTGAGGGTCTAAATTTCCATAGGTATTGATTTATTGTGAAAACAATGGAGTCTTCTGTTGAGTTACAGACAACTAGTTAATATTACAGTTTTCAGAAACTGAATGCTAGTTTTCACCTATCCTGCCTGAGCAAGTGTACAGCTTAACCAGACAGCTTTGCTGTCAAAGCAGCAGTCCATGAGGAAGCAGAAGATGTGGTTCAGCCAGGTCTTCCAAGCACAAATAAACTCACCTCTGCAGAGTTACCCTGAACCCATGTGATGCTGTGGGTGCACTGCTCCCATTCAACAAGTATTGTGTGACACTAAGAGACATTTAGAAATGTTGCTGTTCAGAGACAGGAGGTGCACTTAACCCTAAATACATTTGCATAACTAAGAGATCTGAGAGCCAGGCCAATACTGCTCCTAGAACCACATTGCTTCACTTCCAAAATTCAGAGTATTGTACATTTTCTCCTTCTGTTTCAAGGTGCTCCATTGCTTTTTGCCATTCATTTCACAGAGGCACAATGACAGAGCCGTGTTAAGCAGACAACAATTCCACACAATTATAGCTGGGTTTTTGAACACTCTTATTTCCATATCTTCAGTATATGGCAGTAAGTCATAGGAGAATGGCAGACAGCGACTGAAAAACTGAAGTGGTTTAGACACAAACATTCCTGAGGGCACTATAAAAGCTTACATGAACTTGGCTTTCACAGACCTGTTCATAACACTGCTTATCCCAGCAAGTTTTGAATGCAAGTATTTTTTGTATAGGTCAGCTCCATGTAGAAAGAAAAAGTACTTCTGCATCCTCCAGTACACCCAGATTAGCTCATCTGTGTACAGTATTCTATTAGAAGACCTACCTGTTCAGCGAAATTTCAGTCTACACAAGACTGTTATTCAATGCCAGCTAGATACAGAACAACAGAAGAAAATGTATTTACTTCCCTTTATGTATGTTCAGTTTCCTTCTCTATCAGGCAGCAGCATCAGATTTTGTTTATTAGAGGTCACTTCTGTTTCTTCACATGTCTGAGATAGTGCATGTCCCAGACTCTTGCATTTGCTTTTGAGCAGTTAATTAAAGGCACCAAAGTGGGCATATAGAGTGCAGATAAGGGAGAATGCTGTGGACACAGAAGGGATGGAAAGAACAAGGCAGTCATGCTCAACTGGGTTTAAAAAAAAAATTTTAAATCCCCACAGTTAAATGCCAAAAACCCTGCTCATCTCCAGGAAGAAGAACCATGTTCCTACACTGATCCACAAATAAGGCAGTGCTAAGTTTTGTTTGACAAAAACTGAAGAACTGTGACAATCAATTTCTAGTCTAGACCGACCGTCCTGCAAAAGGGTAAGTGGTTACATGTGTTAGGTCCTGATATCCTTCTCCAGTAACGGGAAGGGACGGTACAGTTTATGTGGATGTACTCACAAGCAACAAGATGACACTTTCCAAAGAGGCCAGTGGTTTCCATTATAATAATAATCTAAAGTCAGACTGTAAGGTTGAGGCCATTTTAAAAGCAATACAGAGTAAGAACAAATTAGAAGGAATTCCTCTTGCCCTTAATATGTGCCAGTAGAGGAGAAACAATGATGAGCTGCTGAGGACCCAGGCCAAATTTAAACTTCTTAGCTGTGAAGGGTATTATGAACTGGGTCTGTGGGCTCTGCAGGGTCAGGCAAAAAGCACCCAATTTAAAAGGGCCATACCTCATCTCTAAAGTTTCAGCAGTACAACTGGTATTTTGCTCATATAACCAAAAATACACTAGATAAGGACTACACCAATTTGCCCTCAGAATATTTTAAATAAGCATCCAAGTACAACATGCTGCCAAGCCATGAGTCTGGTGACTTTGCTATGGTGTTCATCATTTGAACTACAATTTCTGCTCTGTAGGTCAGAATTGGCTAGAGACACGCTCCTCAGCATCCCTGGAAAAAAACTGAATTTAAGATATAACAGCTAAGCATGATGGCCTGCAGTCTGGCACGACTCAAGGCCTGGGAGTATTCTTGCTTATACAGGTATCATGCTAGGAATAGTGCTTCTTTGCATTTCAGCTGGACAGAGAAACACTGAAACAAGCTTCATAGAGGCACCACATGGTTGACACAAGCATTTTCCAAGCCTTCTCATGTAGGTCATGGGATTCACACCTTGTTTCTGAGGTTAACAGCCAAATTTCCTAGAATAGATTATTTCACTTTGTGGTTTGTTTTCTAATAAGTCATCCCAGCTAAGCTAAACAGAATAAGAATGTGGGCACAGAAACATTCTGCCAAACAGCATTTTCAGCAAGAGCTATAAGTTATCTCCTACCTCTGTTGCTAAAGTCTTTAGGGACACAGCTACAGTACAATTGGTTTCAGCACTCCTGTGCACCAGGGCAAAAGAAAGTGTCAAAAGAAAGTGTCAAGTACCACATCAGACTATCTGTTCATACAGTCAGTCTAGCTGTAAGTCTGTCTTCTCATAGCCCATAAAAACCAGGCTTCTTTCTGTAGTCTGGAAGGGGAACTGTGCACTCTAAACCTAAATATGGTTCAGGTTAGACTCCAAAAATCAGGAATGTGAGTGGTATCTCACAGATGTTTTACAACAGTTTACAACAGTTAAGACAAGACTTTCAATACTAGTAATAAGCCATGTTACTGTGCTGCTTTGTGCATGAAAGGCCAAACGCCTTTGGAGGACAGGCATCTGGAAGAGGAAATGGGTTATTATCCAGAGCAGACATTAATAAGGCAAAATGTAAAAGTATAATACATGTTTTGAACTTACTAACTGCCATGAAGCTGACACGTACACTCCCCAAATCCTTTGGACAGGAAATAAAGTGTAAGGAGTAACTGCTGGATTGCCATAGCTTTCTTACTGAGGCAAATGTCAAGAGGTACTTTAACACATCCACAGGATGAGCTATTCTCTTGAAATAAGAAGTTTCAGATACAAAGTTAGCTCTCGCATCTGTTTTTAGAGGACTTGAGTCCTTGCAGAAGGCTGAATCTGTCTTCCTAAGTAAGCTGCCATGCTGGAAACTGTGCAGAATGATTAGTTCAGTTGTGTTTAATCTGCAGAAAGTAGTATAAAAGTGCTTATGACCTGATGAGAAGCAAGAGAGGTTAAGATTTGGGCAGACTTGGATGCTCTTTTAAAAGAGCTAGAGGTTCTTTCATCTTTCTATGGTTCTCAGTAGTAGGCAACAGATACCAATTCCTGCCTATCTTCAGAGCTCAAGGGCCTCCACAAATGGCAGAAGCTAGATGTCCTTAGGAACATTCAGAAAATAACGGAATTTATGAACTCTAGCTCTGTTAAGTTCCATGTCTGTAGGAAAGGATTTAGTTCCAGTAATATTGTTTGTTACATGGATTCTGTAGTAGTGTGCACAAAAACACCATAAACCATTTCAACATGTTAAAGAGCACCCTGTCAACAAACAAGGCTAATGCGCCCTGTGTTTTGTTTAAACCTTCATTTTCAGAAGCTGAGTGATGACCTTCTAAATAGCAAAGCAGCAGCCAGGATTTCAGACCATGAGCAGGAAAACTTGAATCCTGCATATGACTAGGAATCACTCCCAATCCAAGAAACCACATTTATATCTGATTACAGATGGAACAGTTTATTAAGCTTGTCCAAAAGAAACTGCCTTCTCCTAGAGACAGTTTTGTGTTAAAGCTCTGCAGACATACTTCATGCAGAAGTTTGGGGTTTTCTCTTCACTCTCTAGAAGCAGATTTAGTTACATCTGTTATCTAGCTACCCAGTGTCACCAAACTGTTCATTTGGCTTTTGAGAGTAAACAGTAATATGCTAGGGTTTTTCAATGTGAACAGATGCAAAGGATTGTGGAGAAACAGGGAAGAAATAAAAGGGAAAGATATAAGAGGAGTGGAAAGCACTGTAGGATCCTGGTGACTTTCATTTAAACAAGAAAGAATATGCATACAGTACAATGTGGGTTCCTCATGCTCTCTGTTTCAGATGAGTTGCATTAGTTTTTCTCACACAGACCAGTGAAGATTTTGTAAGAGCAAGTCAGACTGACAAGGTATCACTGTGCAAGTAACAAAGGCCAGAGGCAAAGATACTTAGAGGGGAGAATTTATGTTTACATCTCGTGCCCTGGAAGAGCTGGACGAGTGCAGTCCTGGAGAAGCTCTCAGTTTATGCAGGTGCAATTTAAGCGATATCCCTCTATCACATTTGCTGATATACAAGACATTTTCCAGCAGAAAGGCATTTGCTTTCAAAAGGATAAAATAAACAAAGTGCTTATCTATGGGAAGAAAGAAAAAACAAGCCTAAACCAAAATCCACACAGCATGACCACTTCAGTTGCTGCTTTGAGGAGAAAAACTGAGGAAAAATAGTATTTCTTCACAGTAAGAAAATTATCTGTAGAGACTGATAGACTTTTGTATTGGTTTTGCACAGCCTGGAGTCTGGTAGCGTGGGGGGCACAGAGGTGGCTTCTGGAGAAGCTGCTGGAAGCTTCCACAGTGTCCAGCAGAGCCAATCCCTGACAGCTCTGAAGACAGACATGCTGCTGGCCAAAACTACAGAGGTTAGTAATGCCTCTCTGACAACATATTTAAGAAGAAAATCAAAATAAAGGGCTCACAGTTTTTTTTCTAGTCACAGAAGAGAAGCAGGTAAGAGCAGGTTAAGGGAAACAACACCGAGACACCATGGTCATTGGAGAAGGAGGTGCTCCAGGCAGCGGAGCAGAGATTCCTCTGCAGGCCACAGTGAGACCTTGGTGAAGCAGCTGTGCCCCTGCAGCCATGGGGATCCATGGGGGATGCCGAGATCCACCCACAGCCCGTGGGGAAGAGCAGAGATTCCTCTGCACGCCATGGTGAGACCTTGGTGAAGCAGCTGTGCCCCTGCAGCCATGGGGATCCATGGGGGATGCCGAGATCCACCCACAGCCCATGGGGATCCATGGGGGATGCAGAGATCCACCCACAGCCCGTGGGGATCCATGGGGGATGCCGAGATCCACCCACAGCCCGTGGGGATCCATGGGGGATGCCGAGATCCACCCACAGCCCATGGGGATCCATGGGGGATGCAGAGATCCACCCACAGCCCGTGGGGATCCATGGGGGATGCAGAGATCCACCCGCAGCCCGTGGGGAAGGTGCCCATGACCAGAGCAGGTGGAAGCCTGGAGGAGGCTGTGATCCAGCGGAAGGCTCCGTGGAGAGAGAGGGCCCTTGTTCCAGGCTGGAGCAGCCTGTCCTTGGAGGACTGCACCCCGTGGAAAAAGTGACCCATGTTGCAGCAGTTTTGGGAGGACTGCCTGCCCATGGGGGGAGCTCACATTGCAGCAGGTGTGGTATGGCTGCTGCTCGTGAGAGTGGACACATGGTGGAGAAGTTCATGGGAGACACCACGAGTGACAGGCCACCAGCTAGAGCCTGTGTCACTGATTATGACTCTGGAATCTGCTGTTTAGCTGGCTCTCAATCCATCTCCCTGTCCACTCATTCAGTCCACTCTCCCTAAGCTTGCTTATGAGGATGTTTTAAGAGACAGTGCTGGAAGCCTTTCCGAAGAAAACAGCCACTGCTCATCCATCCAACATGTAGCTGTTTCTTCACAGCCAGCAATCAGATTGGTCAACCATGATTTACCTTTAGTGAATCCACACTGACTACTCCTGATCACCTTCTCATCCTCTCTGTGGATAAAGATGGCTACCAGAATTCATTGTTCCATCACCCTTCCAGTGACTCAGGTGAGGCTGAGTAGTCAGTAGTTCCCTCTGGATCTCCTCTCCTGCCCTTTCTGAACACCATTTAAGCTGGACTGGCAATGGAAATGATAACTCATTAAAATAATTACAGCTTACTAGAGTTTTTTTTTCCATCTTCAACTGGTAGTTGAACTGATAGCAACTGGTAGCTAGTAGCTACCTTGCTGTCAGTTATCAGAACTTCTTAGTAACTGGAAAGAAACTGTTCCCCCTTGTTTTTCAGTAATTCATTAAGAGTAACTTTACACAGATTTTACTTCACAGTAACACATGCCATGTTGGAGTTCAGACCTTTTTTCACCATTACAGCCTGATGATGCAAGCAGTTTTCCCCAGCCACAAGATCTTGGAAATTTCAGCTGCACCAGCATCTAGGCTCAGGCAGTCAACTCAGTCACAACTTAAAGCGTCAGTACAGTTCAGCATTTAAGATCTTGCTCACGGTCCACAGAGCACAAGCCTCAGCAAAGTTATTTCTGAGAAATACACAAGACAAAATGCCATTTTTAATTGACTTATTAGAAGTCTTCCACAGACTGAAAGCACATGCAAGTTACAATCTCAAATACGCATTTCAGGTGTGGCAAGTAGATTTTCTTGCAGTGGCACTAACTCCACTGCACCAAAAGAGCTGCCTGCCTTGTCTCCTGACCTACTTTACAGGGAGCAGTCTTCCAGCTCAGTCTGGAGCAGACTGGCTCATGTGACAGCCAGACCATCTGTTTAAGATACCAAAAAGAGTACACCACTATGCTAGAAGAGACCAGGACAACAGTTTCCACGTAAATCTAGGAACCAAGGTCTCCCAGACAGGCATGTCAATAGCAAATCTTTGTTCTTTATTCTCTGCGCCTCCCAACATTAATTACAGGGATATGCTTCCTGAGGCACTGATAATAGGAGGAGGACCCCATACAACCATAATAAGAGAACTTCGTTATCGAAGTGGTTATCCCTTCCTATCCATGAATGAGCTCAGAAAGCATTCAGCTACTTGGGTAAGTTTAAGGCACTCCAGCATGGGCAGCTCTGAGGATTCCTCACCACCAAGCATAACTTTTTCCACCATGGCTGACAAGTTACTCCAAGACTCATCCTTCTGAAACCTGTCCGAAGAACCAAGTTCCTCTGTGTATGCTCTGAATATGTTCCCAATACTCTATCTCATTATGCATGAAGCAATCCTGTCGAAAAGATTATGAAAACTGAGCAACGCTGAATTCAACCTCAAAGTATACACCCTCCCTCCATTAAGTTTAAGAACCACAAAGTAATAATACTGTTGTACAGTAAAAGCTATGTTTAGCTTTACCAGGAGAGATTGAAAAAGTAATGGTACTAAAATAGTTATGCTGATTCAAGCGTTTGGTCCAACTTGCTAGCTATCCTTCATCTCGTTCAAGAAAGAAATGAACTGCCTATTCAAGAAACTCGCTGTAGTTGTTTAATAGAGACCACTGAGTTTTACAACAGTACTACAGCATCTAAGGTGGAAAATACCATGAAAGTACCCTTTCCCATTTCCTAAACATGAAGGCAACTGTTAAGAAAGAGCACCTTCATTAAAGACCTAAACAATGGAACAGGGCACATCCTCAGCAAGTGTACTGAGAGTACACAACTGTATAGAATCCTTGATCAGATGTCTGTGCTGTCATTCAGGAAGACCTCCAGAGGCTGGAGAAATGGGCTGTGGAATAGCTCAAAAGATTCAATATGAGGAAACGCAAAGTCCTGCACAGCCAGGAGCAAATCCATGCAGCAGTGTGTGCTGGAGGCTGATTGACTGAAAAGCAGTTTGGATGGGGAATGAAAGAAAAAACCCATAGACAGCGATGGAAAAATTGACCAAGAGCCAGCAACATGCCTCAAGGCAAAGAAGGCAAACAGCCTAGAGATAATAATGCTCAAGGAATCTTATCAATAAGGATAAATATTTGATGGAACCATGTACAGAAGGAAGTAACAAACCCTTTTTAGTGCAAATTGAAATACTGGAAGTTTCACTTAAACATGAGAAAGTTATTTTACTTTGTGGGTGAATGGACGCAGGAACAGGATGCCCAGAGAGCTGCTCAAAAAACAACTTCACAGCATCCTGGGCAGCCTGGCCTATATGAGCCAAAAGGTTGGACAAGACAATATGCAGAAGTGACTTCTAGCCTCAACTTCCCTGTGACTGTCATTTTTGCATCCTGTAGACAGGAGCAGAGATCAACCTATCTGTACTGACACTGTTTCCCAAGTTCACCAACTTCAGTTTGACTTTCTACAGTCTTCAAGTCTCTCCCACAACTGAGAATTTACCTCCAGCTTCCTTTAAGAACAATACATGGTGCCAGTCTAAGTTCTCATCTAGTCAGAGAATGAAGAAGTTTGTAGAAGCTCATGCAGATCTATTTTAAGTTTTCAGATTATACTGCAAACTGGTTTCATCTGTAGGTGGATAACGTTAAGAGCAATAATTATAAAATAGCAACCAAGGAGGCTGGAAGTAGAGCTTCAAACTCCCAGTATATTTTTTGGAATTGGAGAGGTGCCAGGCTCCCTTTTAGAGTAAGTGCTATGTAACACCACTCCAGCAAACACCAAGTATATTTGATCAGGTGCTAATAAGAAGTCTAGGAATTCACCAGGGTGGTAACTTGGAAGCAGAGGAGCATGCAAACAATAGTTTTCAGTTAGTAACCAGAAGTTTGCAGTAGGAGTTTTAAAGTCCATCTCCATGAAGTAGGAAATTCAAGGCATGCATTCACTGCAAGCCTGGTATTCCACATCAGCTCTGGTATCTGCTTGATACAGTGCCTGTAGAACAGCCTTGAAGCTCCCATCAGCTGTATAGACTTAACTGAGGCAAAAACAAGGTAGGCAGAGCTTCCAAGAATAAAAGCTGAAAAAGTTACAGGTAGCTGGCCACAAGTACAGTAACAGCAGTCAGAAATGTCTGAAAAAGGACAAAGAAGCCTGAGTCCTAGGACAGGTGGGATATGAAATGTTTTGGAGTTCTTGGCAAGAAACCAGTGATGTGAATCATCACAGCTCAGATAGCTGCCAGTCTCAAGGCAGGCCACAGAAACAATAGCCAACACCACCATGTTAGGAAGATACTCTTAGAGTATACAATTGTAGAGGGACCACAGCTAGATGACAGCGGAACTAAGCCATACAGAACGCTTCCTTTCTAACTTTGCACAGCTTGGCACTTCCAGACCTTACCAGCAGCCTACTAAATCTGCACAGCCTCAGAGGGGCTGAATACAAGTCTTCATGAAGCAAAATATCTTCTACTTCTCACCTCTGCCCTAAACTCAGTAACCTATTATTACTGCCTTTTCTCCTTATTGTCAAAGGACTTGTCCTCTGTGGCATAGAGCAGATCTGCTACTGAAAGTGACAAACTTGAGCACTGTAGTCAAGTAGTCATGCGCAAGCAGAACTTCCTTCTTTTTTAAAAAAGAAAAGGCAGAGAGAAATCCAGACACTTCCTCATGTCTTGCCCTCCTCAGCAGTGGATCTGCTCTAAAAACAAGATCTCAATTAGTTTGTATGCGTTCCAAAAGCTAAACCAGCAAGGCCTCAGTTTTACAACTAATTCTACAACTAACTCTGCCATGCAACTTGAGGAACTGTTTTCTTCTGCATGTTTCTCCTCTCACCTGATGTTAAAAAAACCCCAACCAAATAAAAGGAAAAAGAACCAAAACACAAGAAACATGGTAGCACTCAGGTTCAACATTAGCTGTCTCTTTATCTGAAAGCTATCAAGGGTGAAGGGAGAATAAACTCAAAGACACTCATGGTGCTCAGGCATCAAGACAGTATTTTAAACAATTAGATTTCAGGGGAACAGAAAGATCTTTACAGAAATACATGGCAAATATATAAATGCTTTAGAAACAAGAATCTACAACTCAAGTGTTTCATGTCTCCTGCAGCATGATTGTAAAAGTCAAGTACTTTGCTAAAATGTCCTTTTCATTTAAGAGATAAGATGCAGTCAAAGTCAAGATGTCCTGGTTTCTAAAACTACTGTCCATTACAAGTCAGGATAAAGAGACTACAGTTCTGTAGCCCTCTTCCTAAGCTTCAGAAAACTCGAGACTAGTCTAGTTAGATGGCCTCAGTAAACAGCACAAAAGATTTTCCTTCCCTTTCCAATCACCTACCGCTCTAGTAGCATTAGCCACTGTTCTTGAACAGCAACCTAAGGTTTATGAGACATTAAAGAAAGTTACACAGGATCTGAAATACTACATTATTTGCACATTTGAATCAAAATCCAAAAGGAGACACAGAGGCAGATGTTCCTGTCCCCCAGGTTTTTCTGACTCAGGATAAAGTAGTGTTCTTTCTCAATGGATCAAAAAAAAGAAAAAAAAAGTAATAAAAACATGCTTTAAAGAATACAAAGCAGTGATGGCAGAGGTTCAGCCACTTCTATGCTATACATCAGTGGCAATAAAAATTGAAGCACTTTATTGGCAGAAAACCTCCCTTTACTCACTTTGCTTTCTCCACTAAGAGGATTTCAGTCTTAGGTACTTGTAGCTTGCAGCATATATTAGAAAGTATTTGCTCAGAGAAAACATGAGGAACTCAGAAAAAGCAAATTATCCACTTCATGGTGATGGGACAGCTATTTTCACAAGCCCTCTAACCAAAGTGATATCCTAGTACATGTCTGAATATGGACAGAATCTGACTGAAAATACCTTGGTACTGCAGAAATTTTGTTCCAAGCCTCCTGTTTCAATCTCCACCAGATTCTCCCAAAAGACCAGACAGAAGATTAGAACAGCTCCTACTCAGGTATGAATAAATAACTAATGCAGAGCTTTAAGCCTAAGTCAGACTGAATGCTGACTGCCCTTTTTTACTCAGCTATTGAAGTTACTCAGCACTATTAGTTGATTAATGAACCAGTCTCTCAAAAGATTAATAATCCACCAAAAGTGTCCAAGGCCAGGCAGGATGGAGCTCTGAGCAATCTGATGTAGTGAGAGGTCCCTGTCCACAGCAGAGAGGTTGGACTAGATCATCTTTGAGCTCCCAAACCATTCCACGATTCTGAGACTGAGACATACTAACCACCCAAAAGTGGTTTTACCTGTTTATTTCCACTTACCCTACTCCCTCTGTAGACTACTTAATACTCAGGGCAGGCATTGCCTTAAAGCTAGTAACACCTGTTTATTGAATTTTTTTTTTCTGAGATGAAAAAGAAGTTACTACATTTTTTTCTTGCCAGTGTGTGAAATATTAAGCTGAAGAAGGGACATCCCATACAGAGCAAAGCTATTGATCTCCATCCATCAAGAGGATAAGACATATGGCTTTTTCTGCTAATTCAGCTAGAAGGAAAAAAATCATATTCTCTTCCTACTGGATATGCTTTTACTCTGCAAGGATCACAGTCCAGTGCCATTTCCAGGTCAAGCACAGAACTGCACTCAAGTCTAAACATCACTTACCACGGCCACTTTTGCTCTGCCTGTTAGAGTATTTCTATGCCGCCAAGCGCCTGCAACAGAATGGTACTACATACAGGGAACAGGAAGGTGGATTTCCTTTCTATTGCTGATAGAAAAACTGGGCAAGAACTTTTCCACTTATGAGAAGTTAGCTGATCACAGCCTAAAGCTAGAGTTATTTCTGCCTCCAGGTTGTCAGGAATACTGATACACTTCTCAAAACCTCAAAGAAGTAAAGCAGAGAGAAGCTTGCTTGCACTCCAAAAGCAAAGAAGTTCTTTAATACAACTGAGGAAAGACACTATAGGGTGCAAGATACTCCTCATAACTCCTTCTCAGCAGCTATACAGCAGTGTGGACGGACCGTGCCAACAGCTGCAGCTTCTCAGCTGCAAGGTTTGCGAAGGCAGCTGCCAATTTCTATTGCTACAGGTTTGCCAGACAGCAACCCAGTTAGATGATTAAACCATCTATCACAGACAAAAGCCTCCACAATTTCTACCCCTGCCTTAGTCACATCCCCTTTTCTCCGCAAGTCATCAACTGACTGATTTGTTAGATGAAGGCCTAAGTTCTTGAAGAGAAGATAAACCTTGCTTCTCACAAGAGCAACAGTGGGCAAATGTTCAAGAAGAGGACTCCTTACATGGGCAGAAAGAAGTGCTGAATCCCTACATCACAGCTGCACAGAGCAGATGGTGAAATATGGAAGAGGCCAGGCTACCTTGACTCACTCTCCTGTAGCATGGGAGTGTATTGGGCCAGATACTGCTGACAGCCTCAAGGTTTTTGGAGCCTAAGGGATCCATCCTACTCAGAAGCAGCTCCACATTCCCCAGGACAACGGACACAGAAGAAGCACTTCTTGACACTAGCAACTCAGTAATAATACCTTGCATGCACGAACCAGCTGTGCCAGAACAGCATTTAAACCCACGTCATCCCTTGCAGTTCTTGCTCCCAGGAAATCCTACATAAAAATTTCAGGAACACTTGTCTACAAGGATACTAAGTCCTTGCAAGAGCAGCTAATGTATTGGCAGTGCTGTACTACCACTACCGAATTATTACCACGAGAAAGGCACTTCACAGAGTTTGCTAGTGTCCTGTGAACATATGCCAGAGCTAGGGAAAGGAAAACAAACATAGATATTCCTGCAGAACACCGTATCTGTATTAGTGCAGGGAAGAAGCGAGCAGGAGTTGAGCCTGGAAAGGACAACCACAAACAAGCTGATGATAAGGAAACCATGCCAGCTCCAAGCCTTCCGCGTGAGCACTACAGGAAGGAGACAGCAAAGGAGCTGCAGCAATGCCTGAAAAACTTACACCTATCTGCAGACATGAGCCACAGGAGATACAAAACAAAATCCTGCCTCTCGCAACCCTCCCGTGACAGCGCGACTACCAGTGTCCCAGCCGGTCCCCCGCAGCAAGGGACACGGCATCTTCTCCCCCTGGAGCCGCTCTGTGCTCTTGCAATGGATGTCAGCAGCGCCCAGGGCTTTACCCCACGACGAGACGAAGCCGGGAAAAGGGATGTGTCAGGGAAACACACATACACAGTCCCCGCTCTCCTTCAACACCAGAGGCCCCCTCAATTGCCGCAATCCCTTCCCCCGGGCCATACCTTGTCGGCGATGCTGCGGGGCAGGAGCAGGTCGGGGCTGGGGGTGAGCGCCGGCCCCATCTCCTCACTGCTGGACGTGGCCAGAGGATGCGGCATCTCCCGCAGCGACTTGGGCCCGGAGGACGGGAGGGGCTTAGGGGCGCTGGCCGCGCCGCCCGACATCGCGCCGGGGCTGGGCAGCGACCGAGGCAGGGAAGGAGGGAGCGGAGGCCGCGCCGCCTCGGCGAGAAGCTGCGGGGCCGCGGCCGGACCCTGCCCGCCACCGCCGCGATACGAGGAGGCGCAGGAGGCGGCGGCTGCGGCGACGACGGAGGAGGAGGAGCGAGCGCAGCATCCGCCTGCGCCGCCGCCCGCCCCTTTCCAAAGCGACACCCGCGCCACCTGCCGCCCCGCCCCGCCCGGCCCGCACGGCCGGGCACAGGCGCCGGCCCCGGCCCAGCGGCGGCCGGGGGAGGCGTCAGGCTTCGCGGAGCCCCGGGCGGGCCGCGGGAGGCAGCGGATCTGATGGAGCCCCAGTGGGCCGGGCCGAGCCGAGGCGGGGGAGGCACCGCGCCACCGAGCAGCTCCGACGCTGACCCTGGACTGCGGCGGTGTTGCCGCACGCTGTCGAACAGCGGGTTAAGAGTCAGAAAAGCAATCATGCTCCTCGACTTTTCCAGGCTCGCCGACCTCAAACTACGCTCACGTTGGAAGGGGAGGTTGTAAATGGGCGTGTTGCGGTGCAGGACCGAGCCCAGCCGGGCTCAGGAGGGACAAGGCCCGGCCCCCGGGACTCCCTCACGGTGGGAGTGCACCGGATACACTGAGAGATGTCTTGCCTGCAAGGCTTGCATAGAAACATCCTTTCACTGATGCCATGTGTCCGCTTTTGCCGCAGAGATCTCACGTTGAGAAATCTCCCACTGTTGTAGAATGTTTGGTCCTGCTGAAATGACCTGAAAGATACATCAAAACCTCTAAAAGCAAGCCAATCAAATCCATCTAACAGCGTGTAATCCATTACAAAAATTCAGTGATCTACCCACATTTAACAGCATGGAAGAAGTGTTCATGTTGGTAGAATAACCAATAAATAGAACAAAAATCATAGTCCTGGTCTAAGATGTTTCCTGAGCAGGTAAAGAAGCTAAATCTGGTGGATAAATTACTATTCCCCAAATAATTTGCTCAGCACTAATTAGACACCATAGAGTAACATGCTACTGGGGAAAGTGATGGATCACTGCAAGACTGTCACGATCCCTTCCAGCTACAGATAGATATATGAAGATAAACATACAGGTATATGACCAGGTAAGACTTGGTTGCTGTAAACATTTCACTTGTGTTCAACTTTCCTGGGGAGTAGAGACCACTGAAATCAAAAGGGCAGCACTAATACCTACAGCTGAGCTACCAAGTTTTACAGGTGTCACTGCCAGGTGCCATGCAGCAGGACAAGCACGAGAGCACAATACTATGGACTGTTATTACAAAAAGAAAAAAAAAATCAATCCTTACTATAAATAACTACTTAATATTACATAATGTTTGAACTCCAGCAGACATCAAAAGTCCAAACCTAGTGCCACACCCTAGTGAGAAAGTGGCTGTGAAATAGTCCTTGTTCATTACACTTCAGAAACACCAACTTATTTATCTGTCAGAAAAAGGAAGTAATACACATTAGTCAGCTTGGATACATACATCCCAACTTTCTTTTAGACTATCCAAATCTTAAGTGGAAACTATTGTGATCAGCAGGCAGGTTTGTGTATATGTACACTTTAATGAATTGGTTCCCTTCAGTTTTGTGACAGTCTGTATCTCAAAGGTTTATGACTTACTCTTTCTCTCTTTTCCCTTATGCATTGTCACCCATCTGTGTTTCCAACTCAATCCTTTTCCAAAGGAGGCCTGGTCAGGGACACCAACACCTTCTGACGCTTGGAAACCTGGGGCCATCGTAGCTCTGTGCAAGTACAAATGACCTTCTCCTCATTAAACCTTGGCTTAGTGGGCAGTGAGCTGAGCATAAGGTGGAAGCATTCTTGCAGCAAGGAAGATTGGTGGTATCCAGGCTGCCAAAAGAGCAGGCAGCACAAGCAGCAGATTGAGGGCAGGATTTATCAGACTCTGCTTGGCACTCACTAGACCTTATCAGAAATCCTGTGTTCAATTGTGGGACCTTTATACAAGATGCTGACAAACTGGACAAAGTTCAGAGAGGAGCACTGAGATGGTTGGTGACAATCTGCAAGCAGCAGCTGCAGGGCTGAGGCTTTTTGAGCCTGAAGCAGATAGCTTCAAGGGCAGTTAATTGCATCCTCCAGTATCCCATAGGGAAGGGGTGGAAAAGATGGAAGTGGATTACCACAGGAGGGCAAGAGGCAAAAGATAACTGAACAGGAAATTCCTGATGGATGTTAGGAACAGACTCTGAAGGTAAGTCAACAGTCAGAGCAGGTTGGAGAGAGAGGTTGTGCAGTCCAGCCTTGGAAACTCTCAAGACAATCTGGCGCAATCTCATGTCTGACCCTCTTTCAAGCAAGAGATTGGACCAGAGACCTCCCTACACCCCTTCCAGCCTGAATAACTCAGTGCTGCTACAGAAGTCATTATGTTCAATTTCTGAGGTTCATAAGGTGACCTCTCAATTAGCCTGTATACAAGGGTGAAGTTCCAAGCTCCAGAGATTCACTTACTGGTCTAGTTTCCTGTGATAGGGCAGTATATGCCTCTTTTTTTATTAATTACAATTATCTGTGTTACCTGTTTCTGCTATTTGATCATTTCATCTGACATAGAATACTTATAAACATTTTCAAATAACTAACTGGATTCGTATATGCAAAATGCAGGAATATTTGTGCACCTGTGAATACAAGTAAGCTGAAATCTGGTCAGAAAAAGTTCAGAAGACATTAGTGGAAGAGCTGTTATGCAAGAAAATTACAAACTTGCTGATCATTATTGTGATTTTCCTAAATTCTGGATATGCAAGTTATGTTAAATTTCAGAATTCCAACACCATAGCATGCTATAAAGTCAAGCTGGCTAACTTGACATTAAGTCAACACTTAAATGTAATTTATGATAATAACGTGCTTTAAAAAAAAATGGACAGGGTAAGTAATCTAGCTCTAACTGTCTTAATGACTAATAACAGATGCCTCTCGTACTCTGATTTTGGTGAGTACCAAATATGCAAAGATTTGTACAGACAGCAATCTGGGTATAACAGTGATACATACCTGAGGTAGTAAATGCAAACTATGATACTGAGAGACAAGAAGACAGCCAAGCTGGATGGAGCTCTGAGTGACCTGGTGTAGTGGGAGGTTCCCTGCCCATGACAAGCGGGGTGGAACTGGATGATTTGTAGGTCCCTTCCAATCCAAACCATTCCATGTTCTATTAGAAGAGTTCAAAAATCATAAATCATACCTTAAAATAGATTAAACTTACTTTAAATTTGTAATCTTAAAAATCTGCACAACTGTCTGGCCTTTGCTGTATTTTCTGCAGGTTTGTATCACACACAAGGGTGGGGTTTTAGCTGCTTCTTCAGCTATAAGGGAAACCACTTCTATTTTTTTTAACATGGAAAATGAGCATATTATGTAGTTGATTTCAAAAACTAGAATTTCAAAAAGAAGACAGAACACTGAATGTGAAATTAGAGTTAGGAACAAATTCTTGTACCTTGATTAGAAGTAGTCACACAATATGAACAGGGGCCATAAAGAACTCCAAACCTATTGTGCATGAAATTAAACAGAAAAAATAGATATAGCTGACTTCTTGTAGGAATTGTTTCCTACACACAAATAGGAACCTCTAAATGTGTCAGTATGTGATCATCTGGCTCCAACAGCAGGCTCAAGAGGCACCACCAAAAACTGAGGAAGGAAAGTGTCTATTTTTATAATACCAGCAGTGGAATAAACAAATGTCTTAATTCTTCTAGGAAATGATGAATGATTAAAAACATGGTTATGTATCCTTCTCCACTGTAGTGGTTTAATTTTACAACCATAATATTTTCCGTGATGTTTATACTGATAATTTTCTTTTTGTTAAACATCAACCAAGCTATAACCATACAGCACATGAAACATGCAACCAGAATAAAATAGACAGTGAAAACCAAAATCAGTGGCAGGCTGAAAAGAAGCTGCTATTCAATGCCCACATCTTAACCCAAGTTAACTTGAAAAAACTGGCATGCTCTCCTAGCAAAATCATAGCTATTTATTATGTTTATATAATTTCAGCTCAGAAGCAGGATGAAACAGGTGTAACACTAACTGGGCAAGAAGACAAATGGTCAGTTTGGGGACCAAGAATCTCACCAACTCAAGAAAAATGTCACCACTTTTACACGTTTTTTCTGTTACTGTATCACTGAAATCAAAGTCCTGCAGGCGACCTCTTAGGATTGTTTACAAGGATGAACCAGGAGAGGAATGATCCACAGATGATGTACAGGAAAACCTATTTACAAATTTCAGGATAGCGCCTATCTTGCACTGCTGTTCTGATCTGGAGTGCCGGTTATGCCAGTAATATCACTCAGGATGTGTTTATAATGGCAGATGGCTTTTCAAGTGCTCAGTGTGAGCCTGAGAAGGACTCTCATCTCTTAACATTCTTTTTGTAATGCATCTTTATCTTTTTGTCCAGATGAGACATAAAATGGCAAGAGGGTTTACAATGACTATCAGGAGGCTAAGTTCACATTGTATTTATTTACTAGACCAGACATGTAAAGCCCACCTGCTTTTCATCAAGTGTTCTATTTAAAGACAAAATTCTAGGATTTTCAATAGCATACTCCAGACAGTACAAACAATAAGGTAGGCTTGAGGCCACAGAGATACTGGCAGGCTTGGCTGGTTTGACAGGTCAAGGGCACTAAAATTTTTTTTTTCCCTGCTGTCAACAGCTTCTCCTCAACTGCTCTGTCTTTTCCCCACTGTGGTCTACCTTGGCAAAGATAACATTTGTGTCTGGCTGCCCACAGGCACACAGGAAACTGCTATAGAACACCACCATTCCAGAAGACATAAAAAAACCCCCAAAAAATCCAGCTATCTTTTCAAAAAGGGTCCTTCCTTCCTTCCATATGCTACTAGACCTTCATATCTTGTACAGCAGAGATGGGAGAGGGCAGGCTTTTGACTCCATCATGTTAAATCCTATGCACGTGCTCAGTAACTCTCTAGAGACAGGATCAGTTTCAAGTCATGAGCACACAACACCTGTGCATTCATGCACACACGTAAGATCATGCATAAGCTTTTCAAAAGCCTTCAAAGCTGTCAAGTTTTATGGGGGTGCCATAAACAGGATTGTGGGAACAAAGGACACTAGTGATATAAAGCGGAAGTCTGTGCTAAATGGCTATAAAATGAAAAATCAAAAATCCAGCTAGGGAGAAAGACTATAACTATGGATACAGTATATTTACACGACTGGCTATGGAAATCCCAATCAATCTAAAATGTTTAAATACTCTTTGAAGATGTATTTTGTTGGTTGAAGAGTTTTTTTTTGTGACACACAGAATAAATAAAGGGAGTGTTTGGGATTGTATGTCTGACTAGCAGTGCTATATGGAAATAAAAACAGCATTCTGGAAGATCTTGGTTCAACCCAAGGAGACATCATGCACATATATTTTCACTTAGGGGGAAAAAGAACCCAACATGTAAATCACTATTCTCCCTCAGCCTATAGTGATTAGAACTGGTCATTCTGAAATCACAGAATCACTAGATTGAAAGAGACCATCAAGATCACTGAAATCATTGAGTCCAACCCATGCCCTATACCTCAACTAGACCATGGCACCAAGTGCCACATGCAGGCTTTTTTTAAACACATCCCGGGATAGGGACTCCACCACCTCCCCGGGCAGGCCATTCCAGTACTTACCACTCTTTCCGTAAAAAACTTTTTCCTATTATCCAACCTATATTTCCTACGACACAGCTTAAGAGTCTGTCCTTTCGTTCTGTCAGTTGCTGCCTGGTAAAAGAGACCAATCCCCACCTGACTACCACTTTTCAGAAACTGTAGAGTGATAAGGTCATCCGAGTCTCCTTTTCTCCAGGCTAAACAACCCCAGCTCCCTCAGTCGTTCCTCACAGGGCTTGTGTTCCAAGCCCCTCACCAGCCTTGCTGCTCTCCTCCGGATGCCCTCAAGTGTCTCAAGGTCCTTCCCAAACTGAGTGGCCCAGAACTGGACACAGCACTCAAGGTGCAGCCTCACCGTGCTGAGTACAGGGGAAGGATGACCTCCCTGCTCCTGCTGGCCACACTATTCCTGATCCAGGCCAGGATGCCCTTGGCCTTCTTGGCCCCCTGGGCACACTGCTGGCTCATGTTCAGCCAGCCGTCAACCAGTACCCGCAGGTCCTTTTCCACCTGGGCACTGTCCAGCCACACTGTCCCCAGTCTGTAACCTGCAGGGGGTTGTTGTGGCCAAAATGCAGGACTCAGTACTTGGACTTATTAAACACCACCTTATTGGACTCTGCCCATCCATCCAACCATTCCAGATCTGTCTGCAGAGCCCTCCTACTGTCCAACAGGATGACACACAATGCCAGCTTAATGTTGTCTGCAAATGTACTAATGAAAGACTCAATCCTCTCATCCATGTCACCAACAAAAATATTGAACAGAACTGGCCCCAGCACAGACCCCAGAGGGACACCTCTAGTGACTGGCCCCAGCTGGAAGCAGCACTGTTCACCACCACTCTGGGCCTGGCTATCCAGCCAGTTCCTAACCCAGAAAAGTGCTCTTGTCCAAGACTGGGCTGCAGCTTTTCCAGGAGTGTTCTGTGGGAGATGATGTCAAAGGCCAAAGGCTGAACTCCAGATAGACAACAACCACAGCCTTTCCTGCATCCACCAGGTGGTTTACCTGGTCATAAAAGGAGATCAGGTTGGTCATGTTTGACCATGTTTGACCCTCCTAAACCCATGCTGGCTGGGTCTGATACCCTGGCCACCTTGTAAGTACTGCGTGATGACACTCAGTATAAATTGCTCCATTGCCTTACCTGGTACTGAGGTCAGGCTAACTGGCCTGTAATTACCAGGATCCTCCTTCCCACCCTTTTTGTGAATGGGGGTCACATTGGCCACCTTCCAGTCATCTGGAACCTCACCAGTGAACCAAGACTGTTGTTTAATGATGGAGAGTGGTTTCGCAAGCTCATCTGCCAGCTCCTTCATCACCCTGGGATGGATCCCATCTGGGCCCATGGATTTATGAACATCCAGTGGCTCAGCAGTTCTCTCACTGCCTCGTCCTGAATCACAGGGGGACCATTCTGTTCCCCGGCACCATCTACCAGCTCAGGAGGAGAGCTCTCCTGGGGACAAGCCATCTTCCCACTAAAGACTGAGGCAAAGAAGGCATTAAGCCCTTCCACCTTCTCCTCATCTACAGTTACTGAGTTCCCTCTTGCATCCAGTAGAGAACAAAGGTTGGTCTTACCCTCCCTTTTGCCATTAATATATTTGTAAAAACATTTTTTATTAGCCTTTACAAAAGTTGTCAAATTAAGTTCAAATTGAGTTTGGCCTCTTTAATTTTTTTCCTACATGCTCTAGCAACCCCCTTAAATACTTCCTGAGGGACCTGACCCTCCTTCCAAAGACGATACGTCCTTTTTATTCCTAAGTTCCTTCAAAACCTCGTTGCCCATCCAGGCTGGGCATTTACCTCATCCACTATCTTAAGGCACCCAAGGACAGTCTGTTCCTGTGCCCCAGTATCTCTCTTGCTCTTTGAAGCACACCCACCATTCCTGGACTCCTTTGTTTTTAAAAGCTGCTTCCCAAGGAACTCTCTAAGTCTCCTGAATAGGCCAAAGTCTGCCCTCAGAAGTCTAATGTAGAAGTTTTATTGATGTTCCTCCTCATTTCACCAAATATACAGAACTCTATAATTTCATGATCACTCTGCCCCAAGCAGCTTCCAACCACTACATCTCCCACCAGCCCGTCTCTATTTGAAAACAGCAAATCTAACATAGCCCCTTCCCTGGTGGGCTCACTCACCAGCTGCAACAAAAGTTATCCTCCACACACTCTAAGAACTTCCTGGACTGTCTCTGTTCTGCTGTATTAAGTTCCCAGCAGATGTCTGGTAGGTTGAAGTCACCTACAAGAACAAGGGCTGGTGATCCTTAAACATTTTCCATCTTATAGAATATGTTGTCCACCTCTTCCTCCTGCTTGAGTGGATGACATCAGACTCCCTGTAGGATATCAGCCTTGTGAGCCTTCCCCTTAATTCTTACCCACAGGTGTTCAGCTTCATCGTCAGCTTCATTAGTTTCGATACCCATGGCATCAAAAGCCTCCCTAATATAAAGGGCCACCCCTCCACCTCTTCTCCCTTTCCTGTCTCTTCTGAAGAGCTTGTGCCATCCAGTGCAGTGCTCCAGCCGTGTGAGTCATCCCACCACATTTCCTGGTTGCAATTTATATTCATTCAGAACTACTCAATTTAACACAGCTTTTGTTTATATAATGGGACACACAGCTCCCTTTACTCCAACATGATGAGAACAGCCAGCCGAAAACCAGCATTTAATGCCTGAAGGAAAACACGGCAAGATTTGTCAGGTAGTGTTCAACAACGGCCTCCTTTTAAAGTGAAGATTTTGTAATGGGTTTCCAAAAGACATGCTATAAATGCTTTACTTTACCTTTTTTATTTGCTTATGCTGAACAAAAAGGAGGAATTTCAGGCAAAAGTATTTCAACACATCGGAAATTAGACACCATTCCTTTAAGGGGTTATACTTCTTCCTGTTTCTACAACCCAAGGAGAAATTAATTGATAATATATGGATGTGAAACTCCTCCCAAAGCCAAGGGATCATTTGACTTGAGGCATGATCATGTTTTTGTAGAGATGCTCAAAGATACAGCTATGATCAACATTCACCACACCTGTATAGAAATATAGCATTAATGACTCCCAGCTTTTCTTCACCTGAGTTTCCTTGCCGATGACTCTTCCTCCTCGCCCTGCTGCTTCTTCCTTCTCTATCTTCCTTTCTTGATCCCCAAACAAGAACCCCTGCCCACTAATTAATTCTTCTTGCCATGGTTAGCTGTGTAAAGAGGAGCACAGCAGGTAGGCCTGTCTGCCTTAAACTGCATCTTTTCAGAATCACTTACATCCTCAGTCCTGGAATGACATCACAGAGAATTGCACCAGGTAGGATTATCAGTCTGGATGCTGTGCTGCTCTTCACTCACCCTGCTCCTCAGCAGTTAACGATTGCAAGCGAGGTGTCTAGATAAAATGGTCTGCAAATCACCCAAGGGATAATTAAAAGGAAAAAAAATAGCACATATTGCATTTCTAAAGGCAGAATGAAAAATAACAAAATGAAACAAAACAAAAAGCAATACCAAAACAGAATCAGGAGGGCAGGTGCTGTCAGCTGTTCTTGCACAGAGAACAGTTGACAAAAATACATGTGGGAATGGCAGCAGTGTTTGCTTCTCACAGTATTAATCAACAAGGCTTTAAAGCAAACAGAAAACTCCCTGAGATTGTCTGCTGGTTTGGATACAGGCACACACACCCCCCTACACCCCTACACAAACACACACCCACACACTGCTTTTACCAGGCAAACAATCCAGGTAACTAAATTCTACATCTGGACATTACAAGTTTTCAGACACAAATCTGTTCAGTTTTACAAATGTTAAAAAGTGTCCGTGTCTTTGCAAAATATAAATGGAAGGACAGCATACTTGGTTAGCAGGTTGTTGCCTATCTCATAGAATCCATGTGTATAATACTAAGGCACGCTATTTTAAGACAAATTAATCCATTATTATAGACACTAACAAGATTTTTATGTATTCTGTACACTCTCAAAAATGTAATTTATTTCTTCAAGATAGTAATGCTGGCTGCAGCACATCTTTAGTAATTGTTAATTGCCTTCAATATTTCTGTAATATGTGGTTGTCCAAGCTAATGAATTAGTGTGACCCTATGTGTTTTCTTACCAATATAAATAATTCCATTGTAACTAAATCAGCAGTTTTTAATGACCTCTTTTTGCACTTTAGGCCTGAACAGTGAGAAGGTTATGGACTCCTACCATTTAATGAAAGAGAAACCAGATGAAATAAAATGCCCTGCAGCATACAGAAGGTTTGACTTACTAGATCCAATATCACCCATGCTGTAAGGGTCATTTGCTCAGAAGTGCCTGTTACATACACCATCAAAACCTTAATACAAAAAAATTTAATAACCTGCAGTTAAAGCACATCCACATAGACATCTTGAACTAAGTAAAAAGAAAAGTAACTGTTTTCCTGTTTTTATCCTTACATTCAGTTAAAGAATAAAAAAGGCCTTTGTTTAATGAAAATTGTTTAGTGCCTTAAAAAAACCCTGCATATAAAACTGAAGCAGACAATGTGACTGATTTTCGGCTGCAGAGAGGTCAGAGTTGGCCCCATGTATATGCAGCCTTTAAATAATTTATTTATAGCAAGCCTTAATAATTGATTTATGTACAATCAAAGCTACAGCTGCTACTCAGACTGGCTTGATTTAAATAAGTATTTTAACCACAAGGGCAGAAAAAGTCTTACATTGCAGCTTTAAGACTATGGTTTATTCCCCAGGTCAGACCGGATCATTTAATCAGATACCTTCATCTATACTGCTGATTCTTGACATTCCAAAAGCAAACCATGCACTAGTTCCATGAACAAATCTCTCTGTAATTAATTCAAATATAGCTGCTGTGTTCACACACAATCTGCGTGACAGTGATTTAAAGGAAAAAAGAAAACAGGAGAAGAGGACACAACCTCAAGTTGCACCAGGGGAGGTTCTTCCCTGCAAGAGCGATTAGATTTTGTAATGAGCTGCCCAGCCCAGGGAGGTGGCGGAGTCAGCGTCCCCGGAAGTGTTAAGCAATGACTGGATGTGGCACTCAGTGCCATGGTCTGGTTGACAGGGTGGTGTTGGGTCACAGGCTGGACTCCATGACCTCGGAAGTCTTTTCCAACCTGATTCCGTGATCCCTTCCCTACCTTAATAGTAAGAACACTTAAACAGTGTTTTTATTATTTAACCTCGATGCTGCCTGGAGTCCCCATTGTGTGGCCCAAGCCTGAAACCCTGGCTCCCGTCGCCAGGCGGATGTCCTCGGCAGGAGCAAGCTCAGGCAAACGCTGCCTTACCGCGGAGCGCGACACTGCGCGGGCCTGCCCGCGCCTCCACACGCACAACCGCGACCCTTCCGGGCCTGGGCAGGCCGCGGGCAGGGCACGGGAAGAGAGGCGGGCGCGGGAAGTGCGAGGGCAGGGCACGGGAAGAGAGGAGGGCCCGGCACAGAAGAGGCGAGGGCGCTGTCGCGCCGTGCGAGCGTCACGGGCAGGGGGCGGAGGCGGCGCGGCCGCGCTGCGGGAAGGGGAGCGGGGGAAAGGAGCCGGAGCCCCGCGCTCTCGGGTAGGTGGGTGGCGGGCGGGACTGCAGGGCCTGGGCCAGGCCGGCTGGCCTGGGGCGGGACATCGCCCCCGGGTCGGGGAGAGCCGAGGAAGCCATCCGTCCATTGTGGGCGGGAGGGAAGAGGCGAGCGGGAGAGCCCATTCCCGAGTGTGCGGGGGGGAGAGGGCAGCAGCGGGAGTGGGTCAGGCCATCCCTGGCTGTTGGAGAAACCCGTCTCGTCTGCTCTTACTGCGCTTAATTAGTGCTACCATTGAGTAGCACTAATTCACCGCAGCGCTGCTGTTCAGGGACCCAGAGGTACCGAGCGTAGCGATGACACAGTCTCCTGTGGAAGTGTGACTGACTTGTGCTCCACGCTTCCTGCAGGATTCAGCGTTCCCGTCCCTCGCCTCCGCCTGGCTGAGCCAGAGCTCTTCGCCACTGCACTTTACAGCCTGGCACCTTGATGGAAACAGATGTTGATGGTGGTCCGAGGTGACGTATGACCGAGGAGCAGCAGGCCTCCTTTTTTGTTTTGCCACACTGCAGCTAACTTTGTCCGGTCTTGTATGTGGGATTTAAATTGCCTCTCCTCAGACAATCAGTTTTTCTTGAGTTAGAGCCTAAACTGTGTTCTTCCAAGGCTTCAGATTTTAAGGACTACAAAGGTTTGATGTAATTCTTAAGCGTAGTCTGACATACCTTGTCAGAAGACGTTCCGTTGGGAAAATGGGTGTATGACTCCACTTGTGTATATAGTTTTTAGTAGAATGGAAGTCACAAGAAACTGCTACTACTTCTACTAATAGAAATTACTAGAATCTGAAAAAAAAGGATTGATCACAACCCTTGGTATTTCAAGCCTAAAGTTTCAGCCAGAACGATATATACTGTAGAATGCATTTTAAGCATCACACATGCTGTGTTTGGCTTGGGCTTTTTAACAGTTGCCATATTTATGAATTCTCTAACTGATTGAATTCCAGGTTCTTTTTTTTAAAGAACTATGTTCATCTTATATTGTGCCTGTTTTGCAGATATTTGTGGGGGTTAAATTATTTGAACTCCAGCTGAATAAAACAAGGGCTGAAAATTGAAAGATGGCAGCAAATCCTTCAGGACAAGGTAGGTTTTAATTTAAGTATTCAAAGAAAAAGTGAATGCAAAATATCAGTGAAGTCACCATAACTGTCAGTTTATTTTTATGGAAAGATGAAGAAAGGAAAGAGAGGTAGGGCTGAAAGCAGAAGAATGGCAGCAATTCCTCTGGGACAAGGTACACACACATTTAATGGTTAAAAGACCACTGATGGCTGGGAAGCTCTTTATTATTGAACATAATATTGTGCTCAGGGTTAGGAAGTATGTATCATGCCTGTGGTGCAGTGATCATTTCCTGAAGCTTATTTCAGACACAGCCCTTGGCCTTTAGCATGACTTGCAGCTGTTGCACTCAACATCAGAGAACAGCCAGAAATCAAATATGTTCCATGTCATGTTGGGAACAGCAAGACCCAGGCAGTAATATCTGTCACAGGCAATTGGCCAGGCCCAGGAGAAAAAGCCAGTTAAAACTGTCATGGCAACTGCGATGAAATGTTCCTTTTTACCAAGATGCATCTCCATTGTATCCTTAAAATAATAAAAATCTTAGTAATGGTCCATCTATCCAGGTAATGCGTGTGCTTTAGAGGGGGCTGAGGGTCTGGAGGTGTCACCCAGTAAGTTTGAAGGAGGATCTTAAATCGCCCTCTAGAGGTGTTTTCTGGAAACCTTAGGGGATCTCTGAGGCTTTTCTTATATGGAAGAGCTGGAGAAAAAGCTTCTCAGGTATGGCTCTTCCCTTACTTGGTTATGAGAAATGAATTCTGGGTTCAGTTTCCCAGCAAGTGGAGACTTTTTGCAGGTCTGTCATTTTCTCTTTGCCTCAAGCAGTCCTGCAAACCTGGTGTTGCTGGATGATACTTCAGGGGTGTCATATGACTCATGTGGGTCCAAACCACAGATTTTACTTGCTACTTGATGAAAAGGAGGTAGTTTCAGGAATGCTTTTTGAAATTTTTTGTGGTGTTGACAGAAGTACTGCAGATTGCAGAGCTGTCTGTTTGGAAATTTTAACTCTACAGTAAGTTTTTGGTACATAATGGTAAATCTTGCTATTATTCTGTGAATACCAAAATCGACATCACTGCAAGGAATAGCATGTTGTCATAGAGAGTTAAAAGCTGCTTTTTCTTAAATATGTTGGTTTACTGAGAGATGGGATTTTAGTGCCAAATACCTTTGCTTCTCTCCTGATTCCAGAGTCTTAAAATTTAATAGAGCCTTTTATATTTGAGATATCCTTTACAGACTCATTAAAGGAGCCATGCCGTTATTATTTGAAAATTGTTTGGATTAAGGAGACAAGAAACACTATAAATTACCAAATAAGCCTATAAGTAGTCCAACTAGGAAAATTAGAAAGGAACAGGTAAATATAAACAACAGTTCAGGGTTTCTGTCTTTGCTAGATGCAGTCTGGTCGTGAAAAGGGCTGTGGAAAACACTGCATTTTTAGCTTGCCTCTTGGCACATGTATTAGTACTGTTCAAGGAATCTGTTCTCTTTACTTGGACAAAAAGAATACAAGTTTACTGAAATGCTCGCCTTATGAATGGTAGCAGAGCTGTTAGGATGAATTAAACATTAGCCTTCCACACCCCAGGCAGACTGTGATGGTAACTTTTTGTACCGAATTACTGCTTTTCCTTTGATTTGTATGAGGTATGTATGAAAATTTGTATTTTCTCAAGAGTAAATTTGACTTTTCCACTGATAACAGACTTGGACTATAAAAGTTAAGATTTTTTGGACCAGGCTTGCATTCACTGGCCTCTTGGAAAAGCACTCTTGGTGGTGAGCTGCATGTGAGTGCAGACAGACGCAGAAGAATTGAATGAAAAGCCTTACTTCAGTTCATTAGTACTACAGGGAACTGATGGCATTTACAAGCAATGGAAGATCTTGCTGTATGCTGTGTGCTGTCCACTACGTGCATTCATTGATCAGAGTGATACACTTCGAGGGGTGGAAATCAGCTTCTGAATTACAGCAAATACTTCCAGGTGCTCAGGGACATGCTGCTCCTACTGCAGTACTTCACAGTACTTAGGCAACATGCCATTCATCAGGCTGCTCTTATGAAATGCCTTTGCTTGTGCACAGCAAGGCCAGAGCATTGCTGTGTGTCACTGAATTAGCCACTCTGTGTGTGAGCCCTCCTAGAGGAAGCCATCTGACATGAGAGACATGTAACTGCTCAGGACAGAATTCTCATTTCAGTCCTCAAAGGTGGCAAAAATACATATCCTGCTTCAGACAGGGCAGAAAATAGGAGTCCTGGTTTGTTGGAAGAAGAAGCTCTTGAAATATTAACAGAATTCTAAGTTTCAGGCTGCAGCAATTCTAAAGTTGCTTTATGTTCTAAAAGTTGTTTATGCTTTTCCCTAAAGGTATGTGGGGGCATTCACAGAGCACAGTCTAAGCAGCTAAATTTGGTTCTCTGTTCACTGAGTTTGAAAAGGAAGATTGTGCTGTTCTGTGTTCCGTTATGTCATCATCTACGCATTTTGCTCTTCCCCATCTGAGTCTGATCTGTGTGTAAGCATACCACTTGAGAACTTTGCAGCCATACAGCTGTCAATTATTTATGTTCAGCTATGTATGTAGCTCTTTTCTGGAGGCACAGACAAAAAACTAATGTATTTATAAGTAATTCAACGTAATTTACTGAATAACCAGTACACCTTTTGTTTCATTGTCACACAAGGTATATGAAAGCATATCCAGATGTAAATTGTTACTGAGAGTATTGGCATACAGCAGACTTCTAGATGATGTTTTGAGATGCCAGTCATCATAAGCAGAACAGGCCATCAGAATAGAATTACCCCATTTCTTTTGCAAGTGGTGTGTGTTTAATATGGTCTTTAGATTCTGCTTTTTAAGAGGATGCTGCCTCACTTCATTAAGGCTGCCATTTATAGAAACATGCACTTCAGTAAAGAAATTGCTTTAAGTCCTTTCTGAATTGAGCAGGCAGGACAAAATGCAGTGCTTTTCAATGTTCAGAGCTTGGAGCTGACATACACTTAGAAAATATTTTCAAAGCTATATTTTGAACAGAAAGTAACAGAGGGCTTTTTAGTGCTGTTACACATCTATGGATAGATGATAAATGGTGCATCTTGGAAAAAACTTAAATGTGCTGTGAATCTGAAGCAACAGATCAAGGAAACGGATAAGGGAGAAAAGATAATCAATGAAAAGCAAAAAATTTTAAAAAGATAAAGATAATGCTGTTGCTTGCCCTGCAGAGTTAATTAGAAGAGCTAACTGACATAGGTAAGGGTTAGATAGCGTGGTTGATAAAATGTTGAGATTAGGTTGAAGAGAGCGGCCTGCCTTGAGCTCTTAAAGCTGCCAGTATCACTCAGCAACGTTTCAGATTTCTCTGGCTTTCTGCCTTTCATGTGCAGAAAATGGGTGCAGGTAATCTTTCTGGTCCTGGACAAATACAATGCTTGATGTCAGAAACAGAGGTGTCAGAAAGGTTTAAATTTTAAGTGTCCTGGATTTGCTACATTAGAGAGTAATCTGAGGATCTGAGTGCTCAGTTTGCCATCTGACACTGCCATGATCTAGTTAGCTGCCTTGAACAGATCATTTTGTGTCAGGACTCATGTCAGCAAAGCAGAGAAAAATATTTATAAACTGCAATATTCGAATTGTTCACACTCAAAATATTAATGCAACTGAGCCCAGTGAAGGGAAGATCTGTTAGGAAGTTCCTGTATTTGAAAATCTGCACTGGTTTTCACAGATGGGAATCTGGTGTGTAGTAGGGACAGCTTTTGATTTTTGCATGTCCACATTTTTAGTAGTAGGAAGCAGAACAGACTAATCTGCAGATGAAATATTACTGTTATTTATGATTGAAGTGGGAAACTTCTGTAGGAGTTTCAAATTGGTCTTTATGGTCTTTATTTTGGGTTCCTCAACAAGGAAGAATCTAAATGAAAGTCTTGCTTATTTATTGCCAGATATGGCTAATTACTTTCTAAGGATGCCAGAATTTCTCTGTAAAATGGATTTTTCATGTTCCATCTCCTTCATTGTTAACCTTTAAATGAACAGGCTTTGCTTTGCACATTGAAGAAGTTTACCTGCAGGAAGATCATATTGCTTAGCTGAGGGGTATTAACATGTATTTGTTGAATGGCCTTCTCCACTTTTTTAAACAGGCTTTTTTCTCCTTACCAATAACAAATTCTCTTAAACAAATTACTTTTTCAGCACAGTAGGTTGCTGATGGTTACTGTCTGAACTCTAGTGCAAAATACTACTTAAAAAAAACCCAACCAACAATCAATCAAACAAAAAACCACAAAAACCACAAAGCTGTTATTAGAGGTATGAGGAAAGAAAAGATACTCGAGTTTCTTCTGACTGCCTCTAGAGTTTCTTCCACAAGATACTGTAACAAGACTCATAATAGAAGACAGTCTTCTGCTGTTTCTGATCACAGTTTAAAAACAGCATTTAAAATGTCTCAGGCTTTTCTGAATCATACCATCTGTTTCATGATAAATTTAAGCATATTTAATCTTCATTTTTTTAGATCACAAACTTACATTAAAAAGTAGTCTCCTTTTTCTTTCCTTAATCATCATATCTTGTGAATTCCAAATGTGCATTTAAATCTATGCAGTTTAGGATAAGCAAGCAGTATGAGTAGGGTGCTGAAAAATATATAAAGTATAAAGGTTTTTGGATTAAAATTGTGTAGATTGAGCATACAAACATATGGTTGTTTTAGGTCAGGCCCTCTAAGAGGTGATTCAGTCATCCTATCCACGCATTGTCTCAAAAATTTACAAGAAAGTAAAGTCTGGGCTAGCTGCAGCTCAGAGATATTAAATCCTGGCTTGTTGGCAAGATTTGTCAGGCTTTGTATGTCAGCTCAGCTTTAAGGTTTCAGATTCATTGCAAGCCCAAAGTCTTTAAAAAAAAAGTAAAAAGTGATAGTGTACAGTACCCGAAGAGCAGAGAAACATCAAAGGCCTGAATCAGTACTCTTATCAAGCAGAGTTTTAAGTGGAGCTAATGCTACACAGGAAGGAGTGATTAGCAGACAGGAAAATTCCAGTTAATGAAATGTAACTGAAAATCTTGTTAACAAATGTTGAAATTATTGTGGGTGATATTACATAAAACCATACTACAATATAATCAAAAGACTGTGCTCCTTTCAAGAGCTTTTGAGACACTGAAGTTTATGGGTGTGTGTATATTAGGCATGGTAGGAGAAAAACATGAAAGTTTGGTAGCAAGGCAGTACAGATGCATATTGTTATTTAGAGATGAAGGTTTCTCTCTGGCGATTGTTTCCTTCATTAAGCCGTGCAGATGAAAGGAATTCTGGGTTATGTAATTGAGCATCAGCACAAGGTCTGTCAAAGAGGATGATCTTGGAGTGCAGCTTCTGAAAAGAAATAATTTTACCTTGACATGCTTAAGAGTTACCCTGTGTGGCCTTCCTCACAGCTTGTGGGCTACCATGTTTTAGTGCCATCACTAAGACAGTTTGCAGGGCAAGGGTACAGCACACAGCAACTTCCAGGGGAATCTTGGACTTTTTGTGTGGAGGAAATAAAGGAGAGCTTGACTAATACTTTTTTTTTTTTAATGATGTTGTCATAGCTTGTTATTTTAGAACAGCAGCTTGTTATTTTAGAACAGCAGCAAATAGAAGTGTGCATTTCTGACATGAGGAGTGTCCTTGGTGGCATAGAGGCGTGTAAGAGTCAGCTCTGGAGCTTTTGTCCTCAGCTGTGCTGTTTGGACATACTGGGTAACAGCAGGGGCTTGTGCCTCTGGTTTGTTTGAGGGCTGCAGTGAGATTCTTTATTCTATGAGTCATGTGTAGGTACAGGAGGTTTGCCATGTCTGCATCTAGAAGGCAACTTTAAAAATACATAGGTGGCAACTATTTTGGGCATTTTTGAAATTCTCTCAAGTCACCCTACTTCCTGACCCCTTCTCTAGTATTCAAGGTTGCTTTGGAAGAATGATGAAAGCAAATGGAGGCCACATTCTTTTATTGTGTACAGACAGTTTAATAGTTTAAATTTGCTTCTCTATTCCAGCATTTGATCATACTCAGAATAAGGGTAGTGTATATAAGACACATTATATTTAAATTTTTCTTCATAGATTGAATGAAACATGTTTGTATAAACACATGTGCAAGCTTAGTGATTTGCTCATTCTTATCTGTTATATGTATAAAATGCTTGTGTTACAGTTTGAGTTCACTGACATGAGAAACTAAGCCCATGCATATATTACTCCATTGTTATTGTTGAGTTGAACATTCATTGACTACTTTTAAAATTTAGAACCTGCTAAGTTTACTTCTTTTTTTTGGAAGGCAGCTTTTGAGCATAAACCTTGATTGTAGCTCCAGAGCTGACTTGGGAAGGGATAGGCTCTAACTTGAGTTAAAATCTTCTGTTTAAAATGTAATAATATGCATGATAGCTTATGGAAGCTATTGCATGCTGAAAAATGAAGCCTATTTAATAATAGTCTTTTCAAGTGAAGATCAGTCTATTCATCTTAGAGTCATTTTCTACTGGAATTTCTAATTCCACAGGGTTAGTTGGGCCACAGCAGTCAAATAAATATCTCTAATATTTTTCTGTCATTCTCACCAGGTTTCCAGAATAAAAATAGGGTTGCAATCCTGGCAGAACTAGACAAGGAGAAGAGAAAGTTACTTATGCAAAACCAGTCTTCCACAAATCACCCTGGAGCCAGGTATTTTATGTTCTTAGACCTCTTGGGACATTACTGATTGCATCAAGGAAAAAAAAGCCAAACAGCTAGTGAGCTGTAAAGTTATATAAATACTTAACAGAAGTGTTTTCTGACCATCTTTAATACCAAGGCAGAGGGACATTGCTCTTTAGAAACAATAATATTAGTATTTAAAGTGGTTCACACAGCATTAATTTTGGCTTCTATCATTTCCATTTGAGAATGAGAGAAGCAGGTATGCTTACTCAAGTGTATTAAATTCTACCATAAAAAAAAATTGGTAAGCAGACACTGAGAAAACATTTCATTATTAAGCTGATATGCTTTGAGGAATGTAAGTAGCAGGCCATTAGGTTCAGGATTCTGTGTGCTTAGAGAAGAGCAATTATAGCAGGAGTGAGTTATTCTTGAAACTCCCTATGTGCAAGACAGAGCCAGTGTATGTTATAGCAGATAATCTTGTAAAAGATGCTGTGTTGTAGGGATGATTCTGTGCCATAAAGTGTAGTAGTCTAATCTGAGTTGCAAGGTGTTCCTAGGATTTCTCCCAGACAAGACAAGAAGATCAGATTTTTGTCATAAATCGGTAACTAGAAAATCACACAATAATTTATGTGGAGAAATTGACATCCTTAAACTTTGGGGTTAAGTGAGTGCAGTGCCACGTTCTAGACACCGTGTAACACATAACACCTGTACAAGAGTCCAATACTCTGACTACAGTCTGAGTGCTGCCCCTCTTTTCTTCTGAGAGATTCCACTTTTATTTCCTTCATAATGTCAAAAAACATGCAGAATACTTGAAATTGCCTGATGTATACTTCTGAGTAAGGTAAGAAGTTACTGTTAATAACTTAATGTGGTTATTACTTGAGCAAAATTGTTGGAAAGAAAATCACAGCATCATACTGTTAGGTACAGCTGCTGGGAACAGTGTTTCAGTGCTTAATTGTAAGTCTGACAGAGCTTCAGGTAGAACTTGTTTACTCTCTTTTTTCTCTGAGGAAATACAACACTGATTCTAGTGAGCAGAATTAGAATTTTCTAGTTTTGAAGGTGGAGATGGGTGGAACCTACAATGCAGCAGTCAGACTCTCTGCTTTGGTGTGATTTTTTTGGTGTGATTTTTCTGATGTGTGACTTTTGAGAACCTGACAGATTTTTGATGTTGTGCCAAAGGTCTTGGAACACAGAGTTGTTGGAATTGAGACCCTAAAAATTGTACAAACTTGACCAAAAGAGCTTGATGTACCTAAAGCACAGCAGTGGCAGGGACAGCATAAGGGTGAAGGGGTTAATTGATTTCTGGACTTGGCACGCTTGGCACGAGAAAATCCTGTATCCAAGAACAGGAGACCTCTTTTGAAAAATGTCAGCTTATGGTGGAGCCTTAAGCTTATGTACAGAAATCATATTGAAAAGTTAGAGAGTACAGATTACAAATTGCAAATTAAATACCTCCAAATCACTGAAAATACTGTGTTCTAAATAAACTGAGTAGTAGTCTTCTCCAGCAGTGTAACTTATCTTAATACTTGCCATAAGCAAATTTTTTTTCTGAATTGTTTAGCTTTTGTTATGCATTTAGGCATAGATTTGGCTGCAGATCTTTCAATGCGCATGGTTGCTTCTCAGAAACTGATTTACTAAATCAGCTGTTGACATTTAAACTGCTGGTAAAATTCAGTTGATGAATTTGCTTGGAATCCTTGTCATTTGTACTTCTGTCTCTGTGATTGGTAAGAGCACAATTTTCAGCAGCAGTCTCCAGTGACAGTTTCAGAGGTAGTTGAGAATTGTCTTGTGATACAGTTCTAATGGCAACCCTCACCTGATTTCTGTGTTACTTAGAGTTCAGGGTGCTTTTTATGTCTTCTTTTTGGTTTAAGAAGGCAGACAAGCCCTAAGCTATAAAACACAAGAAAAAACATCAGTAAATTTTGATTTGAAGCTTTATGCTGCAGTGAGATACGCTAAATCAGTTTTAGGTACTCCAAGCTGTTAGCAAAGGATCATTATTTCAGTTAACAGCAATAGGAAGTTCCTTTATCATAGGTAGTGAACTGCTTGCCCCCCACTGAAGACCTGTTGTTGTACTGAAGCTCTTGATACTGCTTCTGTTTGTCACAGTTGTTTAGAACAGTGACTGAGTAGTGGTGAAAGCACAAAGCTGCCTTAGAAATTCCTTGCATTGTCTAACGCTGCACCTCAGTGGTTTCATTGACTTCAGTGGGACTCAACCCAAAATCCACAATAGGCTTCAGGTTTAGTTTGGCAGGAATTGTTTATGATGGCTCAAATTGTACAGCTGTGGTCACTCCATCTACTCTTTTTTTTTCTCCTATATTTACAGATAGTAATTCCAAACAGTAACTGACAATTGTCAAGCTGTGAGTGAAATGAGAGCTCAGGAAGTCATGGTATCCATGGCTAGAATGGCAAGAACACATGTTTTGGCTGTGGTCTGTGTCATACCATCTTGTTCTTTCTTGCAGCATTGCACTTGCAAGATCACCTCTGAATAAGGATTTCCGTGATCATGCTGAGCAACAGCACATTGCAGCACAGCAAAAGGCTGCACTGCAGGTGAGCTGATACAGAGTTCAGTTTGGCTCTGTTTTAGATTGCAACCCTTCAGAGAGCAGCCCTGCTCCTAGAGATATTGAAAACCCCTTTTAGAGATTAGGTATCTCTCATTTCTGTATTTGTCAAAGTGAAGTCTCTTTTGTTATGATGAAACATGTCCTTGGGCATGGAGAGCTCCAGCTAGCCCCACAGCCATGTCGTTGTGTCTCTGTTGAGCTCCCCCCAGTCTGTGTCCCAGACTGAGCTCACATGGCTCCCCTTGGCCTGCTGGCCATGCTGTTGCTGGTGCAGCTCACTGTGCCAGTTACCCTTGATCACTCCCAAGGGCACACTAAAAGCTCAGGCTGAATTTGAGATCCAGCAGGGCTCTTTCCTAGAGGTGGAGGGAGGGAATGTGCAGAACATCTAACTTGCTGGAGTCCAGCCTTTGAACCAGGAAAGGGTATGTAGGATTTCACAAAGGTGTTCCAGAGCCATACAACAGCTGCCTCCCTCAGGTGAGCAAGCATATATCTACATCACATGAGCAGAATCCTGGTGTCCCATGTTTGGGATTGTGTCTGGTGGCACACTGTGCAGCTGTCGTAAACCAAGAATTGCAGGCTGGTTATGGAAGAGAGTGGAAGTGGCAACATGGGGTCTAGGCAAAGAAGAGCAATCAGGAGTTGATTTGCTCCACCTCCATGGGGTTGGCTGAACAGAGCAGAAGAGAATGTCCAAATTAATTGCTTTGATGTGCCCTATTCTGATGTAGCTGATCTAAAATGCTGGGTTTGAATTTGACTATCAGAATTAAGGAGCAAACTGGGAGAAATAAATAATTAATGCTGCAGAAGCCGTGAAGTCTTAAATCATGTCAGTGCTGCAGGGAGAGATGCTTTAACAAATGCTTTTCTCTTTCCAGCACGCACATGCACACTCCTCAGGATACTTCATAACTCAAGACTCTGCATTTGGAAATCTTATTCTTCCTGTCTTACCTCGACTTGAGGCAGAATAAGGAATGTTGTTTGTCTCAGAAATTCAAGATCTGATTTTTGTCCACAGCAGGAGCTGTCTGTCCGTTTAATTTCTTTATGTATCTTAAAACCTACTTTTTTCTGGGTTCTTGCAAATGCCATTCAGGAGTGTGAGCTCTAGTGATGGGGAAATAGTGTTGAAAATTTTTTATCCTGTATTTCTGTTCCTCTGTCGGGTCAAAGTCAAATGCAAGACTTCTTGGGGTTTGAAGTGCACAGGGTTTCCTCTTCCCTGTTTCAGTGCTTCCTTTAAATAAATGTCCAAACCAGAGCTACCAAGAGATGCACAATCTGACAGCATTTGTGTTTCTTTTTATTATGTACAGGTATGATTTTTGTAATGAATAATGAAAATTATTTCTGTCCATCAAAACAGACACGGATTTGTCAAATGCATCAGCCAGTCTTCCTCCCCCACCCTCTCCTATGCAGAAACATTTATAGTGTACTGTTTACCATTGTAGCATCCTCTGGTCTTAAGTCTTTAGTTACAGTGTGCCTGCCTCTTACCTTGCTTTGTGAAATGTGGAAATGAATTAAAGTGGGAAAAAAGTAAATATTTCTAACAGTCTTTTTATGGACAAAATATCAAAACTTCTCTGGACATCTCAGATGGAAAGTGTTGTCTGCAAAGACAATTCCATTTAAAAGGTCAAATTTTTCTAGTTAAGCATTTTTCAAGACTCAGTGTGTTTTATTTTTGTTCACTTTTTTCCGTGGTGTTTTTATCTGTGGTAAACAATTCCAGCTTCCTGCTGGAAAAAGATCTATTGATCTTAAGGTAAATTACTTTGGAACTGTGATTGTGCTGCCAGGATAAAGTAACTTAGAGTGAAAAATAGGCCTTACTTGGACTTGGTTATATCTCCACAGCTTTGCTTGTGCAGTTAGGCTACTACACTGATTGCATTGCCTACGGAGGCAAGTTCTAGAAAACAGAAGAGAACAGGAAAACTTATGTGAGAATGATAAACCAGAAAGCATCTGTTAAACTGGTGCCCATTTGAAACAGCTCTGTCCTGTGCAGAATCTTAGCTGTCCCTAAGTTTCCAGGATTGTAGTTGGCATTTCCTTAGGGACATTGAGGGTATTCTGTTTCTATATGCAGGGGATTGCCTGAACCCAATAAGCACTACTGAACTGTTAATATTTTACTGTTAATATTTGCAGTAATCATGAATACAGAACAACTGTATTTTATTTTATATTTATTATTTTTCCTTAAACCTGCACCAAGAGATGGGTGCAGGTTTAAGGAAAATGCCACTGCTTTCATATACCTCGGCTGAAAATAGACCTTTGCAGAAACTGGAGCATACTGAAACATTTTCAGGAAGGAGAATCTTCTGGACCCAGCCTGGTAGAGCTTAAAGATGTGCAATTTTAACAAGAACTATTCATACCATATGCTTTTTTTTCTGGGTTCTGATGTGATGAGTCATGGGAATGATGATGGTTTTTGTGGGCAGTGGAGAAAGAAGTCACTTCTATTTTCTGTGGTTGGCTCTGTGTAGCTTTTTCTTTTTAATTACCAATTATGAAATTACCATATGAAATTTTCCTGTCTATTTGTTATTCTGCAGTGTGAGCTGCACATCTTATTAGATGTTTTGAAGAAAAAGATATGCAAATCTCAGTGTAAAAGAGGCAGCTATGAATCTGTCCAACCTGGAAACATACAAAGGCAAAGATGTTAAAGCAGATGCAGCAGAAAGCATGGATTTTATATTTTAGTTGAATGAACATTAAAGGAGCTCTGTGCGACTTATTTGAACTATTTGAATTTTTCAGTATCATCATACAGACTGCAAATGATCCACGCAATGCAACAGTAATCATCTTTCTCCCTTGGAAAGTTATGGTTGTTCCACTGAAGGAGTTAACACTTGTTGGCTGGGTTGTTTTCACCTTGGGTATTGAAAGATCTGCTTTTGGAAATTCGGGGCCTGAGCTCAAGAATGAGGAATGGCAGGTGGGGGCACACATGCAGCTGTTGTGATATTTTAAAGTTTTAAAGTCTCAAATTATTCTTTGCAATTGTGAGGGTCTTCGTGATATATGTAGATAGGATTAATTGTCAAATACACAAATTACATATGTGGAAGCACCTATCTTAAAATTACAGACTCAAGCAATTACTGTCAGATGTATCAGTTTGTCTTGCCACTCTTTCTTTCCTAGTATTAGCAGTATTGGATACATTAATCTGTCCCTATGCAGTAACTCCAGCAAACCCCTTTCTCTTGGAACCACATGTTCAAATTATTACCGGTTAGAATACGTGTGAACCAGGAAGTCTGGGGTGTGTTGCTTTCTAGCAGTCTCCACTAAGTTGATCACATGAAAACTGAAGGCTTGTAATATAGTGCTGGCCTGTGTACCTCAACACATGTGACTCAAGTAATTTTATTTAATTTGCTACAATAGAAATGGCTTTTCCACTCACCACAGATTGGTGTAGTGTCTGTGTCAGAGCTGAATGGTGGGGTGGAAGTAGCTCATAGACTGGGCTAAAGCACCGCGAGATCAGATTTTTTTAAGTGATGGCAGAGTTGTAATCTCTCAAGAAGAGATGAGGTAAAGGGTTCAAAGATGTGCTGAAGCACTAAAAGAATTGAACCACAGCTTGTTTCTTAGGTCTGTCATCTTTTTCTTCCACTAGACAAGTTTTCACATCTTTGTTTTCCAAAGTCACCCACCATTTCCCCACCACAATAGTCTCTGCAAAGTGCTCTGGTTTAACTCAAGAAGCTTGGCCTGTAAAACCATATGTGATTTCTTACCATATGTGGTTTTAGTCTCCTTTTTCCTTAGTATTTTCACTCTGCTAAACTCTTAGAAGTGCTGGTATGAAACTGATCAGCAATACCTGATGTTGTATTGGACTTCATACCATAACACAAAATACTCAGTGAAACAAAGTAGTGGAAAAAAATTACAGCCCCTTGTGCATCTTGCCTAGATCTTCCTAATTGCTTTGATGTGCTCATTTAGTTAAAATGATAAATTTTGGTTTTGCCTTCATGTGCTTTCACCAGTGGTCAAGCCACCCAGTAATTTTCTAGTCCTGTGGACACAGCTGGGTAGCAGTGTTCATGGGAAGGATCCTTGTCTGAGGTACACACTTCGGATGGCTCTAGGCTTTTATTAAATCACCTTTGTAATTTAAAGGCTAGAGGTCCTTTAAATTGGTTAAGCTTACCGTCTTGCTGCATAGCAGAGAAGTTAGTGCTCCAACCCAAGCCTTGAAGAAATGCATGAAGAGGCCAGGCTTTTCCCAGCCTCTTCAGAGAAGAGGCAAGTGTCAATTGTCCACCAGTTTCAGGGAACATGAGCTTGAACCGATGGAGGGAAATGCAGACAGTGGCATCTTAAGAGTGCACAGCTTTTATAGCTTCTCTTACAGAATCTGCAGTGTTGTAGGGGGAGAGCACAAGGGCTGAAGGAGGGAATGAGCCTGAAACAGTGTGGTTATGTGATCACAGACATGAGCAGGCAGTGATTATCTCAGTGCATCCTCTTAAGCATTATGGTAGCTAATTCATTCAAAATCAGGAGAATGGCTCAGAAAGCAACTGGATGATTGCTGATGGTCAAATTTATAGCAGTGACAATTCCTTCTGACAGATCAGCTCAAAGAGCAAGCCTTCTTGAAGGACAGTCAGTCAGTCCTGCTGCTGAAACCAAAGCTGATTCCCATGTTCTGGGGAATATACGGATACGTGAATCCTTAGGGAAAATTTAACAGAAGACAGCTGGGCTGCTGGATGGTCTGTGTGCACAGACACCTCTGAAGGAGGAGGTGGAGAATGAGGGAGGGATTGTCTGACACTCAGCTGGTAAAGTCCACCTGACCAGAGCTCTGTGTGCCTGATTTATGTTTAGCTAACACACAGGGAAAATTCTATAGCACCTGCCAGTAACACCCTTGTGTCCAGAAAGCCTGGTAATCAGTGTGTTCTGAAATACTTTTGGAGGGCTAAAATACAGGGCTTCCTGTGGTGATTGGTAACTTGGACAACTAATCAGTGAAGTAGTTTCCAAATGCTGTTAAATCAATATCTTGCACAGTGAGATTCTGCATTTATTGGAAGCAGAGAGTGTGACCCAGGTATTTTACAAAGACAACACCATCCTGTTTCCTAGTTCTTTCTCTTCATAGAAGGAACCAAATTATAGATGTTTCTGGGAAAATGATCTTTACATTCCTTCCTTGAATACGTGTTTTTTAGAGAGAAAGTTTAATGGATTAAATAGAGAAAGCTTGATTATTTTGGTGAAACATTATAAAAAATTATGTTAAACTGCTGGTGAGGAAATTACTTTCCTCAGCTATTGCGCTCTGCACTCATTCAGGTGTTGAATTATGAAAGCTGGTGACATAGTTCTCCGTCTGCTTTCTTTAAGGCCTCTAATCTGGATACTTTAGTGTTAGTAGATGCTTCTTTTTCATGAAGATTTTGTGGATAGGGTCTGAAAGTTGTTCAAAATATACCTGGAAAGTACAAATCACAAGCTTACATTCATTACCTTCACTATGCAGGTACATTACACATATTAGCATATTATACAACTGGGTGGTGGTACATAAACTTCAGTAGGGAAAGATGTCTCATTGTAGAAAATATATTTAGATTTACAGGCACCTTTACATCTTCACAGTCTTTTTCAATGTGTTCCTTGAATCCTCATATGAGGCAAACTAGGTTACTGCTACCTTCATTTTTGCAGATGAAGAAAAATGCTAAGGGGTTCCAATGCCTGCAGCTACACCGAAAGCCAGTGGAATTGTTAGGATTAGCTCCTGGTTAGTCAGCTAGTGTGAGGCATCATCTGGAGACTACTGCTCTGCATCCCACACCAGCAGCTTTTTCATCACCCTCTACTAGAAGGCACAGAGCTCTTTGCTTTCATTAATAGTTAGTGCTTTAGCTTTGGTTTGGTTTTCTCTATCAGACGGCAAAGACAACAAAGTCAGAGTTTGGGCCTTTTATGTTTAAAATATTGAGTAGGAGAGGTGGAAACTGAAAGACAGCAATGTTATATACTGTGTGTTTGGAAAGAGCTTTCTTTCTTTTGCTTTGCTCTTTGCAACAGTGACCAGATAAAGTTGCCCGTTGTGCTGGGGTTTAGCCATCACTGCATGTCCCAAGTAGAAGTATATTAGAGCATATCTCTGCCTGGATGACTGTAGATTTTCTTCATCTGTCAGTCAGTGGCCACTTGTGGAAGTGGGAATGGCCAGATGTGGGCCCAAGCCAAAGTTGCTGTCTCGGTATTTCTCTGCCAGCAATACTTCATGGCTGGCTGACAATTGGGATGGGTCAGAAGGACTGAGTGTTTACAGCCTTCCAGGAAGAGTCACACCAAGAGTCTTGTGTTCTCAGACTCTGCCCAGCAGAGGGCTTGTTTGTCCAGAGAAAGCAAAATGCTTTCTGTGCACTGGCCTGTGTAGGACTGGCTGCCTTGCCAGCACCCTTGATAGTCTCTGTAAGGGGGGGTGGGCGGTTTATGTCCCATCTAAGTAAGGGTGGGTTTGAAACTACTCTATTCTAAGCACAGACTGCTTCCCTGGACTTTGAGGTTTGCAAAGGCTGACTTTTCCTTCTGGGCTGGGCCTGTGTGTATGTCCCCAGTCTCCCTCTCACACACAGATTGGTTTTGTCAGATTCAGGCCTAATCACTTTCAGTTTAATACCTTGAACTGGTCGGTTTGCTCTGTCAGCAAACAAGCCTGCTTAACCTGTTTGGATAGACCATCTTTTTTTATTGGTTTGCTCATCACCTGACATAGCGGTGTCCTGACATAAGACAGGCTCCTAAGCACAGGAAGTCATTAATAGGCACAAATAACTGCTCATTCAGCCTTTGGTACTGATCTTCCTTTCAGCTAAGCATTGCTAGAGCAATTACAAAAAATAAATAATTTCCATTTATAGTCATGGAAATGCTCCCCTATGCTCCTTTGTACTTTATTCCAGTGATAAACTCAGAGGCAGGGTTTTGGAGATGTCAGTCTTGATCCCTGCAATACGTAAGAAGAAATTGTGAGTCCAGCAGCACTCACCAGTTTTCTGGTGATGCAGACATATGTTAAGGATAACTGATGATATTTAACCAAGAGTGGAAAGTCTAAAACCTAATTGCTTCCCTCAGCATGGCTGAAGACAACTCAGTACAGCAGTAGAGCTCTTAAGCAGACAGGAAACATGGTGATCCTTGTTTCTGTATTTATTACTTTTTAGTATTTCCACACTAATGCAGTCTGTGATTCTAGCTGGCCTGTTTATTATACCCTTCTGGTCCTTTGTAAGTCTTGTCAGCAATTTCTTAAGATTTTCTGTGGCTACCCCTGTCAGTTACCATTTTTTTCCTCTGCTAGACACATTCATTTCTCTCAGTTACACTGTGTTGCTTTTCCAGGTCCACTTCTTCCTTCCCTCCCATTAGTGTTCCATCCTTGAAATATCGCTTACCTGAGCTACTTGGTTATGCCACAACAAGTGTGCCTTAATGAAGCTCTATTTCAATACTAAACAACATGCAATTGCATTTTTTGACAGATGCAAGCAAGACTAGGATCAGAAAGTTACTTTTGGGAACCCTCAGAATATGTTCAGCTGAGAAAGGTCGTTACATTATTGGATAGCGCAGCGTCACCCTGAAGAACTCGGATTCATTGATGAGGAAGTTGGGGGTAAATTTTTGCAGCACTTAAACAGTTCTATTATTATTGAAGAGTGATATAGATTGTGAAGAGTGCAACAAGCTGAGTCAAATGAAATGCTGGTGATTCCAGCCTGAGCCGAAGCCTGATGACATGAGTGAGGGATGCTGCCTGATTTTGGTGAAGACTAGGTAAGCAACAGCAGCACCTGATGAGTGCACATTGAGCAGTCTCAGTCCAGAGCTCTCTAAGGGGACAGGTTAAGGCAAGGGGATGGAAGGCTCCTCTGCTTTAACCCACAGAGACCGCCTGCATCTTGCATGTGTCAGCTTGCCACATCCTCAGGCTCTGACCCAGTGGAAGGCAATTAATTGGCACAGTCCTCCCAGAAACTTACTTTTGCCACCAGGCTGTAAGGGTCAGAAAAAGAGGGTAAAGCAGATGAGTGATGACTGGAAAAAGGCTTCTTTTGTGGGCCATGGGGCTGCAAGATGAGTTGCCAGTGCTGTCTTGGAACATGGGTTTGAGCTGTGCTTGTGGGAGCACTTCAGTTCTTTTAGCTCTGGAGAGTTCTTATTCTCTGCTCCTGTGGGACAGCCTGACACTCCGGCTCAGTGCTGGGAAGTGCAGATGGCACCTTAAATACAAGATGATAATTAGACCCCAGTGAGGCTTTGGTTCTCACTTTCCAAGGGAGGCCTTGAGACTTCAAAATAGTATTACCCTGTGCTGGTGCTTCTCAGACCATCTGAGAAGGCAACCAGAAACCCCAGAAGTAAGAGTTTACCACTGAGGAGCAGTCTGTGTGCTGCTCTGTCTAGGCCTGGAATGTGTCCTGACCTCCACAGCACAGGAAAGTGCCAGGATTTATGCTTGCAAAGGCAGTGCTCTCAATCTGACTGGAGCTCCTTCCCTTGGGATGAATGGTAAAAAAACAATTGGAACCTGAGCTGACCCACGGTTTCACACGTGCCAGATGAGAGCCTGACCCTCAAGTTAATAAGGCTGGTTTTGTCCAAACCAGTGAATTCAATGTCTGTCTAAAGAGGATCACTTCCAAAGAAGGAGGTTGAGAAAGGTATGTCAGGAAAATGCCTATTCTGTGCTAGTGAATATTTTTATGCATGGTCAGGACAAGCATAATGCCAAACTGGATGAGGCTTCATCTCCTCTCAGTGGTTCACACCCAGATAGAATTTATACAGGACTTTTCCCTCACTCAGAGGACATAAATCTCCATCAGACAGCAGTTCACTCCCTCCCAGTTCTGTGATGTTCAGTATGCATTGTGCATTCCATGTAAATATGCCATTATAGGTTCATGTAGATGCGTCACTGAAGATTTCTTGCTTGCTTTTGATACAGCAATGAAAGCCAGTGCTGGGTCTCCTTCCTCCTCCCTGACTCTTATCTGTGTTTTTCTTTTCTGTCAGCTATTTCCTACAATATTGGTTTCAAGTGGCAGGAGATCTACCTATGGGATTTCCTAATGCATACACTATAGTGAAAATTACAGGCTTCTCTTTGACAATCAAATTGATTTCAGAAATATCCCCATAAGTAATATTTACAGCAAGTAACAAAATACACTTTGCAGATCCCTATAAATATGACAGCTTTTCAAAACCAAGACCATTTTCATGAAGAACAAAGCAAAACACTGAATCACAGCTAGGGATCTTACTGGTCTGACATAAAATGCATTATTTACCAGCAAGTGTTAGCTTTCCTGCATCTCATAATTCACATAATGGGTGGGAATTGTGTCCTTAATTATTTTGCAGTTAGTGACTGGACTTGGAATTGAAAAAAATTCAAAACTCAGATGAAGGAGTAATGATCTTACTGATTCCAGCTGAGTTACAGATTTCAGTTGCAAGTATATCTGTTGAAATATTTTCATCTCATTAGTAGTCAGATGATGATCAACAATTTTGCCATAGTGTTCTGCTTTATTCTGACATGGCAGGGGAGAGGTGTTATACAGATCTAGAACAATCAGTTTCTGTATAGTGGGCATGGTAAACCTCACCAGTCCTCTCACAGCACTGCAATAGGGTAGATAAAAACCCAGTCACACCTTTCCATTAGAACAGAAGCTGATTGCACATCAAATGTTGCTCCTCAGCTCTGTGCTAAGTCTTCCAGAGTGTCTTTGTGACTTAAAGGCTTGTCACAACTCCAGCTGAAATGAAGTTTTCCTCTCAAGAGAAGGTGGTCCAAGCCATAGCTGTAGAAGTTCAAGGCAATTATTTTTGTACCTAATCACCAGTTTTTGAAAATTATATCGTTTGGGTGTCAGACCAAGAATTTGACTTCTGATATAAGCCCCTTTTAAAATGTCTCAAAACCTTTCCCAAAACCCAAACTGCTGGTTTTTTTTTATTAAGTGCTCACCATTTATACACGACTGACCAAAAATGCTTTCCTTTGGGGATGCTATATTTTTGTCTGCTATTAATTTGTTAATTAATTCCATATGTTTGTTTATTAATTAGTAAACCAGTAGTAGTTTATTGCAGTGCCTACAGGTCTAGTGTAAATGACATGTAATGAAAAATAACTGTATTTACAATATGCCAAACAAGTGTACAAAGGTGTGAACCATTAAAAGATATGATTCACAAGAAAGTAATTTTTGTACAGTGCCTCTGAAAGCATAGGTACTTAAGCTTCAGGGCTTCTTGGTCCCCAAAACTCAGTGTCCTTTCTCCTAGCTATGCTTGCTGGGGAGGAAAATCTATCCTATAGATGTTACCAGCCTCCAGTGAGGAAAAAAATCTTCACCAGCTCTTCCCTTGGAAGATCTGGTTGTGATGAAGGAGACCACTGCTCCCCAGCTCTTCAGAAAAAAAGCAGTATTCATCCCCAAAATGGGACCACAGCATGTGGTCTGCCTTCCTCTGCCCTGTCCTGTCTTTCCACTTTTTTTATCTTGTTTAAAAGCAGCTAAATTTGTTCACGTCATCCTAGAGACTTCTTGGGATGCTGGATGCTGAGAGCAGACAGAGGGCAGAGTTGCTTTATCTTAGATGCCAAGATGGAAAAACTTCCTGAAAGCATTTAGTGAAGGAGACAAAAGTAAAATTTTCACAGTGCTCCAGGTTTCTTCATCAGCTTGAAGATGACAGCTCTGAGACAGCAGATCCCCACCCTTGGCTCCTTGTACCAGACATTCCTCATGCCTCTGACCTGGTGCCAAACCACCAGGTAGAGGGGTGACTTGTCCTCTCTTGCTGTCAGGGCTCTTGTATGCACGTGTACTTGTAGAGAAGGCACTACCGGCAGAGCTTGTGCTCATGGGAGATCTCGCCATAACAGTCTGTGTTCTGCCTGTTTTCTTGCTTCCTGCTACCATTCTGGCAAAAAAATAACCTGTTCTGAGAGTCTCTGAGCAATTCAATGTCATCAGACTCTATGCCTGCCTTCTCCTGCAAGGTTTGCATGTTCAGGTACTGGCTGCAGTATTTCCCCCTTGCAGAGCAGGGCTGTGGGGCTGTCACTTCCCAGGCATCCTATCCTCCACACCTCTTCCTCATCAACAAGTAACCAGCCACTGTGAGAGCAGTCACCAGACATGCCAGCCTTGCTCAAGACTTTAGGCTTATTCTTCAGCTTTCTTGTGGAAGAGCTGAAGGTGTTACTGGTGGTGGAGAAAGCTGCCACTGGCATTCCTGAGGATCTGACCCAAACCTCGATGTATAGTGCAGAATGATGTGGCTACAAAGCCAGACCCATTTGTATTCTTCATGGTGATGCAGAAGTTCTCCATGCGCTCACTCGCCTTTGCTTCTGGGATCTGAAATAAGAAGAAGGGGAAAGGTGTTTATTTCAAAGTAGTTTTGGAAAGGAAGTGCACCACAGGTGGGGAAAACACGTTTAGGGCTTCTCTGTGCTCTCTGTGAAGAACCCTGCAGCAGCTTCCATGCTTCCCCAGAAATTTGTTTCTTGGCAACCTTAGAGTTTTGGGAAGAGGCTGCAATGAAATGCTGTGGTGTAAGGGATGTTCAAACAAATCATATGCATTTCACTTGCTGGTGCCACTTTTGCACCAGATGTAGAAATCTAGATTCAGAACAAAAGAGCCAAATTCCTGGCTTTTTTTGAAGTGAGTGAAAGTTCCAGTTGCACTGAAGTGTGACTGTGCAAATGTGTGTGACCTACCACTTGGGTGTAATACTCTGTACTTTCACAGCAATGTGGTACTTATGGAAATGGATACTTTTCAGGTGAAGAAGGAGAAGAAGGCGAAGGAGAAGTAAGAGGAGAAAAATAAGAAGCAGTAGCAACTTCTTTTAGCCATGAGATGTCAGTATTGCAATCAGACTGCCAGTCTGGCTGCTTTTGCTTGCCAGTATCTTAGATAAACCTAACAGAGAAATTTAGTAAAAAAAAAAAAAAAAAGCAAGCAGGGTTTTTATACTTTGGATCTTAGCCAAAGTCCTTTTTTTGGGGGTGATGTCTTTGATGTTTCTGGGAGCTTATTTTTGGAGAAAAGTTCTCAAATGTCTGAGGTTACACTGGAGAGCTCTAGAAGCAGAAGCCATACCTTAGGGTAACAGCAGGAGATTTTCCACATAGATCATGAGACTAAGGTTGTGTACAAGCATTATGTACAAGGAAACCTTTAGCATCATGCTGGGTTTCAAAGCTACAGGCTTAACCATGAAGGAAACAGGATATAAATTAGAAAAGGTTACAGTTTTATTGAGAGAAACTTGGAAAATCCCTGAGGCCACAAGGACATAAAGAAGGTTGAAAATCCTTCTCCTTTAAATTTTTTAACTTCATTTCACCAGAAGGACTGGCTTCCAGCACTGAAAAAAACCAGTATTCTGCAAAGTTTTCTGGCCTTAGCGATGTCCATGTAATCTCTAGGTCCTTTGGTCATGCACCAGTACCTCCACACACTGAGAGCTCAGGAATAGCCTTGGTGGTGTTGGGGCTCACGGCACTGATACGCAAGTACTTGAAGTCAACATCAGAATTAAATTGTTGAGCTTAGTTGAATATGATAGAAAACAAATAAAGAAAGGGAATAAAAATAGCTTGTCCTAGTGACACTCTGCCACCATTGCTGAGTAGTAGGAATTTACATGTTTTTCACAAAATATGAAGAATTTAAGAAACATGATTTTCCCTGATGCTTTCTGGTGAGTTTATGTGCTGAAAACTCAGAGGCACCAACATGAGTTACCCGAGGGTTGCTGTAAAGCTAAAAATGTATTGCCACACAGAGCCAGTAATAGAGGGAGCAACACAGCATCTTTTGCCTTGCTGTAGAAACCGTGGGAGGATGGCAAAGATTTTTCCTTTTTTAATTGGCTCTGGCACCAGCAAAATACTCTCTATTCTCTCTATTCCTTTATTGGCTGACACTGTGCTGCCAGCACATCTCTCCACCACAGGTGTCTGTGCAAGCCAAACAGGCAATGCTAGTCAAGTAGCATTTCCACCCATACACACTTTCTTCTCCCTGTTAGGCACAACAAAACAAGATCCTGTTGCTTCAGTGGACCAAAAGCAGGTGCATTGGGATGAATACCATGAGTTAAATGAAGACAAGCAGTGTGCATTTCATAAATGGAGAGCTTCAGCCCTATAGGCAGGAACTAAAAGCAGAGGATTGATGGAGAATTTTTTAATAGATATTCAGACACTTAGTATCCTTTTTGAAAGGGTAATGCATCTTTACGATACTACTATAATTTTATTATATCCACTATACTTTAAAGTCTACTTTTTTAGGGCTGAAACTAATGGGATTTTGCAGCCCAATGACTTCAGCAGTGAAAAGTTGATCTGAACATCCATGGACTGTAATCCCCACAGTGACTATCTCAGTGGGCAGGAAAAGGGGAAAGGTGGTACATTCAAGGTCAGTGGGAGGGACATGCTGGATTTCTTCTAACCTTTGATTTTTTTGGTACTGCTGACTGTTATTGCAGCCCCAGAGGTGTAATGCTGCACACTGGGAAGACTGATTTTAAAAAAGAAGTTTATATTGTTGCAGATTTTGCTGTTTATATAGTATATCAAAGGTAAGGGAACTGCATAAACTCAGCTGAAGGACCCACTGCAAGAAAATCAAGCTGGAAAGAGAAACAGAAGAGCCCTACCAGGCTAACAATGCAGGCCCATTGTCTAATCCTCTGAGCTCTGGACTCTTCTATAACAGGAGTCCTCAGTCTATGGTCTACACATCCCTGACATCTCAGGGTCTCATCCTGAAGACTCCAAGAAAGATTGCTGGAAAAAAGCTACACATGGGGCCATATGTGATAAATGCACTTTACTGTGCAAGTCTGTCAAGGGACAGAAGTCTCATGAACTGAAGGGACCCACCTCTTCTGCACACTGGAACTAGTCAGTGGAGAAAACCAGAATTTCCTTCCATCTGAAAGGTAGGCTGCAAGCATTTTTCCTAAACTAAGCTGTGTTTAAAACCTTTGGTCATGGCAAATGTGCCTCCTCTGTCTGTGGCAGCCTGGCAGCCACTTGATGAGCTATGAGCTTGGTGAGTTATTAGGTGGACAGAGAGAGGCCAGGGTGCTCACAGAAATGATGAGCTGCTCTCACCAGCAGTCTCTTGTGCCCTTGGGTCGTGCTACACCCCTCTCACAGCCACTGTTCGGGCACTGCTTGCCCCCTACCCACTCTCCATAGAGTTTTGTACTTCCCAGGATGTTTCTCTGCCCAGTCTATGGATCAGTAACATTCCGTCCCATATTTCCCCACAAACTGCTTGCCATCTTATGAGTTGTGAGCTACTAGCGCACAGTAGTTTATGCAAGGACTACTTCTAAGAGCACCCAGAGCATTTTGGGAAACAACCTGCTAAAATCAAGATCCTAAATATACAACACCAGTTGTCCGGAAAGATATAACAGTTCCAGCCTCACAGTGCAATTAATCCTACTTAATTACCTTCTGACAGGCCTTGGCGTGAAAGGTTGTTTCTTGAATTACAGTATCACTCAGGCAATTTATTGAACTGCAACAGGAGACAAAGACTTAGATTGCTTCTGGCTTCCCAAGGCAAGGTTTATCATGTGCTAGGAAATTTAAGTCCTAGTTCCCACTTTTTCCATATTCCAGATTTTCAAAAGTGTTGTGTCTGGTTTGAGCTGAGCTCTGACACTTGATAGCCTGCAGTAACAGCTTCTAATTAGTGCCACTCGCTCCTGAACAAAACAGTGAGAACAGGGTACATGGGTGGTCATTCTGGAATGCTTCACACCACATGCACAGCCATGAACATTAAAGTCTGTATCAGTTTTTCCTTTGCTTCCCACTGCACACCTTTGTGTCAACACCTCAGCTGGTGCACATGGATGGGATAACCCAGGTCAGGCCAGATGCCCAGCAGGGGGTCACCTCTGGCCAAGAGCGCTGAGACCTCCCAGCTGAGAATGAACCTCTTAGTCTGGACAGCAGATGTAGAGAGAGATAAAAATTAAATATCATTGACCAAAAGACACTGCTTTACAATATATAATCTACACAAATTTCCACTGAAACAGAAGCCTCCTACGCACTTTCTGGAAATGTGCAGGGCTTCCCCCATGATGTTTGGAGGCATCTCCATGGATACTTTTCCAGAAGCTGAGAGGAAGGGTCCTGTGTATGCCCCACCAGAAACTGAATGGTAAGATGCATTGAATCCTAATCTATACTATTCCTTCAGTAGCTGTAAGACAGGGGCCTCACTCTCGTGCTGTATTGTCTTTCTGCTAGTACTCTTTCTTTGCTTATCCCGTGTAGTAAATCATCTGTTAAAGTCTTGTGTCATTTAAATTTGTGTCTAGCAAATAAATGGTTCGTTTAGTAATAGACTTAATCAACCATTATTAAGAATTTGCAATGAGAGTGGTCTTTGGGGTGCTGGCCACCTCAGTAAATGCACTGTCTAAAGCCAAAGGGCTGGAAAAGACAGAAAGAAACTGGTTTAAAACTCCCCTCTCCATTCGTAACAACCTTGTCCTCATAAACAACAAAAAATAGCATGAATTGCTCTAGGGCTTGGATGTGTAGCGAGCTCAGAAAGTGATGGCTGCTGCAATCAGCATGCAGCTCTAATGCTTGCAGAAAAGGAGTCTTAGCCTAACAAAATAAAACTGAAATAAAAATACAGTTTGTGATGGCAAGCTTGTATCAGCTACCATCTGTAAGGGTGTTCTATCACCAGAAGGCTGGAATAAGAATTATCCTGCTTTCAACTCCTCCAGGAAATACAGCATCCTTGCTTATGGGGTTTTGGGGGCTTTCTGGTTGGTTGGTTGGTTTTGTGTTTTTTATTGGCATAAATTGCATTTTTTCTGGTCCCAAAGAAAACAGTTTATCACTTTCATTCTTGGACAGTGTGGAAGAGTCCTGAAAAGACTGGGATCTTGGTTCAATACAACACCAGCTCATGGGCTCTGTTTAAAGATAAGGGTATTCCCATCCTGCCTCCATCACTGATTTCAGTGGCTGCATACCAAACCACAAAGCTCTTTGCCCAGCATTGCCTCTCAGGAGCCAGATGATGCTCCAAGCATTTGAAATTATATCTGAATACATCATGGAGTAGTTGGAGTACTGTTGGGGCATCACCAGGACATACTAGCAAAACTAGACCCTTACTGAGTGTACAGAGGAATACTTACCGGGACCTACCAGACAGAATTTGGAAAAGCATTAAGCAGCCAGGAACACATGTCCCTATAGCCAGAAGAGCCATGCAATCACTGGTTCCGTGTTATAAACATATCAGCACTAAGTGATTCTAGATCAAGTCCCACAAGACTGAATTTTTATGTGTGCAACTGACAGGCTGCCTGTGCAAACTCAGTGCCACTGTAGGAATATGAGAAACTGATAAAGGAGACCTTGACCTAAATCTGAGTCCGGCTCCCTTATCCCTAAAATGCTTTTGTCTCCCTCTTCCTGGATCTTCCTGGAGGGTTTATTTTCTAACCATACTTCAGGGGATGCAGGCCAGTTATGTGAACACACAACACCTGAGCTTCCTTACCTTCAGTAAGGCAGGTTCCTTTGGAAAATTTATTTCTGTTTTTGGTTCAGCTGATGCCATACTCATAGCAGAAACCCTGAAAAATCACACAACACTGCCATCTGTGCAGGCACAAGCCCTCTTGCCAAACGTCTGTCACTGAGATGATACAGGAAGAAAACAGTTATATTTTCTTGCCAAAACATGCACACATCCTACATCTATGCAAACAACTGTGCTATTATCTGATGGCTGGTGAGTGCTCCATGCCAGACCATTTAAGTTGAAACGCACATGGTAAATGTCTGGACGCCTAATGATCTGCTCCATGCTGATGCCAGGAGTTGCACCGTGCATGTGTTTGGTGAGGGAAGGAGAGGAGAGTTGTCAGATAAGCTAATAAGGTGCCATCAAAACTAGTTAGATCTCAGCTCTGAAGTCTCTTTCCATTTCTGCATGCTTCTTCTAGAGCATAGGCAGTTCCTCTTGCAGAGCCCATTGCTGATCATAATGCAAATCAGCAGTCACCTTCTCAGTGGCACTACATCAGAAAAACCAGTGTCTATATTCATTCTCCCTCTATGGAGGCAAAAATACTAATCTTCCCCCACAACTACTGTAGATAAAGAAGATAAAGATATCTGCAGTATCTGGAAGTTCCTAAAATCCACAGATTCTGCTCATGTTCAACTGTCTCTTACTAATTTTTGTGCTAGCCAGGAATCTGGTGTGTGACACTGACACACACCACAGGCTCCTGCCAGATCCCAGTGTTGTCCAGAAAGGACAAGGAATGTAGATGCTGTTTAGAGGCCACCCAGCTCTCATTGGGTGAGCCAGGACACACTTCCTGCTGGCCTGCAAGCATCAGGGGCCTGATGCAGAACCAATGTGGTCTGACCAATTTCTGGTCTGCTGAAGAGTTTCATAACCACTTTTTAAACTGTGTAAACAGACCTGTCTCCAGGAGGGGCTCCAGACACATGAGACTGAACAACACAGATGCTGTGGAGAGATGACCCCCACAGCAGATGGCATTGCAGAGGAGGGTACAGCCTTTGTAGCACGGGCAATGTTTTTCTACTCAATCATTTCTTCATATGACCCTTTGCACACAAGAACTTCTGGCCACCCTGAGCCTTCAGGGACATTTCTGAGTGTCCTTCACCAAGGTCCAGATATACAGAAATCTCCTTCCAAAAACAGATGAATGGCATCATCTTATATGACAGAGTTAATGGTTCCATCCTATGGCTAGTGGCATCTTTCTCCTCAGCGCTCAATGCTTTTCCCTAGGTACCCATTTAAAGCACATTTTTTCTCCAGTCATTTTTGCATGGTGTTTGCATGGTGTGCACGTTTTTGCATGGTGTGGTGGTTTAAAAATAGCTTGGAATTAAACTCCAGATAAGGTGTTCCTGTTCCCCCCACTCCTGTTCCAGTGAGAGAGGGACAAATGTTGCAATAACAATGGTTGAGATAACAATTTACTGAAAACAAACAGCAATGAAATAAGAAACACAGAAAAACAACGCAATACTAATAACAAAAGTATGCCAAAGAGAAGGTCCTTTACAGACAAGAGGTGTTCAGCACCTCAACTCAGCGTGTTTGGCTGCTGAGACGAAGACAAGATGGCAGATGCTCTCCCCAGGTGGCATTCTCAGTCCCCAAGCAGAAGACAGTGAAAAAAAATTATGGACAAACCTCCCAAAAGCTGGAATAGTCTGTTGTATCATGTGATTTCGACTGCTGGACTCAGCTGTGTGTAATAGCATCAGCTTGACTCAGGTCTTCTCCACTGGGCTTGGCTCAGCTGGGCTCAGGCTCAGGCTCAGGCTCACTTTCATTCCCCATGGCTCTTCCCACACTGTTGCCATGGTGCTCTGCTGGGCTCAGCTGTGCTTGCTGCTTGGAGTTGCATTCTTCCTGAGGGACAGGAAGGGACAGGCAGTGGCAGGAGAGCAACAAAGTCTGCCGTGGTGGTGCTGGAAACTTCCCTGAGGAAGAAACGGAACAAAACTGTGCTCCTTCTGCAGTGTGTTCACTTTTTCTCCTGCCGAAGCCACAGCCCAGCGATGATGGGGATGGTATAGCATAGCAGCCCAGCTATGCCTGCATGGCCACAGGCTCCACCCCTTCTCAGCCCCCACAAGCAAAACTAGGAGACATGGTGATGAGTGTGACTGAAAGTTATTGCTAGTACATTAGGAGTTTTGAGATGAATAATCATAGAGTCATAGAAATGTTTGGGTTGGAAGGGACCTTGGAGATCATCTAGTTCCAACTGTCTGCCACGAACAGGAGCACCTTCCGCTAGACCAGGTTTCTCAAAGCCCCATCCAACCTGTCCTTGAACACTTCCAGAGATGGGACATCCACAGCTTCTAAGTGCAACTTGTGTCAGTGTCTCACTACCCTCACAGCAAAGGATTTCTTCCTAACATCTAAACTAAACCCACCCTATTTTGGTTTAAAGGCATTCCCCTTATCCTATCACCCCATGCCCTTGGAAAAAGTTCCTCTCCACCTCTCTATTAGAACCCCTTTAGGTACTGCAAGATACCCATGAATCTCCCCAGAGCCTTCTCCTCTCTGAACCTTCTCAGCCTGTTCTTGTAGAAAGGTGCTTCAGCCCTCTAATCATTGTCATGGCTCTTCTCTGGACTTGCTCCATCAGGTCCACATCTTTCTTATGCTGGGGGCCCCAGAGCTGGGTGTAGTGTTCCAGGTGGGGTCTCACCAGAGCAGAGCAGAGCAGAGCAGAGCAGAGCAGAGCAGAGAGGTAGAATCCTCTCCTGCCTCTGCTGCCCACGCTGCTTTGGCCCAGGACACGTTTGGCTTTCTGGGCTGTGAGTGCCCATGGCCAGATCATGTTCAGCTTCTCACCCACCAGCACCCCCAAGTCCTTCTCACAGGGCTGCTCAAAATCCATTCTCTTCCTAGCCTGTGTTTGTCTTTGGGATTGCCCCAGTCCGGGTGCAGCACCTTGCACTTGGCCTTGTTTAACTTCATGCATCAGCCCACTTCTCACGTGTCCCTTCCCTCCAGAGTGTCAACTGCACGTCACAGCTCAATGTTGTCAGCAAACTTGCTGAGGGTTCTCTCAATCCTGCTGACACTGATAAAAATGTTAAACTGCACTGGTCAAAATACCTGTCCCTGAGAAACTCCACTCACATCATGCTACATGCAGGGTTTTGCCTTAAAGCTCCTCCAGGTGTCATTTCCTTCGCATTTTTTAGAGAAGTAGCAATAAGCATCTCATGTGCTGCCAGTCTTGTGTGTGCATTCTCTTTCTGTATGAATTTGGACCTTGGAACAAAGTGTCCATGCACGAAGAGCCACATTTTCTTATACATTGCCATCTTACTTAGCCACCTTTTATTTATTTTTTCCCTTCTAATTAGTCTTGAAAGATACCAGCGGTGAAGGTTGTAACACAGTAAGCCATCAGGCTATACCATAAAGAAATGTTATGGATCATTTCAGGAATAGCTGCCTTTTTCCATTTCACTTTGGCGCACACTGCACCAAATCAAACCACCAGAGAATTACAGATCCCACTTTGCCACCTTCAAAGTTTATCTGGAGGCAACATGTCATAGTGTCCCTCAGAAGCTTCTGCATTAATTGCAGTCACAATACCCTTCAGCAATGTTGTGAACACAATGTTCAGATATATTTAGCCACAACTGAGCTCAGAAGATTCTATCACTTTTGTGAGACCACCCTGGGGAAGCACTCTGGATTGCCTGAGCCAAATTCCTCCTGCTATATTGAAGGCCTCATAATGCAAGACTGCACCCAGCATGTGCACACCACTGCTGGTTATCCAGCGCTGGCTGTGGGAGCATGGCAGTTCTTCAAGTTCTTCTTCTTCTTCAATCTTCTTAGATTAATCTAAGTTAATCAGTGTACAAAGGACAAAGTGAAAGAAGCTGAGTTACCAGAATTTTGCCAATTTGCTTACCTGAATCTGCATTAAACACCTTAACCATTAACCACGCACTGCACACTGACTTTCAGACCAACAGAAGCTCATTAACTTATACCTCTGTGAAGCCAGTTTAATCCAAGCTATAAAGTTTAATCCAACACATTTACTGTGCATGTGTAACAGATAGTGAAAGCACCTGGTAGCACCTGGCCATGACCTGTCCATGCCTCACTTCCCTGTCTCTTCATCCAAAGGTCTTCCCTCCACTTGTCACTGGAAAAACAGCAGGATCTTTGACAGGATACTTTTTACATATTTTGTGAGCACAGTCCAGCTGCTAGCACCAAGCACCAAGAAGGGATTTTATTTTTTTTAGCAGAATTTGCCAGGTGGTGGAAATGCATTCCCAGAATACCTGGTGAAAAGCAAGTTCCTCTATAACTCACCCATGATGTCACTTATCTCTTACTATCCTGCACTATCATGCATTGATGTCCTAAAAACAACACACACTGCTGCTCCCTAGATACCACTTTTTGGGGGGATTTGGCTTTTTCCTTTTTCTCATGTTCCTTTGGCAGAAGTCCAGACACTCCCACCTTCTCCAATTGGGATCTTTCACTTTCACAATATAGGGGCTTTATTAGCTTCAGTTTTCTGGTCTTATAATTTTAAAACCTCTTGAACAGAAAACTTCACATCTGACAAGCCTGTCTTAAAAGATGCATATTCTTGGATTCATACTTTATTCTAGATGAACTTTAAAACAAAACAATGTGGAAAGCGGACCTTACTGCTGAAATTCTGCATGCAAAATAAACTATTTCAGGCCAAATTGTGCCTTGGAATTGAAGCTCAGGAAAATTACTTCCAAAAAGCTCTCCAAAATGGCTCTAAGAATGTAGGCTTTCAGTCCTACTATATTGAGATTAAATGAACACATGGTTCAAGTCAAGCTTGCTTTTAAGTACATTCCTGAGCAGGGAAGGACTTATTTAAGCAATTGTTTAAACGTTTTCCTGAAACACAACCCCAGAAGTTAGGAGGGTATCACAGCATCTATTTCTTGGTCAGCTGACAAAATGCAGCACAGCTACATGAGAACTCCCCAGCTATGCAGATACTCATATGTGAAAAACGTAAGACACAGCTTGTGCTTTTTTTTATACAACATGCTTTGAAATGTCACATAAATTGTTTTCATTTGATTAAAGAAAAGAGTCAATTTTGCAGAAAACAATTTATTAAATACATAAGACTAGGTTGCTACACCTAATTACAGACAAAATACTGTGAATAAAGCATGCACTTACCACAGACATCAATGACTATTTTGATTTATTTTAAATGGTCTTTATTTCTGTAAGTTAAGGCTGTACCAATACAAATTTTAAAAATCAAAAATAACGAAGTCACACTACAGTAGTAGCAAACATTGTACAGACACTGAAACCAATCTCTAATGCAGCAGAACCAGACTTCTTAAAGATTATCATAAGAGAATAAAAATAGAGGTGAAGTGCAATAAAGATCTGAATATTTTTGGAATTTACAGACCAGTGACAGTGAATGTCATACTCCAATTAGCACAAACAGAATCCATTTTTTTCAAAAGCCTAATTATCTGACAACTAAGCAAGAGAGAAAACTAATAAATACCACCTTAAAAAAACCCTCTTGATTTTTTTATCTTCTTCTTATTGAGGGTACTTCTGTACTCTACTTAAAGAACATTTTTCAAGAAGACATTGTGGCAGACAACAGTACAACACACATTTGTTTAGTCTATCCCCATTAAAAAATAGTGGAGTGTCTTGAAGAAGAACAATACATCACAACAAAAAAAAATTTAACTGACACAAGTGACAGACAATGTTGTTGACCATATCGGTCTTCACCAGCAAAGGAATGTATGAAGTTTGCTTCTTAAAAATATGCTGCAGGCATGGCAATATGACATTCACATGGGTCAAAACTTATCCAGCTGATGAGCTGATGAGTAAAAAAATTACCAGCCCTGGAAACACCATTTGATCTGAGGTTCAAAGTAGGTTATGAAATCCTTCTCCATTTACAGCCACAAAGCCTTTTTGCTTGTCTTTCTCCTGGTGCTGTGCAAGTACAAAAATAGGGTAATTTGAGGACAATGGGCTCAAACAGTTAATTGAAAATGGACTAGTTGACAATGTTGCTCACATTTTCAGAAAATGAGCCAGTAATCTTCACCCCAGATTTCTAAATTTGCAGAGCTTAATGCATTAAAATAGATCAAAGTATTACTTCTCCCTGAAATTTCTGTCCACTTAATCTCACAAATGCAGGAGCAAGAGATCTGTGTAAGAAGGTGCCCTGTGTACAGGCAACTGCATTTGGAGTGGATGATACATAGCACTCCTCACGCTAAAATCTCTGCCTTAAATAGCTGATTACAGCTGGGGCTTGCAAGGGGGTCTAAAAAAAGGTAGGTCCCAAATTCCACTTGAGTTTAGATAGATAATTCTTTCCTGCATCCTTTCAGCAGCATAGACTAAGCTGTATTGAAAAGGAAAAAGGAAAGCTGGTCCTGCAATATAATGCACATCACACAAAATATAATTACAGGACTGACAGTATGCACACTGAAGGAATCACTGTGATAGGAAGGTGGTATCTAAACTAGCACACCATTAATATAATTTCATTTGCATCTTGAAACTGATGAATTGTGGCAAAAAGCAAACAAATGCAACTAGAGACTGACATGCTACAGCCAGTAGGCTGATCAGGTCTGCACCTATAGAACCCTTATTGCATTTCCAGTGTGCAAACTAGGAATAAAGGATGTTGATGGCTTTTCTGACTCAAATCTAAGCTGGGGATAATGCCGATATACCTAGCTTCACAATGGAAAATAAGAAGATGGGAAAAAAACAGCTGCTGCATTACAATCTGACTGGTTTTTTGGTGAATTAGGCCAATATATAGAAGTTAGAAAGACAAGTTGGTTAGACAACTAGTGCAATGGTGAGACCACTGAGACGCTGATCTACTTATAAATAGAAGAAATATAAGATGTAAGACCATGCCTTGAATGTTTAATATCAGGACCACACAGGCAGGAACTCTATGGAGTGAAAACTCTTCACTCATATTAGTGGAAGCACATTTTCATGTGTAAATGGCTACTAGACAACCAAAACAATGGACAACTGCACTGTAACTGGTCCCATCTGGCTCCTCTCTGGTAAAGCAAGTCTGACGAAGCTTCCAGTTTTTAAAGGAAAATTACAGGACCTAACATTTCTGAAGAGAGCCCTATATTCCCTGCAACTGATAGAAACTGAGGTGCTGCAAAAGGCTTCACAATATTATATCACCTGTGGAAGGTTTTAATCTTCAGCTGGGGTTTTCAATTCATCGGGTTTTGGAGGACCAGCTTGCAACCTACTACACAGGATGATTTTCAGTGTATTCTGTATGCTTCCTTTAATATTGCCTTTTGTAAATGTCCCGGGTATCACTAAAAGGAACAACTACATTGAAAAGTCTGACATAAACGTTAACTTTTGAAAGTGTTTTACTTCACAAGGCCTGTCAATTTTCTGCTTGCAGACAGAGATGACTTCAGACCAATACTTCTAAGGATGAACCCAATGTACTTGTCCCAGACTGCATGGTAAGATGTATTCCATTTGCCATCTGTATGGCAATTGTCTTCTGTTAAGTGAGCAATTGTCCTTATCTTTTCCACACCCACTCCTCCCTCCAGGGGGACATCTGCTATGGAATGTCACTGCATGACTGATAAGAGCTACAGCATCCCATTGTGAGATGCTCGGCCCAGAGGGAGGAGCCAAGCATTCCTACCTGGATATAATCTTGTGTTTCTGGACACCAGCATGGCTTTCTCCACTGGATTTCCCATAGGAACAGCAGTTGCTTCTTCTTCACTGATCTTGAGAGGAAGACTACACCCTTTTCTACAGGATCCCTGCTCCAACAGAACCATTCCTGGAGTGTCAGTTCTCCTGACACTCCAGGAGAACTGCAGCCACATTTCCAATTGGACTGCTACCAACACCGTGACCAACAGGGTGTCAGGTTGTGTTCTGACTCTGTCAGTGTTGTTTTTGTTTACTGCATTCTTTATTTTATCCTTTTCTTTTCCTCCCTATTAAAGAACTGTTATTTCCTGCTTCAATATTTGTTGCCTGAGAGCCCCTTAATTTGAAATTGATAGCAATTTGGAGGGGGGGTGGGGTATTCACATTCTCCATTTCAGGGGAGCCTCCTGCCTTCCTTAGCAGGCACCTGTATTTCCAAACCAAGACAGTACTCTTATTTTCCCCAGTCATGCAGTTTTTCTCATAACTTGTTATTTTGATTTGAAAAGTCTTTTCAAGACAGCTTTCATGTCTCAACAGAGATGAAAAACTGGTGGCCAGTCTCTTCTTTTTTCCGTAGAAAATATTATCTTAAAGACCAGCCTAGGTACAGTGAACCATGCCTGGTGACTGGGAAATCCACCAGAGGTATCTCACATTTCCCTCTTGCCTGTTTGTTGTATGAGTACAGTATGATACAATTTCAGCCTGTCAGAATCTCACAAAGATAAAAACAAATGCATATGTTTGTGTGCATTTGCAATATTGCCAGATTTTAGGCAGAGGGTAGAAGAGAAACTCAATGTCAGAATTTTGATAAACAGGACTTGTCTGCCATGGGCGCAGTTGGAAAGAAAGAGATCAAAAATCTTGGGCTTGACTTTCATCCAAGTCTCATTTGGCAGCAATGTGTGGCTTCCATAGAGGCAGAGCAGAGACTGGAATCCACCACTTGACCAGGCTGACACTTGTTTATAAGACTCACAACTGCTTTGTGAGCCAACGGTTTCTTATGGTAATCAGAGGACTGCTTTAATTAAATGGTGTTTTACCATGCTCCAAAATTACTTCAGCAGGCCTGGCTATTCAGTAGATCCATTACCAATGGGAACATTTTGCTGCTACACATTCCCTCATGCCCCTCACAGTTGGTAGACTGCTGCTGCAGGAGGTGTGGCAGGAGAAGATTGCTTCCTTTCAGCTCTATTAAAGGTTTTCCAAATTAAAATCAATGAGAAGACATTTGAAAGAAAGATGGAGAGTTAAATATTTTTTTTTTCCTTTTACTTCCTTTTTTAAGCTTCAAGCTGGTAAGTGATAATCTGTGCAAACAAGATATTAGAAATTTGGCACATCCCATCTACCACAACATATTGATTCCTTCTACAAAAGGCACTAAATACTGGCATAAACCAAGAAATGATCAGCAGAATGCAGTTCTTGTATGACACACAAAAATCCTGCTAACTGGCACAGCTTCATAGTACAATTTTCAGTTACCTAAAATGGTGGTGATAATAGCAGCAATGGTTAGGATTTTTACAAGTACCACGTATACATACAAATGTCAGAACATCTAGAGGACATGCAAAATTTCAAGAGCAACATCACTGAATCACACAATGCATAGAATTACTGTTGTTATTATTATTATGCAAGACAGTGTAATATTTTTAATAAACAATTTTTTTTTTAAACCTACAACCAGTTTTACAAACTGTTCTTAAAAAAAAGTTGTTAAAGTCAGTGAGTGTTAACCTTTTAGAGGTTTAACTCTAAGAATGAATTGGTTACTACAGAGAATTCACAGTTAGGTGGAAATTTAGTTATACTTAAGCAAAATATGTTTGTCAACTGCTGTTTTGGAAGAAACTGTGCTAATCTTGTCAATTTACAAAATGGCAAAAAATACATTCACATTAAAAGATTAAAAAGATTAAACATTGCATGCAGGGAAAGACAAAATCCTTGTTAGCTGTTTCTCCTAGCACTGCTCACCATGAGACCAAGGGTTGTCATAGCAAAAATGCTTTTCAAAGGCAGAGTTAATGCCTGCAGATAATTGAAACAAATGGAAAACATTTTCTAATTCTGGTGTAAATCAAAGTAGGCTATTAAGGGATAAGGATTACGCTTGCCTTCTTTAGAATAAAGGACAAAAACTTCCATTGTGTTTCCAGGCTTTTTCACTGCCTTTCCACTGCTCTTCATTACACTTGGATATTCTGCCTCTTCTTTTTCTTCCAGTATTGAGTAGTTTTTCTGCCCAGACAGATCTCGAGATGAATCCTGAGATGGATGGGCCACATGGACAAAAACAAACATGACAATGCATCTATGGCCAAGTGATGTTGCCTCCTGCACACCTCAGGCTCATTTCCAGTGGGACTAGTCATGTGCTTGGGGGGCAAGTGCAGGAACAGCCCGAGCTTGGTGGAAGCAGAGGCATGGGCACACACTTCTCACAGCACTCTGCAGAAGTGCCACCAAATTCTCTCTGGCAGCAGCATCACCCAACTTGCAGGTACTGCCATAAATAGGTGCAAAATCAGATTCACACCATTTCCTCCCCTGACAGCTTTCAGATTTCATTAAGACATTTCATTTCACATTTTGTCTGCACATCTCTGAAAGCCTTGGATACTTCTGCACCTGCATTTCGCATCCATGCCCCCAGCCTTGCGCAGAGGAACCCAGTCTTTCAAGCTGCTCACAGAGAAAGTTCCTGAAGAAGACATATCTTCCAAGATCTGAATGACAGGCACCAGGCAGAAAACAAAGGTCTCCACAAAGCAACTGACACTGCAATCATTGTTCAGTGCACCTTTAGCCTTAGAGACACTAGGATATTAGTCTCCATAAACAAAAGTTACCAAAATCAATTTGAAGCCATTTAGTCTTGATCCCTGCCTTCTGCATCCACCACTGAAGATAGTGAGGCAATGTCTCCTGCATCGGTTTGTTTTCAGGCTGGAAATTTACATATAGGAAGTTTATTAAATGCATGATAGTAGAAGAGAAAGAGGAATCCCAGCAGGATTGGAATAATGCAATGTGAAACAGACCATAAAGCTACACGATCTAGGCCATCTGAGAACATGCTATAATGGTAACAAGAGCAGTCTCAGCAAGATTACAACTTTCAGAAAGCAAATAAAATTCTAGGTATGAGGAATGTCAGAGTTTTATTTGTTCAGAAGAAAAAAAAATTAAAAGAAAAAGAAAAGCAGCTGAAGTGGCAAAGATAGTACCTGTTAAATTAATTATTTTAAAGCATTTAGTCTTCTATATTTTCCTAAACATTTTGCATTTTCTTGATTTTTTTCCTTCACTTGACTGTTATTTTCTTGACGTTTACACACTGTATCAAACAGTAGTAACCAAAAATAACTCACTAATGGATTCCTACAGCTTTGTTTAGAAGAGCTTAACACCTCTTTTCATTCCAACTGAAACTATCCCACTGAATTTCAAAGATAGCATCTACCTTACCAGTATCTTAAGTGAAAGAAACCTTTTTTAATTACAAAAGATCAGATTGAAATATGAAATGGTTCTCTTTTTTCAGATAGTGATAAGTGCTGTCTAATGAATGCTGCGCACAAGAATAAAAGATTTGCCAAAAGCATCCTAGTACCTTTGAAACAGTTAAGTCCATTATTTAATGCACAGACAACTAATTTAGTGGCATTTGTATAATAAAATAAATGGAGTTTTCTATGCATTGCCAACTACCATTAACCAATTGAGAGAGAAAACAGAGGAAATAAATTAATTTCTTGAGACAGAGATCCATCAGTTCATATAACAAGAAAATTTTGTGGCAAACTCATATTTTCCCATGTAAGTTTAGTAATTAAAGCTTTAGATATCACTGCTTCAAATATGTTCCACTTGAGAGGATAGTATCAAAGTTTTCAACAAACTCAGAGAACTCTCTGGGCTGTGGGGCTTCACAGCTTTGAAGTATTTTGCCACTGAAAATGCCTCTCTGCTGCTTCCAGGAAGAGTCAAGGTGCTGTAGAACAATGGCAACAGGGCTTTGCAGGGTGACAGCCACAGTGCAGTGTGGAGGAACAGGCTGGGAACTGGTTTGCAGGAGTGCAGCTGGAAGCAGTGCAACCATGCAACTCACCGGGGGCTCAGAGAATGCAGACGTGTTCTCAGAAGGGCCACTCCTTCACCGGCTGTATTTGTGCTCCTGTGAAAGATGTGAAGCACTGATGTCCCTGGGGGCCCTTAGCTTTCCAAAACCCTTGAAGAGATCAAGCACAGCTCATGTGTTTTTCACATGTTGTCCTTTGGAAAGTATCATCATTTAATTGTGCTGACGGCTTTCTCTCTTCTTGGCTTGCAGATGCTCAGCTGATAGGGGTGTCCTTGAAAAGCTGCCCTTGGGCTCTCTGTTTTTGGAGAATCGTGCTGCAACCTTCATGTTGGCTCTGCACAGAGCATACAGACAGCTGGAAGACACCAGCTATTATGGTCCACAACCACCAAGACACGGCTCAGAGCATGGGGACCATCAACAGAAAGCGTAGTACTGAGCTTCTGGCTAGGAATTTAGCCATACTTTACAATGGATGGTCTCCTCTCTCCACTGTCCCTCAGCACTGAGTGTAGATTCAGCACACACAGGAAAGCAGAGAAATAAGAGAAAATACATCCTGCACCTTAAGAACAAGGACAGCAGAGAAGCCATCTCTCCATGGTTTAGCAAAGAACCTTCATTAAAAAGAGCAAACCCATTTCCCGGCATGTTTCATAGTGAGAAGTCCTTCTCTACACTAACCCAGAGGGATGAACTGGTTCATTTCAGGCAAATAAAATGACAATTCTGCATCCTGTAAGTTCTCCTTTTTTCATGCTGCTTCTGGAAGTTCAGGGAGCTGGATGGGTCTCAATGCCTGTTGTTCATACCTTGAGCTGAACTCCTCTCCATGATAGAGGGAGTCCAAAAGTTGCATACTGTTGAGGACCAGTCATCTCAGTCATATTTCCAAGTCCATAATGTCAGTGGAGGGCTACACAGCACACAGACTTGGGCCTGGTCCTCCACACAGGCGTAAATTTAATCTCATTTCATGACTTGAAAGCCTCTCACAAAAAACAGAAGAGGGAAGGAGAGTGCTTCCAGCATGTGAGATGTGAGCCTCCAGAGTGCTCACACACAGTATCCCATAACCCCACATATCCCATGCGAGGTGGTCTGCCCTGAGCACATTATCCCCAAAGTACAAGGTCACTTGATGGGCAGGGCTCCCAGCCAAGACCAGCCCTGCACAAAGTGGTCCCCCTGCCCCATGGTGCAGACACCAGGAAGGAGGAATATTTGAAGATCAGGAATTGTGAGAGGAGTGGAGCTGTTGGGGTTGGGGAAGATCAGTCAATCACAGTAATTTGCAGCTGTCAGATGGAATGATCAGCTCATGCACTACATGTGCTAGTCAGGTCAGTCAATTCACTTATGGGATGTACACAGACATGATGACAAGAAAGGGTAACATATGAGCTGAACAGGAAGAAACCTAGTGCAACAGGAATCTCAGTTTCCTTTAAGGCTGTCTCAGTCCTTAGGGCAGCCTGGTCTCTAGAGTGACACAGCACCTGCTCTTTCTGATCCCCATCTTACCACCCCACATCACTTGCGCAAACAGCAGAACAAGATTTGGTCACAAACATCTAAGACACAAACACACAACAGTACAACATTGCTTGACTGTCATTCTCTACAGAGCTTTCTAAGAGGGTAACAATGTTGTAGAGACTGAGTATCAGTCCATAGCAACTTCTAAAAAGAGCTTGAAAATGTTGATACTCTTCATAAAGGAGAATGTGCAGGGACACAGATTCTATTGTTAGATTATACTCTATGTCAGTAGCCCCGATGCTGCTATCATAGAATTATTGCATTATGCAAGTGAACAAGGTATGTGCTGTTATTTTAGATATCCCTTGGAATTTAGTTTACAATGTAGCTCATGATAGTATTTCATTCTCCTGCACTTAAAAACATATTTTGTTGCATAAATACATTTTTGAAAATAAAACAGGCAGTTTGTGACACCCAGGCATCACAGACTTCAGTTTCAACTAACTGCATGAAGACATAACATTGTGCAAAACCACAACATCATAAATACATGCATGGATGACTAAAAAATCAGAGCTGACACCATCCAAAGTGTCCACAGCTCTGCCCATCTACATGTGCAATCATGTGAACAGATCCAAATGCATGTATTGTGCACAGTTGCATCCAGATCAGTCCAGTGACATCCACATATAATCCCCATGTTAGACGCTTATTGTGGTGTCCTAAGAAGGCCACGTGGGAAAGTCAGCACTAACATTAGTGCAGACCCCTTTGCACTGTGTAGGCCTGTGCTTTGGCACTCAGCCTCTTATCTTAAGTTCAAGGCCAAATTTTGCTCTTGATAGCACTGAGCAAATCTCCCAAAAGCCAGTAGATAATTCTGAAGGCATCTAATACATCTACAAATGACCCGAAGGGTCTGAATCTGCATTATCCTTTTGATGGGTTTCTAATGAGATGCAGAAGCTGAGCCAGGTTAATGACTCTGTGATGCTGGTAGATGAACACCATTCTCTGTCTCTCCAACGGGGTCTGCACCTCAATTTTTCAGCAGATTCAGCTCAGTACAGAATTACAGAAAATTATCTGACTTCCCACTTTTTTTTTGCTGTATTTTCTGCTGGGGAGCTGCATTGAAATCTCTCAGTGACAAGGTCTAACACCAAGTTGAAGAAATGTGAGTGGCAGGAAAAAAAGGAAGGAAAAAGAAAGGAGAAAAGCAAGCCCCATTTTAGAGCCAGCTATCCTCATCTTAAGGAAATCACAGCCTCACTATGGGGCAAAAGCTCAGCTTTTACATCGGAGTATGATGTAGTCTGAAGTGCAGCCACCCACCTGCAGTGCCTCACTGTAGCCACTGCACCCAACAACCATAACACAGCCTGTGCTGGACAGGAGCAGGAGAGTGTTTTGCCAGCTGTCCTTGAGTTCATGGTAAAAGGTGTTCAGTAACAAGAGACAAGGCTGGAGACCACAGTTCTTCATGTAGGCAGAGGGATAGGATGGTAAGTCTTGGCAGCACTAGCCCATGGCCACGCTACCAATCATTCAATGTCCCGGAAACAGACAGGCAGTTAGGGAGGAATTTAGGAAAGATAAAGTGTAGCTGACGGGACAATTCAGAAGAGGGAGAGAGAGAGAGCCCGGGGCAGAACCATAAGCAGGAATGGGGGGTACAGGAATAAACCAACTTAAACTAATGCACCCCAACACACGCTGCTGTATCTTAGCACCAGGAAAGGTGCACACCATCATTGTGAGCTCGCACCCTGCTGCCAAAGCAGGTGTGATACCCTCAGTCAAATCTGCAAATAACTGGTTGTCCTCTCTCATCAAAATTAAAGAGATTAGGATATGTACTCTCCTACGAGTATTAGACAAAACCAGGAGAGCAGCTTAAACACAAAGTCTCCCTCCTAGACAATTAATAACCTTTCACAGCCTTAATACAAATGTTAGACAAACTGTGGCCACTCAATTCCTTTAACTGTCCCCAAATAAAGACTGAATAATAGGTTGTATTAAATACCCTTCAAAACAATTAAGTTTATTTTTGTACTATGTTACTTGGGTATCATATTCTGTCCATATGTGTTTAACTTCTTCAACAAATAGTCTGAGTGGGGCTGCCCCATCAGAACTTACCAAGTCAGTCTGCCATCATTACTGCTGGAGCTACTACAGATATCACAAAGCAGAACAAAACTATTCCTATATACACAGAATCAGAGTATGGGTAAGTTTGGAAGGAGCCACAGTGTGTCATCTGTTTCAAGCCCCATGTTCAAGCAGGGTCATCCTAAAGCACGCAGCACAGGATTGTTTCTATGTAATTCTTGCATATCTCCAGTGAGGGTGAGTCTTCCTGGGCAATCTGTTCCTGTGCTTGATTAGAGAGATGCTCCATTCCCTTAATCATCTTTGTTGCCCTCTACTGGACCTGCTCCAGAGCTCCATGTCTCTTTTGTACTGAGGAGCCCAGAACTGGACACAGCATTCCAGGTGAGGCTGTACCAGGGCTGAGTAGAGGGGTGGGGTCACCTGCCTCAAACTGCTGACAATGCTCTTCATAGTGCACCCCAGGATGTCAATGGCCTTCTTGGCCACCAGGACACACTGCTGGCTCATGGAGAGCTTGTTGTCCACAGGACCCACCAGCTCCCTCTCTGCAGAGCTGCTTCCCAGCAGGTCACCCCCAGGCTGTGCTGGTGCCTGGGGTTGTTCCTCCCCAGCTGCAGGACCCTGCACTTGCCTTTGCTGAATTTCAGAAGGTTCCTCTGTGCCCATCGCTCCAGGCTGCTGAGGTCCTTCTGAAGGGCTGCTCAGCCCTCTGGGCTATTGGCCACTCCTCACAGCTTTGTGCTGCCAGGAAATTGCTGAGCAGGCCTCTGCCCCTTCACCCAAGTCATTGATGGAAAAATTAAACAAGACTGGGTCCACTATTGGTGGGAAACACCACCAGTGACAGGCCTCCAACTAGAACCTGTGCCACTGATTGTGACCCTGAGATCTGCTGTTCAGCCAGTTCTCAATCCACCTCCCTGTCCTACTGTGTCTACTCTTCCTGAGTTTGCCTATGAGAGACGGTGTTGAAAGCCTCACTGAAGTTGAGGTAGACAAGATTGCTGTTCTCCTCTCATCCTTCCACATAGCTGTTTAATTGTAAAAGGCAAATCAGGTTGGTCAAACATGATTTACTTTTAGTGTATCCATGTTGACTATCCTGATCATCTTCTCCTATGGACCGAAGTGCCCTCCAGAATGAGGCACTTCCTCACCTTTCCAGGGATTGGGGTGTAGCTTATTGGACAGTAATTTCCTGGGCTCCATTTTTTTCCTTTTGAACACTGGGGTAACATTTGCTTTCTTTGATCCACAGGCACCTCTCCAGGACCTTTCAAAGGTGATCATGAGCAGCCTCAGCTATGGTGTCCACCAAGTCTCTAAGCACTTGTGGATGCATCCCATCAGGGTCCATGGACTTGTGGAAGTCTAGGTGTTCTCCAACACCTTTCCCCCCTTGACCAAGGGAAAGTCTCCCTTCCAACATTCCTTTATCCTGGTCTCCTGGGTCAGAGATCCCTGAGGGCTGGTGCTGCTAGTGAAGACCATTGTAAAGGCAGTGTTCAGTAATTTCACCTTCTCTACATCCTCTGTTTCCAGGGTCCCTCCTTCATTTAGTAACAGGCCCATATTATCCTTCCTTTTCCTTCTGTTGTTGATGTATTTGCAGACATCATTCTTGTTGTCCTTGATGTCCTTGGCCAGATTTAATTCCAGTTGGGCCCTGGCCTCCCTCGTGATAATATTGAGGCTATCACAATAAGCACACACATTTCAATGCTTGTTCCCTAACCTGGCAAGCAAAGGTTGCTCATGTGCCCCATTAAGTGAAGGGTACCAGAGATGCTGCCTTACTGCTGCTGGACATCAGCACAAACCATCCTAATACTGTGGTAATCAACAATTTAGGCAGCATGCAGAATCAGAAAAAAGTAATGGGAAATGCTTCTTTTGACCTCTCAGCTCAAAACCCAGGAGTGCCAGTCTTCTTTCTTCTGAGATCTGTGTTAAGGCTGAATTACAGCACTGATGTGAAGCAACACTTCAAAGTGCTGCTTGCAGCACAGCACATGTACAGCCAGGGACCAGCCTCCTCAGAGCAAAGGGTGTGCTGGGCAGCGGAGGAGAGGTGGGAAACAGAGATCTGCTGCCCCACAAAGGTCAGCTGATACCCAACCCCTCACTGCAGAACAGGAAAGAAAATCTAGGGAACTATGTCAGATACTGCAATAGCTGTCACTGGGAAGTGTTACATGAGTACCAGTGGGGAGAAAGAGAAACCAGACTTCCCTAGAGGTCAGCTCCATGGCTGAGCTCTCACCTGGCAGTTTGAGAGAGATCCTTGGCACAGAATGCTCACACTCCAGCACATACTAAGCACTGCTGCGTGAGTCCTCAGTGGACAACAGTAAAGAAATCCCAGAGCAACACTGGTCTTGCTTTTTCACAATATCACATTAAAAGCACTGCTGTGAAAAGGCAAGGCAGTACAAATAGCAATCAGATGTCTGGCCTCATCTGAAAGCTGGGCAGCTGTCTTTCTGGCTTCACCTGAAATCTCTCTGGGCTTCTGTCTCCTTCACTGACAAGTCAGAAAGTCACAGACAAATTTTGCAACCACTTCAGTAGAGTCATAATTGGCCTCAAGTCCCAAAGCCAAGTTACAAAAGGAAGGCTCTACAATATGAACAACTGCTTGTGCCCACCAATCCACTGCCTACCCTGAGAGACAGCAGATCATAAATGGAAGACTGTAGAACTGGTGGCTACACTACTATGGAGTGTCAGACACAGAAGACCAGACTTTTTACCAGCCTCACTACATGTGGGAAAAAAAGAGATCACAGCCAGGTTGTGTCACCTGCATCAAGCTTCCTGGGAGGACAGATATTTATTATAGTGGAAATCTCTGCCCTTAGACTTTTCAGTGCCACATCTGCTACCTGTTTCATCCCCAAAACATACCTTCAGTAAGGCTTAAGTGAGGTGCAGACACTCTGCCATCTCCCTCTCACACAGGAACATTTCATTCTAGGAACACAGAAAAAAAAGGTTATAGGTGCTAGGTGGGTTACTTCTGTTTGTATTTGCTACCTTTCTTCCACCTCTTCTTTGGAATAAGTGATGATTAAAGTCATTGCACAGTTGCAGATCTAAAGAATTTGAAGGATATTCAGGAATGTGAAGAAATACAGACAAACAAGCACAAAGATACATAACAATTAAAAACTGCAAAACAAGAAAGCCTCTCCAAAGGCCATTTGGTCCAATACCTGGAGGAAATCAGCCAAGGTTGTCTCTTTCACTGACTTCAGCAGGCACTCGATTACCCCAGCAGACTTTTCTAAAGCCTCACCCCAGCCCTAGCACATCCTTGTGGAACTTAAACTAAGTTGATTTACTTGAAAAGTACTGTTCCTAATTTTAAGTGTCAAGAATTATAACTGTTCACTGAAATAGTGAATTTGTTAGTGTTTCTCCCATACTTGTAGTAGAACAAGTACATTACAAAGTAGACCAGTAGAACTTGCTTTATCAAGGCTATGGATTCATGTGCACATTTTTCATCATCTGCAATGGAAACAAATGATGTGTAGCTAAGTTAAATTTGTATTCCAGCACTTAAAACTATCCAGCTTTTTACCTCTCTGTAGAATTTCTTTTAAAAATTTCTGTAGAAATATCATTACACTCTCTATTGTTCTGTGTATTTCAAAGGATGGCTTGAGACGTAGTTGATGCCATTGTTCTGTACAGCTGGGGTAAGATTGCAGATTTTTCTGTACTGTTCGTTTTCCCAGAATACTGAAAGAGTGCTCTATGTCAATAGATTTTACATCACATACACACACCAATAAAATACTAACAACCTATGCTTAAAGAGGTAAAATTATGTATGACAATGGTTTTTCCATTATACCTTTGCATATTTTTGAAAACAATACATTTTAACCTAAACACCAGCAACATTTTGATCCCAGAAAATCAACATACCTAAAAGTTAAAAATGGCATTTAGCTGACTTCAGGATTTTTGTAGTGTAAATGAGCCTCAGGAAATATAATAAAAACAGACAAAATATGCTGTAAATAGTTTTGTGAACTTACATTGGTGTATTTCTTATTTCTTGGTCTTGTTGATCAAGAATAAGCTGGCAGGTAAAAAGCAGCAGCCAATGTTAAGTTTGTCTCCTCCATTGTGGGAGGTCATGTTACAATACTAAGTTGAAAAAATGCTTTAGAACAGAATTGCTACGTAAGCCTCCCTGGGGACTTATTAATGTGTGCATGTTAAAAATGGTATTTTCAGTCTATCTTGTGTTGCCTGAGAACCATTTCTATCCTTTTAAAATCTGCATTTGTATTATAACCCATAAGTACCTTTCATTTTTGCATTAACACTATAAATACTGTTAGTAATACTAAACTATTTCTGTTGACTTATTTGTAGAAAGAAAAATATATTATATGTTTATATATTCTTATAAAGTGAATTAACACTGGAGAGAGGGCTGAGAGGGGGAATAGTGTACAATCACAGCTGATGTGTATTATTGAGCACAAATTCAATGCTTGAAACAGAAAGGAAAAGAAAAACATGTTCAGTGGTCTTTCAAGCCGTGTCAGATGACGAGTCATAGGATGCTGACACTATGAAGTTGCCAGTATTAGAGTGGCTTGCCATGGACTGGGCAGCCTGTTGGCTCAAGTTATTGCAGATCAGCACCAGCTGGTTGCTCTGAGCTTCAGAGAGGGTGCTGCAGCTCTGGTAGACGCTGAAGTTGGTCTTGCGGCCAGGGATGTTCCCTTTCTCACACATTGTCTTCACCATCTTGGCAAGCTTGTTTTTCCCCAGAGCTTGGCAATTGTACCAGTGAAGTGCAGCCAAGTTGACAACGGGTTTGATGGACAGGTAAAACGGCGCATCCTCGTAGCGCATGGCCGGAGGGCGCCGCTGGGCGTACTCCTTGTAGTCCTGCACGGGGCAGGTCTGCGGGGCGTGCTGGGTGGCGTACACCCGCGAGTCCGTCCCGCCTCTCTTGCTCTTGGTACTCACATCCCCGTTGTCTGGCCCCATCCACTCCAGGTACTCCAACCCAGTCTCTGTCACCCGCAGCCGGATGTCCCCCCACTTGAGGGTGGACCCATGGAAACCCGTGCAGTGTCCAAATGCCTTAGTGTTGTTCAGCCACACTAGGTTCAGAAGCCCTTCAGGATTGTATCTGCTCAATAAGCCTCTTTTGCGCAGGATAAGCTCATCAGCAAAGGTGAGCTTCATGGATTTGTGTGGCTTGTTTCCTTTGCCTTTACACCTCAGCTCTATCTGCTTTTGCTTTAGAGCTTCCTGGGACCTCTTGAACTCCTTATCCCTTGTAATACTGTATCCATACCTGTGCTCTTTGAGGTACCGCTCCAGTCCACACTGATAGTTGGCGAGACTGTTTGGCTCATATTCAGACCCATCCTTTTGTCTGGCGTCCACAAAGAAGGAGGCAAGATAGGCATCAAGCTCCTTGCAGGGGATGACATAGATCTCACGGGTCTCAGAGGGGTACTTGGAAATGAGGAATTCTCGGAAATTGCGGAGAGCCGTCTGCGTGCTGCGAATGGTCTTCTCATTCTGCTCCCTGCTAAGCTCTGCTGCTCTCTCATCCTGGTCTGGAAGAGGAAGAATGGGACAGAAAAAAGAAAGTAGAAGCAGTGAGTTTATGTGATGCACTTTTTCCTAAAACAAATTTCCTCAAAAAGGAAAGAACTGAAAATCAAGTTCACAAAGAGCACTGGTAAACATTTTTACATACCTGTCACATCACTGAAAAGCCAACTTCAGTTTAACAAATTACATACTATATGACACAAAACTAAGTGAGCTCCTCACAACACTGGGGCAGTTTTGTGCATTGAGATTAAAGGCAATAGGCTTTTTACAATAAATGCAAGGTGGAAGGATTTTCTGTGGATTCCAATGTTGTGTGCAAGGCCCAGACTCAGGAATAAGCCCACTCTGAATTGTTTCATTTGTGAAACCAGTTGTACTGGTTACATTTTTTTCCCCTAGGAGAAAAAAAAGGAGCTAAAGCATCATGTTTATGACAGTAATATTTATCTTTAATCAGACACATTTTTAAAGAATGAAATAAATTTAGTCAGAATGTACAGTACAAAATAAAGCAGCACATCCAAGAGAAATGACAGGTAAAATTACTACAGAGCAATTTACAACTTACAGATGTATAAGAATAAAGAAAACATAGTCAATATTTTCATATCAGAAAACATGGAAAAAAACCATGATAATACAGCCTCTCTATGTCATCAAACTCTACCTTGACAGAACAAATAGAATTGTCTTTTCATTTTGCAGAAAAATCAAATTCTAGAAAAAAAAAATTATATTTAACAGGCTATCCTCATAGAGCCTTACAATCAATGACATATCAAAACACAATATTCAAATGCAAGCACTACGATAGCTGTTACTGACAGCTGATTTTCTGGCCAATCATAAGAGAAGCATAAAAAGGAAAAGCTTTATAAGCTATGTGTGTTTTTAAGGACTGTTTTCTTGGCATGTGCAAACTATCTGTTTGAACAAGAATGCAGCTTAAAGCATACAGGTGTAACTGTCATTCTGAATGTGATGAATCTTAATGGTTTCAGAAAATTAAAAACAAATGCAAAGAAGGAAAAACTCAACTATTTAAATATTTTCTGGAATTTTATGTGGTACACTTTTGTATCTCTTCCACTTAATAAACAGAAGAGGGGGAAAAAAACCCCAAGATCTTTTCTATTTGGTCTCATTGCAAAACCTGCCACTCTTTCAGCAGTGCCATAGCAACCCTCTCCAGGTGTCTCCCACCCAAGATACACACACAATGTGATATGAGACCAGGTGAAGTTCCCATTGCCTCTCTGCCAATCAGGTCAAGCTTATGTCAGACTGTGTAGCACACCCATGGCTTTGCACCAGTTTTCAGACACTTGCTTCTCTCTTCCCTGCAAGCCTGTTAGCAGGGGAGAGGGCAGCAGGGGAAGGAAGGCAGTCTCTCCTTCTCCACCCCACTTGCAGTGTTCCATGTGGTGCAGAAACACTGGTGCAGAGCTGGGCAGCTCCTCCTTCCACCAATCTACAGAGTGACTCTCAAGAAAGTTCATCCCATCACCTCCATACCATATCTGCAGACAGAGGCACAGGGAATGACTTGCCCAAGGACTTCCCAGCAGAACAGAAGCAGGACTGCGCTTATAGCCCTTATGACCAGGTCCTGTGTCTTCAGAGAAAGGCATCCTGCATCCACACCACTCACCCATTGAGCAGGTTTCTCAAATCCTCTGCAAAGCACAGAGAAGTGGGCATCTGCAACTGAGGCCTTGGGGGCTCCTGCAGGCAAGAAAAAATGCTGCCACAAAGGACTGAGGTTTGTTTGAACTGTGCTCCAGGGGAGCAAGAAAGGTCAGCTGCCTGATTCATAGACTCATTTTAATACTGATGTCAGTATCAAAGAGCTCCTCGAAAACTGCAGTGAAGCCTCATGCTCTAGGCAATGTACATAATAGGTCCTTTTAGTGTAGATGCAGGCTGGAAAAAAAGAGACAGCCCTGTTCAAAGCTCCAAAGCAAACATTTACTCTGGTATTTTGTTCACTGCACCTACCACCACTTGTTATAGAACTGTGTAAGTAATCATTGCTTTGACTGACAGCCCACATCCTAAGTTCTGTTTCAATATAAACAGCACATATAATGGCTCAGTTTTATAAATGTCATCAATCACTTCTTCTTAGAGGATAGCCTGTCACAACACAGCAGTGACACCCAGTCAGTCATTTATGTTACAGCATCTTTCCTTAATCTGCAAAGGAAATTTCCCTATCTGCAGCTAACAGTTATAAAACCCACGCTGAATTAAAGATTCCCCCAACTTGCATTATGAAAACAGTACCCCAGAAACACTGTGTTCTTGCATTGGTTTGTTGTGTGCTACTTCACAAGGCAGGTGGGAAACACTAAAAAAGAATGGGTCAGGTTTTCCTGCAGCCACATCAGGAGAGCTACCTCTACTTTGGCTATGAATCCAGGCTGAAGTAGTAGTAATGGATTATTCTCTTCATATGAGACCACTCAAATATTGACGGTGTATCATGTAGCATGGCATAAATTCAGGAAGTTTCCCATGTAACCGTTCCCAGATGTTTGATTTGTCCCACTTTGCTGATCTTGCTGAATAGAGACCAAAACTCTTTTTAATGTTCTGTGGAGCTGGTAGAAAGTACTGGAAACACTGGTGGGAATCTACATTAGTTCCTTGACTACTGCAAAATAAGCCTATTTGCTCTTGAACCTCCACTACTCAGTGTATCATCAACTCTTCAGTATCCATGGGTTCCAACTGGGTAAAAGCACAGAAAAAAAAGCCACCAAGTGCTCCTAGAAAACACTTCTATATCAGAACATCCCCATGCTGCAAAGTGATGTGGGATAGAAGAATGGGGAGGTGTTACATATGCTTTCACCTTTCTTATAGTCTTCTGTATGTCTCTGTTGTTAGACTTGAGTAATACAAATATTATTGTGTTACAGTCTAATTTCTCTCAGCTGGTTGGTCAGAATCATCAACCAAGAATTATTGTCATCATTGATCTATAAAGCCAAGCTACCCTTAGTGTCTTTTCCTTGTCATAATGCAGTCTTTGGAACCAGTAGTGCTGTTAGTCCTGTTTTACAGATTACAAGCAGAAGCATAAAAAATGAATTGGAGATACATTTCCTGAGGTCCTGCCCCCTCAGCTACATCACTGCACAAAGGACCTGGCTATAGGTCTTGTGTTTCTTATCATATCCCACACCACAATTTCATTTCCAAGAAAACCAGAGTGTGGCAGAAAAAGACAGTAAAACCCACCTTACTGGGGGGTCCAAGGTAAACTCCCCACTATGAGTTTGAAAAGGTGATGAGTACTTAAGATGTTCTAGTTCAAGTGAAGTGAAAGAGATAAAGTGACCAGGCAGAGATTAAACAGACAACCTAGTGGGAGCGGATGTCCCAGGCTAGCCCATGACCATCAGATGATCTCTCCCACAGAGGAACAGCTGTTTTCTGATCTTTTCATAATCTGATTTTAACACAGCCAAGACCTAATATTATCAGCATAGTTATCAAATTCAGACTTGTTTAATTTCAGCTCACACACATACACACACTTGGACTCCCTGAAAAGGACGTAACCTCTGTAATTACATATGGCAGGAGGAAAGGCACTTGCTTTCATGACAGACAGATACAGATTGTTAATGTTCAGAGGGCATTTGCACATCAGTGGGAGTCACAAACCTGAGTTATTATTGCAAAAAGTCTTAAACTCTGCATATGGTAAGCAGTGAGATCTCACAGATGTACGCTAAAAGTAAGGTGGGTTTTCTTGGTGGTAATCACATCACCAACTGAAGTCTTCTCTGCCAAATTTTTGTCCTGCCTAAGAAAGTGCCTCTGCACCAGGCCTGCTTCCACCAATATGCTTTCATTCAAGTGAAAAAGTGTAGTTAACCACACACAAAGCTCCACATATCTCTATTCCAGAGCAAAGTGCCCTCTCTCCATTCCCTAGCACTTGTAGGTTGGCTCTTGCCCCTGTTTTGCAGTTACTGAAAAGTAGTGATATCCAGCCCTTTGGGCCGTGGCAATATGTAGCCCACTAAAACCGTTCAAGTAAACCACAGACTGCTCCTATCTTTTTCCCCTGTCCCATCTTGTTTTAAGAAGGTATCTATAGGCAAACAACACTCTCAAATCTACAGTCCCAGTGAGCAGAGGTCACGCTATTGTACGATGGAGTTATGGTCAAGTCACAATGGGGAACAGCTGCATGAGCCTCTGACAAATGTGGCCCCCTGGAAGCCGCACTACTGGTGCCCTGTCAGAACCAGCTGAATGCCACTGTCATACCATGGCATCCCGGAATATCAGTACTTGTTCTTCATGCCAAACTTAGATAGCTGACAGCTGGTTTTCACAATATCGCAAGAATAAACCAGTGAATACCATTCTCATGTCTTGCTGCCAAAAATGAGGGTGAGGGTAAAAGCAGAATGTGTCCACAGGAGAAGTGCCTCTAAACATTTGCAGAAACTTCCTGAGATTAAGTAGAAGAAATTGCTTCTGTATTTCTTCTTGAATTTCTGCCATACCCCTCTGCCCTACCATCAAACAATTTTTAACTGTTAAAAATTCTTTTTAACAGTTAAAGTTCCCTATTCCCACTATATTAAGTTAAACTCTATTTTAACATTTAAAATGTTAAGCTCTATTTTAACATTTTCAGAAAAGCCTTTCATTAGCATGTAAAATCTGTGGTATAGGAGAATTAATTTATATCCACTTATGAAAGAAACTGCTTTTGGCAAAAAAAATTATACTTCTATTCAGTTAACCTGCTCCAATGAAATTGTCTGCAAAATGTTTTATGATTCTAAAATTATAAAGCTTTAGATTATATCAAAGGAAAAAGGACATAGACTGCAAACAAATGAGTATGGGAATATTTATTCATTGGTATCTCCATGAAGTAAAGTCACTAAAATAAAGTTTAGTCACCTGTACATTTTTTGCAAGTTATAGAATGTCCTGATAATGAATGCTCGCTCAGACACTAGAACTGATTTCCAGTTTGTGCTCTCTTTCACTACTTTCTCACAACAGCTTCAAAAGATTTGAGACATAGTTTGACTGCTGGCAAAGCCAACAACAAAATACAGATCAATATTAATGGGACTTCTGCACAATCCTTAGAAGTCAGAAAACCTGTAGCTATGACAAGGGATTAAGAAGTTATGTTCTCCTATGACTGACCGTCTCACCAATTCAGGGCTTTTGCAGTGGACAGAGCAGTTGCTAATGAAAAGTGCAAAACAGCAGCACCCTGGGAACTGCAATTTTTACAAAGCTACCTCCCTTTTCCACCTGATGCATGTGACATCTGACTCATTCCAGCACAAAGGTTCTAAAAATGCATTTTCTAAATAAAAAGTGTTCCTATTGGTTCACTTCATTAATTTTGGTTTCATCATGGTAGTGGAAAAGAGAACTGCTGCATTCCAGTTTTACCTTGCATTTCCCTTTTTCCACTGAAAAATTTCAGTGGTACTTCTGTGGTGTGGGGCTACAGAGTTTCCTGTCTCCTTTTGAAGCTGTTCTGAGATGCACTGGCATGAACTGCTGCAATGCAAAATGGGATGTATTTCCTCTGTACAGATTCAACCTTTATTTGATAGGAAGATGTAAACCAACTCCAGCTCTCCCAGGCTTGCCCAACAATGCAACACTGCACAGCAGGATGCTACAGCTTGGACACAACATGGAGAACAGTAGAAACAGAAAATATTTTGAGAAACCCATATATCTGGTGCTTAGGTGATGTACAAGCAAAATATACTCAGCTGGCAGCTGGAGTGAAATCTGCCGTTTTATCTGGCCCATTCCAAGCCACTCACCAGGCCTGTAACTAACCCTGCAACCATCTCCAGGTCTACCTGCCATGTCTCATCCCACTCTTATTTCCATACCTAATATCCTTACAGGAGGTATATAGAAATAAATTATTTGGACCTTTATATAATTGACATTTAGGCACTCAGACCTTCATAGAGGTGGAAGATATAAAAGCCACACTTAGAATCTTCAATACTACAAACCCAAAACCATTAGAAAACTTTTAAAAAATGTGAAACTCCATTCCTTCCAAAATAAATGACTAAAATTCCTTCAACAATATTCAGATAAGATTCTGTCTAAGATGTAACTTCTACTCTTTCAGAGCTCTGGTTTAACAAACCAGGTAGTTTGGTGAAATTGGAATGCTTCTGGAGTTGGTAAGTGGAAAAACTTTACCTATAATGTGAAGCTACTGTCAGATGTATGTTGAGCATGCATCTTTGTATTCAGCCATATAATAGCCTAATAATTTCCAAACAGTTAATGGCTAACACCATTAGAAAACTCCAGGTACTGGCTTCAGTTTAAAGACAAAGAAATTAGACACTTTTTGACAATTATTTTCTTCAGATTAAATATTTAACTCTGGAAAACAGGTTTGGTTTTTTGGGGGTTTTTTTGGGTTTTTTGGGGTTTTTTGGTTTTTGGGGTTTTGTTTGTTTGTTTGTTTATTTTTGGGGGTTTTTTGTTGGTGGTGGTGGTGGTGGGTTTTTTTGTTGTTTTGTTTGTTTGTTTGTTTGTTTACCCAGGACTTCTCAGCAACATAAAGAAAAATTTCCCCTTCAAAGTATGTTGGTTACTTAATGCTTTGTGGCAGAAGCAAGTAAAGATATGATGGTAATGCTCTACCACTACCCTGAGAACTGGAAGTTGGGTGATGCTCAGCAGAAGGGATGCACTCATTTTCAAAGAGGACCTGGCTCAGCATGACTCTGGAAAGTGTTGCATACGTATACTCAGCAGAGTATCAGTTTTTCTCCCACGTAAGTTCCCAATTCCACAAAGCATATTTTAAGTGTGTTCTGGATTGGTGTCCCTATACTTAAGTATCCACTTATGTAGAAATCAACTGGACTAAGTCATTATCTGTATAGAAGGTGGAACTGAATAATATTTCTATATATACAGTGACTTGATTCAAAAGCTGAAAAGAGGAAAGAAAGCATTAAGAAAAAAACAAAAATGAGGAGATTAAAACCATAAAGATCTGAGACACACTTCCTTTATTGAATTAAGTTTATAGTTTGAAAATTATACCGTTCTCATGGCAAAAGATCAATTTCTGGCATAACAAAACCAAGAATCTACATTTTTGTAAAGTTTTCCATCATTCTGTCGTGCTCTTACAGAAAAATCCAGATTTGTAGAAGTGTAAGCAGAGTGCTAAAAGCAGCGACTTTTTAGCCAGAAATTTAACTACTGGGTTGTTTTCCACAAAATCAGAGGTTTAAATTTATATAGCACTCTGGAATATTTGGCACACTGGAATTTTATGCCTCTCTGCAGCTGAGAGCCCTGTGGAAGAAGAATGAGAAACAGGGCCCTTTCACTTTCGCCTTCTCTAAGAAGAATTTTAATGTAAAACATGCAAAACATGCCACCTCATTTCACCAGAGGCTTAGCATGTTCTCAGCTACAGTGTACCACCAGTTTTAATGTCATCACATTTAAGAAAAACCTTCAATAAGCATAGCTGAAAAAGCAATGCAAGAGGTCTGGAAGGAATAAGCCAGGGCTATAAAGTTTGCCTGCTTTTGGTTCACTCTAGGCAGCAGCTAAGAAGCAGAATTGGGAAATATGGGAGAGAAATAAAGATGAGGGGGAGAGAAGAGAGAGTAAGAACAAAGGATATGAAAAAAACATAACACCAAAGAGAGAGATTAAAACCAGATGAGAATCCTCATCATCTGAAATCTAATTTACATCAGTGTTTCAAAATGAGTCAGTCTAACTGGGGCAGCAAGCAGAAAAACAAAGAAACGGAGAATGTAATAAATATTTTATTACATTAATCATAATAAGCTGCACTTTAAGTCTTGGCCAAAGCATATTCTTAAATCAAGCTGAGAATGTGAGCAGTTTCAGACTTAAGAGCATGAGGCCCACATGACTGTAATTAACATAATAAATCATACTGTGAAACTCTACACAGGCTGACAGCACTTGGTTGATATATTGCTTATTAAAGACTGCAGACATTTTTCCTCTATTTTATTAAAGTGCCATTGGTAATGAATAAAAAAGTACCCCTTTCTATTCTGTCTGAACTATCTAGTAGTTCAGCCAGAGGAAGAGGAAATGTGTTGGCAGGTCATGGCATTTACTTCAGGTAATACAGATTGCAGCACATGCACCCCAAAGAACTGCATTTCAATATTTTTTCTCTTACCATCTTTAATTTAGTAAAGTACTCCAACTGCCTTGTTAGAGATCTTGATGTATCATTTCTGAAATTCTCTGTTGGTGATTTTGCCCAGTCAGACCAATTTGTTTTTACCTTTCACTGTATCTTATCCAGTAGGAGTGAAGCAAGATACAAAGGGCATGAATTCTATGAAGAGCTCACAATTTACAAACCTGCATTAGGGATTTCCATGCACACTTTGTACACGCATATTTCTTTTTTCTTCACTGGCTCAGAAAGCAGTATTTGAGGAGCAGCTCTTCACGCAGCTCTCCAGAGAGAATGAAGTCTAACACTTCAAGTGAAACGGCTTATAAGGTAGATTTTTAGCCTGCTTTTCTGTTTTGCGCTGAATTCTCTCCTCCTCACACTCTAGAAAAAATGACAGCTGGGCTTTATTTTAACTTTTACAAACACAACTCTCATCACATTAAAAGGATGGAAATTTAAAATTTAAAGGTCCTACAAGACTGGGGAAGACTCAAAGCTGGGCAGAGGGCTGAGATATGAATACACCCCTGCTTTCAGGACAGCCATCAAGCATTAGATACTGTGATCAGCAGCTGCTCATACACCCTGGCTGACCAAAGACCACTTTATTCCAGACTAGCCATGGCATGCCCAGGCATTTGCCAAGACAAAGGCTCCCAGGAGGTGCAGGAGCAGCTGGAAATTTTGCACAGTGAGGAGACAAACCTGCAAGAGAAGCACATTCATCAATAGCCGGACTGTTGTTCATGGCACAATTAATTTCTTTCTGTCCTCAAATACATGTTTAAACCTCATTTATCATAGTTTGACTGAGTAAATATTTATTCGCATTTTGCAGCTCTACTTGAGTAAAGTCTCCTTAAGTAAAATGAGGAGTTTCAGATATTTTCTAGCTATGTACACACTCAGGAGGGTATACACAGATTACATACCTCTCTGCTGCTCAGAATATTGTTATTATTTCTCTTCTGTATTTACACTGTCAAAATTTTCCTGTCAGGATTGTTATTTCCATAAAAATAATTTGTTCTTCTATATAGGATATGAACAATCAGTTCCCCTGCTACTGAATGAGTTCATACCAAAACTGACATGAACCAATTAATATAAGAGGTGACATGGGGCATAGTTTAATGGATAAAATTGTGGATGTGTTATACTGGCTATTTTAATATACACCAGCACAATAAACAGTCTGATGTATTTAACAATTTTGTAAGTGAATGGTAATGGGACAACTTATTGTCAAGCTGTAAGTTTTCTGGAGGGGAGAGAAACAGAGGCATAAAGCCAATTCTTTATATATAGAGAGGAAAAATAAAATGTAAATCTGTTAGCATAAAACCAAAATGTCTGTCAGCATATAGGCATGAATACTGTTTTGTAATGCTAGGAATAGTGTTCCTGTCCATTATTTTGTTTCCTTGGATTTATAGTCATAAGAGAAATTAAGTCCCAAACAAATGGCAACTCTCCATCTGCCAAGAGCAAAGGACAGAAAGAAACTCCATAATCTGGCACCTCAACTGAAGGACAGAGTCTGTTTCAATCAGGAGAGTGCTCCAAGTTGTGGACAAAATGAAATTGCTCCCATACAAAATCATCAGTGCTTCTCTGGCACATTCATACTGCTATGCTTGACCTGTCACTGTTGGAATGCAGAGATTAGGCACATACCCAGTGAAAAGAGAAATGAATGTAAACATAAAATCAAAACAACTGTCAACGTTCAGAGATGAACATCCTTATTTTTCACAGGCTTGATCTTTGGGTACAGGTTTCCTAATTGAAATAATATAGCACTAATAATTCAGCTGTTGCACTGAGGTGATGTGACCTGGGGTAGAATAGCTCAGAATACATTTTTTCCTTCTCTGAACAAAACAGAAGATCAGCTTTTTTCTTTCATTTTTTCCTTCCCAAGTACAAAGCAGAAAGCACTTGATTAAATATTATTAATCTATCATTGTATGGTTTCAAGTGATGTTTCCATCATGAAGACCTATGAAGTCAATGAAAAGCCTCAACAGAGCACAGTGGCACTGTGATAGTCACCTTCAGTTTAGTTAACAGGAATACATGCAGAATTTCTCTGTGTGTATGTGCATTTACTGTTCATTTAGAGTTAAAGGGATTATCAGGTGTATATTAGAAGCAAGATGCAGCCAATTCACTTAATGATCAAGTATAATTAATCAGAATTTTAATAACACAAAGTTTTAATCAGACACAGCAGGGTCCTCAACAGCACTTTTAAAATACATGTATACAGGAAGGCCTGCCCCCACTGCCACAATGGGCATGATTCATTGGGAACCATGATCTGGGAATTGCTGTGTCTAGCACAACATTTGTGTGATCAGCAGCATGCTTTCATTTTTAAAGGGCAGCATTGCTGGGCTCCAGACAAAAGTAGACTTATTTGGGAAATGAAAACGCAGCTTTGCCACACTGTTCCACAGAGGCCACCAGCTACATTCAAGCTGTTCAAAACAACCAGTGCTGAAAGCAGCTTTCCTGTGACCATTCTGTGGAGTGCCCCAGCAAGAACAAGTCACCAGGGAAAGCAGCCGTTCCACTTTCTCTCTCTTGAGGCTTTGATTTAATAGCCTGTTTCAACACTTCCTGGAATGAGCATATGCTTCATTTAAGCATACTTTATCAGAGAAAGACAGATTTCATCATGTTTCACTATTTCCAGGATCTGAATGTTTTAGTAAGCACTGCTCTGTGCTGTGCCAGCCATGATAAAATACCTAAAATATCATCTTGCTTCTGTTTTCTTTTCTGGAAATATTCAAACAAGGATTTCTGTATTCCAAATTTTTCTCTTGCTTAGAGAGATAGAAAATGCACTCAGATCTGTTTCATGCTCAAGCAGATTCTAGGTTCACTGCAAGCACCAAAAAACAGATGACATGACAGAAGAAGACTCACTAAGAGGGATATGATTTAGGTATGAAGAAAATGGGAGAAATGAGTAGTCACTGCACGCTGGCTTCACAGAATAGCTTATGCATATTCCCATCACTGAGACAGTGAAAACAGCTTTCCCCAAGGTCTACCGCTATTAAAACCTTAGATCTTGAATACAAATGTGAAGTAGTCCTTCTGTAGGTATAGAGTCATTGAATCATAAAATCGTTAAGGATTCTATGGAAAGGTCTTGGAAAAGACCTTTACGATATCAAGACCATCCCCCCACCTAGTACAATCACCATGTTCACTACTAAACCATGTCTTCAAGCACCATATCTACACAGTTTTTGAATAGTTTCACAGGGATGATGACTCTACCACTTCCCTGGGGAGCCTATTCCAATGCTTTACAGCCCCTTAGATGATGAAATTTTCCCTAATATTCTACCATAACCACTCCTTGTGCAGCTTGAGGCCATTTCCTCTCATCGTGTCATGTCACTTGCCTGGAAGAAGAGCCCACCACCTACCTGGCTGCCCAAGCTAAACAACACCAATTCCTTTAGCTGCTCCTCATGAGACTTGTGTTCCAGATCCTTTCCCAGATTTGTTGCCTTTATCTGGACATGTTCCAGCACCTCAATGTCTTTCTTGGAATGCAGAGCCCAAAACTGACTGCAGGATTTGAGGTGTGGTCTCACCACTACCCAAAACAGGGGAATGATCACTTTCTAGACCTGTTCAGCCAGCTTCACACAAAGTGGAAAATCACTCTCAGAAAGTGTCCTGATCTAAACCATAAAGACCTATGTTCCCTTTTTCTGCCAGCATCCCATCTGAAGTGCAGAAGTAAAGTGACTGTCTGAAGCCTTTCCAGGGTCAACATCTCTCTTGGCTCCTGTGCTGCATCTCCTCTGCAGATCCAAATCTGACCCTTGTTTCTCTTGTCTTAAAGACTCACAAACCATAAGCTGAAAATAGCTCCAAAATGAAACAATTGCAAAGATCACACAGAGGAACTGATCTCTTATCAAAAGCACCATATTAAATAATCTATTTCCTAAAATTAGAGTTCAGTACAGATGTGTCCAATTTTTTTGTTTGTTTGTTTTTTCCCCGTATATTTTCAGGACAGCTGGAACAAGCAGAGGCATTATTTTATTCTTTTATATAACAGTATCATAAAACAGAGCACTTCACACAGAACAGTTGCCTATTTAAGACACCCTAGAGAAACACAGAACATAGTATCTCAATTATGTTGGTTTGCAAAAATGATTGTTTTCCGCTTTTCATTGTGCATTCTATTTTTTGCTTTTCTGAGTTTCATGTTAGGCTAATGGGGGACAGGGTATATTCCTAGGTCTGAAATGAACTGTGATGCTCCAGAACACAACCATTCATTGAAATGGGACTTTGTCTTCTGGTATCACACACCATCTTCCTTAATACTATTTGTGCTATGGTAGAATGGAAAATATATATTTAAATGAAGAGTCAATAATTCTCAGTGATGCAATTCCTCAATGCAGAACTCCAGTGAATATTCTCAACTGTTTATCAGCTGAATTTAGCATGCGCTACAAAATTAATCCTTAAAAAATGCTAGGGCCTGGCTGCAATAGTCCTTTTCTTTCCTTTCTAGCTGCAGGCAAATAACTTTCACAGATTGCATGGAAACAATCATTCTTTCACCTTCCTCCATTACACAGGATCAACAAGCCTATGCACCTTTTATTGCAGGAATTCAACTGAAAGCCCATCCCCAAACATCTTACATACCAATCTACTTTCAGTATGAATGGTTTCCTCCAAGAAGTGTATATATTTGAATCTATATCTCTAGTAAGAATGCTGCCAGGAGACGTCTCTTTGTGCTGCAGGTAGTTCCACTCAGAGGAGCTCCATGCTGAAAAGAGGAAACAAGCCCTGACATCAAGGAGTGCAGCATCCTAATATTTTGCATGCATACCTTTGTGATAAAGACTTAGTATTTAGGACAACCTCTATGTGACAAAGCCCATTGCTGATCATACAAGAAAGCTGACATGAGCGTTCTGTGTCTGAAAAGAATTTTCACTAAAGAAAATACATGTGAAGTCCTGAAAGGTAATTGATAATCTTTCTCAAGCACAGTGAAAATCTAAAAATCTAAAGATATTGCAATAATTGATGAGTTTTCATTTTTGTGTTCTCCTGCAAACGAACAGCTGTAGGAACAGCTGCATAAACAACTCTTGTATTAGAGTTAGAACTATGGGTTCACATCTTTTTTAAAAGTAAGTTTGTCATGCTGCACACCCAGATGATAAAAAGCAATTACACAACTACTCTGTCAAGGTTAAACTTGTCCTCTTTATGCTACTGTCCTGCTTTTATACAGAACTCCCTTGTAATATTATAAAGGTAAGTAATCATTACCTAGACTTCTAGAATAAAGATGTCTAGATAGACTTCTAGAATACAGCCCCCAGAACATTAGATTATAATTTAACAGCATTTGGATGAAGATAATTAAAGGCAGGAGTGGGCTTGCAAATCACTGCTGCAAGATCAGGTGATTAATCATGTCAATAGCTTCCTTTTTCTGATATTTAAAACTATAATGATGTAATTTTAGTCTTCTAAATAAGCAAGACCCTAGCAACTTAAAAAAAAAAAAAGTGATATTTTTTGTAATTATGTATCTCATTGCTTACTGTTTTTAGTCCATCTACCAAAACAGCAACAGATATCAATATGGGACCTAAAGAGTCTCCAGTGGACTCTGAACTCTTCAGTACAACACAAAGAGAAGAGACTGTCTCACCCTTACATATATTTAAATTTCACTTGACCACATTCAGCAGCATATGTCCCTGCAGATAGGCTTCAAGCAGTCACTTTAGCCAAAACTCATCAGTCTTTGTATGTAAACCACAAATACAGAGATCAGCAGTTATTTGAGTCTTCTTGGAAGAACGTTCTTTAAGTAAGAGTTTTGTAAATTTATTTTGATGCGATAATTTTTCTTGTGCTACTTGGCATGGTTCCACTGGGCTTGAAATAATTACAAGGATTAATTATGCCTTTCTGTATGCTTTATATACACCCCTAAAAAAAAGCATTATTTTTTCTTGTTTGCACTTCTTTGGAATGTGTGAGGCTAACACTTTTTTATAGATAAACAGTGATTTAGAAGTTAGAGCTAAATCTAGTCAAAACTGTCAGTTCATAAGGCGTGAAGAGACTCCTTTCACCTCAAAGTTTTGTAACGCTTTGATGCTCATCCAACAGCTCTTAATCCACAAATCTTATATGAGAATCTTGGTTCTCATTTAATTTTAAACTCACACCATCGCAGACATTGCAGAGAGAAGGAAGGGGGGAAAGAGAGAGGTCCTACTTCTTCTCAATACAGAGAAATACTGAAAATGTTCCACTAAGAGCTCTACATCAATATCCAACAAGCCCCAGATGCACTCCACTTTATAATGGTCATGTTCAACAGAGACTTATATGAACACCTGTAACCTACAGGGTTGTCCACACTGAGAGCAGAACAAGGGTAAACCCACATTAGTTCCCAATTGTGAAAGGCTGCAATCCTGCTTACACCTTCCCATGATGGGAGCACAGGAACAGAATAACATCTTTGCCCAAGTTACCAGACTAAGCCAACTCACCAGCACTGATCTGGACTGACACACCAGTTACAGAAAATGAAAGAATTGAGAGGATCTCAGAGCAGAGACATCAGAGCCAGGAAGTCTAAGCATTGCCCTCAGCACAGACCATCATCCATCACAGCGCACATTCAGATACTTTTGATAACCACAATGCCAGGACAGCGAGCAGCACTCTGACTATGAGAGGAGAGGTGCTTGTGGAGACTCTTTCCCTTCCAAATTCTGAAAATGCCTGTACACATAAAACAAGCAGTCAGGCGATTCAGTGATGGATGTACATGAAGGCATTGTGACGGTACACAGAGAATGTAATCTGCTACATCTCCGACAGAAGCAACAACCCCAGTGAATACATTTAGACAATTTTTTTTTTTTTTTTGCATCTCTGCTTACTACTCTGCATTCAGCACAGTTTTTCTGTAGGGGTTGGATATCTTTTTTTATCATGGGACTCTTTGTTCCTGTATTTACAGTGATGCACTAGTGTTGAATCAGAAATGTCATGCTGCACTGTATGTTAATACAAAACACATCTTCAGCCTCAGTCTTCAAGTGGAAATTCAGTATTCTTCACAAATTCTCCAGCAATTCTGTTTACAAAGTAAATCCTACATCTCTCAGAATCAAACTTGTGTTCATTCAAAATAAGCTCTTTCCTTCTCTGAGCCACAGTCTCCCTCCACAGCCTTCTGCAATAACACCGACTCATTTTTATTCCTCTTTTCAGACATCCAAATGTCACTAATTGCTCTAGGCTGCATGTACTACAACCTAAAGCATCATGTCTCTTACTCATCTTCCATCTCCACTGATGTGATCTACCTTGCCCTTGCTGGTTCTTGGACTTTAAAACCAGCCCAAGTATTAGGAAAAACATAAGACAGAAGAGGTGGTTTGAGAAGTAGCAATTGGAGAAATTCTCTGTTCACCACTACTGCAAAAATCCCTCTCCTAACACACACAGGTCCTCTCAGATTTTGCAGAATTAAAGAAAGGAATAAGTGATACCTACATGCATTCCTGAAGGCTTTGCTATTAGAAAGGTAAAATAAAATCTGAAAACTCCCAGATGAATGTCCACTTATTAGTGCTGAAATGTAACAAAAAACAATTCAGTATATTCCACAGTGCTTATATGGACACCTAAACACAAAAAACAGTGTCTAACCTAACTGAATCTTCATTGGGATGCCACTTGTCTTTTGAGACATGAAAATATCTTTGTAAGGTCCCTGCTTATACATTCAGTTGCCACAGCTTAATCAAAGAGAGTAAATAAGTTTAAAAAAAACCAAACACGTTTGCAAAAGAGACTAGTCCAAAAGCATAACGTGTCTTAAACTGGCCTAAGCTAACATACATCACCCAGATTTTTTATTTTTATGGATAATGTCACTCAGACTTTCATGATCTATGGGATTACTATCAGCTGTGTCTGGTATGAATTCAAGGATATGTCACTTCACCTAAAGCTCAAGTAGTGTTTCTTGCTGCTTGGATTGCAGCCTTTAATCATAACTTAAATAAGGCCTTAGTCCTGTAGACCTTACACCACCAGTTCTAATGGGACCAGGAGCAAGGCTTCAGATATTGGAGAGGACAAAGAGGACAAGGCAGAATTTAAATTCCCTGCTGTCTTTCAACTTTGTTTAGTCAAGCAGGCATTGAGTCTATAAACTATTAAAAGCTCTAGGCTTTTTTACGTAATTAGTTCCTGCCTTTTTTTTTTTTAACATCAGACTCCAAAAGACTCACATCTATCTGTTTAGGACAGAAAATTTTTACACAGGATAGATTAACATCCTCTTGTAATTCAATATTGCACAAATTTTATATATCATGCACCGCTTTCAGTACATCACTCTTTGTTAGGAGACAATCTAACAAAATCACTGTACATAAGCAACCACCCTAATCTAGTTTTTAATCAAACATCTACATTTTATTTGCAAGAATCTGCTGTGCATCTGTAATAAATTCAATTTCCAACATTGCCCACCTTTTTGCAACTTGAACATTTAATAATGCCAGCACTTCTTTCCCAAAGGAGAAGGCTCTAGGGAAACGTGAGATTTTACTCAAGTATCACATTTTAGTCATATGTCAATCACTTTATCTTCATTAAAATGCCACTACCTCTGAGTAAAATAACAGTAAAATAACTACCTCTGAGTAAAATAACAGACACAAACACTGTACCAGTCTGAGGAGAAGAATTGTGTATTGCTTTTTTGGAACAGCACAAGAAATTTCACCACTGAGAACACAACTGAATAAACTGGAATTTGGACAGTACTCTGAGAACCCATCACTGTCTATGCAAAAAGCAAAGCACTTGGAGGTCTTGAGGGTTGATTTAGGCAGTGGGTGTAATCCAGGTGCAATCCCACTTTGCCCTCAAAGTGAGACACTAGACATGGATCAATCCTGTTTTTGAAACTATATAAATGCAAGAACATTGTGATGCATCCATTCTTGTAAGGTTTAACCCTAAACAGTAACAATTGCTGACCTTCTTTGGCTTTTGAGGACCTGGCAAAAACAGTTGAAAGGAGCTTGGATTTTTTAATGGATATGTTGAAATATCTCTCCCAGATAACACCTAACATGGAAAAATTCTGCTTAAGTTTGTCTTCCATTGTCCCAAATTGCAAGTTTGAGACTGAGCAAGTTGCAGAGGCAGGCAGGTAGAAACCAGGTCTACATATAGCAGTGACAGGTTATAAACTGAGGAAGGCAGAACAAATACATTTAACACACAATTTGGGTTGAGTGGCATCAGGCATCCTGCCTTTTTCATATTTAGCAGTGCAGAGTTGGTTCTAAACCAGATGGAGTTTTGCAAAGGAATTTCCGTGAGGGATTTACATGACAGGACATTTGCATTCACATGACAGGACTACTGCAAAATAACATCTCAGAGATGTAGTCATGCAAGAAATGGGTCCCAAAGAAGAATTTGCTTTGCTCTAAGACAATTATCATAGTTCGAAATTTCTTATATTTAGTAGGGTTTTACTTAGTAAAAGTGTGTATTTAACTTTGTCTGTTGTTTTACCTGGCAAGAAGAACTGCAGGCTCTTGCTAGTTGATAGATTTACTAGTCTTCAATCAGATTTCAGGATGTTCGAGCTAAAGTCATGGGTTTTAGCTCTTGCAGTACCTGCCACAAGGACTGCATACAGGCAGTTTTTAGCCCTTTCACTGTTTGTCTGTACTGTATGACCAGGCAGTCCAAGGCTAAACCAACAAGGGAGCAGATGGAGAACTTGCTCTTGCCTCGTCTCCTCCTGGGATGGCACCACTAAAGAAGAAGCTAGAAGAGTGAGAACTGTCTGTGCTCAGGTCCAGAGGAAGGTAACAAGTCTGCTCAAGAAATAGATTTCCATCTCCTTCTGAAGACCTGTGGCTAACTGTTATTCTCCACATAGGATAATCACTCAGGAGAAGTCAGCTGTTTTAACATGCTCTTTGTCCAGTAATGCTGATCTGTTTGTGCCAGTTCTATGTGCTTTGGCAGGAGATGAGAAAAATTATGGACCCAGTGTATGAGAACTTTCACTGGGAAAATGGAAAAAAACCCATTTTATTATGGATTAAAGCTTTATCAGTTTCATGGTTAAGGTTGTGGTTAAGGTTAAGGATACTTCTTGTGTCCATACACTGGTCTGATTTAGAGGTAACAATTTATAGAAGCAAAAACCTCTTTCCTGGTACTCTCCCTTTGCCTTTCCAGGTCCAACAGTACTCATCTGACAAGATGAAGGAAACACCAAGCTCTCCAACTCTAGGCTGCACTGGCTGAGACCACTTATTTCTGGTTCATCAAGAGTGCATTGCCCAGTTCACTTCCTCCCTGACCCACACACACAGCAAGGTCACAGCATGCTCCCTTCCATGACACAACTGTACCCAAAATGGACCTTGAAAACCATTTTGCCTATGGCTGCAGTATACACTTTCTCACATGCTGGTGCTTAGTTGAGGTTTTCTGAATCCTCTCCCAGGTGTATGTGGCTTCCATACCTACTGACTTACATGCCAGCAGGACCCAATGCAACGCAGCACATACACCTGCGCTGTACCCTCACTAAACCAAGTCTGGGGACCACCCCCAAAATGCCACCACCCCTCTACTCCCACCCAGTGTCCTACCTGGCATCAGCTGTGCTGCTGCCTCAGGCATGATGGTGGGCGCTGCGTGGGGCTGCTGCTGGCTGGAGCTGACCTCAGGCTCGGTGCCCACTGAGGGCGAGCTGGCCACCTCACCACCCGTGGCCAGCTGTGGGATGGACGGAAGGGTTTCTTCAGCAGCCGCCGGTGGCTCCTCCTGACCAGGCAGCTGCAGAGCTGACAGGGGGATGCTGATGGGTTTCCCAGCGGTGGTGATGGCATTGGAGCTGGTGGCTGGCACCTGCAGGGCAGCCACAGGGCCACCGCCTGCTCCCCGTGCCGGGGAGGCGATGGGTCCCCGGGGAGGCCGCTGCGTGGCCACACGGGGTGGGCCAGGCGGGGAGGCGCAGGGGCGCTGCGGGTCGAGGTCAGGGCCTGCGGCCGGCTGGGGCACGGTTCTGGTGGGTCCCAGGCAGGAGGGCCCAGCCGGGGGCTGCAGCTTGGGCTTGGACATCTGTGTCAGAGCCAGGGCCGGCCCATCGGTGCCGGCCGTCAGCTCCGCATTGGCCACTATATAGTAGTCCTCAGGGAGCTCCTGCTTGATCTTCTTGAGGAGCACGTCACTGCCGCTCTCGTCTGCGGGCTGCGCCTGGGCCTGGGCCGTGGCAGCCGGCCGCTTGCGGGGGCCAGTGGGAGCACGGTGCGAGTGTGGCTCAAAGTCACTGTCCTCATCGGTGACAGATGACTCACAGACCATGTCGAAGAGGGTGGCCTCATCCTCATACTCCTCCACAGGCTCGCCCAGCTCTGATGGCTCACTGCAGTAGGAGAAGTCACAGGAGTCACGAGTGCGGGTGCAATCCAGCTTGGCCTTCCCTGGCCGGCCTGGGTAGCGCTCCAGAGGGCTGGCCTGAGCCTCTGATGGCACCCCCAGCATGCTGGGGCTGTCTGAGTTGAAGCTGCGGCTGTCCTGGAAGCAGACACGCTCCTGGGAGCCAGCCCGGCAAGTGGCGGCCAGGGGCCAATGGTAGGCATGGCCAGCACTACAGCCCCACATGGCTGTCAGGTTGCCGTGGGCCCCCTCGGAAAGCAGGTGCTTGAGGTTGGGGATGAGGCTGCAGATGGTCCCATGGCTGTGGGCCCAGCTCACCAGCTTGGAGAGATTTTCGGAGGAGGTGTGAAGGCAGTCCTCCATGGTACAGGATCAACAGCGCCTGGCTGTTGGGAAGTCAGCTGAAGACACAGTTCAGATTACAGGGTCCTGGCACTGATGGTCATGTGTTTCCAAGCTCATATTTACTTCTCACCTGCAGAGAGACAGAGCAAAACCCCACTCTTCAGCACTCCCAAAGCACGACCACTTTTTTGCATGGGAAAATGAAATATTTGTACGCTCAGCTAAACCCACCCATTTCACTTTTATTTCATGTCCTTCAAAACATGCCTTAATACTATGCCTAGTTTTAAGCAGCCTCATTCCTCATTCTCAGAACATCCCTGCAATACATAAATGAAAAGAAAACTGTTTTTCAAACAAGCCAATTCAGTATCAGTGGCAAAATTATTAGAGACTTAAATCACTGACAAAATATAAAAGCAGCCCAAAAGATGGTGATTGTGTGTTCATACCTAGGAAATTAAAATTAAACAAAATCTTAACACCTACAATTAATCTTGAACACCAGGGTGGCAATCAAGCACCAACTGGATCTGAAGAAACAATGAAGTTTTACATAATTTATGCAGATTTCTCAACTGAATCAGCTATCTCCTTTTCAAGTGAATTTAAGAGGTATCAAAAGGAACGCTCGAAATTGAATTTTCAATACAAGGAATAAGAAAACAAGCTTACCTTTCACTGTTCTATACTGATAGTCCTCAATTGCTCAAAGGCTTAAGAGGCTCTTAAAGGGCTTGCAAGACTTAAGCCAGAACCCTCTTTTAACTCTGAAACTTAACATTTTGCTTTTTTCATATTGCCTGTTTTCCAGCATCTAAATCATGATTCAGTTCAAGAAAAACTTTTGTCATTTTCATAAAAACAATTTAGAAATTTGCCATACAAGATGACAGCAAAGTCTGCGTGTCTTTCTTTGTATACAGCTAATGACAGAGAAGTCATCTCCAGTGACCTCAGACAGCTAAAGTATCTGTTAACTTCTTCTCATTTCTGTGGTTCTGTTTGGAGGCTCTCCCTAACGCCCTCTCTGCTGTGCTTTGTGAACATGACCTGCAAGTCTTGGAGTTACTGTTGTTCTCATTTCACTTTTGTTTTCACATATGCAGAAAAGCCCATTACATTTTTCCCAGATCAAATGCAGCATTCATGGCAATGGTATACCTCTTTTTACTCCTTGTCCTCGTCTACACAAGCATTTTTAGATACAAAATGAACTGTGTCAAGGCTCAAAGACAGCCATACGGTGGCTAACTGCCCCTAGGGAATGTTAAACAAAAATCAACACAAATTACTACCTGCCTACCTAGTTGCTTCTCAATCACTTGTCACCAGTTAGCTGCAGATATCTGTGTTTGCTCTGTGCCAAGGGAGGTGAGGAGGCTGTGTTTCAATGATTTTGCAGCTTGCACATCCCTGTCCCCTCACTCCTATTCACCAGGCAAGGATTGGACTGTGGAAACCAAAACTGGAACTAAAACAGACAAGTACTGCCTATACTTTTGCCCACAAGGCTCCTCCTGGGTTTTTCCACCCCACCCACTGTGAGCCTTTGGTAGGGTCAAGAATGGAGCCAGCATGGGAATTTCTATAAACTTTACAAATTTCTAGGTATTTTTCCAACATCTTTGAAATTAAGCATGGAGGGAATGAATGAACAGGAAGAAGCATATAATTAGGAAAAAAAAAATCATGTAAAATTCAAGCTTGATTTTGCAGTAGCTCAAGACAGAGTGCATGCACAGAGAACAACTGCTACAATAATTGAATTCTAGCCCACTCTGCAAGCAGAGATCTCAGAGCATCATCTGCAACACAAAGCTCCTTGCATGACCAGTGCATCTGTGAAGTATAATAAATGCAGAAGGTCCCCAATTTGCAAGTCCTTTGGAAACTGGAGAAGACCTCCTTTTTCAAACATACAACTTTCAAATATCTAAAACTTCTTTTTTGTTATGCTTTGTTATTTGCTTTAAAGCTTTTAAAGATCACCCTTAATGGAAGTCAAAATCCCTGTTTCTTCTAATAAATGCATGTTTCTTCTAAAAGACTAATGAATCCATGTTTCTTCTAAGAGTCATATTCAAAGATATGTACTTACAATGTACCCTGCCACAGAAGAAACACCAAAACATGAGGAGGAACACCATACTCATAGCAAGGCAAAGAAGACAATCCGGAAAGTGAACAGGGGAAAGGAGGGAGAACTAAAGTCAGCATTACAGTCAGAAGCTGCATCAGTGTAAACCTTGTGTGGTATCATGGAGCTGCTCAGTCGCCACATAACCAGGAATGCATCCTGGGAAGACAGAAAGCTCAATTTGGCTGAAGGACCACTTTCCCCTTAGGGAAATGAGATAAGGTCTGCCACAGTCTGACTGCCGTGGTCAAGACTGCTTGTGCAGTTACCCAGAAGCACTGCACTGCCAGTTGCAAGTGGTACTTTGGGAGGGAGGGATTTGTGCTGTAGAAAGCACAGAAAATGCATCATGTCCCTGGTTTTCTGGAGAATACCCTGTCTGCTCAGTTAGACAGCAGGATCCTGGCTGACAATCTGCTCTTGTTTTCTAAATCATATTTCAGCGATTATGTAAGTTCTTCATTCAGACTGGCAAGATCTGATAAGATGACTCATGCTTAATAACCTGATAACATGATAACTCTGAAATCATACAGTAACATGATGTAGTTTCAATGCGATCTACACCAGTATTTTAACTGCATTATGGAAGTCTTAATCTTCCACAGCATTTTTCTGCAGTTCAGAGCCTACAAAAATCTAAATCAGAGTGAAGCATGTCTGGATGCTGGAAATTCACTGCAGCTATCTGGACCCTCAAGGAAGAGTCAAATCTTAAGGCTTTTTTAGATTTTACAACCTCATTTACAATGTACCACTATAATGACTAATGTGGACAGAATGTGTGCTGTGCAAGAAAGTGGTATTATTGCAAAACCATGCCTTGAGATCTGTTAATGCATTAAGGGAACACCATTAGATTTAGGAAAGGCAATATTTTCTATATCCAGAACCAGAATTTTGCTGTAGTAGATCCATTTGATGACAAAAGGGCAATGAAATATAGCAACATGTAAAGAGTAGCTCTCCTTCATGTTCTAAGATAGGACTTGGCTTAGCTACTTTAATGCTGACAAAATTCTTCCTGATTTTGCACAGAGCAGTAGCAAGAGCCCCTTTGTTATGAGAGGCCCTTGCACCAGACAAGTCCGAGGAGCAATAGCTGTTGTTAGCTGTTCTACAGGAACCCTTTCCTTTATCCTGTGAAAAGAATGAAGACCACTGGGGAGCAGAGATCTGGCTACCTCAACTACATCTTCCCTTTTGGCTCCTTGCACATGAAAGTCATAGAGTGGAGTTTAGGTTAGGACCTTTTGGAAGGTTCCTCAGACTAAAAAGGAATTCTGTGATATGGCTCCCTCAGAAAGGAGGCCAAAAGAGGTGAGGATGCAGTGTAGGAACTGAATGCAAAAAAATGGGATGATGCAGAGGTGTGGAATGGGAAGTGGGTGTCCTCCAGCAGTGCCTATACACTGGAACATGGATTTGATGGACTGATAGCTCAGAGAGGGTGATGGGTGCATTTTGTTGTAAAGAAGGAAAAAAAATCATGTTGGCATGTCCTCTCACAGAAACCCAAGTAGTTACCAATGGATTGCCTTCCCAGGGTAATCTTAGATAAGCTGATTAACACTAACATGCATCACACATATCTATGTTTGAAATTCTATTACCATTACTGATTATTAGTACTTTCATACTGATTTTATTCAAGGGAGCAATACAGCCAGGACTACATTAGCAGTCCTCTTGAGACATAATGGTAAGGTCGATACTACTGAAAATTTTCTAAAAGTTCAAGATTCTCAAATAAGAATACAATGCAAAATTTACTTCTGTTAATTAAAAAAAAAAGTTATAATCAGACAGCTGTATAAAAACTAAAACCTGAATCCTAAAACATGAAAAGACAGGTGTAAAAACACCTGCATTTACTCATTTTACATAGCATGGATTTCAAACCAATCTTACAGCAGCTGAAACCTGACTTTTAAGTGTTTTTATGGAGAAGCAATGTTTTTTTAAATGTTTACATTTAAAAAAACCCTAGAAAGCAGTTGGGCACTTCTTTCTCATACTTGCAAAAGAAGCTCAGAATATTTTAAATCTTCTCTGTTTTCAGTCTCACCACTTTGTACAAACTTACAAGGCTATTACTCCATCACCGTCCGAGGGGAAGCATTGCTTCATTTTTTGAAAGACACACATTTCCATATTAAAAGCACTGTGTATTTAAGGTTTGGCCACCATAGTGTAAGTATCTAGCTAATACAAGATTTTAGCTAATGGACAATATTGGGCCTTCTCTTATTACTAGAATTTCTCAAGCCAAATGTTTAGCCTTGATAAATGATAGAGGTCAATAACAGCAGAAATCCCAGTGTAAATTCATCCACAAAGGCAGAGTAGTACTGAAGTCCTCACAAAGGCCTGCTGTAGTCCACAGGCCCTGCTAGCCATCAATCCAGGATCACCTGTATATTTCTCTTCCACAAAGTAAGTTGCTGAAGTAAACTCAGCAGGAGCTGCAGCCTTGCCCAGATAGCACCTGAAAATGCTGGAAATTTGGGTGCTCATGCAACAGAGCACCCAAAATCACACCACTGGTAATCACCTTCTCTGCTATCTCCTATGAGAGGACTCCTGCTGACAGTGGAGTTAAAGCTCAGCCTTTTTGACCCAGTGTTTGGATTTCTTCACTGATACTGCTAAGGAGGTCATCAAGATGACAAAGGACCAGGACAGACAACCAAAACAGAGCAGCAAACTGTAGGGAATGGGAATAGGTGAGCACATTTTCTCTGATTTTTGGTTTCTGGAGTACAAAAGTTCCATATCAACTCAAATATTATTGAATTTACTTTCTGCTTGAAACAAAGGCTATGAAGCAAGAAGAAGCAGAAAGAGAAAGAAAGCACATAGAAAACAATGGCATCTTATAGGCAAGGTATGAATCAAGTAGTTTACTCAGTTCACCATGGGGAGAAGGGCTTGACTTCCACCCAATACCAACTGTATATGGCTCCTTTTGTTTAGGAAGACATGTTTTTAATTAAGTGTCTCTTCAGGACACAGAAGGGCATAGATTACAGAGGAAAGGCTCACAAATCCTGGCAAGTTCTGCAAGCCTGTGAGATAGTTTGGCAATGTCATGTATTCTTAAGCTAGTGAGTAATTTTCCAACTATGCTCATTTCTCGCTTAACACAAACTCTGGATGGTGTCTTCAAGGTAAAATAACCTCTCACCTCAACAAAAACACTATTTTCAACTTAAGTAAGCTTATGTTGTTTGTCTGTGATTTTAGCTCTGTAAGAAATAATTTAGAAATAAATAGATATACACAGTAGGAACAAAACAAAACCTTCATGCTAATTTTCCACCTCCACAATTCTAGGATCCCAAATTTTACATAAAGTCAGTAATTTATGTGTAGCAAGTGCCTTCCCTTTTGTGGGTCTCAAAGATTTTGTGCTTATATTTTGGGCTTTCTGAAATCAGTAGGAGCTCTGCTGCTGAATAAGCAGGCTTTACTCTCAATGAACCACAATTACAATTCCTATCAATAACAAGCAGCACCAAGAATGATTACCTGAGAGAGGGGCTCAGAGGGTAGTAGGAAGAAAATATATTACATTTGTTTCTGGGCAAGTAATGCTGTACTCCATTCAGGAAAATTTTGTGGTTGTCTATCACATTTACTCCACAAGGCTGCAGCTCCTTCTAAGTTGATAGTAAGTGTTCAGGATGCTTTCTTGCCAAGTGTGGCACGCCTTCAGCTGCAGCTGTCATCACCACAAGCCAGTGCAAAGCAGCAAAACCTGTTTGCTGGAGAAACTCCTTCAGCTGTCTGGGAGAGCATTTGAGGGTTTCCTCACCTTTTCATGTGGAAGACTATCACAGGATTAAGAACCTCCCAAGGGCCTGCCTCATTTACAAAGTAAAATGATTCACCCATTGACAGCAGAATTGACTAAGGAACAGTTTGGGGGCTCAATACTTAATCTCACTGTAATGCTACAGGCACCACTGCTTCTGTTTTTGTAATCTTTTCACCCAGCACCTACTAAATGGATCTATGTAAGCCCTGCTCTTGCACAGTGTGGCTGAAGGGTCACAGAGACACCAAAAGAGCACCAGGAGAAGCAGGTGAAAAGGGAGCAGAACAGATGGTGCAGGAAACCAATGTGAGCAAGGTCTTGTATGTAAGAACCTCTCCTATTACCTACATGCCAAAGTCTCAATTAAGCTTCCCAAGACTGACCTATTTCTCACTCTTTTTTCCCCCAGCTCATTGTGATTCTTTTGATAATTCCTCAGACATGTTAAATCTTTATCATGAATTCCTGACCAAGCCACCCCCTTCTGCAGGTGCTTCCTGTCATGAGTTTCGTTCCTCAGAAATATAGGCCTGATTTGGTTGTTCTCATTTGCAGAGTGTAGAATCACCAGAGAAGGGTACAGAAATGCAGAGGACTGCTTCTTCTTGCTGAAGGTTCTTCCTTCAAAGGACCATGCCTGAAAGAGAAGTGACCTTTCTATAGTTCTTGAATGTATCTGCTAAGTTTCTGAGTACCTCCAGCTCCAGAGAAGTCAAATCACTTGGCAGTGCTATGCTTCATCCTTTTTACCCTGTGTCTTCCTTACACATCCTATAAAGGAGATGTTCTGCCATGCTCTTCACAGAAGTTCTGTAGCACTAACGTAGTCCTGTAAAATATCAGCACTCCACGCTGCTTACAACTGAGCAGTGTACTGCTGAACCCAGAAAAGATTTTAGGATTTTGAAAGCACCAAATCCCTTGCTTGCTCAATTCAGTGTTTAGCAAGTGCACCCCTGAAACTTTCTCTCAAATGACACATATCTCATTTTGTGAACAAAGACACTTCTCACTGTGATTTGCAACAAAGACCTGAGAGACATCATAGACTCTATGGCTTAACTTAAAAAAACTGTGTTCCTTCAGACTGACATATGAAATCAAGTTTTAGGACTAGCAGTTCTTCAGACTTACACACTATTAGATGTACTGTCCAATGACCATTGGGTTAGTGAGCAGAGAAAAGTGGCGAGAGCAAACATTTTCAGTTGTACTCATGTCTTTCTGCACCTCCACTAGCAGGTGACAAGCAACAATGATGATCAGTACAAAATCCATCCTGGATTTCCAAGCACTTGGAAAACTGTGTACCTGTGATTTGTGTGAATTTGGCTCTACCTTCCATTGAAGTTATAATGAGTCTGACACTGAATTTTTCCACATCTTCAAACAAAACCCGTCCTTTTCATAAAGTATCTTTTAAGAGCAAAGGCAAAATGCATGTTTCCCTTTCTAATATTTTTACTGTTGCACTGTTCCTCACACCTTGAAATCAGGTAGGACCACTGTTGCACAGAAAGAAACAGCTGTTGTGGTGCAACCAAGCTATCCACCCTCAAATTTGCTTAGAAGAACTTAATATCCACTGAAATGAAGACTCTGTTAAGTGGCCATTGAACCAGGTCCAAAATGCCCTATCTGTGAGGCTGGACTTGCCCAGTGAATAATGTCCCTGCAACCACTTCCCTTAATGGATGAATTTTGGACAGGCTAAAAAGATGGGCTGAGGCCAGTTGTATGAGGTTCAGCTAGACCAAATGCCAGGTCCTGCACTTTGGCCACAACAACCCCATAGAGTGCTACAGGCTGGGGGCAGAGTGGCTAGAAATTTGCCCAGTGGAAAAGGATCCAAGGATGTTGGTCAACAGTGTCTGAACATGAGGCAGAATATGCCCAGGTGGCCAAGAAGGACCATGGCATCCTGGCCTGTATCAGCAATTGTGTGGCCAGCAGGACCTGAGTAGTCCCTCTGTACTGGGCACTGGTGAGGCTGTGCCTCAAGTGCTGTGTTCAGTTCTGGGTCCCTCACTACAAGAAAGACTGAGGTGCTGGAGTGTGCCCAAAGAAGGGCAAAGGAGCTGAGAAAGAGTCTGGAACATAGGTCTGATGAGAAGCAGCTGAGGGAGCTGGGGCTGTTTAACTTGGGGAAAGGGAGTCTCGGGGGAGACCTTATCACTACAATTCTGCAACTCTGAAAGGAGGGTGTAGCCAGGTGTGTTTGGTCTTTTCTTCTAGACAACTAGCAAAAAAATAAGAGGACATAGCCTCAAGCAGCTGAGGTTGGACATTAAGAATTTCTTCACAGAAAGTGGGACTAAACATCGGAATGGGCTGCCCTGGGATGTGATGGAGCCACCATCCCTGGAGGTGTTTAAGAGAAGGTTGGATACGGCACTTAGTGTCACAAGTATTGTACTTGATGGTATCAGAGGTATTTTTCCAAGTAACTGATTCTGTGATTCTCTAATTTTAATTTCTGTTTTTTTAAAGCCCAAACTGATGAAAATATGCCTCTACACTCACATAATTCTTTCATCATTTTTTACCTCAGTCACCAGTACTTAATCCCTTTAGTAGTCCAGATTCTCTTGCTTTGAGTTCACATTTTGTCTACCAAAAATTAAAAATAAAAAAAGGACCTCTTGCTCCATTTTTCTCAATCCAGTATCTCTTATAAGTGTTAGAAATTCTTGCCTCCACTTTTAATGACTCCAACTCTCTGTTTTACACACTCAGAGCAAGTTGAGCAGGATGCTGAGGTAACAACAGCAATACAATTTTCCAGAGGAAAAAAAATGGCCCTGGTTTTGCTTTTGCTAGAAGTGGATCTTGCAATAAGCAAGCAGGGATTTTCAGGTACACCAGTACTCAATGAAGAGTCTCTGGGATAAAACAAACAAAAATCATAGCGACAGGGAACTCTGCATCCAGTCATCACCTTAATAGTTAAACAGCTCTGCTGCAGCAGTGCCAGGGTGAAAATCTGATATTCAGTATGCCTCCTCCACTCAATATGAGTGTGAAAGGCAACATCAGCATAAATGTGATGGTGACAACAGTGTACATTTATACACCATGCAACCAGCACTACAACACAAAGGAGTACTTGAGAAGATGCCTGTGCATCAGGATTAGTAAAACATAGCAGGGAGTTTTACTGTAGCCTCAGGTAAATCTTGGCTATCTCTCATGTTTTATTATCTACATATTCAGCAAAGACATTTTTAAAGAAAGAACACATCTTCTGGGAAAGCATTTCTGAAAAGTATTTATCAATTATAAGATTTTAAGGTCCTGAGCACTTGAAAAAAAAAAAATCTGTATTTTACTGATGTTACCAGGGAACTTATCTATCATGGATTGGTTATTTTGTGTTGTTTATTAAATTTTTTTCAAAAAATTGCATCTGCCTTCACACCATTTTTCATGATAACCTGAGACTAAAACTGGATTATATAAAAAACTCAGCTTATATGTCTCAGCTTGCAGTTCAGAATCATTCTTTAATGGAGAAATCGCACCCCATGTTTGGAAAATGTTTAAGGTATAGCCTTTCCTGAGTTTACCACAAAGCGTATGTACCCTCTCTAGCTTTAGAATTACAGCTAGAAGAATCAAGCACACACAGCCTGAAGGCAAGATGTTTTCCTTGGCTCTTTGTTTTCCTAGAAATTATATTAAGAGAAAGTCTGCACATGATTTACTGAAAAGAAAACAGAAATATTAACACTGACTTGCAGAAAAATTATGAAGATGAAACATCTCCATCTTCTTAGAGGGAAACCAATGCCTTCAGTTCCAACCCAAACAATTTAACTATTCCATGCTATTCCTCACTTGCAAACATGAGCAGCTTCTGAGGATGAAAGGTTTTACTGTGCCAGATTTTATTTGTAATTTTTATTTGTTGGATTTTTTTTCATTTCAGAGCTTTTCTAAACCAGTTGAAAATTGGAATAGTGCTACTATAGCAATACTGAAAACATGCATTACTTGGATAAAAAGTGCCAGTGAAATGACACTATTAACCACCTATAAAAAATTGAGGGTTTTTTTCCCAAAGAAATTAGAAAAATTGTAGAAACTCTGCATTTCTGTGTAAGGATGAAACTTCACTTCCTTTACTAGAATTGAAAGGTTTAGGTTTTTCCTTTTTTTAACACAGAGGTGTTTTTTGATGTTAAATGATTCTCCTAGGACTTATTTCTCAGCAAGAAAAACATTCTGAACTGTCTTTACAGCGTGCTTTTTGAAGTATCAACAATTGTTGTTTTAATTGAACTACTGGCATCACTCTGAGGTCCTGTCCTGCAGCTGCTTTTAAAATTTTTTTAAAATACACCCCAGTCTCAGAGAAAAGAGTTGCTCTTTGCCAACAATTTTGAAAAAAATACAAGAAACTTAAAGATAGCAACTTATTCCATATCCAACTGTGCATAACAGATCATATGCAACTGAGTCCCTAATAAAAGTTCCTAGACCTTATGTAGAAAAAACAGTGAATTTTGTGCTGAACAGAAAAATTGTGCTAGAAATGAGCCAGCAAGGATTTGCATTCAAATGTAAGCCAGACAAAAATACAGGGTAACATCCTGTAACCAACAGCCAGAGGACAAAAAGAGTAGAAATGCTTCAGTCAACTATGTACCAAGTTTCCATTTATCCCTAGAAACATATCTACCTGTGTGCCTAGATAACATAATATCACTCATCAACTGAGATGAAAGTGAAAATTAAACTAAGGTTTAAAACAGATTATATTTTAAGGTTACTGAGATGAGATCCCTGAAAGTATGCAGAGATTGATGCCTCACAATGCTTACCCACATACAGGTGAGGGGTTGGTGGCAATCCTACAGAACAAGCAACCTGACCTGCTGTTCTCTTGATGAAGAAGATGAGGAATGGGACATCCAGAGATTTAAGAGCCTGAGACCACCCAGGCCACTCTGCATGCCACCCCAAAGACTTGCAGGTCTGAGTTCAGTGGGGCTGGAGCTATGGAGGCTTCAACAGCTACACATGAACAGCCCTTTGACACTGTCAAAGGGCTCAGTCAACCCAGGCCTCAGTTCTTACAAGCATTTATGTAATAAAAAGCACTGAATGGCATGTTCAGAGGTCTGTGTAAACTAAACATCTATAAAATCTGACCCTGAGGATCTGAAAACCTAACAAAACTCTTAACTATGCAAGTACTGGAGCTCTGGCCAAAAGAACTAAATGCATGTTGCCAAGCAAGCACAGTTCTTATTAGCATCAGTGCAGGATTTGGCATGCACAACATGTAGATTTAGGGAAGGTGCATAATTAAGAAAGAAAGAGAACTCCAGAATATTCAACCGGCACGCAAAAGACTTTGGAAGAAGAGCTCTACCTATACAGAGGACTCTCAAGTCTCACAAACTATCATTGATATCCTCTTAGAGATTCAAAACCCGAACTGTAGCCTTTGGGTAACTGAAATTCAAAACAACATGCTACATACACTGCTGAATGTTTGGCAAAGTAAGTGAAAACAAGACTGAATAAATCACAGACCGGTAAAGTGGAAACAGGTGTGAAAGAAAAAATGTTCATATATGGTTGGATGTATTGTTACATACTTGCACCACAAATCTCCATTAACCTGTGGATGCCCTACTCCTGGAAGTATTCAAGGCCAGGTGGGATGGGCTCTGAGGAACCTGATCTAGTGAGTGGCATCTCTGTCCATGGCAGAGGGGGCTGGAACTAGATCTTTAAGTCCCTTCCAACTCAAAGCATTCTATGATTCTGTGATTCATTAAAGTCTGTTATGCTTTATTAGTACTGGACTTATTGCACAAAAATGGATGAGGAAATTATTTCCAAAATTACCCATTTCTGTTCATACTGGTTAATTTCATTAGAGTGAAAAACGGCTCTAGACAAAATGCATGCTAGTATAAACAACTAAATAAAACCAGTTTCAAGCAGGATAGGAATTTATTGTAAGGTATGTGTATACCAAAGCAAACCTTTAACTTTCAAGAAATGCATCCTGACAAACTTCTTAGTCTTCAGAAAGATGATTTTTTAAAAAAATAAAAAATATAAACTTTTCCATGTGTGATCCTCCCCTCCTCTTTCCTCCACTACCCTCCCCTTCCAAATTACATAACAGACAATCAACCAAAATATTTCTTAAAATACAGAAAGAAAGAAAAGAAAACAGCAGGTGTTTTACTATACCAACCTGACCATGTTTCTAACTAATTCTTTCTTGTTGTTTCATTTAGTCCAGACTTTGACTAGAATTAGTAGAAAATATACAGTCTTTCCTCATTCAAAAAAAAAAAAAAAAAAAAAGGGAAAAAACCCAACAACCCAACACACCTTTATCCCACAAAAAATACAATCTGAAGTGTCATACTGTATAGGCGTTCCAGGGACATTGATATCAATATCTCACTTCTTCTAACTCTCTCTAGATATGAATAACCTATCATTAATGCCAAACACTGAAAAACATGCCAAGAACAACTAAGGATCACACTGTGAGAAACACAGAGCTTTCTAACATACTAATTATTAATCTAATCTTTGAAAACATTTTCTACAAGGACATGCACAGATTTGATCCTCATTCATTCAGCTGTGTCATGGAGCATATTTGCATTTAAAACCAGTCAGATCTCTTACATAGACATCTGGATATTTCATGTTTGAAGAAATAAAACAGAAGCTAGAAGAGCTATTTTAGAATTATAGTGAGGAATGACACAGGGTCTTATTTAGAAATTAGAACTCAAAATGAAAAGGAAAAAAAGGTGAAAAAGAACATGCTGACATTTATACAGGATGTAAGTGTACTGACCTGCCCTGACCAATTTTCTTAAATTTCTGCTGACATTTTTTCAATTGGGTTTCACTGGTAGGAAGAGTTGAGTGAAAAACTCTGGTTGCCCGTGGGGCAGAAGCCCAGCGGGGAACCGGTTGTCCAGGATAGCTCACTGAGGGTCAGGATCGCCCAGCGGGGGGGGCTCAGGCACCCAGGCAAGCTATAGTGATTTGCAGCTCAGCTCTTTAGTGATTTCAGCTCTTTCAGCATGCCTGGGGCCGTCACCCTGGGTCTCGTCGCGGCGGCAGACGCAGAGAGAGAGAGAGCAGCGCTGTGTGGGTTCCGCAGGGTTTATTGGGGTCTCCGCGAAGGTTCCATCGACAGCTCTTCTCTGCCGAACCGGGCAGAGTTGGGGTTTTTATACCTTACAGGGGGATTGAAAACTGTCCAATAGTAAGGGTCAGGGGAAAAGTGACCTATGGATATACAGGGAGATAACAGGGTCCGAAAGGCGGAAGAGAGGGGTTTCTAAAACCTTAGTCATGCTGACTTTGGTATTTCCTAGCTCTCAGGCTTCTGACCTCCAGGGAGGCCTTGCAGGCCTCGTGCCTGCTACAAAAAACAGTTGAAACTGGAGGTTTCATTTCCTCTCAGAAAGACTTGTTTCAGTCAAAACTCCTGATTATTTACTAGTATGTTGAGTCCAAAACAGAAAAATCTGTACTGTGAATTCTTGTATTGATGCTTTGCACCACTCTTGAGGTGTCTGAAAACAGGCCTGGTTCCTTATTGTGGGGGGATAGAATATAAGAAAATAAAGATAGTGCAGAAAGTAATCTCACCCCTAAGGAGTTGCAGCTGGGCCAATTACCAAAGATTAGGAACAGGCCTGACTTTAACTGGCCACAGCTGTAACCAATGAGAAGAGTGCTATAAAAGAGTGGGTTGGCTGGTTGAGAATGAGCTGGAGTCAGTTGGTGATTTTGTGTGGAAGAAAGTCAGTACTCTGAAGAGTTGCCTGTGAGAAAACACCAAGAAGGTATGACATGTTTGTGATAAGGAGACAACAGTATGGAACTTTTGCAATAAGATGATAACACCTTCTAGTTGTGAAGTGCTATGACTGAGATACAGCTGAGGAGGCCAGCAGTAAAAATTACTGCCACCAAACTCAGCACTGATGATGTTGTCACCTCTCTCTAGACAGCAGCACTTCTGGATTTGCCAAGGCAAGACATCCTCCAATGCTTCTGCAAACTGTCAATAGTGGAGCAACCTCAGAAAGAAGTCAGAGGGACAATTACCCCTTGCCTTGCACCATATCTGGGTCTGGAGCTCAGCTTCACCTTGTTTTGCACTGACAGTATTTCACCTTTACCTGCACGTATCTCAGCAGTCAGTGTCATACATACAAGGCAGGGGAAAACAGAATCCTCCAGATCTGAATGCAGTTCCTCTCATTTGTTCATACATACTTCCATCTGCCCAATTGCAAATAAAAGGTATAAATATTGAAGTGCTGACTGAGTATTACCACTGACAAATGTCCCTGTTATGTTTAAACTCCAAACCCTTCTGATGCTGTCAGTGCGCTCTAAGGTTTCAATAGCATTTGTGTGAGACTGCACTGAAGCTTGCTGGAGAGCAAGCTTGCATCTCCAGCCACAGTCCTGTGATGTGTTCATAGCCAAAGAGAATGCTATGAACCAGCCCTTAGCAAAGCAGCCCCTATGTGGGGACTTTGCTGGTGTGCCAAATGGAAGGACATATTTCGCTTACTGTCCTGGGAGGTTCAACATGCCACTGTCCTGACTAGGCAGAAGGTTGGGCACAATTTCTGACTCATGATTTTCTGCAGCAATAGAAAAAGAAATTCTGCCACACACAGGAGGTGAACACAGTTAAGTGTCGTAGGACAGACAAACATGTTGTTCCTTGGGTCATTTACATTATGGACAAGATGATCTTTCTACAATTGCCTTTTAAAATTTAACCATTTCATTAGAGCAGAAATGCAAGTACTGAAATGTTGCTTCTGATGAAGCATGAATGCTGGCACTTCTGTAACTGTTCCGCTTTTTAGCCATGTAACTGCATATGTCCACAGAAAAAATGGCCCAGAAACAAAGCACTCAAAGGCTTACAAAACACAAAACATCTGAGAAGTCTGAGCAACCAAAATTACATTTGCAAAGGGCAAACTCCACGGTTTTGTAAAGCCCAGCAGCAGCACGAGACCAAACTGAACAGCTCTGTTCCCCCTGTAAACGTCTTTTATGAAACTGCTTTTAGACCAGTTAAAAACATGAAGTAGGTCCTTCAGTTTGGCCCTCTGAGATGGAAGTGTGTCCACCTTTGTTAAAACCAGGTTTCATTGCAAGCTGCACCATAGCACACTACAGAGGAGTCTATTCCCATGGTTGTTAAAGCAAGCAAAATGCTGAGGGATATGAAGAGAAATTTAGGCTACTTGCTGTCTGCCAGACTGGAACAACTAGACTTGCGACTATGCAAACAAAAATAAAGCTTCTCACAGCATTTTAAAAGGCCTGTGTTTAGAATAGCTGCGCAATACAGGGATAAATCTGCCAAAGACAAAAAGGGAAGAAATTAAAATCTCTTGGCTGTACAGTTTTGGAAGATGATAGATAGGGAAAAGGCAGTCAAAAGATGTCTCTGCAGCACAGCTGTGCAAGTTAAACATTTCATAGCTTAAGAGCACTGTATTTGGTAACTAGTTTTTTTGGGGTTTTTTTAATGTAAAGCTTCTGGTTATTCTCATCCAGAGTCCAGTCCTACAGATTAGGCAAGATGGACAGTGCGGAGCAAGGGGAAGGAGGGCAGCCTCTGGGACAAACAGACCATGTGGCAGGCAGGATTGGTTCTGTGCCAGTAACTAGAAGTGATACCTGAGCCAACCATGTGAAGATACAACACATGCAGAAGAAACCCTCTCTGACATTGCTCTCCAGTGCAGATCACTCAGGCCAGTGGCAACAGGCATGGGAAAATACCTTGCCACTTAGGCAGATGGTGCTTGGTGAGACTGACCTGCTCACCTGGGCAGCTGCAAATGCTTATCACTCAAACATGGAGCAAATCTGAACAACAGCCACCACTGGGCAGCACCCACTGATGGGGCTGTATTTATTAGCTTCATGCTTTACAAACAACCAGGTCACTTCCTTTACTTAGGGAGTATTTGTGAAGCCAGTAATGTACAACGTCTATGGCACCAGCAGTTAACATTAGGAAAAGACTGATTTAAGAAATGAATGTAAGCAAAAGACTACCACAATCCCCAAAACACATATATATATTTAAATGAATGTCCATAAAAAAGACAAGTGGCAATGTCTAAACCACTGCACTTAGCTTCTCAGTGAAACAGAGCAGTGCTGTCATCTGCCTCTGCTTTAACAAGTGCTTCCACAGAAAGTTAAAGACGAACTTTAAAAATTTATATTAAGAAATACACTTGTAACCCAGATGTTTAAATCAAATACTTACTGCTAGTTTCAGCAAAGGTCACACATGCCTGTAACTTTCTTAATTCTTTCTCATAGCATCTGACTGCAATGATTTGTAGCCAATATTTGTAGCAGTTTTACCATTCGGCATAAAAGCATGCAGAAATCTAGATCCATCCAGAGGGACTGGTAAAAGGTATTGCAAAGGTTTCCAGCATGGTTCAATTTCATCAGCTTCCTTCAGCCCCTGCACAGGCTGCTGCTATGCATGTCACTGCCAAGTGGCATTCCCAGTTGACAGTCATACACCAGATCCTGAGTGATGCACAGTGAGGGCATTCACTTGATCTTCCTTGTACCTTCCCATTAGTGGCATGCTAAATTCCTTTGCACTAAGGTTAACAAACAAGATGTAAATCACCAGTGTGATAGTTTGCAGAGGTTTGAAAGCAGAGGGGATTTTGGTCAGGTGCAAGAGCTGGAGCAGCATGTGTTCTCCTTGCTATGCATCACAGAGTGAGAGCTGGGAGCTGTCTTGGTGAGCCTGGCATACATAGATGCCTGCAAAATTAAATTCACAATCCTTTTAAAGCATTCCAAACCACCCTTATGACAGAAAAATCAAGACTGCCCTTTATGGCAGTTTCTAGAAAACATACTCTGTTAACTGTGAAACATAAGCTGGCAACCAGACAGGCCAAGGGTTTTATTTACAGCAACAGTTCTTGAAAAACTGCTCTCTCCAGCAGTCTCAGACTTCCCACCCACAGCCCACTCAATCCCCAGCATGCACATCAGCAACCTTTATGAACACAAAACAGAACAAAAGAGGATTTTGCCAGAACAAATACTGTCTTGCTAGAACTGTCCACCCAGTTACTCTGTACTCCTGTAGCATAACAAGCAAATGCATCCTGTAAGAAAGAGCAAAATAACTTTCTGCCAGCAAAATGTAGGTAGGTATATTGTTTTGCATGGACAAACCTGGTGGCTTGCAGGCTGCAAGTGCAGTAGAGTGTATAAGGTTCACATGCACTACACACATCAAGCTGCATTTCATGAAGAACATCAGGCAGCACCAGGTATTGCTCATTTTTAATTTTGCACTGCCCATTTTTAATTTCTGCTGTTTAGCTATAGCCCCTTTCTCCTGAAGATATCACTAAGACACGAGGATCAAAAAGACACTATTGAATATTGCTCTCTCCTCTTACTAGGAAGACACTATTGCTTTAACCCTGTCTGTGGGGAAGGGTTTTTGTGTCTTATTTCCACCACAGGGGTAGCTGCATGAACAGTGAATAGAATCAAGACAGACTATTGCGAACTGCACCATTTCAGAGGAAACTGTAGTCTCCTGTCCAGAGAATCTGATTCAAAATTTGGTTTTCTTTGAGAGATTTATACCAAAATACAGTAAGGTCCTTCAGGAAACACCAATCCTGAGCCACATGGCTTTTGAGGAAAACTCAGTTTTAAAGTTCCACCTCATCCTCCTATCTTAACACCACCGTGGCATGTAATCACCTGATTATCTGGTGCACTGGATAGTTTCTCCCATCAGATTATCTCTAACTTGAGGGACTGGAAACTTCTTTGTATTTTTTGAGCTGCTTTCATCCTTCTCTCATTCTTCTTCTGAGGATATTACTCACACCTATTCTGCAGAGTTCTCAAGCAAAGTAGATATTCAAAACTTGAGGCTTTTTTCCCTCCATAGTATATTCTGATAATGAACTACCAACACTTGAGCCAGCAGTGCCCTGGCAGCCAGGAGGGCCCCGTGTCCTGGGGTGCATCAGGCACAGCATCATAGCGGGGCAAGGGAGGGGATTGTCCTGCTCTGCTCTGCACTGGGGCAGCGTCACCTCGAGTGCTGGGGGCAGTTCTGGTGCCACAGTAAGACACAAAGGTAATGCACAGCATCCAAAGAAGGGCCATGAGGACGGTGAAGGTTTTGGAAGGAAAGCCATATGAGGAATGGCTGAAGTTACTTGGTCTGATCAGCCTGAAGGACACTGAGGGGGGCCCAATTGTGCTTAAAATTTCCTCATGAGAGGAAGCAGAGCAGCAAGTACTGATTTCTTCTCTGTGGTGACCAGTGACAGGACTCAAGAAAAAACATGAAGCTGAGTCAGGGGAGGTTTAGGTTTGATGTTAGAAAAAAGGTTCTTCACCCAGAGGGTGGTCGGGCACTGGAAGAGGCTCCCCAGGAAAGTGGTCACAGCACCAAAACTGACAGAGTTCAAGAAGCGTTTGGACAATGCTCTCAGGCACATGGTGTGACTCTTGGGACATCTTGCACAGGGCCAGGATTTGGGCTCAAATATCCTTGAGGGTCCCTTCCAACTGACATATTCTGATTCTGTCAGTCTGTGAAAACTATCTTCCTGCAGTTGCTTGCCCTCAGAGCACAGAAACACTAGTTTCTTACAGCAACTGATCATAACTGCTGCCTTTCATTGTCTTGACATAAAATACTGGGACCATTACACACTGCAGCCGAGCACTAAATGCAAACCATGCTTTTTTAATGCCAGAACTACAGCCTTAGCAGAGAAAGCAAATTATCCAGAAAAACACAAGCAAAGGAGTGGTTTACAAAATAAAAGCTTTTCTCAGGCAATTCCTATACAGAAAGTCCAGACAGCATCTCCCTGCTCTTCTAATACCAGGCAGATTGTGTGAGTATCAGGTGTCTGCTCTACACTTCTATCAGATACAATAAATAATACACAACTAATGCAGAATATCAGTTTCATTCTGTTCCTGCTTACTGCATGCATTACCTTATCTCTAGCTGAATGCAAAACATCTGCCCAAACCCATCACTGGAGACTGAATTAAATTTCCTTGGCAGTAATATTATTATATATGCAGCATGTATACCTAGTGCTGCCTTTTCTATTTTCTATCTTAAGCATCTTGGAAATGTAAAAGCAATTCAATTTGTAGCCTACTCAAATACTTTCTACTAAATAATCTAATGGGTCAAACCATGTGAAAAATGGTAATGTCTCTTTCTTTTGTCAGTCCTCTGACAGAAACCAGGAAAAGAAATACATCCTACACAACAAAACCAAGGCATTGTTTCTCAAATAGCGTGTCACATTAGCAGAAATTTTACTTTGATATCCTCCAGAATTCTCACTTCCTTATAGTATAATTATACATTCAGTGAAAGTGCTACACTTCTATTATTTTTGAGAAAGTATCTTGCACAAGTAAAGTATAATTAAAAGTAATGCAGCATTTAACATAAATAAAACCAGAAAGGATCACATTTGAGCAACAGTCACAAAAAAAAACTGCTGGACCACTGATGGCTATAAGAGTCTTTCAAAGTGGTCATTAAGCAGAGACAAAAGGTGAATCAAGCAGATGAAAATGACCTATTTAACTTAATTTACTTGACATTCAATAAAACTTCAACAATATGCCTCTTGCCTTGGGGAGAATTAATTCTCACAAAAGCATTATGCAACGGGAACAGTGGACCTTCCTGATGCATGAGCAGCACCTTCCTGCCAGAGGGCTCTGCCATAAGTCATGGGGCCTGTGCTGGATTTGGGCCAGGTAGAGTTAATTTTCTTCACAGTGGCTGGTAAGGGGCTGTCTTCTGCATCTGTGCTGAACACAGGGTTGATAATATAGAGATGGTTTTGTTATTGTGAAGTACTGAGTCCTTGAACAACAGGCCCTGAGCAAAAGCTGACCTCTAGATGAACCTCGTAACCAACTGTTATATGATATTTGTATCCGCTCATTAGCAAAATATGCATGATCATTAGCATTATAATATTTGTAACCCCTCATTAGTGGAATATGTTGTGTGATAAGAAGGAATTTATCTTTTTGTGTTTAGAGGCCAGACAAGGCCATGAAATCAAACATCTGGTCTCATTTGGAGGTATATGGTCAAAGCCAACTCCCTTGGTTCCTCCTTGAGCCCTGGCAGGTTTTGGGTAGAACCCAAGAGGAGGATGAAACCTTATGTTTCCACACTAGAAGGTACGTAAGATTGCTTATTCCACAATATAAAAGCCAGCCCCTCTCACAGCAAAGATGGAAACCTCGCTTACAAGTGGACACACTGTGTAGCATTTCCCAATTACCAGGAGTGGCTCTCCAGTCTTTCACTGTGACCAGGACTCCCCAGCTGATGTGTGGATCTGGATGTTGGTAAAGTACCAGGGTAACCAGTGATGTATCTTTCTTAATCACTATAGGCAATCTTTTGTAGTAATGGTTAAGTGTATTGCTTAGCTTATCCTTTTGTAATCCTCTGCTGTGTTGAACTACAGTAAATTACACTTCTTCCTTAAAGTTGATGTATGTGTCTGTTGTACTGACCCTGCCCACTGGCAAAATGTATTGCTGAGCGGGGCTTACACAGAGCCAAGGCCTTTTCTTGTTTGTACTTCCACATTGGTGAGGAAGTTGGGAGTGCATGGGAGGTTGGGAGGAGACACAGCTGGGACAGGTGACCCAAAGTGACCAAAGGGATTTCCAGACCATGTGACATCATGCTCAGTACACAGAGGTGGAGGGAAGAAGGAGAAAGGGAGGACCATTTGGAGTTGATGGCATTTGTTTTCCCAAGTAAGCATTACAAATGATGGGGCCCTGCTCTCCTGGAGATAGCTGAACCCCTGCCTGCCTGTGGGAAGTACTGAAATAATTCCTTGTTTTGTTTTCCTTGTGTGTATGGCTTTTGTTTTCCCTATTAAACCACCTTTATCTCAACTCCAGAGTTTTCCAGCTTCTATACTTCTGATTCTCCCCCCAGTCCCGCTGGTGGGGGAGTGAGCTAGTGGCTATGTGAAGGTTTTCTGCTGGCTGGGGTGAAATCATGACCAGGGACTGGGTCCAATCCTCCCAGTTGATGGTTGGCTGTGAGGAGGCTTTTACAGCAGCCAGTACTGCACACCTCTGCTCAACCAGTACCAGAAACACTTTTCCTGGGATACCCGCCCTGGATGAAAAGTACAAGACCACAGGAAACTCATTGCACCTACAAACTGCAGTGTATAAATCTGACAACACACAAAAACCGCAGATAAGTGTTAGGCTCCTCCACACAAAATCCCTGGTCCCTCTGCACAGCCAGGATGTTCCCACCTATTACCCCCCACCCCCTATTAAGGCTACTAAAGGCTGCCCTAATTATATGAAAATATTTGTGTGGTACCATCAAGGCAACCCTGTGTGTCCTGAAAGCCTTCCTACTGACTTGCCAAGTCAGTCTCCAAACCTCGATAATGACACCTGCAGGGGCCAGGGCAGAGTTTCATTTAAACAAAGACTCCAGTTCCTTCCTCGCCACAGGAGTCTCCAAAAAGTAAACAAACAAACAACACACAAACAAACTCCAGCTCAAGTGAGAAAAAAAAAAAGATTGGCAACTCCCTTGGAACACGTTAATGAAGATACTGCCCAATGGCCATTGGTTGTGGAATAAAGGGCATTTGATGAAAAGGACAGACATAATCTAGTAGTACAAAATTTACCCCAGCTATGCTGAAGGGAACAAGAAAACTTATCTTCCAACACAGTGCAATGTAGTCAAGTAGTGAAATTCACAGGCAGAGGTAGACAAGGAAAGAGAACAAACTGCTGATGTCTACATGTGCTCACTCAGACTTTCTGCTTTTTCATTGTACTGGGACAGTGGGAGTGCATCAATAGTAATGAAGTAAAACAGAGAGCGATCTTCTTTGCTCTCACCTTGTTGAAAGGCATATTCCTCATGCCCCATGTGGATCTCATAGCTGCAGACAGGGCACCAACATCAGGGCAGAGCCACAAGGGGAACTGCTGCAAAACCAAAACCTTCCACTGAAGGAGCAACTTCCCCTCCACAGGGAAAAAAAAAAATAAAATTGATCCCTCAGGACCAGTCCTGAGACTTTAAAATGCACACATCCATGATGGATTTATACCTCTTTGTTTCATAAAGCTTGCTGAAGTGGTTCCAGGTTTTTACCTCCCCCATCTTCACAGTATTAGCCCATGTAAATACTCCTGCACCAGTTAAATGGTGTGTAAACTAAGCTAATCAAACACAGGCAAACTGTTTAATCAGTATTTAGGAGGTCAGCAGAGGTGACACAGTTTTAGAAATGCCTGACTGGAAAGAGGTCACTTAGCTTTACAGAGTTAACTATCCAACAGGAAAGCACTGAATGTTAACACACACAAACACAAAATGCAGTGGTTACTCATGCATATCTTTGATATGTGGATCCGAGCTGCTATTTTTCTTTGTCTCCTGGCTAGACCAAAACAAATTTTGGCCATCTTTATGAGACTGTTCAAATGCATACAGCAAACACAGCATGTTAAAGAATTGCAGTATATTGAAGAGAGCTCAATTTAAGTGCAGAATGTTACTTGCAAATAAGAGGCCAGGTGAATAACCAACCTCCATATAAACTACCTTCTGCTGTATTTCAGTAATGCTTCACTATATCGTGGAGCTGTTGCAAAACATGACTTATGTGCAATGCTCAGTATAATGTATTCTCTTGCGGTCAAAAACAAATGGTAATCCAAACTTACAATTTTTTTCCTCTACCAGGCCACCTTTTTTACTTCCATACATGTGACTGCCTTGCTAAGAAAGACTCCTGTACATTGCTATATTGAAATCAGTCTCATTATTTCCGAATAGATTATTGAACCAGAGGAATAAAGCTAACTGAAGAATAGATTATTCAACAGGGAAAAATAATAAAAAAAAAACAGCAACAGGAAAAAAATGCTTAGAACTTAATTATCTAGTAAAACTTGTAAACACTAATTGACCAGTGTTTCTGTATCTGAGTGGTTAACTCACCTGCATTTTGCTGTATAGTACTATGATGTCTAATATGTTACAGGAATGAGCCCTTAGACTATTTATGGTGAGACAAAGGGAAAAAAATCTACCTTCTGTGTGTTTATGCATATTGCATTTGTAATTTTCTGGCCTTCTTCACTCACCCTTACAATAGCTAACTTCTGTTCCTCAAATCAACACAAATTTGTGAAAACAGAATATCTGACCCAGGTCTGTCCAGGCAAAAAGTCTTTGTCACTAATATTTCAATCAAATCATACTGCCTGTTCAGCAAACACTTGGCACTGTGCCTGATTTTTAGGCTGATGCCAAACAGGTCAGACAAAATTGGTGGAATACTACATTGCTTGCTTAATTAATAATACTGAGTTCAGACAAAATTTGTCATTTATGGGGTTCTTAGCTGTACACTGCTATGAAGCAAAGCTGTGTGCAGAAAATGGAATTTAATTGAAAGATGTTGTGGACACAAGTTATCTGCATGAGGGTTTTTTGCATGTCTTGGCTTGGAGGCACTAATTTTAATCTTGTAAAGAGAACCTACATTGAAATACAACTTGAAATCTAGAAGATTTGGAAAATATCCACCTGCCAGTGAATAGTTAATAATAAATCATTATAAACACAAAACACAACACTTCTTTTTAACTTGCTTTTTTCCACAATAGTTATAGTAACAGCACTTTTGGAAGCCAGAGATGGAAATGTTAAACTTGAATGGTTTGAAATTAAGTCATCAGCCCTCGTCAAGTCTGGTAAAATTGCTAGGATACGCATATCTGGCAGAGACTGTGCCACTTTACGGAACAGTTTCAATTGCAATTTACTGGTTACACAATAAATGTTTGCCTCCTGGGTTTAAAAAAATTAACACTGGCACTGTAAGAGCTCAGTTTTTAAAAGCACACTCTTGTTTTTATAGTTACAGATCAGAAAGTTTAAAAAAAAGAAACCAGACATAATTCTTGCCCCTGACAGAGCTAAAAAAAGACAGTATGAAATCTAAATTTTGAACAGGAAATACTCACTTTCCTCATTAAACATGAAAAAAGGGAGACTCTATAAAAAGCTTTCAGTTACAACAAAATCTGAGCAAATATTTAACCTCAGAGTGAAGAGTGGCATGACCTGGTATGACTGTGGACTGCCATAGGGGACAATCCACATGATGGAAAACAGAAAACATTCCACTGCATGAGTAGCTGGGCATCTCCTGTACAAAGCCAGCTTAACAGCAAGGATCAAAATCTGACAGATTAAATAAAAAAGAAAAAAAAGTGCCAGCTTCTACATTTTGAGAAAGTTCATTAATTTTTTTTTCCATCCTGCAATATTTTGCAAATTCCAAGCTATGACATTTGGAGTGTTACCAGCTAAAATATGCTGGCTCCTTATGGTGTGTTGCAGCAGATTTTGCAAACTGTCACAGGGCGATGAGGGTTTTCTCTACAGCTTTGGGAGAACACTTGTAACATAAATACACCCTCTCCCCTCTGTACTTAGACTGCAAAGATACCAGTAGTATAGAAATTACAGTCTGTGACTTCAGGTTTAAGGTGAGGAGACAAACAGAAAAGTTACACTGCAACACCAAGTGCATACCAAAAGCTAATATTTTCCTAATTTTGGGAAAAGATTAGCTCTCTCATTCTAGAAACTTGCTATGCACAACTGAACAGAAGTACCTGCTGTAGTGTAAATACCATGCCAGTGTGTGGTTCAACAAAACAGAGGAGGTTTCTCACTGTTCCAGTGCTTTTCTGCACCAGCATATCAGACATCATTACTGTGACACGGACAAAGCTGAAGATATGCCAATTGAGAAGTGTTTTCATTTCACCACAATGTTTTCCTCTTTATGCCACTGACATACATTCCTCTGCACACCTATTCCCATATTACACTGGATAATGAGCTTGTTTTGATGCCCTGAGCTTCCCTCCTACCCCTCCTACCAAAATTGTTCTCCTGTCCCATCCACATTGGCCATAGACCAAAGTTACCTCCTTCCCTTTGCACAGCATTTTTTGTTTACAAAAGAAAAAAAAAAAAAAGATTGTTCTCCAGCTTGTAATGTCAGCATTTTCCTCACCTAGCACAGAGCAGAACCCTACATTTTACACCTCACATCCAGTCATCTCCAGCCCAGATCTCCAACCTGTTGAGATGATTTTGAAATTTGACTCTGTGCTCCCATATCTTTGTGTCTCTTTCTGGCCTCATGCTCTGCACAAATGCAATACAGACAGAACTGTGTCATTTTTATACTGTATCATTCAGGAAAATACTGGATAGTGCAGATGCTAGCAGAACCACAGCTCACTCATGCTGTAAGTCAGACACCTTCTGTGCAAGACCTCTCTTTTCTCTCTCATCTGACAATGGAATGTCATGTACATTCCGTCACATACATGTTTAATAGTAACAATAAAAATAAAAATGCATAATGATGAAGTGTATATACCATGCTAGTAGACTACATTATATTTAATATCGCAGAATATAGAACATAATTTCAAAATAAAATTATGTTACTTATATGTATTATTGATCTTACATATGTATGCGTATTTAAAAATAAGCATAATTTTATATTTGTATACTATTAATATTTATATATGACACACCTTTACATATTAATAAAATATAACAGCAGCTATTTTGGGTCTCTACTGAAGAACCTATTAAGTGTAATTCAGTTTGTAAACCACAGTCCTCGACCACATGGAAATTTGCACCTGCAAAATAAATGTCTGGGTTCAGGACAGCCATACTATAAAATCTGGGTTTTTTAATTGGAGACAGGGAAGGAGGAGATAATGACCTCAAGCAGGGTAGCAGTCAAGGTCTGGCTTTTCCGGGGCAGCTGTTGTCTTGGCACTGCTCAAACCTGTCTTGGCTTACAGCTAAGAGGTTATTGCCCTGCTCTCCCTGGCCACTTACTGGGTATCCCTTACGGCTGCCCAACACAAGAGGGGTAGGCAAGTGACTCAGATTCGAAAATACCTTTGGCTAGACATGCATTAAAACAACACCCGTAGTCCTTTAATAAGTAACAATTTTATTTGAGGGCGAACTTACAAATGGTTAGTGGCATGAAGGGACACCGTTAGCAAATGGCTGTATTCATAAACTTTGCAATAAATGAAATATACTTGAAAGAGCAAGAAAGAGGATGGGGGAAGAGGGAAGAGAAAGAGAAAGAAAAGAGATAGGAAGAGAGAGCGAGAGAGCTCAGTGGTGCTGGATCCAGCCAACGGGGGCCTTTGATGTCCTGAGTCCCACACAGTGCAGCTCGCTGTCCTTTTTCACGTTGGTTGCTTCGGGCAACACCTCTCCACACTTAAACAGGGCAGGGGGCGGCAGCCAATTTATATGTAAATGAGGAGTATCGGGAGTAACAAAGAGATTACAAAGACTCCGGGTCTAGCATAAGGGAGGAACAGGACCGTAGTCACTTTAACATCACTCTATCTTTAATCTGGTTAATTACAGCAATAAGGATCTTCCGGCTGCTCAGGCACACCATCCACTCATCCCATGGAATGTCTCATCGTGTGGCTCTAGTTGCTTCATTTCATTTCACTTTATTTCATTTGAAATCTCTAATCTACTAGATTATCAGTGGTTTTGTTTTTCTCCAGCCTTAACCCCATGAGGTTAGACAATGAAATTCAAAATTACTAAAACCAGTTGCTGTCAACTTTAAAAATATTTTGAAAAAAAATGCTGTAGAAAATAATTACATCTTGGAGATCTTTCTTGCCTATTTCTTGGAGATGCAGCTGTTCTTAGATCAAGGAACTGAACAATCAAGTTTTCAAAGTACAGCACTGGTGATGCAAGAAAGCTTCCACTGGACTAGATGAGAAGTAAAGTCTCATGTACATTTGGATATTTGATCACTGCTACATGGTTATGTTCCTGTTTTCAAAAAATGTTAAGATTTTTTTTTTAATGCCTGATTGTCCACTCTGATCAAAGATAGTTTACTGAAGATCACAGAGGAAAGCAATAGGGCAGACCATACACAAAAAAAAAAAAAAAAAAAAAAAAAATATTGATGAAATAAACAAAGCTCAAAGCTGGAGAGAAAGTGGGACAGGAATCTCTTTCCTCCCCTTATCTCTTCCAGTTATCTTGGGTTCTGTTTGTAAAACAGACATGTAAAATATTTAAGGTATGATGACTGCTTTTAGAAAACAATTGCCTTGAACAATAGAAATAAAAACTTGCAGAAGGTCACAGTACTCACTCAGTGAATACCATTAATCTAACCCTGTGATTCTGCACTTAGAGGCAAAATTTTGTTCCTGAAACTTTTCATAGGACTAAAATCCTAAGATGCCTGAGTCCAACAAAACTCATGGTGTCTCTGAGTGAACAGTCAAGTGAACAAAAGTTTCAGATCCTGCCTGTTGCTAAACACAAACTAAGAAAAGGGAATGAAATGTGAAAGAACTCTTCAGCAATACAAGGACCATGATAAAAACTTACCACGCAGAAAATGTTAAAAATACCTGTAATTGAGGATAGCCCCTAGATCACACAGAGTAATTTCTTAGCACACAATCAGGCAAAGCAGACGCTCTACAAAGATCAAGCTAAACCCAGGATCTGAAATAGGTACTTTTCCCCATATGATTCTCAGAAGAAAACACACCCTAATTGTGTATGTATGACTGCAGCTACACTACAACATATTCTCACCATGCTGAAGGCACTTACTATTTTGTTTCCTTCTTGAATGCCTAAATTTGGACAGTCATATGACCAAGACCTTTTATTTACTTCAGGAAAAACACAGATGGTCAGTGGCTAGCCAGGAGTGTCATTAGGGAATCTGTGAGGGGTACTCGCTACCACCGAAACAAGAGAGGACTGACACCCAGTAATTTCTGTCTTGCAAGAGAATTCACCAACCTTACTAGTAAATAAAGTTCATAAATGAACAAATCAGAACCAAAGTCAAGTAAATGAGGATGAAGCAGCTGGGCTCCATTTGTTCTTTTCATTATTCATAGTAAGGTATATATCTTTTGAGTTCCTTTAACTTATTATGCAAATCCATGAGGGAAACATTTGATACAAACTAACACTCATTTTAAAATATTTTTCACAAAAAGGGACTAGAAAAGCCAATAAAATTTAGCTTTACTTTTAAGTCACCTTAATCTCACCCTGTTTTGCTTTGCAAAAAAGGTGTGCAGCAATAACCTTTGGAAGCAGAGCCAATGTTCAGCCAGTTACACTTGAATTACCAGATGTGCAACAATCCTCAAGAGGACCAGTTGCCACAGACATTTCTGCGAAAGTGCCTTACAAACAGCAGCTAATTTTCACACCACCTCTGCAAGCCCTGTGTGGATGGGTTATCACTCCCAGAGCACAGATGTGGAAAAACAGTGGCACCGTGGAGATGAGTGCCAAGGTTGGGATTACACTTAAAACATTCAGACCTCTTCTGTCTGCATTTTATGACTAACAGGGAAGGAAGGTAGAGAGGCATAAGGATGGGAGCCTGGAAATACCAAAAGATGTCATTGCTGAAACTCCAAGTTTCCATGGAGCTGCAGTGGATGGACACTTGGACAGCCAAGTCAAACTGGCACCAGGACGAGGTTCAGCGGCCTCTTAAGGCAGGTGCAGCTGGTGACTGCCAGGTGTGGACAGCTAAGGCAGTAAACTGCTGCTGCTCTAGGAACTCATGACTATAAATCCATTATCACTGTGTGAATGAAATAGAATTATACTGTGCTTTTGAAACTTTCTGTAAGTTAAAATATAGAAAACTTCCTGGTGTAATACCAACTAGCAGTGCACAGATGCATCAGTGCAGGAGCAGTATCAATACATATTTGGTTACAAAAAAACTCCAGCTTGCTAACAATGGCTAGAGAAGTACTTGAGCTGTTATGGTTTCTCCACAAGTTTGAAGTTACTGTCTGAACATCTATCTATTTTAGTGGAATACAAAGGAAACCTTCTGCTACATTCTTGAGATGAGCTAGTGACAACTGCAAAAATAGTAACTCCATGATGTATCTCTCTCACAACAGTTTTACACTGCATGTAAGACCACATATCATCCCCTCAACACTTTGTGTTAATACTAAACCACACAGTATCTTTTTGCCAATTCTTTTATCCATTACTTTTCTGGGTGCAAGGTTTTTAAACTACCCTGTTTGTTAGCTTACCTGTGAAGGATTTCAAAGAGCTGATAAACTTGAGCAAAAGGTTAAAAAATTGCTTTTTGCTTGAAGCCACAGGCAAAAGGGAAAGATGGGCACTGGGCATGATTTAGCCAGGTTGAGCACCAGGCTCAGCACAAGACAGTAGGTGAGTAAAAGAACCACGTGATTTCCAATTTTTGTGCGGCTTTAGAAGTGAGCAAAAACAGGTTTGGCCAAACCTGAAAAGACGTTTGAATAATCAGCCTGAGACAACTGACAGATTTGACCCCCAGGGCAATTTTTCCCGGCTTCCGGTAAAGCCAGTCAGTCAGAAAAGGTCTGAAACCATGCACATGGTGCTGTGGGGCTGGCGTGCCCCACAGTGTGGTGCTGGCTGAGGTTATTAGGTTAATTGCACAACCACGTGAGTACAGCCTTGTTGGTCTGAGCTCTGAATTATATGGAGGAGAGCTGAAGAAGCCATGAGAGAAACAGGAACTGGTCATTCCTGACCTGAAAAGACCTTTTGTGGTTATTCTGTTTAAAGGAAAAAAAAAAAAAAAAAGAAAAAAAAAAGAAAAAAAAAAAAAAAAAAAAAAGGAAAAAAAAAGGAAAAAAAAAAAAACTAAGGGAAACAAGCCTAATTCGAAAGCTGAAAAGTTGCCATCCAGAGCAGAGCAAAGGGACGTCATCATTTATTTCATGCAAATTCTCACTGCTGCTATCAAGCATGCTAAGTGCTTAGTCTCATTTCTCTTCAAATCAACAGAAAAATGAAAAACATTACTGTTTGTGCCAGTTCACAGCCAAGCTTTAGCATCTATCACAGCTCTAGCATTGCAACACCACCGGCAGAGGTTGTATTTCTGAGAACGACAAGTGGGGGAATGGCAAAGAAGGCAGTCAAAAGCAAACTTCACCAATTAACAATTCAAATGTTGAAAGCCAGCCACATACAAGGATGTCATTCTTACTGAGTGTATTGTTTTGTTCCGATGACAGATCTTCACTCACTTGAATGGAAATAGCCGCACTCTACATCTACTACTACTGAACTGCCAGCTGTGTTCAGGAGATATTTATAACCAGTAATGCTGCAGATGGAAGGTGAGTTTTAATGTATCATAGTTACTCCTCTGGCTGGAGTGTAGCTCTGTGTCTGACAGCTGGAATTGAATTGCAGAAAGCTCAATATATCTCTCCATCGTTTTCACTCTTTTCCTTTGCATGTAACCATCCCTTCCAAGCTTGCTTCTGTTTTCTGGCTTGCCTTATTGCTCCTGCCTCGTCTCGGTAGGAAGCCAAGTTAGTGTGGAGCTGCCTTTCCCAGTGCTCACCCCCACTGTCTGCTTGGGCTGGGGATCAGAGGGACCCCTCGGAGCTCCCCTGAGGGACGTGCCGGGGGCTCGAACCTCAAGTGGGACCAAACCACCCCGCCAGGCACTTGGCCCCCGGCCCCGTTCTCGTTGCAGACCCCTGGGGCCCCAAACCACAGCCCCCAGCGCCTGCCCGCCTCTATTTCAGCCGGGAGCTGGGGGTGGGAGGGGGGCGGGCGATGTAAGGGTCACTTTTCTTTCTGCAGGAGGATGCCAGGCGGGGCGAGGGGCTCCACTCCACTCCGTATGTTGTGACAAACCACGACCCCTCAAGCACCGCTGCCTCCCCCTGTCCTTCACCGGCACGCCCCGTGCAGCCGGGGAGGCACACCGAGCCCCGCCACCGCACCGCGCTCCGCAACAAGGCCGGGGCACCCGTGCCTGTGCCCGGCGGAGCTTCCGAGGGAGCCCCTGGCCGCGCACAAAGAGAGAGCGAGCCAGGCACGGGAGCACCGCCCGCCCCCGCGGCGGGCAGCGCTGCCTGCACACACGCAGCCCCGCACACGCAGCCCCGCGGGCGGCCGGGCGGGTCACGTACCTGCAGGTGTCTGTCCGCGGCAGCGCGGGGCGGGGAGCCGTGCTATATCGCCCGTATTGCATGGGGGGATGAGGGCGATATCGCTCGGGGGCTGGGGCGGGGGGGCTGCTCTGCTCCCTCCGCCCTCTTCCTCCTCCTCCTCCCCGCGGTGTGTGTGGGTGTGTGGTACTCCGCGCCGGAGGAGGCAGCGGCGGGCTCCGGCTCCTGTCAGCCACCGGAAACCGGCGCCCGGTCCCCCGCACCGCAGGAAGTGTGCAATGGCACACCCGCACACCGGCCCCGACTGGCAGCGCACCGCCGGCTGTGTGCCACGGCACACACACACACAGAGCACCGCACAGCACCGCCGGCTGTGTGCCACGGCACACACACACACAGAGCACCGCAGGCCGTGTGCCACGGCACACACACACCGCACACGCACCCCATCCGGCGGTGCAGCCCAAGGCTGGGCACAGCATGGGACCTTGAGGGACGCCCAAGGGACACCTGCCCCTCCCGGGGGAATTAAGAGGGTTGGAGAGGGAGTCGCCGTGCCCCTCTGTAGAGAAACGGGCAACAGGAACTGCCTTCCCTGCGTTGCCGTGGGCAGGAGTGAAAACAAGGAGAGATGCATGCATGTGAAAGGGGGATGACACGCTAATGAGCACGTTCTTAGATGACATAAAATCATGTAATTCTCATTATTCTGGTGGAGGTCTCCTGACTTGCAGCATCTGACCTACTCAAAGTGAGTGTGTCCAAACAGCTGCTACTCTGTTGTTTTGTGCAGATACAGAAACTGCACAAAACTGCAATTTACTGTTACTTTTTTTCTTTTTTAAATAGGCATCTGCCATGACCTGTCAATATCATGTGGACTGTATACATATACATGCACACATCTGCACACATGCTGTGCCTGTGTGTAAGACAATAAAAACTGCAATTTTTGTTTTGTGAAAACTTTCTTAATTTGCTTGCAACTAGAGACCCTATCGGCAACATTGCTCATATAGGGATTTTTTTGCAATTAATCACAGGAGGGCTCACTGTGTGCTTGCAGCATTTTCTCTGGGTGTTGGTTCTCCCACAGTAAGCAAGGCACATGCCAAAGCAAACTTTGCTCATCTCCTCAGTTGGGCTTTTTTTACCCTGCATCACTCCAGAAGGAGACAGGCCTGGCTATCAGCCTTCTAAGCTGTCTACTTCATGGCCCAGAGGTTTTCTTTCCTCATCTTCCTTATACCAATATTTGCAAAACTTGAATGGGCTAACACATGCTTAATAGCTATGATGGCAACAATGCTTACACAAGAGTATAATGGAGGAAATCTGGAAGTGTATTCATGCCAAAAGTAATGCTCTTTCCAGATTTGCCTGTGAGGGAGCAGGGGAGTTTGGTAGCAGCATTAGCTTTGCCTAATGGGAAGATTGCCATCCCTTCTGCTATTGTTATTTTCAGTAGGGTGTCATGGTCATGGTGCTGCTAACAGCAGAAGTCTATAATACTTAAATCATTAAGATTTCAGTAGTAGACTCCTAAAGATGAAGAACCATAACAAAAGGAGTAATTATTCCAGGGGGAGGAGGGAGAATCTGCCTCCATCCGTCATGATCAAATCCATGACACCCTGCTTTCACATCTTGCTTTTAAAGCAGGGACCTGTAGTCAAAGCACTGGCAACATTACGAAAAAGACCACAACATTCCTGGACTCTGCTGTGCCCAAAAAGTCCTTCTAGGGACAGGAATGGGCTGATTTTCAGGAAAATGCCCCCACAGTACCATACAGGCCATCAAACACTCCTCATGGGTCAGAGGCTGCATGGGTTGTATTGGTTGAAACCAGTGCCCTGATTGCCTCTACAATGGGGCTGCTCAGCTGTCTTTTCAAGACCAAATTGTTACACTTTCACAAACAACAATTAGGAATTCCTGAAGAGGAATGCCTTCCAAACAAACGCTCCTCATCTCTGGGAGTCCTATAATCAAGCACATCATCTGCAGTCAGGAAGCAAAAGGGGCTTGCTCTTCACTGTTGGTTTTCAGTCTTGATACTCCTTTGCATTCTTTTTCTTTGTTCTCTACTTCTCTCGTGCTCTTCAGTGGACACAGGACAAAGCCTCCCACCTTCTCCCCCACCTCTTTCTTCTCCTTCTTCTCTTCTCTTCTTCAGGTCACATCATATGCTCAATCAAAGAGCTCAGCTAAGCCTAGAACAGCATCACCAGCACCTCAGCACAGAATTGCAGTTCTGGATGAGTTTGTTTTAGCTCACTGCCTGTGTTAATGATTGCACTGTGAGGGCAGCAATTGTGTGCACTGATGTTCCCAAGCAAGCAAAAAAGGTTTTCTCCTGGAAGGAAAGCTGCTGCTATTGACCCAACAGGACTGTGCTGGCTGCTGCAGGGTGGACAGACAGAGGGACTGTCCTGCCTCTGCAAAGCCAAGAGACTGCTGTGGTGAGGAGTTATTGCTGGCCATTTCTCCTCCTATTCATCACTTGGAATAAAACACAATCAGGCAGACATCTGACTTGGTTGGTGTGGACACCTGCTGGAGCCCCTCTTCATAGATGGTCCACATGTCCAGGTAAGGCAGCAGGGTATTGTCTTTAATGCAGTGGGCTGAGAAAGAAGGTGTATCACATCCTCATCCCAGAACTAGCATGGGCTTTATTCTGTAACCTCTGACAATTCCCTAACCCATGTGCTGTGACCCTTCATCAGCCACAGCAGGCTGTGTGGCAAGGGTGAATTGTCCCACTCCAGATGCCAGTGCCAGGAAAGCTAGGGCTCATGGTGCTCAGTGGAAGCACATGCTCTCCCCTCCAGTACTCCCAGGCAGCCTGCCATCCCACTAACACTCATGCCACCAGCAGACCAAAAACAATGGGCAAAAGCATCCCAGATCCCAACTGATCCTTCTGCAGAGAAACACTGGCTGTGAAATAGGGTGTACAAGCTGCCAAAGAGGAGGGAGAGGAATCACCATCCTCCTGTTTGGGAACACCTGACTGTCTGCTTGAAGAGAGGCCCAAAGCTCCTGGTAAGTGACAGTGACATCAGAGCAGAGATTATACCACCTCGCAGAAAACTTGCAGGCACCAAGTGACCACACGGCTTTGTTGTGAGCTGCTCAGCTTCCCCAGCATCCCTCCAGCACCACACTGGCCAAGCAGAAACAGAGCAAATCTTGGGTTTTCCCAGGGATGTTCTCCATGAGATAAGATGTGCACCGACAGGGTCTGGGCTGATTCCCCTTTTGTTCAGAGGACATGTGTACTGGATTCTGCTGAGTGGTTTGTTTCTGCTGCCCAGCTCTGCCCTTCTTTTGACTCAGGCAGCAAGGAAGCTGAGTCACATCCCTGCAGTCTGTGCCCTGGCCATGCTTGCTCTCTCCTACCCAGCTGAGCAGGGTGTGCCAGCACCCACACAGACTCTCCCTCAGCCCCCACCACCAGTCATGAGTCTGACCTGGTGCCAGAAGCTTTGCCAGCTGAAACACAGAGGTGAAACACCACTCCATGTGAAATCCCTCAGCCCCCACAGCAGGAGGAAACCTGGCCTTGGAGAAAGACAGATGCAATCAGAAAATACTTCTGATTTTAGCAGAAAGCTGGCCATACACTAAGGACCTACCACTAGAGTAGCTGGGATGAGAATGAAAAATGAGAAAGGCCAAGAATGGTCTGTTTTACCATCTGTAGGTTTGAAATCAGAACTGATTGTGTCACAGGAAGAAGGGCAGGATCCAACCACTGCCACAACAGGCTTTTTTTTTTGCACAGCTCCCCACAGACTGCTATTAGCATGTCTGCTCCAAGGGCTGCTCATCATGGCTGGAACCAGCTGAATGCAGATCACAAACTAGTTTTTACAGGCGTGTTTCTAAGAGGAACCTGTGCCTAACCAAATCAGCTCCTTCTGTACAATAAATTAAGCTGGAACCACTTTTGAGTCAGAAAAAAATTCCTAGCTCAACCAATATCTCCCTGGAAAAGGCAGACCCTTGAAAAAGCAGTATGAGTTAAAAGATTCATCTTCCTTTCTAGACTTCATTTTTCATGACCCAAGCAAGACATTACTCCATCAGTTAGCTGGAACATGGAGAGAGTAGTATCTGTAATGAGCCAGAAAGCCCTAGAAGAGCTCAGTGCCTGGCCAAACCTTGTGGTGTCCCACAGTGCCTCTTCCTCCTCTGTAACATTGTGAGGGAAGCCTGTTTCAGGCAGCCTTCCAACATGCAGGCAGACAGCTGGTTCTTCACTGAGGCTTCCTCTACCTCAACATCTGTTGCAAAGGAATGAGCACCAGAACTCTGGAGAGCCAGCTTCTCATCCCGAAAGACTGTGCGTCAGTCTGGAACACTGCAGTCCCCTCTCAGAGAAGTAAGCATAAGCTAGACCTGCCTGACCGACACACTTCTCTGGGTGAAAGGGCTTGGTGAGAAAGAGGTGTCTGCAAGTCAGCATTAATGGGCTGGTTAGACATCGTGGGACATGGGTGCTCTTGAAGGGCAGAGCAACAGGTGGGTCTGTGGGGCAGTGCAGCTTACAAACACCCAGCTGTGAGGACTCAAGGTCAATGACAGAAGGTGGGTGGCAGTTTCCTCCATGACTGCAGGAAGACAAATGGTCTGCCTTGCAGAGAACTGGTGTGACGAGTGGAGTTGGGGTATTACAACACACACCTGAGATACTGGTGGTCAGTAAATAAGGAGTCCTTCTCTCATGACTGGGCAGAGGGCTTTGTATCCCTGTGTTTTCACTAGCAATGTAGCAGAGCTGCACTGGTGTAGGCAGGGTCAGAATGAAAGCCATCAAGCACCTCTTCAGACACCAGCCTTCTGGCCCTAAACTGATATGCTGATATTGGGAAGTTCCCTGGAAATTGCAAATAAATATGGAAGTGAATAAGTTGCTTGTCTGTGGAATTGTTGGTTTTGGGGTTTTTTAGGTTTTTTGTGAAAACACTGGAACTGTAATGTTTGAAAAGCAAATTCATTTACTAAGACAAGGCAAAGCAGCATCAAAACATGATTCATTTGTTTAAGAGTGGTCCTTAAAGAGGAAGATCAAGCAGGCAACTTCTCCCTCACATGCCACAGCTTCTCTTTAGGTAAGGAAAGTTTTTTAAAGCAAAATCTGTGAAGTATCATATCTGCATTCCTGGAACATTTGTAATTAAATACACACACTATTTCAAAGCAAAGCACAGCTGGTTAATTTGCCGTTCACTTACCTGCCACCCAAAAATTACTTGTGGGGGCACTACATGATGCCCTAATCATGACGCCCATGATTTCATCACTTTTGGAGAAGATTTCAGAACAAACTCACTTTTAGTAACCATGGTCCTTCAGTTCTGAAGGAACAGCATGTAGTAGCACCCCGCTCAGCAGTATTTCAACACTTGTAATCCTGCTTTTAAAACTGACCTGACATCCCTGTTCTGTAGGTCAGAAACAAGGGCACTACAAGGATCCACAAGAGAGGAAGTAATTTTTCATTTTGGGACACAAACGGGACACAAGCCCTCAAGGACTCTGATTCAAACAGGAAAGCTTGAGGAGACTGGTCTTCTGCTCCAGCCACCTGGATTATTGGCAATCCCTCTACTGGATTGCTAGGATACATGTAGCAAATACTACCCCTGGCAATACCAGGGCAGGGCAGACTTACAAAGGTGCAGGAGCAGGCATTTTTCCGGTCACGTAGGTAACACCAGCTGAATTAAAAGGGGTGACCAGGCAAGGAGTGTCCCAAGCTTGTTTCTGAAGTAGAAGGTTTTGTGGGACAGCCTGAGGAGTAGGGATTCAGCTATCACAGTGCACTGTAAAGGTTTTGTCTTTTTCCAGCAATCACTGATTACCAGAAAACTCCTTCCCTTCTCAAACTCTCTTTGGAGGTTCAACACCCAGCCTATAGCACATATGAGGGCATGCTTATTTTCCTTTGGAGATCCTGAAGGAACGTGGGGGAGTAAGTACCAGTACAAAAGACCACCCAACTCACAGTCACTGGATTTGTTATGACTGCAGCTATTCATCAACTCTAAAAAAAAAAAAAAAGAAAACCAGCACAACAAAATGCCTAACTTCAGGTCAGGGCTACGATCAAAGTGAGTTAGAGTATGATTGATTAAATGCAAAGCAGATAACAGCTTATGAAAGCTTAGAGACATAGTAATGCCCAGTAAAACCACCCAGCTTTTAGGTCACTTCTAAATTTTTCATATCCTCTCTGGGGCAGCTAACAAACTGGCAGAAGAAAACCTGTTAGTTTTTTCCACTGAGAACCTCAGATTGTCATGTTAGGCAGCCACCTTTCCTTCACATGTGCATGATGCTGAGGAAAGCAGTGCAGACATCACAAGGATACTTCACATGTACACCCAAGCATATCAGAGAAGAACTAACTTTCTGCTGGTCATTCCTTCGTTGGTTTTGTTAATAGGCTGCAACTAACAATTAATGTTAACACAGAAAAAGTATATGAAGATCACCAGGTGCCTTTGGAAATTCTATACTGTTTCATGAGAGGGCTTGAAACACCCTTGAGAATCCAGTCTGTGTGTATTCAGAGTTGTGACCATATAACTCTGTCTTGTGTTAAAATTCCTGTGGGTTTTGGTGAAACAGGATATATCTGTGGCAACAGCAGGTGAATGTCAGCTCTTGGATGAAATACACAGGTAAAGAAGAGAAATTTAAACAAAAGCCCACATAATTACTATAGAAGAAGTGTGTAATAACAGCTAAACAAGAAAGCCACTTGAAAAAAAGCAGGAGACTTAGCACTACAAATGTGTGGTAGTTATATCAGGGAGATTTGTCTGAACATACTCTGTGTAATTTCTCTATATAGGATACGGACATTGGGCTTTTTCTGTCTAAGAAATCATGATGCTTGGTCTCCAGCCTGTGGCCTCAAGGATTATCTAATGTTTACCTTTAAAACACAGAGAGTGGGTTTAAAACATAACTGGATCATGCTCTTCACCCACCCACACTGCTAGCTGTGAGTTCCTGGGCTCACAAAAGGGGGTGGCTCTCTGCAAATGGCATATGAAGGCTGTAGCAGACCCACAGTGCATCCATTTCTGTTCCCCTCAACGCTGGGCTGTGAGGGCAGAACTCCTATTTTACAGGGTGCCTTAAGGAGCTCACAGTGCAAACACAAGATGGAGAGTGTGGAAATCTTTGCAATGACAGAACTGGAATCATGCAGGAGCTGAGATGTGGTTCTACCTCAGAAATCTTGGGGCTATTTCTAGCCTTTCATGCAGTTGCCCACCTGTAGCAGGCTAACAATAAAGTCTCATATATTGTGTCTTTGGGAGGCTCTCCTTTTATTCAAAGAAAAGAAAATAACAGCAGAGAAGTTTGTAAATGTGAATATGGGGCATTATTTACTTAAGACATCTGACTGTCACAGAAGCATTTATTCCTCCAGAAAAAAACAAACAAACAAACAAAAAAAACCCAAAAAACCAACTAGTGAACATTATCCTTCCAAAGTTTCTGGGTTGAGGCAACCATGGTATTATTTTCGTCCCTCCCTTTTTGGCCTGGAAAATTTCAAAGTTTGACAGACCTGTTTCGGTGAATAGATGTGACCTAGACACTGCTTTTACAGTAAAGTCTAGATCTCAAAATTCCCCTCTATCATATTCAGTTGTTTAGTAGAAATAGTAAGGTATGTATAAAGAAATAGCTGACAATATCCTTCTGGAGAAAATAATATAAGTGATGTGAAATATGTTTCTTGGTGAAAAAAATCCATCACACTGATTTTGTGTTATTTGTTCACCCAATACTACATCTCACACAAACTCTCAAAGTTGTGACAAAGATCATGATTGAAGATAATGGTAATGTACTTATCCCCCACCCTGCTAGAACTTTAACCACTGCTGAAAAGTTCTGCTTTCAGAATTGTTGCTCATGCCATGCAGCTCCTATGAGTGGGAGAAAGTGAGAACAGGTAAACAAGCTCAAAATTACTGCTCATATTTAAGAAATTTGATAGAACCCACTTTTCCTTCCTTGCTTCACTTTCTCATGAGGTAATCATAAAGCTTGAGTTTAACTGTGCAATGTCAAAAGAGTGTGCACACTTTTCTGCCTCCTTGGTTGTTAGGTTCTAATGTGCAGGCTTCCCAGTCCAACCTTGTGATCACAATTTCTTTGCAAAAGCTGTCTTTTAGCACTGAGTAGCAAATGGCAGACATGTAAACTGCTGCACACAGACATGCACAAGTGATGTCACCTTTGCAATGCCAAGTGCCTTCTATGCCCGTTCAGGGCTCAGCTATCACTTGCAGCCCTTCAGCCTTCGACCCAAGCTGCTGTGTCAGTCTTTCTCCCTTCCTCCTTCCTGTGCTGTTGCCCTGGCCTTCCACTTGCAAATCTCAGTAGATTCTCATAGACAGCAATTGCTCAAAGTCTGAGAATTTCATCTTTCTTCCCCTCATGTTTCCTATCTGTTTTGTAACTTTAGTTTGTATTAAGGGGAGAAGCAAGAGTTAGAAAATAGAAAAGTAGATAATAATAATGTAAAAGACCCGTAAGCATTACCAACCATAAATAAGCACAAAGTGGAGTGACTCACACACACCACTGTGACTGCTTAAATGTGATCCTGTCAGCACTGACAGCATAATACACAGGAACAGTCAAGAGGTAGCTTGGCTGGCTTCTAATGCCAAGGGCAGAGTTGACAGAGGAGAAAGCCTGACAACAATAATTATAGTCACCTTCCTCATCTTCACTGCTTGCTGAATCTGAAAGGACACTCTTCTGGCAGCCACATTGCTTCATTACTTGGCTGGATACTTGTCAGGCACTTCCTTTTCTTTCTATTCTTTTTCCCCTACAGTAACTTCAAGTTGAAGTGTGGACCCCATTGATAAAATTCTGTGCAGGTAAACCTGTCTCAAGAGGTGTGATTATTCTGTCCCCAGAGGGTTGGAGAAGTCTTATTTTCAGCCCCTAGTAGAAATGGTGGGAAGCAGAGCTACAGGCCACCCTAGTAAAAGATACTGACTCTATGCATTATTGCTTGAGCTAGTTATATTTAGTTAATTAGAGCTTAACTTTGCTACACAAAGAACCATGTTATTCCAGGACAGAATGATGCATAGAACTAAGATTAAGCAAGACACCATTATATAGACTATATGCATTACATGGACATTATATGGACATTATATAAAGATTCACTGGATTTGATTTCTGTCAAATTTTAAGCATTCATGCTAACATTCTTCCAAACCAAGTCTCTCTCCAAAATATTAGGCTTACTGGTTATTTCAGTGGTTCAAATAAATATGACAATTTTTTGTCATATTTATTTGAACCACTGAAATAATCAGTCCTGGTGCTCTGTCATCTAGAAGTGCACACCTTACCTCATTCCTGCTCTGGAGCAGGGACTTTAGACCAGGAATGAGGGAAGGGAGTTAAGAGGCTGCAAGGCACAGACACAGATTTTTAAGTTGCTGCAAATCTGCTTATCTCACCCGTGCTTTAAGCAGAAAAGGATCTTGGAGCACTTTGGCGAGTCTAGCCCCTAACCAAGCGTTTGGCAGGGCGGGCAGCAGGGCAGGCTTGGCAGCGCCGCAGGCAGCCCAAGGCAGCCCAAGGCAGCCCCGCTGCGGCGTGCTGCCTGCTCCCTCTGCTGGCACCGCCTGCTCCACACCCCGGCCGGGACCTGCAGCTGCTGAACCGGCGGAAGGGAAGGCGTCAAACAGAGCCCTTGAGCACAGGAGGGTCACATTTCCCCCGCAGTACGACGAGCCATCAGTCCTGCTCACGCATGTCAGCAGCCTGCAGATCGCGTCTCTCTTATGCACATCTCGGAGACGTTCTCTTCATTTATCACCACCCAAAACCCCCATACCTTTCTCTCCAGTTATTCACAGTAGCAAAACAGTCAGGTTTTTTTAGTAATTTCATTTTTATGGGCCTCAAAATCTGTGAAGTGAGCAATAGAGTAAAAACAAACACACTTTTGACCTCATGTAAAAATCCTTTGCAGAAAGCATATATCTGCAATAATTCCTCTACTATAGCATCCATTGTAGGTCTTGTCTTAACAGTGCACAGTGGACTTTTTCAATAGTTCAAGATCGTCAGGCTTTTAAAATAACATGTGATAGGGATGGTCAATTCATACAAGCTTTGTGAAACCAGTACAGGGCAGAAAAACACTGTTTGTCCCCCAGTCAGAGGAAAAGTTAGTGCTGACTTCAGCTCTTACAGTACACTGGAAACACGCTGTGCATCTCCTAATCATGGGATAAGAACTCATATCTCCTTAGACATCAGGTAATTTAAAGATGAGAAAACATGATAAGAAATAAAGTTCTCTTGGGTTTGCATCTCACAGTGACATAGGACAGGTTGCAGTCAAAAAAAAAAAAAGTGAACATTAAAAAAGCTGTTCTTGAAACACCAGAATTTTGGGACATAATTGTTTCTTTAAGCTTTTCATGAAGTTATTTTAAAACGCCATGTTTGCTGTTGGGTATTATAATCACCCTGAGTTGTGACTTCTGTAGCAATTACAAAATCTATTGATCTTATACTGCAGCAGCAAAAAATGAGGACTGGTGTTTTAAAATAGCATTGTAGTTACATAAGAAAGACCAGTATTCTGCTAGTGTTCAAAATTTAACTATAGCAGCATCTTTTCCAGACTCAATGTTAGCAACATATCACCTTTAATACCAGAATTTCCTGGCATGAAAGCCATGAATAACTTTAGCTTATCTAAAATGAAGAAACAGAATCATCAGAAAATCAAAATTACCTAGACTGTGCATAGGAAAGAGTAATATCCTTAGAGGAAGATTTTTGAGTGCTTTAGAAATTCTCTTGGAATATACTTCATAGTTGTATACATGTGGTAAAAACACTAAATGGAATCTGTGATTAAATCTCATACACTTCCATTATCTGAATATAACAAAGAATTTCCATATATCTGTGTCCATCTATATTGGACAATATTGAAACACTTTGCTATAAAGGAGGAGACAGATGAATTGAAATAGAATTTACTTTTCCATCTGTAAAAAAACATTTCTGAGGGCTTGATTACAATGATTAAATTAATGGATAACTTTTTTTTTCATTATTAATCTGTTCTCTTCTGACTCCATTTTGAAGTGTTAGAAAAGGTTTGGAGCTGTTTTGAGTAGTGATACTTGTGGAAGTCACACTTATAAAGAAGAGTAGCAATTTAACATTATGAAAGCTCTGACATTGCCTCCTGTCCACTACTACTTAATCAGTAAATACATTTTCTGGAATGAGAAAACACTCTGTAAGAAGAGAAAATTACATCAGATGTTGTATCCTGTTACTTAATAAAATTATTAGATTATGACTGATTTAACTAAGACAAGACCATATGGCTCCAATCTCTCAGGGGAGATGATACAAATCAGGTTATATTCCTACCAAGTCCTCCTGGTACAAGCAGTGCACATTTAGGAGACGCGGCTCAGACCTGCACAGAGCACAAGTCCAACGCATTGACTGGATTCCTTCTGAAGATACACTGGCTGCTAAAATGTCAGTAACTGGTTATTAAAGCACTGTAACCTTTTGCACTCTTCCTATTCATGGGATGCAGGAGTGCTGAAAAATCCAAGCAGTTCTTGCCTGCACTCTCCCCTGAACCACAAAAAGCTGAAAGCTCCTCCAACCCCAGATCACAAAGCAAGAAGCCACTCTACTCCCCTGTCAGCAGAGGCTTTTCTGGGACAGCTCTTCTGGCTTTCCCGGTACCTGTGTCCCTTGTAAAAGGCCTTTGTCCCTCACCTGTGAACATCTTCACAAAGTCGGCACTCGACATGCTCATAACCACATCAGCTGTCACAGGAGGCTTTCCGAAGCCAGCGCTCCCACCCTTGGTCTTCAGGTCAATATACCAAGTGCCTCCACCATCACCTGCACAGAGAGTGAAGCGAGGTGAGAAGGCAGCAAGGACTGCCGTGCCCTCCCTCTCCCTTGCCCCTGCCAGACGGCCGCGGCCGTGTGCGTGTCAGGGGCTCCGTGGCAGCCGCGGGGGCTCTGCAAGGAGTCACCTCTTGTCCCTGTGACGCCCCGAGCACCACGGGCTGGGGCCACGGGCAGCAGAGCCCAGAGGCTGCGCTTTGCTCTCGGAGCCGGAGGCAGCTGGCACCTCTGCCTGGCCCCGAGAGCGCCCTGTCCGTGGGCACAGCAGCCCGTGCGGGCGGTGGCGCCGGGACAGAGGCTCCACGCACGGCACGAGGGACAGCAGCTCCCGGGGCCTGCTCCAGTGGCACGGAGCAGGAGCGCCGCACAGGATGGAGAGCAGCTGCTCTGCTTCAGCACCAAAAGTGTTCGTGTCTGAAAACACCCGGTGCCTTTTGCCAGGCAAGGCTGCACAAGCGGTGGGCTTACCAGAGAGCTCAAACTGAAAGACACCCTGAGTGCTTCTCACATACTCTTCAGTCACTGCCCCTTGAATAACTCGGAAAGTCTCTGCAACAGGACCCGATGGCGTGGCTGCAGCAGATTCTGTCTCAGCCTTGGCTGCATCTGCTCCTTCCTGCTGGGATCGGCTTAATTTCTTCTCCTCTTTGAATGCTAGGGCAGCACCTCCAATAAATTAATTCTTCTGCAAAGTTTTCTAAACTGTAAATCAATTTACGGCTTTTGTTGCCAACTTTCAGAACTCTCTAAACATGAACAAAGGATTTAGAAAGGAGATATTGTTTATTCTGCCTGAAATGCAAAGCAGAGATTTTTCACAAACCAAGCCTATTAAGGATTAAAATGTGAGAGAATTCACACCCTGAAATCTACACAAACCTGCCTATCTAATACACAGTTACCTGTGCCTACTGCATAATTGTGCAACCGTATGCAGTACGTGTCACTGCACCTGCGTAGGCCTCTTCGGGGGTCTCTAGTGGTCCCTGCTGGTCGTTTGGGGAGATGTCCCCTACTCCGTTTCAAGCAAAGTTCAGTTCAGGACGTGCAGAACTTCAGATTGAGTGTCAAAGAAGATGTCATCTTCTCAGACAATTGCCAGGCAGGTCATAAAATACAAAAGCTTTCCATAAACATTGAGCAACATCTGCTTAACCCACCTGATAGCATCTTTTTACATTAAAAAGAGGGGTTAAAGGAGAGAATGATACCATCAACTTCCATTTGGATCAGAGATCAAAGGCAGGGATAGGGGCAGCGAATTCTGCTTCAAGCCTCAGAGCTTAAAGATATAGAGAATTCTACTTAAAATACAGAGAATTCTGTTTAAACACATCAACTTGATCAGCATTTTACTTTACCACAGTGATCATGCACATTTAACTGTACAGGAAAGCTTTTCCAATAAAGGAAAGCTTTTGCAATAAAGAAAAGCTTTTGCAATTTACAAAGCCAATCAAGTGGAATACCCCTTAAAATGCTGTTGAAAGTCTCTTAGGTGTCTTCAGTATCAAAAATACTTAGGTCTGTTCTGTGAGTCCCTAAAGAATAACCCTCACTGGGAGCCCGAGCAACTAACACTGTCCCTGGCAGAACGGTCCTAGTGTGACTGCTCAAGGAGTATTTCCACCAGAAAGGAACACTTCCAAGTTTGCCTCCTCTACCCTGGACTTATCCTTATTTTGACACTCCTAGAAAAGCAGGTCAGCATTCTTAGTTGCCCTTCAACTTGCTTAGCCCCTGCTAAAGCCGTGCTCCCCTGCTCAGCACCCGGAGTGAGGCGCGGCGAGCTGCGGGGATACCGCGCAGGCAGCACTGCTGAAACCCAGCGCTCGAGCCTTCCACCTTCTGCAGCGCCTGTTCAAATGCTTTCTGCCCTTCATGCTAAAAAAACCCTTCCAGGAGCTAAGCTGACCCTCCTGATACAGCAGAAAGCCCCACCACTTCAGTTCCCCTATTACATACTGGAGAGAGAGAGGAAAAAAACCCCAACCAATAAACAAAACAAACACTCAAGGGGAAGATGGCTGAACCATGATGCACAGGTGTCTCTCCTGCAGGTACCTGTGAACATAGGTGAAAGTGGCAGCTCTTTCCATACAGTCACTATGGCTCACTTCCATGGAGGACACCACAGCACGAGGCTTACAGTCTGGGTGTGTTGCTATGGCAGTCAAGCTGTGTGCTGGTCATGTGGGCCGAGTGGCTGCAGGGAGAATGAAGGAAAAGCATGCCTGAAGATCTTAGCAAAGCACTGTCACTTCCACCTGCACAGAATGTCAACCCTGGCAAAGCAGGTGGTATGGAAAATGTTACAGTGCAAAGGGTTCAGACACCCTTGGCCCCTTTAGCCTGCTCACACCTCAGTCACGTAGGAGTCGGCAGCCCTGCAAGACTGAACTGCAGTGAAGGGAACCAACAACCACCATTATATTAATACACAGACTAGTTCATCTGCTCAGGGCTCACTCTGATTTCTGTTGAAGTCAGTAAAACCATCCATTGCAATTCTTCCAGCATGTTCAGATCTACCAGCTGATCTCCCCTTCAGCTATCAGCTCTTGGTGAAACCTGAAGCCCTCTCAGGGTGCTGCACAGAATCTCTGTGAGGGCTGAAGGGGGAAAGACAAGCCAAAGGTGGAACCTGGTGGAAGATTTGTTAACCACAGTGTTGTGGTGCACTGTTCAGTTGGTTTGTTCTGTTACCCCCGCCTGTTTAAACGGTTCAGTCCTGGGATTCCCCTCCACCTCTCACAACTCCTCCCTAGTAATGAGAGTTGTCAATTTATTGTCTCCTCCCTTGTTTCCCTGGATACGCTCTGTTAACCCCTCCCTGAGTCCATCACCTACTGGCTCCTCCCCTTTTCCAAAAAGTTCTCCCCTTGTCAGTGGGTGATTGGATCAGGAACAAGAGTCCCTCCTTACTATCCTCCCTATTCTCTAGCTGGCATGTCAATTATGATTTTGTTCCCTCCTGTGTTCTCCCTCATTGGTTTCTGTATTGTCCCTGCCCTATTGTTCCACCCCCTTTATATACCTAGGTAGTCCCTTGCTCTTGGTCTTTTCTGGGCTGGCTCCCCTGGAGACAATAAACTTCCAGACTTTGCCCCCGAGAAGAGTCCCTCTTTTCTTACTTCGCCTTCCTGCTGCCCACCGCTGCCTCTTGCTGAGGTGCTCCCCGGACACTCCTGGTGCATCTGGGAAGTACTCCCTTGCTGTCAGCTGCTGTGCCACAGCTCGGCCGGTGCGGTCTCCTCCCCTAGCTGGGGGAGTAGAGAAACTCAGACAGCAGCGCAGCACCACAGTAACAGGTCGCATGGTGGTCAGCATGGCAAGGACAGGAGGAAGTCAAAGTCTTCATTGGGCAGCAGAGGGAGGATGAGGAAAAGTTACATGTGCAGAGCATGGAGGCAAGGGCCGACCTCAAAGTTATTGTGAAAATAAGAGAGGTACTAGGGGAGAGGATGAAGGACAGGATAGGTGTGGCTGGGTGGAAGAAAGACACACGATCCTACTGCAGGCTATCTAATAAACAGGGAGTCACAGAATCATTAGTGTTGCAAGGGACCTTTGGAGATTTTCTACTCCAACCACTCTGTCAAGGCACGGTGATCTAGAGCAGATGACACAGCCTCCATGGGCAGCCTGTTCCAGTGCTCTGCCACCCTCAACACAAAGTTCATTGTCACGTTTCAGTGGAATTCTTTTGGTTTAGTTTATGGCCACTGCTTCTTATTCTGCCTCTGGGCACCACTGAAAAGAGTCTGGCGCCACAAACTTGCCATCCACTTAGAGATATTCATAGGCCTTAAGGAGATCCCCTCTCGGGCATCTCTGGACTGCACAGGCCCAGCTCCCGCAGTCTGCCCTCAGAAGAGAAGTGCTCCAGGCCCGGAATCACCTTCGTGCTCCTCCACTGGACTGACTCCAGTACTGGAGTCCCTGCCTCTCTTGTCCTGAGGAGCCCCGAACTGGACACAGCACGTAAGGGTCCCCGCCGCGCCGGGCCGGGGCCGCGCCGCTTCCGGGGCTCTCGGGGCGGGCGGGCTGCAGCCGGCGGGGGTTCGCTGCACACCCCTGAGCGCTGTCGCCCTGCGGGGCGTGCGGGACTCGCAGCCGGCCGAGGGCGCGGAGGACACGCGTGTCCGCGCCGTCCTGCGGGGCTGGCCGGCCGAGGGGCCCCGGGCAGCGCCGCAGCCCTGGGACGAGCAGTTCGGGTCGCATAGGGGACTTGAGCGGTGCCTTTTGCAAGGGAAACAGTTACTGGAGTTTAGTGTAAATTAGGCAGTGTATCAGGAATTTCTTATGGAACATTTTTATTAAAGTGTAATTACTTATTACTACTACTACTATTGTTGTTGTTGCTATTTTTGTAATTATTGTTGTTATTGTTGTATAGTATTATAGTCTTCTACTACTGTCTTACCTGGCAGCCAAATTTTCTTCCTGTGTAGGATCTTAATTTAGAGGTGTTTTCTGCCTTTTGACTTTTCAGATAATAGCTGGGAAAATAAGTTATTATTTCTTCCTGTGTGTCATAAAGAGGATTATTAATTTCCTAACATCTGTGTAAGCCATTAGAAGTGTCCCTGATGTGACCTGAAGGTCTTTATTGGCAGTCATCTGTGGTGGGAAAGGAACCAATCTTGTTTTTCAAGATTGTAGGGCACAGATGTGAATTTGATTTTTTCTGTCTTAATAGTCTTAATTTCTTCTATTTAATAGAATTCAATCTAATGGAAGTGATGCAGATGTGACCTTCATAATACAGGTCATAAGAAATTTTAGCCAGGCAGATATGCTTTATGAACTTTAAACTATTGGGCTGGTAAGTGAATTAAGAAATAAATCCTTAGTCTTGCGAATATGACTAACCTAACCACCATCCTCTGACCCTGACCAACCAAGTAGTTTTTTACCTGTCAGGTTGCACAAACATCCAGATCATAGCATCATGTCTTAAATATGAAGCAAGAATACTATGACAGTGTTGAAAGACTTGCATTCACCCATTCCCTTAAGCAAAGGGCCTGCTTTTCCTACCAGTGTAGCAGAAGTCTCTGAGCTTTTGATGCCCTTTGCATCAAAGTTCACGTTCTGCTGCAGGTGAACTTTGATTTTCCTGACACCACCCCAGTGTGCCCTGGTAATATTTCTAATTCCTTCTTTGTGGCCTGTCTTTGCACCCGCTCCCTGTATGACACTTTTCTTGGCAGCTTCGTCACAGGTTCCCTGCATAGCCCTGCTAGTCTCCTCATACACCTTCTTGTCTTCCTGAGTAGATCACTCCTGCCCCAGGCAGGGCTTAAAGCCCCATCAGCTTTTCTCTGCTCTTTTGTCCTCCAGAGCTGCCTCCTGCTGGACTTCATTTACCTCTTCCATGATTAAGGTGAATTGTGCTGACTTCATACTCCTGGGTTGAAGGTAGAAACTAGATTCTGGCCTTATTTCACTGACTTTTACATTTTGACTCTGTATTCCACAGTTGAACTCTCCTCACTGTGTGTGTGACTGAATTCACATCAGTATTTTTTTGTGGTTCATTCTTCTGTTTAGATATTTTTCTTCCTGTGCCTTTCTAAGACTTTAAGATTTTGCAGATAGAAGCTGTTTGAAATGGCATCTTCTGGACATAGTTGACTTTCTGAGATTCTGTAGATGACTTGTCTTGCCTCTTCAGGGGAAGAGGCATCTCCCCATTTCTGCCCCATTCCAGTTCTCTGCCTTTTGAAAGCAAACATCCTCCTAGAGAGCATTTAAGAGATGAATGTGCTCAGATTAGGGGGGAAAAAACACATGTGAAACCAGAGGGGGAGAAACAATACTAAGGGGGAGAAACAATACTAAGTTTGGCGCAGTCTGAAAGGAAAACTAATGGAAGCTCAGTGTGTAAGCTTTTGTAACATTTGTGATGTGACTTTTGTGATGCAAGCAAGCAAAAAGTGAAATCACTGTTGCACGTAGTCTATATGAATTCTTCAGCTGAAGTTAAAATCCTGAACCTCTGGGATTTGCTACAGTGTTACATAAAGAGACATGACCCTTATGTGGAGCGCTGAAACACACATTCCTTCATATGCAAACCTGTTGTCTAAAAGGCTTTATCATTGGATATGTTTGTGGAGTTGATATTTCTCTTTCCAAAAATTCAGTGATACTGTGTTAGCCAGACACCCTTCTTAAGCTTTTAAAACTTGTTAGTTTCTCTAAGTTGATTGGACCTGTTTAAGGGAGGACCCATTGGACTACACACAGTTACTGGGAAGCTGCTCAGTATAAAAGATTTAAGAGAAAAATTGCCATTTTTGAGAACAAAGCTTTTGGTATTTGCATATGGTGCTGTGGTTCCAGACTTGGTATTTTATACCACATTGAGACATCAGTTTTTTGTGTTTAGAGCACTGTGATTAATATAATTCAGAGATCTGTGTAGGTGTGTTCTCCTGTTGGAAACTGGCATTTTGTTTTTACAAATTACTCCTTTTCCGTTGTTGCAGAACATAGCAGCTCTGTTGTAAAACAGGGAGTTGGATCTTTTTACAAAAAGGCAGAAATGTAACTGGGTAACCTTCTTTATAATGTTTGCAAACTTGGGATGTGGTCTTACATCAGTGGTACTTCCCTGTAGCTATAACCATCCCTTTTGTGTTCCTCGTGCTGTTTTCTTCATAAAAGGATGAAGGCATTTTTCTGGCTGGGAGACTGTGCTAATTACATTTGCCCTTAGAGTCTGATAAAAGTCAAATGATTAACATCTTCTGCTTTGTTCTTCTCTTCTTTACTGTCCACTTCCCCCTTCACCTTTAGGAAACTGGCAGGATGCACTCTCTTCATCACAGGTGCGAGCCGGGGCATTGGCAAGGCCATTGCTTTGAAAGCAGCCAAGGATGGTGCCAACATTGTGATAGCTGCCAAGACTGCTGAGCCCCATCCTACTCTTCCAGGGACTATCTACACTGCTGCAGAAGAAAGTAAGTTGTAACAAATGAAGGTGCTCGGCTGGGTGTATACCCTTGCTTAATTACTGTACCTGAGTGGAAAAATGCATAGACTCTTATTTCGAGTTCACCTTTACTAAAATATGCTTAGTGCTTCTCTTGCCTCCCAGGAATGCTGTAATGCTACTGTAATGAAGATGGATGTGTGTATATAAATGTAAAAATACTATGCTACTTGAGATGTATGAAATAAACATTTACAGTGTTAAGATATTGTTTTGACTTCCCTCTTCCTCCTATGATGTGTTAAAAGGTCACAGTTTGAGAGTGTGATTTTCAGTGCCGTTTTGAAGTGTGTCATTGCATGAGAGGTTCTCAGAAGGATAATGTTAGTTGTCCCATCTGAGATCAAATTTTTAAATATTTAATTTTTTAATTGTGCAGTTGAAGCAGCTGGAGGAAAGGCTTTGCCATGCATTGTTAATGTGAGAGAAGAACAGCAAATCATTAATGCTGTGGAGAAAGCTGTGAAGACTTTTGGAGGTAAGTTAAGGCATATTCCTTAGGGGAAAGGCAGGCATTAACAGGCAGATTCTTCAAACAAAGGAGAAAAAAGAACTGCCTGCCTTACTCATGTTTTTTTTCTTTAAATGCTAATGTGAAATGGCTTACTTTAAAACCAGGGATTGATATTTTGGTGAATAATGCAAGCGCCATCTCTTTGACGGGCACTTTGGAAACAGCAACGAAGAAGGTCAATCTTATGATGGATGTCAATGTACGAGGAACCTATCTTACGTAAGTGCTGAGAGAAGGAAGCAAAGCAATTGTAACAGAATGTATGATGTTATTGCATTTTTTCTGAGAAATTCTGTAGCTGTCTTGCTGTCTTAGAATTTGAATGCAGTTATTCTGCATGTGCTCACAGGAAATTGCTCAGTTATTGGTCAACTGATTTGAATTAATATTTCCAAGAATTATTTGCTAGTTGGAATAAACAGAAACCTTATTACCGAAGTCATTAAATGTTCACAAGCCCCTCCATGCATGTAGGAAGACAAAAGTCATTTGTTTCAAATGAAGTTCCAGCTTGGCTTTGTTAAATGCTGATGCTGTTTCATTTCAAGCAAAATTACTAAATTTTTGCATACATCAAGTCAATATTTTACTTGTTGGTTTTCTTCGCAGAGGCTTCTTTCCCGTCTTGAGAAATGTTGTGTAACATGCCATACTTAAAAGAGAAATGTTAAACTTGTAACTTCATGATCCAAAGTGTTCTCCACCTACTTTCAGCTTATGAATTCTATTATTTATTTAAATGAACATATTAAGGTTTGATTTCACAATTCCCAGGTTTCTTATTTTGCACACGTTAGGAGGTGGATTTAGCAGGTTGAATCATCGTTACATCTACAGGATGTCATTTAAAGCACTGTCTTAAAATGAAGACTTTGATTTTCACAGGGTTTATAAAAAAGCCCGTAAAATGATGGAGATTCTCTAAATTCAGATGTTGCTTGGTGTGATCAGAAAGTTTTGTATCATAGCATCACCACAGAATTATAGAATAGTTTGGGTTAGAAGGCACTTTTAAAGGTCATCTAGTCAAATCCTCCCATCTAGAACAGATTGATTGTCATTCTCCTTTGTGCGGGTTAGTCTGGTTGCCAGCTCTTCGTAAATTGCTGAATGGATTCAACTGTATTGCTGTGGCAAGTTCCATCTTCTCCTCCCCACCCTATAGCAGCAGTGATTTTCTTGATGTTACATCTAGCTATTCCAAATTAATGGGGAATTCTTAAAGTGTATTTTTGGCTGTGTTCTGCCTTGAAAAGATTAAAAATCTGGTTCTGTATGCTGGCGAAAAGCATAAGAAAAATCAGTGCCTCTCAAGGGAATGGTCTTTGTCATTGTTTTTGTAGTTATCAATTGAGAAAACCTAGTGAAGCATTTTTGACCTTTTTTCTCCTTGCTTTTTCTATGTTTAAATCTGATTGTAATTTGTAGAGACCTACTTTCAGTTTAATGTTCAGAAAATTTCAATAGCTTAAAAAAAAGGTGTGGGTTTTTTGCCTGTGTAGAGGTGGTACTAGGAAAGATTCCCCCAGCTTACAGAGTATACCTCTTGACATAGGATCATGGAATTGTTAAATTGTGGAATGGATTGGGCTGAAACAAAGCTGAAAACATTGTCTCCTTCCAAGGGCTGGAAGAGACCTTAAAACATTGTCTGCTTCCAAGCCCCCACCATAAGCAGAGATATCTCCCATAGACCAGGTTGCTCAGAGCCCATGCACCCTGGCCTTGAACACTTCAGTGGGTGGGGAATCTGCAGTTTCTTAGGCAACATGTTCCAATGCCTTACCACTCTCAGGCTAAAGAATTTCTTCCTAATACCTGATCTCAACTCACCCTCTTTCAATTTAAAGCCACCCCCTCCATGCCCTTGCGGAAAGTCCCTCTCCCACCTTCTTGTAGCCCCTTTAGGTACTGGAAGGCTGCAGTAAGGTGACTCCAGAGCTTCCTCTTCTCCGGGCAGAATAATTATGAGCCTGTCCTTGCAGGAGAGCTGTTCCATCCCTATGATCAATTTGGTGGCCTCCTCTGGAGTTACCTTAAAAGTCCAATGGCCTTCCTTTGCTGGAACCCCAGACCTGGATGCAGGGTTCCAGGTCACACCAGAGTGGAGCAGAGGAACAGAATCCTCTCCCTCCCCTGCTGCCCACGCTGCTTTGGATGTAGCCCAGGACACATTTGGATTTCTGGGCTGTGAGTACTCATGGCTGGGTCATGTCCAGTGTCCCATCCAGCAGCACCCCCCAGTCCTTCTTACAGGGCTGCTCTCCCTCCATTCATCCCCCAGCCTGGTACTCCCAGTACCAGCTGGGAGTGTCCTGACCCAGGTGCAGCACCTTGTTCCTGGTCTTGTTAAACCTCATGAGGTTCCCATATGCTCACTTCTCAAATTTGTCCAGGTTTGTCTGGATGGCATCCTGACCTTTAATGGTGTCTATAGCACCACACAATTTGGGATCATCTGCAAATTTGTTGAGAGTGCACTTGATCCCTTCATCTGTATCATTGATGGAGACCTGGACTAACACTGGTCCCAATACCCACCCATGAGAGACACCTCTTGTCACTGATGTCCATCAGGACACTGAGCCATTGACCACTACCCTCTGGATGCTGCTGTCCAACCAATTTCTTACCCACTGAACAGTCTGTCCATCAGATCTTCTCTCCCCAAGTTATATAGAAGGATGTTATGAGGAACCTTCTCTAAAGCTATACAGTCTAAATGACACCGGTAGTGCTACCCTTGACCTCTCTGTAGTTCTGGTTGTAGTTTTGGTTGATCAGGGAGGACTTGCCACTGGTGAAGACCCTCTGGCTGTCCCAAATCACCTCTCTGTTCTAGATCAACTCCTGGTTCTAGGAGGATCTGTTCCATGATCTTCCCAGGCATGGAGGTGAGGCTGACAGGTTGGTAGTTCCTGGGGTTCTTGTGTCCACCCTTTTTAAACGTTGGTACATTTCCCTTTTTCCAGACACTTGGATCTTCACCTGATTCCACAATTTTCAAATATGGGGAGTGGCTTGGCAACCTGTTCCCTCAGGACTGTGAGGTGCATGTCATCAGGCCCCATGGACTTGTGTATGTTCAGGCTCCTCATGGTCAGAATCCTCATCTTCACTTGAAGTGGGAAGCGCTTTGCTCCCCCAATCCCCATCCTACTGTCCATCTACTTCAGAGGTGTGGGAAGAGAAGTTGCCATTGAACACTGAGGCAAAAAAAGTTGTTGAGCCCCTCAGCCTTCTTGTCATTGGTTGCTACCAGTGTTCCAGCCTTGCTTATCCCAGGGTGTATGTGTATACACTGTCTTTGCTTTCCTTTTCTGACTGACAAATCTGTAGAAGCCCTTTTTGTTATTCTTCGCATCACTTGTAAAATTCAGCTCCAGCTTCACTGTGGCTTTCCTCACCCCAAATATGTGCAACAAGGCTGTGCCCCTATATTCTTCATAGGATACTTTTTCCCTATCTCTACTGGCTATGCATTTATTTCTTGTCCTTTTGTTTGACCAGCAGTTACTGTTCAATTCCAGTCTCCTGCCTTCCTTGCCAATTTCTTGTGCCATTGGATTGCTAGCTCATGTGCTCTATGGAAGGTGTCCTTAAAGATCTGCCAGTTCTGTTCTGCTTCCTTATTTCTGAAGGCAGTGTTACAAGGGTTCCTACCAACTAACTCATTGAAGAAGTGGAATTTTGCTCTTCTGATGCTCAGAGCCCTGACTTTGCTCTTTGCCAGACCCATTTCCCTCCAAACTGTGAACTCCACCAGTGCGTGATCTCTGCAGCCCAGGCTGTCTCCCATCATGTTGTCCCTGATTAACTCACTTAAGTTTGTGACCATCGGGTCCAGAATGGCATCCCTTCTGGTAGAGTTATTGCCTGGGTTAAGGAGTTAGGCTACATGCATTCCAGGAATCTCTTGGATTGCCTACAGTTTACTTTGCTACTTTTCCTTCAGACACTGGGGCGTCTGAAGTCTCCCAGTAGGACAAGAGCCTCTGAGTGTGATCCTTCCTGTAGCTGGAGCAAGAAGGTCTCATCAATAGGCTGCTCTTGGTCAGGGACCTGTAGTGTCACCAACCACAAGATTCCCTTTGTAGCCTCAGTCTGTTTCTTACAGGCTTTTACGCCTTATTGTTGTTCTTCTTCAGTTCACAGGCTGTTCTTCAGAGATGGCTCATCACACTCAATGCACTTCTTGTTACAGAGGGCACCCCCTCCACCTCCTTTCTCCCTTCTGATCAGGCTGTAGCCATCAATGGCTGCACTTGAGTAATGGGATTTATCCCACCAAGTTCCAATAATGGCAGCTGAGTTTCTTGGTTCCTGTGCATTAAGAAATTGAGGTATCTGTTAGTGAACCTGCCACTGAAAAGAGCTGAGACCCCAGGACAGTTAAGGAGGTGGTAAATCACTTACTTTACTTTTGCTATTGAGGGTGTTGAAGTTGTTCCCTTTGTGGCTTAGAGTATGTGTGGGTCCTATTGGAATATTTGAACAGTTGGTCACTAATGTGGTGATGTTTTCATTCTGTGAAGCTTGATTAAAAATTCTCAAGCAGAGATAAAATATAAACATGTTCCCTAGTGCTAGAAGTGAAGTCAAAAGACAGTTTCTGTAAAGTAAAAGTTCCGTTTTACAGAGATGTGTAAATTCAAAGTAGAATTCTCTTAGAAGAGAATAGGGTTTCAGTTTTCTTTGGAATATTTGTAATAGCATTCTGCTATGCAGTATTATTTCTTCAATATGGTTCTAAAGAAGAAACAGGTATGGAATCAGAAGAGAAATTTTTATGACTACATGATGCTCTACATTGTTAATTTTGATTGTTGCCTTAGAGTGTTTTGTTGCCACTACCAGAACTATTACAAGGAGATTATGGCTCCTGAGTATCTGGAAAATCAGCTTTAGTCAAAACTAATGTACTGGTTGGAGAATGTGGTCCAATTTGCAGGAATGAATACTAAGCCTGAGATAAGTGATCTGCGACAGATATTTTTTGTTGTTCTTTCCATCATTTAAGTACTTGATATGAGAAGAGGCTTTGTATTGCTGTGTCGTGAAAATACTGGTCTACTAGTATTGTTATTAATGTAATTGTAGGTGTTCCATAAAATAAGAGGCAACTGATTTGTCTGAATCTATCTTTCAGGTCTAAAGCATGTCTTCCCTACTTGAGGAAGAGTAAGAACCCCCACATCCTGAACCTTAGTCCACCGATGAATCTGAATCCCATGTGGTTCAAAAATCATTGTGGTGAGTAGCTTTCAGAGACTTTGTTGCTATTTTGTGAGAAACATGTAAGTACCTGCTGAAGTGTGCAGTAGTGCCAGTGCAGGATGCCAGATCTTGTATCTTTAGCACTGCATACGGACTGGCACTAATGGTTCCTCAAAGCATTTTGAACCAGACCTACAAGAAATTGTTTTGTGGGAAAATATAGGGCAGGTTTCAAGGCATCATCCATCCTTTTTGTTTTCAGGGTAAGTCTGATTTTCTATGGGAATTGTTAGGATTACATATTTTCTGCCCCAAATAGAGACTGAAACCCAAAATTTATTTTATTACTGATTCATCTTCCTGTTTTTTTTATAAATATGGATAAAGCTTAGTGTCCTCTTTTAATATGGAAATTATTTTGAGGTGGAAAAAGAACTCCATGTTATCTTGAAATTAGTGTTGCTCATTTTAAAACTGTAGCAAAACCTTTCCATTTTGGACACTTATCATGTTAAACTCCAGCAAGTTCCGGTTCTTTCCTCAAGAAAGATTCCATTCTCAAAGTAGATAGGTAACAAGGATATGGAGCTCCTGTTCCCTACTTTTTTTGTCTATAGGATTCTAGTTTGGTCCTTAACAGCTACTATGCCTTAGGCATCTTAAAAAAAATTGATCACTCTGTCAGTGTAGCCTGTATAAAAAGCATGACAAAATCCACCATGCAGGTAGGCTTCAGATTTCTTTTTGGCAGAACACGTGTAGTTTTCATTTTGTTTTCAGTGAAAAGATGACAGACTACAGTTTGTAGCTGGTGGAGATGGCAGGTAGAAGGGAGAGATTTTGACTCTAGGAAAGTAATGGTTTTTTGAAAGCCCTGAATTTTCCATGTGAACCAATTATCTGTTTTTCTTCTTCTCCTAATTAAAATTAGATTTTACCTAGAGTCTAAACTTTTCTGTTTTTTCACTTCTTGTCTTAGCTTATACCATTTCTAAATATGGGATGTCCATGTGTGTCTTGGGAATGGCAGAAGAATTTAGAGGAGAAGTTGCTGTCAATGCTTTATGGCCTAAAACGGGTAATTTTTTTATTACTGGAATACTGACTTTCTGTATTTGTCTGCTAAAACTTGTTTTATTTGACACTGAATATACTTCAGACTTCTTCTGGAATAGATTCAAGTGACTGAGCAGTTCTTTTATATGTTATTTCTTCATCCAGCATGGGTTCTGGTTTTCATTGCTAGTTCTCACTAGACTGTTGTCACTTTGATCTAAACTCATCTTCATCTAGTTTAAAACCACACAGTTGAAGTGTGTGTGTGGTGTTTGGCTTGCCTGTGCTTTTTCTGATGCACCCAGTGTTTTGGTTTGGACAGAATCACAAAAATAATTGTTTGCTTTAATGAGTGGGTATTGAACATCTGTGTATGTAGTACTGTTTAGAATTCCTTGCTAGTTAAACTGTGGGAGCTTACTGACAAGGATAGATACCTCTGTACATGCAGAAATAATTTTTAAAAGGCCTATTCCTAGAAATTTTGGCACAGTACATTTCTGTGAAGAGCTGTTCACAGAACCATCTGATTGCAAATGACAAGAAATTAAAGAGCTCTCTGGAAGAAAAATAGCTCAATGTTCCCATGTTGTATTAGCTTCAAGTTGCTTTGTGTGGGTCAATGAGGATAAAGACTGCCCTTTGAGGTTTGGCCAGCTGTTTGCCAAGGAGGCCAGTTGCTTTTCCTCAAATATATTTATGGGCAGAAATTATACTGAGTGTTAAATTCAATACCAGGCAGAGGGTAGTCCTGCCCCTTAGTGGTATAAGCCCTGTCATTGTGTTAGAAAACATTACAAAAGTGTTTGTTTCCTTAACAAGTGCAAGGAAGGAAGAGGAGATAAAAATATGAGCCAAGATCCTCTTCTGAGGATAGTGCTCCAGTTTAAGAAGTGTTTGTACACAGACACTTTTCAGTGTTCTGCTGTTAGGAATTGTAGGCCCCTTTTAACCTTTAGTGGGAACTGGAACTCTCTGATCTACTTTCTCTAAGGTGAGAAATGTGAGGAAAACTTAACTATTTCAGAGAAAATCAGCCAAATTTCTCCACTTGAATACGGTAGGTGATCACCAGTTGAACAGTTGGGTTGGTGTGCCTGACAGACTTGGTCCTTTCTCATTGGTCTGACACTTGCATGTTAAATGCTTCCAGTAAATGGATGTCTCATAGTTCTGCTCACTCTGTGAGTTCTACCCACAGAAATATTTTGAATTTGGGATTGACTTTTAAAATTATAATGATATTGTTCATGATCATTATATTATCACAAAACCTGTACTGTTTTGAAGACAATAAAGTACTGGAGGCAACTACATGCATAACTTAAGAATATGGATTGCCTTGTGGTGGAGTCAAAGTTCACCTTCCAGGTTTCAAGTATGTGTGGTATTTTTTTACTTCTGAGACAGTTAAAAGAAATGTGCACTTGTTTCCACATCCTTGCTTCTTGAGTGCCCCAGGAAAACCTTAAAAAATTTTCAGTCGAGATTTCCCAGTATCTCTGTCTTTTGGAATAGAACCATGAAACCTGATTCTTGGTCTTTAGCTCTCTAGATCCCACCCATCCCTCTAGAACCCACCCATCCCCTCTGTCTTGTCTTTAAAATGACACTGTTAAATGGCTTTTATGTCCCCTCAGAGTCCAGTAGGTGAGAGCAACTTGGTTTCTCATTAACAAAGGTGACCTTCTACCTACCATTGTGTGGTTTTTGGTCATTGACTGATTTAACAATGTATATTGCCTGTGAAAGTTAGGGATTATAAAGGAATTAATTCAGAGTATCTCATTCAGATAGAGAGACATGGTATGAAACTGCAGACGACCAATTTAACTTATTTTTTCATGAGAAGGCTGTTACAAGATTGCCTGTGTTTTTTTAAGTGCAAACATTCATGTGCTGTATAGACACATTATGTGGATCCTCCACAGCTTTCTTATTCTGGATGTGCTGGAAAAAACATCCACTACTATTGTGGAAATGAGTCAGTGGCTTTATGGGTCCCATTAAAAGATAGAGAATTTTTTTTCTACAGAGACAAGCTGGTTATAATAGGTATTTATTTTGCAACATGGATGTTTCCCCCACCCACCTGAATAATTTGACCTGAAAAATAAAGGCAAGGGAAAAATGAACCTGTGAGAATTTCTCCACCCCTTCCACAGTGGAAATTTTTTCAGAGGGGTAGCTAACTTTATAAGCAGGTTACATTAAGTCTTACATCACATAGTTGAATACATTATTTCTTTATAGTTTTGTCTTATGCTGCAGCACTCCAAGAATCAGTAGTAGTACCTGTGTCTCAGATGTGGTCTGGTATTAAAGAATGTCTATGGTGCTATTAATAAAGCTTCTATAAAATCTGACATTCTTAATGTGGGGAAGGGGGAAACCCAAACCAAATACAGTTGTATCTTTGTCTTGAGCATTACATTTCCACTGTGTCCTTGGTAACATATCCGTACCTGCTAAAGTAAGAAGAGAACACTCTGGGAGCTGCTACTGGTTACGGAGTGCAGCTGATACTTGTTCCCCACAGGATCATGCAGAACGTAAGATTTGGAAGTGCACGAAGATTAAATTTACAAATGAAAACAGCATATATTCTAATAAATGCTTTTTAAAAGAAAGATTTATCTATGTGAGATGCTGCAAAGAAATAAAAAAAAGTAATTAAGCTTTTTATGAAGTCAGAGGTATACAAGCAGAGCTTTTTGTTTGCAGAAATCATGCCTGCTCATTCAGTGGTGCATCCATGAAAACTGATGTGACATAAAGTATAAAAGATCATAATGTGTGAATTCTCCAGTACAAAAAATGTGCTTTTGAAAGGTTTATCTTCCAAAAGTGAGAAAGTTAACTTCCTTATTGTGAACATCCAGAGAGGCAGTGTTACAAACTTCCAGGGTATCTGAAATACCGTTGCAAAGTTCCTAATTTAAAAGCCCACTATCACCTCATACAAATGTGTTTACCCTCAGTGTTAGTATGGATGCCAGTATCAGTTCATTAATCTGATTCTTTAAACACGTGAATGTATGTTGGTACTGAGATGGCAGAGTTCTCCATTTATCTAAAAGTGAAAGAGGACATCTTTCAAAAGGGAAGGGGTCAATCCCATTAGAAAGAGAGCAGAGGAGTAATACAGCTGTCCTGGGACAGAACTGAAAGTTTGTCTGTTGATGTGCACTAGAGGCAAACCCCCATCCCTTATATAAAATTAATGTAATAATGTGCAGCCAGATTACAAGGCAGTACTGTTTGAAACCTCTTAGCTTCAGTCTATGCAGACAGGGTGACTGTGCTCAGAAGAATAATAGTTAACAGTAACAGAGAAGTGACAGACCTATGGGACAGGGAAAGTGAGCAGCTTAATGAATCCTCAGAATAAATATATTTAAGTTAAGAGAACTTGATAAATTTCATCATAGTATTTGACAAAAATATTCTCTGCACTGTTGGTAGCTATTAAAAAAAAACATCTTGCTGGGTATATATCACTTCAGAAGATGAAAAAAAGTCAAATTTATTGACTTCCTTAAAGATGAAAAGAAGACCTAGGTAGACCTACATGTATGTACAGTATATCTATTTGTCACTTTTTATTTAGACGTGTGTTTGTAGCAGTTCAATTGATTTAGAAAAAAAGAAAAGCTAAGCTTGCTTAAGGGTAAATGAAACCTAGAAGCTAGTTCTCATCACAGAAAACTAATGTAATGAAGTCAATAGGGACATGTACACATTTCTGCACTCTCCTAGGAAACACTTGGACAGGAGCTCTCAGGCCAGTACTTAAGTCTTTGGTCCTTTTTCCCAGTATGTAATTTGAAAGGTGAATGAATGATCCAGCTCAGATGCATGTGTCCTGCCCAGTGCCTATTTTTCTTCTATTAAAGGAATTTTGGGATAATTTCCGTACCAAAATTGCTGTTACTTTGTGTGGAATGGAAGCACTAAAAGGAAGACAAAAATTTATCCTTCAAGGTTTATCCTTCTGCTTCCCTGATGTTCTGGCCTGATATGTGGAAAGGATTTGTGAATCTGCCTCAAAACATGGGGGCAGAGTGTTGAGTTTTAAACAGCAGATGGGAAAAACTAATGAAGCAGAACATACAAGGGAAAACATAAGATGGCAAACGTCAAAAGCTGCAACCAGACAGCCTTTCCATGGAATAGGATGAAAAAAAAAATGGAATGGATACCTCAGCCTGGAAGAGCAAATCACATACTTAGACAGCAACATGCCACAGTTCTAGTAGATCCCATGAGAGAAACATAAAGAAGACTAGTAGAATGGCACAGAAGTAACAGAATTGCCTGATAGAAGAATCAGAAGCCTAGGAGATGTGGATTTTATTCTTAGGTCTAACACAGCCTTTCTGTGAAATACTGGGCAAGTAATGTGAGGTTTTGTTATTTGGTTTCTCATTAACCTAGGAGAAACACTTCAGTAGCTCATGGGAGTTATCAAAAAGACTTTCAGTGTGATAATCACCAAAGCTAATTCCTTTTTATTACTGATGTGTCATACATTCACTTTGAGGAAAACTGTTGTCCTGCTAGTTTTTCATGTCCTGAACAACTGGTGGAAAACTGGTGGGCTGATAAATACATAGAGGGATGTGAATGTCAGAAAATATTCTGGCATTTTTTATTTCTGTTATAGTTTCGTGGATTTTTACTGTTGCTTGTAAACAATTATTTGCTGGTTGGTAGTATTTCTCAGCTTCTGTCTTCTAGAGTTTCCTTTTGCCTGAAAGGAAAATAAAGTTTGTTTACTTGTGAAAGAAATTAGAATTCCATGTCATCAGTGTTAAAACTTTGTTTTCTTACTCTCCAAACTTTCTAGCCATACATACAGCTGCTATGGATATGCTGGGAGGAGCTGGAATAGAAAAACAGTGCAGGAAGACGGACATCCTGGCAGATGCTGCATATTGCATTTTGACAAAACCAAAAACTTTCACTGGGAACTTCATTATTGATGAAGTTCTGCTGAGAGAAGAAGGAGTTAAGGATTTTGATGTTTATGCAATTGCACCAGGTAAAAGAGATCTTTTAAAGGTGAGAAGTAAGTACAAGAAGGAGGGAAGAATATATGGAGAATACAGTTTTGTTTTCCAGGGTTCTTAAATTAGTTTATAAAAAATGTTGCTTTGCCTCAGCTTTGAGAACATGACTTAGTAGAAAGGCCACATGGATCCACTGACAGTTGAATAATCAAATGTCTATTAAATTAAATTACCTACCTGCACTGTAGATGTATATATTACTATTTAACAGCTAGTAAGATAGATTTTTATGTTTTTCTTCACCAATGTTCTTCACAGCAACCTTAGAAGCCTTCTAGGTCAGATTTTAAATGAACAAAATTATAAACATGTTACTTCATGATACGTTTTTCCTTCAAATTTAAACTGAGATACAGTACTACTTGACTGTAGTTTCAGATTAAATGGATTCTTACTGTGCATATCTGATTTACTTTTATTTATTATTACATTTTTCCTCCCTCTTAGGTCACCCTCTGATGCCTGACTTCTTCTTAGATGTTGAAATTGACACTACAGCTAAGAAGCAAGAAGGATATGGTAGGGAAAGCACTCTGTGTACAAGTCCATAATTTCCATAATTAATTTCATTTCACAATTTAGAATGCTCTCTGGGTTTGTGATTTTTTTTTTCCCCTATGAATTTGGACTCTACTTTTTTTTTAGCAAAAACCCTTTTCTCATGTGAAGACTAAGATCTATGGAAGTGACTATGTAGTTAAAACTGGGGGGAAAAATCATACCTCTTGCAGGACTTCCATGGTGTAAAGTCAGTGCATTATTTTGAAGAATTATTTTTTAATCATCTGAATTGTGGTAGTAGGGAGGTCACAGGTAAGTATTGCTGGAAAAAGAAATTAGACTGCAAACAGCATATTTTGTAGGAATATCTCCTTTGCCTTGCTGATTTATACAAAAGAATATGACATAAAGCCTCCATGGTTTCTTACATGAAATGCGCACCATTTGCACATTTAAAATAACTTTGGGGTGAAATGTAGAATTTTTTTTTTTTTTTAGAAAAGCATTGCTTATTCTTTTTCAGAATTGTTTTATGTCAAGTTGAAGGGCAACTAAGAATGCTGACCTGCTTTTCTAGGAGTGTCAAAATAGGGATAAGACCAGGGCAGAGCAGGCAAACTTGGAAGTGTCCCTTTCTGGTGGAAATACTCCTTGAGCAGTCACACTAGCAGTCACACTAGTCACACAGGGACAGTGTTAGTTGCTCGGGCTCCCAGTGCGGGTTATTTTGTAGGGATTCACAGAACAGAACCTAAGTATTTTTTGATACTGAAGACACCTAAGAGACTTTCAACAGCATTTTAAGGGGTATTCCACTTGATTAGATTTGTAAATTGCAAAAGCTTTCCTGTACTGTTAAACGTGCATGTTCATTGGGGTGAAGTAAGCCACTGATAAAAGCAGTAAATTTTTTTCCACCTTAGAAGCCATTACAGAAGAATTTATGAAAATATGCATGTTCTTCTCAAGATAGACAAGACAGAAGTATTTGAGATTAAAGCAATGGCTATTCAAGACACTGATTTTTTATTTTTAATGTTGTCAGGAGTAGTGTATGGATTACAATAGAAAAGTGTTGTGTGAGCATCTGTAATGAACTCTAAACAGAATTAGAATTTTGCTGTGGTTCTATTTTTGCTTTTCTTTTGATCTGTCAGGAATCAAAATTTATTGCAGAATTATGTTTAGTGAATTTAGTGATTCAGATTCCTGGTGGAGAAAGTATCCTTTAACAGTGTTAATACTGAAATAGTAAAATAATCACTTTCCCTACTTTGAAGCTTAAATCTTTTCAAATGGAATTTTATGCCTATGGTTCTACATTCATTTTTAAAGTGGTTTGCATTTGAAATAGAAAAGTAATCTTTCTCATAGGTGCTGACCAAGAGCAGAAATTAAGCAGATCCCAGCAGGAAGGAGCAGATGCAGCCAAGGCTGAGACAGAATCTGCTGCAGCCACGCCATCGGGTCCTGTTGCAGAGACTTTCCGAGTTATTCAAGGGGCAGTGACTGAAGAGTATGTGAGAAGCACTCAGGGTGTCTTTCAGTTTGAGCTCTCTGGTAAGCCCACCGCTTGTGCAGCCTTGCCTGGCAAAAGGCACCGGGTGTTTTCAGACACGAACACTTTTGGTGCCGAAGCAGAGCAGCTGCTCTCCATCCTGTGCGGCGCTCCTGCTCCGTGCCCACTGGAGCAGGCCCCGGGAGCTGCTGTCCCTCGTGCCGTGCGTGGAGCCTCTGTCCCGGCGCCACCGCCCGCACGGGCTGCTGTGCCCACGGACAGGGCGCTCTCGGGGCCAGGCAGAGGCGCCAGCTGCCTCCGGCTCCGAGAGCAAAGCGCAGCCTCTGGGCTCTGCTGCCCGTGGCCCCAGCCCGTGGTGCTCGGGGCGTCACAGGGACAAGAGGTGACTCCTTGCAGAGCCCCCGCCAGCGTGCGGATGCCACGGAGCCCCTGACACGCACACGGCCGCGGCCGTCTGGCAGGGGCAAGGGAGAGGGAGGGCACGGCAGTCCTTGCTGCCTTCTCACCTCGCTTCACTCTCTGTGCAGGTGATGGTGGAGGCACTTGGTATATTGACCTGAAGACCAAGGGTGGGAGCGCTGGCTTCGGAAAGCCTCCTGTGACAGCTGATGTGGTTATGAGCATGTCGAGTGCCGACTTTGTGAAGATGTTCACAGGTGAGGGACAAAGGCCTTTTACAAGGGACACAGGTACCGGGAAAGCCAGAAGAGCTGTCCCAGAAAAGCCTCTGCTGACAGGGGAGTAGAGTGGCTTCTTGCTTTGTGATCTGGGGTTGGAGGAGCTTTCAGCTTTTTGTGGTTCAGGGGAGAGTGCAGGCAAGAACTGCTTGGATTTTTCAGCACTCCTGCATCCCATGAATAGGAAGAGTGCAAAAGGTTACAGTGCTTTAATAACCAGTTACTGACATTTTAGCAGCCAGTGTATCTTCAGAAGGAATCCAGTCAATGCGTTGGACTTGTGCTCTGTGCAGGTCTGAGCCGCGTCTCCTAAATGTGCACTGCTTGTACCAGGAGGACTTGGTAGTATAGATGCTAAGGTTTCACTGTCATGACATTATGTTTTCCTATGCAAAGGCTTTTTCCATTTCCTTTGATGTTTTGATTATTTTGTTTCTTCTTTTTAGGTAAACTAAAGCCAACTCTGGCCTTCATGACTGGAAGATTAAAGATTAAAGGAAACATGGCACTAGCAATAAAGCTTGAGAAGATGCTTTCACAGCTTAATTCTAAACTGTGAGGCGAAACCCATACTAACACAACAGTGGCCTTTCATATATAACTGCAATGCTGTTTTAAATTTTTAGTCCTTGTTTTTCTGATGCAGTATAAGAAATATTGATAAAATGTGAAATTTTTATAGAAGAAATAATTCAATCTCATTAAGAAGTTGTGCATAATTAAACTAATTCCGTCACAAGAATGCACTTAGGTTCCAGGTGTTTTCTTTGTTTCTGATCCTCTGGATCAACATAGGACATCTGAAATGAGATTTTTCCCATGTAGTTGATTGTGCACATATTCCATGGAAAAGGTGGGTAGAGCAAATATCATCCTGCAGATCAGTGCTAGAAGTGCTATGCTGAATTTACTAAGCTGTCTTAGGAATAGAAGTAATGTAGTCAGTTTAACAGAACTTTAGTTACACGTGGTAAATTATTATCTCAAATTTTTCTTTCTTTTCATAAGTTTATTACCTATATGTATTCTCATACCTCTGTATTGCACTGAGGCTGCACAACCATATTGAGTGATAAGCAAGTTTTATGCAAAGTACACTCACACACATGCATACTCATATGCTCTCTCTCTTCTCCTACCCTGGTACATCCCTGCAGCCAATCATTTCTCCTTCCTTCTGTTTGGCTGGTAAAGATTTAAGCTCACTAGTAAAATGATGCATGTCTCCATTTTTTAAGTGCCCAAGTGCACACAGGGGCTGCCACTTCATGTGACAGAATCTGCAAAGTCAGATGGACCAACCTCTTAAAATGTTTTTTCGTGGCAGCCAAAAAAACTGCCCAGAATCTGGATCATTCACTCTTCTAGCTGAGAAGGTTGCAAGACTTAGGATTTATTTCTTAATTAACTTGGAAACCCAAAAGTATACTACTTTTTAGAGCCCGTGCTTGTTTAAAATTGCTTGACCTGTATTGAGAAGGTCACATCTGTATTGCTTTCATCACAGTTCACAGAATCACAGAATGGGTCAGTTTGGAAGAGACCACATTGGGTCATCTGGTCCAACCTCCCTGCTCAAGCAGCATTGTCCTAAAGCACATTGCACAGAATTAAGTCCAGATGGTTCTTGAATATCTCCAGTGAGGGAGTCTCCGCAACCTCTTTGGGCAGCTTGTTCCAGTGTGCATTCAATCTCACAGTAAAAAAGTTCTTCCTCATATTTGAGTGGGAATTCCTGTTCATCAGTTTTGCCCATTGCCTCTTGACCTATTGCTTGGTGTCACTGAGAAGAGCCTGGATCCATGCTCTTGGCACCCTCCCTTCAGATACCTGGAAATATTGATGAGGTAAGGCAGTTGAATTCCGTTGTAAAACTAATTTACCTCTGCCCTGCAGTCTCCAGAAACTTGAAAAATAGTGAGATACGTTCCTTTCTCACCAGGCACAAGGGGCTGGGGGTGCTGAAGGAGGGAGAGGGGGAGGAGATGGCTTATCCCATGTTGGGCATTACGATAGCACAGCGAAGGGTGGCTCTAGCCAGGGGGCAGCAGCAGTGGGCTGTAATGTAGCTGCTCCCAGTCCAGCTCACACACTGGGCTGCGCTCAGTGGCTGTGCTCAGCCTGAAGCTCCATGAGATGTGTGTGCCCTAATTCCCTCCCAGTGCCACCAGTCCCAGGGGCTCTGCCCAAAAGCTTCAGGCTCCACTGGGCAGCGTCTGCGTCTTGTCCCCATTGTGGTGTCTGAGATGGTCACCACTCAGTCCCTGACTGCTGGACTGCTGACCCCAGATTACTGTCAGCCTGCTCAGATCTGGGAGCTGAAGGATAGCAGAAGTGCTAGCATGCACCAGGGCATGGAAGGAAAGGCTGAACATGGGATGGAAGGAAAACAAGATCCAGCACTGGAAACCAGAGTCCACTACAGGCCAAACACCTCAAGTGATAGTGATTATGCACAGATACTGCTGGTTGCTGTAAAGTCCAGTGCTCTGCTCTTGACCCTGCAGAAACCTCTGGTCCTGGGGACCAGGGCGAGGGCACCCCTCTGCTCTCCCAAATGCCCTTCCCACCGGTGGTGCAGCATTCACCCAGAGCTGGCTCCTGACCCTGCAGCTTCTCGCAGGACAACGTGGAGCGCCCTTCTCTTTGAGGAGCTAATCCTGGTATTAATGTTGGTATCTCGCCCACCGGCCTTGTGACTTGCTTAAGGCCGCCGTGCCGCACTGCAGCGGCGGCTGCCCCGCTGGCCCTGCGCCCTGCACCCAGCCGGTGCCTCCCTGCGCCTCCCGCCAGCCCCAGCCCGCTGCGGGCTGCAGCCGCCGAGGGCAGGAGGAAATGCAGCCATGCGGAGCGAGGTGGCGAGCAAGGTGCCCTGAGTGTCTTGGCGACAGGGAGATGATCTTTCAGGCCCTCAATCGGCTCTGAAAACACCGTCATGTGTGTCCTCCATGGGACAGTTCCAACACACTTCCAGGTGTCTTTGCCCTGTCCTTTGAGTAGAGTGTAATGTATGTATTTACGTGCTTCCTCTGACTCAGTTCCATTAACTCTCATGGGAAAATCTTCACTCCCTGTCTCACACTGTTAGGACTATGTCTTTGGGGAATACTAGGTTTTGGCTGAATCTTCCTCTCATCTTACCATTGAATGAACTGTCTCTGGAGTGTACTATTTTCAAGAAGGAAGAAAAACTTCAGTTACTTAATTTCTTTTCCATCTGAGAGACCTTTTTGTTTATGGTATAAACTTACATAAGCTCATTTAATTGGAAACATTTCTGCTAATTTAAGAGACATTACACCAGCCACAGTGAATGTATGGTACAGGCTTCCAGGTACTCTGGAGACAGTGGAAGTCTGTTCAATTCCACTGCCACTACAAGAACCACTCCAGGGATGGTACATGTGCTTTTAGTGACTCATGTTAGCCCTTCTATAATAACTGTGGCAGAGATCATTCAGTGGCAGGAAATTAAGATATCAAGTGCCTGGCACAACACTTGTTTGTTCAGCATCAGGATTTTGAACTGAATTATAGAAGATTGCATGGTTTTTTAGAACTGGAATTTGCAAATGGCAATACATTTCTTCTACCAATCTTTTAAACAGCCAAGCATCTACCTTCAGAGCTTCTTCTGGGGAGCAGCTATTTCTAGAGACAGCATTATTTGCTACCACTCCCTCACAAACAGACTGTTTAACACAGCAAGATGACATTTTTAGCCCATAAGGATGAAAATATTAATGACTTGTACTGCATATTGTAAAGTTTTATATCTGTTACCAAAATGGGAAAGACAAGGCAGTTTCATGAATAAGTTACAGTAACTTTCCATTTAATTTACCAGGATTCATGTTAATTATTCTTTTTAACAGTGATATAATCACAGGCAGGACACTAGTTACCATATCAAATATTTGCATCTGTTCCACCTTACAGAAACTCCCAAAACTGAGTTTATAAATACAGTCCTATTTAGTCAAAATTCCATTTATTTAATAAAAATGAATGAAATCTAGCTTTACTTATTACTCAAATAACTAATCTCTATTCCCTTGCTTATGGCCTTATATTGATTTCACATTTTGCACCAGCATTAGCACTGCATATGCTCTAAGATTTTTTCCTGTCTTTTCCCTGTAACCATACTCCAAGCTTTCCTGGAACAGTCCAGTATTTGATTATCCTTAACTTATGTCAGTGTTCAGATTAGAGGAAGAAGTAAAAAACTGCCAGCTCAAGTATTTTAAAGCTATCCGATAGGAGATTAACTTTGATCTGGTTATGCACGATCTGGTGAATCACATCAAAGTCTAGCCAAATTAGTCCAGGTTTGTACCATTATCAGCTGCTCCTCACTGTCTGTGGCCACCAGTGCTCTGCATGTGCACCCACAACATGGCTCTCACGAAGGGGAGTGACCTGCTTCACACACAGATGCGTATTTTGCAGCCCTGAGTGGCACATCATATTGGACAGAGGCAAAAATATGAGGAGGCTTAGAGAAGGCAGCACAAAGCACAACTATCGGGTGCCCCTGGGCACAACTCAGCGCATTATGAGGACCTCTCCATGATGGAAAGTGTATTTGTGGGCTCAGAGAAAGTCACCTGTGGAGTTGTGAGGATTGTCCAGGAGATCATGATCTGGAATCTTCTGATCTATACAAAGCAAATGAAACAAAAGATTGGCACTTAGAGATAGTGTTGATGTTCCTGGTGCTCTGCATGTGCACCCACAACATGGCTCTCACGAAGGGGAGTGACCTGCTTCACACACAGATGCGTATTTTGCAGCCCTGAGTGGCACATCATATTGGACAGAGGCAAAAATATGAGGAGGCTTAGAGAAGGCAGCACAAAGCACAACTATCGGGTGCCCCTGGGCACAACTCAGCGCATTATGAGGACCTCTCCATGATGGAAAGTGTATTTGTGGGCTCAGAGAAAGTCACCTGTGGAGTTGTGAGGATTGTCCAGGAGATCATGATCTGGAATCTTCTGATCTATACAAAGCAAATGAAACAAAAGATTGGCACTTAGAGATAGTGTTGATGTTCTCATGTGCAAGGTCTGTACTCCATGATTTTTCTGTTTAAGATCCCTGCTCTTCCATGTTTAAGGTGACAGGCAAACTGTAAACAGAAAAATAACCCCTCCGTTGCCAGCTGAGGCATTCCTAGTCTCTTCCTGTGTTTTCCAACCCAAAAGGATACTTGTAGCTCAGCTGTACTGGTATAAAACTGTGTGGTCCTGTTATGAACCAGAATGGGAAATGCAGCCAGAGAGATGTCCTTTTTCTTCAAGTTAACCCATATGAATTCTGCAACTGTGTTAAAATTTAAAAAAATTAAAAAAAACAAAACAACAACAACAACAAAAAAAAAACCCAAACAAAAAAAAACCCCAACCAAATCCAAGAACAAAACTGAAATAAAGCGACAAAAACTCAAACCACAAACATAAAAACCCAACCAAACCCACAAACCCATAAAACACAGCAAAATCTAAACAAAATAGCAAAACCAAAACAATAGAGAAAGACAATTACATTTTGTTCCGTAACAGTAGGAAATAAATAATGGAAGTTGGATATGTAAAGCTGGGCAAAGATGGATCTTTGTGCAGAACAGAAATTAAACTATGAATGTATACTGTGTATATATGTATATACTATGTATATACTATGTACTATATGCCTTCAACACCACTTCACTACTTCAGCTACCACTGCTACATTACTTTAAGTTACTTCTTCAGTTTGTGGTTCTGATTTATCTGAAGTTGGCGAGGTCTTTACAGCTAGCCATATAAGATTTTACTCAAATGAACAAATCAAACTATTTGGGTAAAGCATTTCCATGTGTACGATGTCCTCTGTCCTTCTAGAAGCATTTCCTTGCCACCTGCCGCCCTTGAGAATTTCCTCTGATGTTCAGTTGGGTGTGTTTCTCCCAAAGACCCCTAACCTACAGCAATGCCCATGGTGCCTCACTTAACCATGCAGCTGACTCAGATATTATGTTACACTGGGATGATGAGTGTCAAGCTCAGTTATTTTTTCCTCAGAAACAGCTGGCTTAATTGCACATGTCCTCTGATTATTACTGTGCAAACAAAAATGTGGAATAGCAAATATCCTGAGTGAGGATAAGGATAGCTAAAAGACAGAATTCTATCCGAATTCATTACCTAGTTAGGAGCCACATTTTCCACTGCAAAGTATTTCATTATAAATTCTAAACAATTTTTGAATCCTTAAGTATTTCTGTGATCTTGCTGCAATGGAAAAATCTTTCTGTACATTCTGTAGTCTAAAATCTAGGTTGGTTGAAAGGAATTGATGATTGAGAGACATGAAGTTCAGTAGCAATGTATGAAAGCTTCAGAACTGATAGAAGGCTAAAGAACTGTAAAATGGAATCTGTGGTCAACTTCATTAGAGCTTTTACTGTCATTCAAGCAGTTTTCCTCTTAATGACATGAATGCAGAATATGCGGTGTGGTCTGGTGTGATGAGGATTTTCTGTCTTTTCTAGGGAATTTTTAGATCAGTGTCTCTTTAAAGTCTACTTGTCTGGGTTTTCTGTTTAAAGTATGACTTTAGTGCTTACAGGCAAGCCCCCCTTTTTCATATTCTTCTATCTAATAAGGTCATACTGTGCAAGTCAATGAAGTTTATAAAACCTATGAGTCTCACTGCCAGCCTGAAAAAAGGAAGCACATGTGGTGAGCGATGGTTGCTGTTTAACTTGTTGTTTTTTTTTTTTTTTGTTTTTTTTTCCCCCAAAGGTCTTTGCAGTTGGCTTTGAGGAGGGAGCTGCTGCTCTGGAAGATATGTGGAAGCTGGGGGAGGGCTGGAAGCATTGGCTCGGTCTGTTAGAGCGTGGTGCCAATAACGCTGAAGTTGTGTGCTCGATCGGCCGTGGCCCATTCATTTAAGAGCTGGACTCGATGATCCTTGTGGATCGTTTTCAACTCAGAATATCCCGTGACTCTGTGGTGATCCCTGAGGAGGGCACGATGACTAGCCAGACGATTCTGTCCTCGCTGATGTACGTACTTTAGGAAACCGGGAGCGGGAGGGAACGACACGGAATCTGACCACATGGGGGTGCGTGTGAATAGAAAGGATGGGGCAGTTGCCGGAATATTTCGGGAAATAAAACGCTCGCTGGTAAAAACCCCGCTGTGCAGGAGTTTCCTCTGACTTCACCTAGCAGTCAGTGAAAATAATCACCATATTGCCTGTATGTCTCTAGACAGCACGGACACAATAACTTCGTGCTTGAAAAGCAGTCACTTAAAAAAAACCACCATGTCAGAGCTAGGGGATTTTTACGTACAACAGGAACTTGAATAAAGTTAAAAAAAAAAAAGAAAAAGAAAAAGGCAGCAAAGAGAAACAAAGTGCACAGTTCAGAGTTTAGGGATTCCAGTCCAAGACACATAGAATAGAAGATACCCCGAAGATCTTAACTTCTGTGTGTGTACTGCTGCAACAAGGAAATATTCCCTTAACAGCTAGCATTATGAGGACAATGCAGCAGCAGAGAATTAATCTGCAGAAGAGATCCTTCTCAATTGCTTAAGTAAAGCAGAAAATAGGTCTTGCCAATAGGCATGAAATTCTAAACAAAAAAAATCTGTAAGGCAGAGAACATCAGTTTGAAGCAATAGCATCCTGCAAAACCATTAATTATTAAAACCCATCCAAGAAAAAAGTGAAAGACTTTTGAAGCAGCTTGAAAATTAAGTAACATCCATATCCATCAGTTTTAAAGCTGCTGGAAGCATTTTGTCCTGTTTTCTGCTCAGCTTGAGCCTAAATTAAGAAGAAATACATGAACTTTTTTTAGGGGGGAGAAGACAAGGTCATCTTGACCTATCTCACAGATAGAGCATATTTCTAAACCCTTTATGTTTTTACCTGACCTTGAAGATAAAAGAAGAATCTCAGAAGGACCAAGAAGTAGAGAACTGTTTTTAAGTTACGAGAAAAGTTTAATCGTTCTTGACTTGAACACTTATGAATCAGGTCAGGAGGCTTAAGCTGAAAATATTGCAACAATTCCAAGGAGAGAACATCAAAGTCTCTTCCTTTTTTCTTGCTAATCAGTAGATAAAGGAAAGCCTTCCATTATTAAAAAAACCCCAAACAACTAGTGGGAGACTTAATTATTATTAATTTGAAGCCAGGAGAAAAGTCATACATTCAAGAGCTAAAGAGTATGACTTTGATAAAGCAGCGGTGTATATGTAAGACATATATTACTTTTGGTAAAATCTTGTTACATTCATTCATCATATATTGGCTGAAGCCAAGAGAAACTTTTAAGCAAGATATACTGATAAGTGTTTTGGCTTTCCCTCTTGTTTTTAATAGACTAAATCCATGAAATCTGTACAGAAAGAATCATACAGAACTATTTCTTATTTAAAAATTGCATGGTAATTCTCAGGGATTGGTGTTGGGACCAGTGGTCTTTCAACCTCCTTGTTGGTGCCACAGAGTGGGAACCAGTGCACTCTCAGCAAGTTTGCCAATGACACCGAGCTCTAGGGTGCAGCCAGCATCTGGAGTAGGGGGTTGCCTTCCAGAAGGATCTTGACAGGTTTGAGAGCTGGGCTTATGCAAACCTCATGAAGCTGAACAAGGCCAAGTGCTGCGCCTGGGTCGGGGCAGTCCCAAAGACAAACACAGGCAGGGCAGAGAATTAATTGAGAGCAGCCCTGAGGAGAATGACCTGGAGGTGTTGGTGGCTGAGAAGTTTGACATGACTCAACAATTTGCATTTCAGCCCAGAAAGCAAGAAGTGTCCTGTGCTGCATACAAATCAGTGTGGGCAGGAGGGTGAGGGAGAGGATTCTTCCCCTCTGCTCTGCTCTGTGAGACCTCTCCTGCAGTGCTGCATCCATCTCTGGGGTTCTCAACAAAAGAGGGAGCTGCTGGAGTGAGCCTGGGCCACAACTCCTGCCATGGCAGGGGGCTGCACTAGCTTTAAAGTATTTTCAAACATAAACCATTCCATCATTCTGTGATGAAGATGATGATTTTCTGTTTTGACAGAGTAAATAAGGAAAGTCCAAGTTGTACAAGTTGCTGAAGACTAGATCCACAGTGTCAAATCCTGCTAGCATTTAAGTGTGTCTTTTCTTCCAGTGTTTCTCACAGACACTCATAAAGCTGAGAGTTTCTCTTTTCAAGACCATAGGACAAGAAACATGAGTATGGCAGAATTTTTTGGTTCTTATAGATTATAGCAGGATAAACTGCTATAAGACAGAAATGTGACAACTTTATACAGGTTTTCTAAATTCAAATATATTATATTCTTTGGTTGCATTTTGAAAAAGCATTACAATTTTCCATTTCCTGTGCAACTCTCTCAGGCTGATTTGTAACAATGTTGTTGTTCCACCACGCAAATGGACTGTAAAAAATGTGCTGCATAGCAGAGTGCTTTTGATTTAAATGTATAGCAAGAAATTTCTGTGAAATAAAAACTGCGTTAACAAAGCTGGCACTTGGCCATAATTGATTCCATTCTGGTTGCTCAAACCTGTATCACCTGCAAGGTTGTTTACTCACGGAAACAGGTGGAGCACAACTTGTCCCACTGCTGTCCTCAGGAGCCTCTGGTACAGAATATATAGCCTAATCTCAGCTTCATGCTGCATATCTTTTGTGTCATTCCTACTTGCTATGAAAGGGTGACTCTTACAAGTGTACTGCTATAGCAAATTGCTCTAATACTTAGAGAGAATTCCAGTTTCCTGCTTTACCTCATCTGATCCTCACCCTCTTCATACAAAAGCATATCTGCCAGCTATGTCAGAGAAAAAATCCAAGTGAGGGAGCGAAGCGGTGAGGGAAGGCTATCTCTCTTCAAAACATTCCGCTAACATTTATAATTAGAGTCTACTTTTAAAAAAGCAACAGAACACCTCCCTTGTTTAGATCTTGAAATGAACTGTCAATGTAATGCTATCAGAGTTGCTGCATCCTTGGTCTTCAGGCACGTATGCAAGGAGGAGGGTACAATGCCTTCCTCCCTCATTCCTTGGACAAAGGATTAAGACTATCTGACTTTGTGTTAAAATTTAGAAAAGCAAGTTATAATGACACTTACTATACATCCTAAACACAGAGAGCAAGTGAGTATTTGGTTCATTAGATGTTCTCTGTATGGTTTTCTCTTTGATAATTTGCAAATCAAAGCTTCTAATTTATTAGAAATTGACAACAAAAATGCAACAGTGTAACTTTCACAGCAGTAGAGAAGATAGGTACCAGAATACTGAATTACTAGTCATCCCATGTGGTTAATAGATCTGAAGTATGGATGAGACCCACAATTAGAATATGTGTTATGAAGAATAAAGGTTTGAAAATGAAGATGTTATGAATCATTTACTTAAAAGAAGACAAAGTCAAAGAGAAACTTTATATATTACATGCTGTTTCTTTTGCTAACAAGTGGTTTATTTCTGCAGTGATGGTATAGTAAGTTACAAGCTCTTAAGCATAGATACAGAAAACAAAATATTTTCTGTGGTAAATATTCAGCATTTCCAGCATCAGAACCAGAGACAACTACCTGATTGCTACTTTAAAACTTTAGCTCATTATTTAGAAATTACAAATTTAGAAAAATAATTTGTATTTTACAGTTAGTTTTAACCATGGTCTGGAAAAGAAGGAACAATGCAAATAATCTGTAAAATGTCACATAGAAGAAATACTGCTGTATTTATCAATTTTTTTGAAACCTGATTAAGAATTCATAAACTGATTGAGAATACATTCAGGTTTCATTGACCGTAATCCTCCTGAAATATAACTATAGGTAACACTGTATGAAGAGTTATAAATAAAAAGCTAATGCTTCACCTGAGAGCTGAGCTACAGAACAGAAACTTGTAGCTGAGTCCCAATTAGTCCTTCTCTCTGCAGGTGTGTTTGGCCTCAATGGATAAAATGAAAATGTAGTATCTTTGCATAATTTCACGTTATTTTTGGACTTCCATAGGGTTTATTCACCCTTGATAAGTATGTTAATAGAAATGAATGTGGATTAGTTAGTCTATTTGCACTTTGCTAAAGGCTAAGGATGAGAAAAGGTAATTCAGATATAAAAGGATTTTCAGTGGAAGAAAGGGTTAATAGAGGCTGAGTGGTGTGCCTTGAAGAAAGGACTGAAAAAGAGTGCAGCAAAGACACTGTCGGCTGTCATTCTTTTGGCAAACACTACCATGAGGCAAGTTCCAAAGGAAAGGTTTTTCTAAAAGAGAAAACTAACAAGGAAATTGCTCCTGTCTGCCACATCACTACCCTTCTGATGAAAAATAATGTTAATGGTAGTTGGAGAGATTGATTGCCACACAGATCTTGCATTGAATAAAAGCATGACTGGCACATTTTTAAAAAACCCACACAGACAATCTCATTGTGGTGTTTCAGAAAAGAAGGGAGCCTCTGAAAGAGGAACCCTTTAAGAGGCCTCTGGACAGGGGAGCTGCTTTTCCAGTTGCTCCGAGCATGCCTGCCATTGGGGTCATCATCCATGACTGACTAGGTGTCTTGTCTATAGCAGATTTGTTACTGCAGGTGTCCACAAACACTGAGTTTGCGGAGTCTCTTATACTCAGTCAAATCAATCTAATTTAAACCACTGGCCTCCTGAACTCAGACAGATGTATTCTCATCAACCTTGCCCTTAGGGTAGGAAGAATTCTCTCCCTTTGTTGCCACATTGGCATGGGTCTGTGTCTGGAGATATGGGCACCTCCACGTGTTCAGGTGTCAGCAGGATCTAGGATCTCTGCCATGAGCACCTGACTGAGCATGCAAAAAAGAGCAAGAGAAAGCAAAGAACAGGCACTGCTTGTAGAGGTATACAAATAGGTTGGTTTCTACTGAAATACCAACAGTAGGTCATGAGAGTTGATGTAAAGACAAACTACACACATTGCTGAGGGGTAAAGGCATCACATTAAGGTGAATGTTTCCAATAGCTGTTCTCAGTTACCTGCATTCAAACACGGATGATTTATTTTAAAATCTTCCTTGCAATAATTTCTCTCTGATAAGAAATAAATTATCTCAGTTTTCAAACTTGTTCAAATATTCACTAACACCTGTAATTTCTGTTTCCTAAGCTTGCATTGTTGAGAGGGGTTCCTACATGGAGTTACCTTCCTCATGTCTTCTGTAAAGGGCCAGGGACTTTTCCGTTCATGCTTGAAGAGCAACTTCTGAACCCACACAGTATACCTTCAATTTACTGTGCCTTGTACTGCAGTAGTTGCACATTAGCTGATGTAACTTCTTTCCAACAGGTTAAGCTAAAACAGGCAATGTTTTAGCTTAACCACAGCTCCTTTACTTCAAGCTCCTTTACTTTGCTCACAGTCCATGTTCCATTTCATTTCTGAACATTGCTGGAACTTTTGGTCCTTACCCTGATAGGAATATAAATTAAAGGAAAAGCACATCTTTTGTTCAAGCAGTCAACTTCCCACTGAATTTACTTACCACTTACTTCTGCATGTTTCCTAAATGACAGACACAGCCCTGTCTCACACAGCCTCTATGATAACCTAGGAAATTATCATACATGGATCATCTCTGTGTAGGGTATCTCTATGAACCATAAAACATGGTATCATATATTGAAGCAATACACTGAGATAAATATAGCACAGTTCAGCAACTTCACAATCTATCTGCTACTGCCTGTCTCTGTCTGTGCGCCAGTCACTTGAATTAATATCCAGTGAAAACAGACATGTAAGGATTATGCTTCAGTCTGTGACTGAACAAGTTGGCATGAGCATCAAGTGGGCTGGATTTTTCCAATGTAGCTCTTAAATCCTTAAGCAGAGGGAAGGTCAATCCTTTACAATTTACCACTGAGTCACTTGCTAAATACAAATGTTCGTGGTAACTCAGAACAATTCTAAGTCAGTCATCTATGAATGAGAATACTTGTGGCTAGAGGCTTAGCTCCTACAGTAACCCAGTCTTTGTCTTTTTGGCTTTTCTTATGTCTCCTTGTACTTCTGCATATTTGTACTGACAATACCAGACTCGCTGTGCAAATAGAAGAGTGCAGGTTCTTTCTACCTTTCCTCTCAAGATGCCGCTGTTAAGACTTTCATTCTGCATGTCTTGGTTCTGCTGATACATTTTTTCAAAGCCTTATTACTCCATATAAAACAGCAAGGATGAGGTAAATTCCAGTTTTTGGCTTCTTTTTTAATTATTAGTGATTAGTAATTATTAGATTATTGGAGTTTTCTGTAGCTTATACTGCTTCAAATGGAACATTGTAAAAGGAAGACTTTTTTAGCTACCAAATCATTCAGCCTTGTTAAGACCCAGTCCTGAATGTTGTTGAGAATTCCTTATTGAAAATAAAACTCCAACTTGAGTGTTAGTGCACTGCAAACTTGAACAAGCCATCAAACTCAGTGAGGAGAAAGAGAAACTTTTGCTTGGTGTATTGCATTATATAGGTACATGTGTATTTGTGTTTGTCTTAAACTTGGTCTTTGAAATAATAAGAATGAGAATAAAAATATGTGCACAAGGAAAAGCTGCAGGATCAGTAAATTAGTCCACCTTTAACACACTTTTTTCCCAAGTGGAATCAGTCCTTTGTAGCATTCCTGCAGATTCTGAGTATTAGATCTTTCTTATTTTCATGTGTCAACATATGTCTTGTTCTTGCTCATGCTATAAAAATTTGGAGCAATACTCCATGATGAAAAGGCATCCTATGTAATCCTATTGTTGTGTAAATGAACCAGTAACTCAATTAGTAACTGCATTCAGCAAAGTACAGGCCAGTATAGGATTTATCCTGACATTTGCCACTTAAACAAATAGCCTAATTTTATTCTGAGCATGCAAACCTGAGCAAATAATGCCAATTACCTCAGTGAGGTAGGGCATCTGGCAGAGAAGGAAACTGTGCCTGTACCAGTTTCGTTTTTTCCTAGAAGAAAGTGAGAACAAGTTACTGGTTCTCAAAAGAAAAACTTCCCCCTCCACACACATACACACACACATACAGACACATTATGCTGTGTGTGAAATACCCACAGCCATTTGATGTACCATGCAGCACCATTCAGAAGGTTAACAATGTTCACCAGGAGTAGGTGTTTCTAAACTAAGAGATGTTCTTGCTAATACCAAACTAAGTTCTCCCTAATGATAGGCAAAGCACTGCTTGATCAGCCAAATGTTTCCTGCTACTACGCATCCATACAGCTGTTAACTCTTCCAGCCACAGTTCCAGGGAAAATTCAGGCTGTGAACACTTCCACTAGGTGAGGCCAACAGCTTCAGCCTTCTGATCCATGCAGAAACCTCTCTGGGAAAAGGCATACTTTCTTCACAAAGAATTGCCTGAGAGGCCATCTTATAGAGCAGTTATTTTATAGATCAAAGGGAAAATACAGGAAATACACCAGCAATCAGAATTACTATCTTCTGGTCTGTGTGGTATTCTAATGAACAGGTCAAAGAAAAATTGTGAGACTATGTTCTAAGCTGTCTGCAGCACTTATCTGAACATAATTTAAAAAACAGTAATAAACCAGAAAAATGTTAAAAATCCAAAGCAACAAACCCACAAACAAAACAAGCAAACACAAAGTAAAATAAAGAAATAAAACTTTCCAAAACAAGGACATAAGCCAAGCCACTTGAAAAAATATCAATTAGAAATTCAGGAGAAGAGGAATTTAAAACAAATTAAGAAACTTTGTTTTTTAGAATAAACATAAGGACAGCCCTATCACAGTGAAATACCAACAGGACTATCAAAAATAAACAACATTATTTATTTTTGACAAAGGAAGTCAGTTAATAATTAGTCACAGTGAAACACAGCTCATGAAGAAATCTGAGATGCTAATACTTGGAGCAATGACTTAGGTTTATGAGTATTCTTGATGAAGAAATATTTATTGGAGCATGAGAAATATAAGATAAGCATATTCAAATACATGGGATCAAGACTGAATCAAACAACTTCAAAGAAATATTAGTAACTATGCTTATTAAAATAAAACCAAAACCTTACACAAAATGATGATACAAAACTGTGGTTTCTGTATGTGATTTGGTTGAAAAAAATCAGTCTACAACCAGATATAATGTGTGTTAAAATTTATCTAAAACAAGGGGACAAATTGCAACACAACCCCAAGCCCAGATGAAGCTGGTAAAACAGTTTTCTTTGTTACCTAACTGACACCACAAGATTATAAAATATTACTTCTTATTAAAACCAAAGAGAATCTGTACCTGCTGGTTTCAGTGGGTTTTATTATAAGGAAAAGCTGCCTTGGTCTGTGCAGTTATTTCCATGAGACACTGTGCAGGACCAAAGGTGTTACTACATGGATCCAGCTGTGAGCTGGGACTGGAAAACTGTGGCCTGTGATAGTAGCTGGTAGCACCCCCAATTAGCCTTTCACCACTTTGCTGGTAAGGCACTGCACACCTGAATCCTCAGTCAGCATCACCTTCCAGGCTCTCATCTGGGACCTCCCACTTCAGGGTTCTGCACATCCTCCCTAAACTACAGTTTAGGTTTTGAATAATCTTTTATTGAGATTTTGATTCTGAAGTTCAGCTGTTTGTCCACTGTATTTGGCCATGTCCAAGCTCCTCTGTTTCTCACTTCTGGTGTAAAGAAGCTGCTTACAAGAACACCAGAAAACTGAAACACTCAGGTTCACACCTAAATCCTTCAGAACACCTCAGTTTCATACGCACAAACAAGCTGATGGTGAGTTTTCTTAGTGTTTCTAGACACATAGAATCATAGAAAGTACTATGTTTTGGGTTGAAGGAACCTTAAACACTACCTAGTTCCAACACCTCTGCCATGGGCAGGAACAATTTCCACTGGATCAAATTGCTCACAGCCCCATCCAGCCTGGATTAGAACACTTCCAGGGATGTGGCATCCACACCTTCTCTGTTCCAATGCTTCTCACTCTCACAGTAATGAATTTCTTCCTAGTATCTAACCTAAGATTATCCTCTCTACACTTGAAGCCATTCATTCTTGTCCGGTCACTACATGCCCTTGTAAAAAGTCTCTCTCCTGCCTTTTTGTGGGCCCTTTACCATGCTGGAAGGTGCTATAATTTCTCCCTGGAGCTTTTTCGTCTCCAGGTTGAAAAACCCCAACCCTCTCAGTCTGTCCTTGTAAGAGAAGTGCTTCAGCCCCTGCTCATTGTCATGGTTCTCCTCTGGACTCATTCCAACAGGCCAATGCCCTTATGCTGCGGACGCAGAGATGGGTGCAGCACACTGGCGGTGGGGGGTGTGGGGGTGTCCCACCAGAGCAGACCAGAGAGGCAGAATGCCCTCCCTCTCCCTGCTGGCCATGCTGCTTTGGATGCAGCCCAGGATATGGTTGGGTTTACAGACTGTCAGCACACATTGGCTTAGGGTGCTGCCAGCACCCAGCATTGCTGGGTCACGTCCAGCCTCTCATCTACCCCAAGTCTTTCTCCTCGGGGCTGGTTTCAATCCATTCTTGGTCCAGTCTGTGTTTGTGATTAGTATTGCCCCAACCCAGGTGCAGCACCTTTCACTTGGCTCTGTTGAAGTTTATGACATTTGCATAGGCCCCTGGCTGAAGCCTGTCCAGGTCCCTCTGGATGGCATCCCTTTCTCTGCAGCATGCTGACTGTGCCACACAGCCCAGTGTCACCAGCAAACTTACTGAGGGTGCACTGGCTGTGTCACCAACAAAGACACCAGTGGCCATCCCTGAGGAACACTACTCATCACTGGTCTCCACACAAACATTGAGCTAGTGATTGCAACTCTTTGAATGCAACCACCCAGTCAATTCCTTATTCGCCAAGTGTTACATCCAGCAACTCCAGCTTAGACACAAGGATGTCATGTGGAAAAGCATAAAATGCTTTGCATAAGTCTAATTCAGATGATGTAAATCACACTTCCTTCATCCATAACTACTCCATGGTAGAAGGCCACCATATTTGTCAGTTGTGATCTGCTTTTCAGCAAAGCCAGACTGACTTCATTGCTTTCACTTTAAAAAGGGAAGTGAAAGCCATTAGAATGACCCTACACTTCTTTTTCTGTGTGTGTTCTTCCTTACAGCCCACTGGAAGCTGAATAAGAACCAGAGTTCCCTTCTCTCCACTCACATTGAGATGCTAAAAATGGTCTAAGAAAGCAACTGATTTGGCGCCTTCCTTTTTATAACAGTGCATTTCCTTTCTCCTCAGGTGATTGATAGAGTACGCTTACAGATCTCTTCCACAACTTTCTGCTAGTGAACATGTATTCTTCAGAAACAGTTAACTTTTTTCTTTTCCAGCATATATTTTCTGATATTGAACAGGGATCAACAGATTTTTATTATCAGTCTTATGCCAACAGCCCTGTGGAGTTTTACTGTGATATCACAGTGTGAAGACAAAGCAGCTGAAATGGGTCTGTAGCTGAAAAGCTTTTTATAAAGCAGTATGCAGTGGTTAGTCTCTGTTACCTAATTTTGTATAGTGTCAAAAGGATTATTTAATTTTTTTGCTAGTACAGCTACATTTAACAAAGCTGTGTTCAGCTGTAGGTGTCAGCAATCTTCCAGATTCCTTAATCTACATCATTCATGGCAGCAAAAGCTTTTCATTCTTGAGCACATGAAAATAGCAGGCTATTATCATGGTTGGGCTATTTCTATTTTGACTGTGTTTCCACACCGCAGCAGTAGTGAGGACAGTCTGCTGTGTTCACTTTGCGGATTCTGCATACTTTAGCTTATGTACGTAATATACAGAAAACCAAGGGAAAACAGAAGGAATAGCTATGCTATAACTTTCATAGTAACATATCTTAGAATAAGTTGATATATGGGGAACACTGATTGTAACATCTGCACAACTAAATGCAGATGGCTAGAAAAATTTGTGACTAAGTCAAGAGTCCACGTGTAATTTCTTATTTCTGTTTGATATCTCACTGATGCAGATCTTAAAATTGTTTTTAAAAAATCCAAGCCCACAGAAAACCAAAACATAAAGCTGAAATAGAGTAATTACATTCTTCAAAGTGAAGTTTTTAATAAGCCTGTAATAAATTACTGGTGAGTACAACTAGCATAAAGGCTAGGCTGACAAAAATCTCACTACATGACGTATTAACTAAGGTGAAGCCTTTCCTTTGTACATTCACATACTCGAACATACAAAGAACCGAAGGGCCAATGTAAACTTGAAGATTAATTAAAAAGACTCCTGCTACATTCTTACTTTATTTGATATGCTGAGGCTAACTGCAGACAGGGGCAGACCACTTGTGCCAACCACAAAACTCACTGTTTCCATTTCCCAGTGCCTTTGAAAATGAGGCACTGTTATTTCCATCAAAATTGTCTGTACAACTTTAAACCAAACAGGCTCTTAATAAATGTATCTTATTTTAATGCAGCCCGAATCATCAGATTATGAGTAACCATTTATACAGAAGAAATTAGACATTCTTTAAACATCTTGAGCCATCTAGTGTTCCCGGCCTTGTCATTTTCTTCAGGAAGCTGTATTTAGCTAGTGTTCTCATAACTGTGAGAGTTATAGTATTCCATGACTATGGATCTTGACTACAGAATGGGAAAGGAATGTAACAAAAGAAACATTTCTGTGGGGTGAAAAACACCATAGGAAAAGGGACTGGATTTCAGCATTTGCCATGCTGTCAGCAGCAGGAGAAGAAGGGCTGTGATATAACCATGGACTTCTTTATGAAAGATGTATCAGAAAAGACATTTCAAAGCAGGTAAAAATTTCAATGAGACTAAGCAAAGCTGGCATGCAAGATAGTGCAAAGGACATTGCTGGGTTTCAGCTCCAGCTCAGCTGTGTCACCTTGGGCAATTATTTCTTTGCCATATTTTATCCATCTGTATTGTGAACTCCACAGGACGTATCTTTTTCCTCACTACTTTCAAGACAGCTATCTGTGAAAATGAGCCACATTGCTAGCACAGGATAGGAATATTCTGAAGTCCCAATGATCATTGATCACACCAGCTTTAATATGTTTATAGGAGAAGGACCTAAATCTTGGGGAAAAGTGAGTATTCAGAAAAGACTGAGAAATCGTGTCTCTTTGGAAAAACAAATTTTAAACAAAAATCAAGGTACCATTAAAACCATGTTTTCCTAGCTTTAAAAGAAGGCTTGCAGCTCCAAATAATATGTTCATTCAAACATGCTTAATTATTAGTAATATTCATCAGGACTGTTGCTCCTCTCTTGTACAAGTGTTTACAGAAATTAACTGCGGCAAGGTTTGCATTGGCAAGTTATTAGTGCCCACATGCACTGCACTGTTAAAGACCATACTTTGAATATGTCTCCAAATACCTAAGAAATGCTTCAGAGCCTAAAGTGTGGACATTCCTCTGTTGTGCTGTAACCAGAATAAGACTCTTTAATTTTACAAATTACTTTCTATAACATTTATCTTTTAACCCTGACATCTGTGAAGGAGGCAGTGTAATGCAGCATATCTGTCCATGGTTCACTGTTTTGCAGATCTTTCAAGACAGAATATCTGTTACTCAAGTAGGTGAAATACGCTTCAGATCTTCACAAAATTATTAATTCCCTTGCTTAGTGTGTATTTAAACATTTTGAGGTTGAATAAGGTTTCTCTCCAGCTGCCATGATACCCTCAACAACTTCTGACTTCAAATGCTACCACATTTAAAGATTGTGCCTTGGAACCCAGCTTAGGCTTTGAACCTACAGAAGGATCTGCCACCCAGATGAAAGCTCAGTTTCTCTCTTACCATCTCTTTGCTTATGAGATGCAGACATGCAGCTTTATATTGAATGGAGAGGAAAAGGAATGGCTGGAGAGCAGCTGTGAAACGGAAGTTGCCTCTCTTCCATCCTTCAACAAGTGTGGCTTTTGTAGAGCAAGAATGAATGTCTGACTGTGCCCTCAGTGTCATACCGGAGATCAACGCAGAGCAATTCTGCCAAAGCAGCAGAAGATTTGAATGTCCTATCACTTTTCATACAAGAAATAGTTTTATTCAAGCATCCTTAAGAACTCTTTTAAAGAACTCCAGAACTCTTTTAAAGAACACTAGAACTGTTGGAAATATCCCGAACAACTTCTTTGTACATGCTTCTGGCAAAGACACATATGATCATCTACAGTGCTCTGTCCCAAGGAACCATTGAGGCTGGTCCGGCTCCCTTCTGGGAACTTAGCAAGAGTTAGACAAAAAAAGTAACAGTTTGGCACACTCTGAGTTTTGTTCTTACTTGAGGTTGTGCTAACAGGAATTAATAAGGGTGTTTACTACAGATAAGGTCTGATTTTGTTCTGAAGTCTTCTAGAGTGAGGTGAAACACAGACCATTGTGACACTCTAATCATCTTGGAAGGACACAGTTTCATAGGTAAAGAAACAGGTCAGCTACATGTTCAGTCCTGTTCATGTAACATGTACTGGAGGTCCACTGGGTTCTGTAATACTGACTGAACATTGGGAAAACTGGACTTCACCCTAAGTGTGCATTGTTCAAAAACATTAACTTTTTAACAGGGGTTTGTTTGTTTGCTTGCTTATTGTGAGTATGTTTGCATGTAAATCTACTGGGGATTTAAACAAATGGCAAGGCAACAAGAAACAACTGACTTCAGGTGAGCAGTGAACTGCTCCAGGCACGCAAAATTTACCCTGAACATATCTATGACTATTCTTGCATGCACAAAGGTCTGAATGTGTGAACTGGATTTAAATTTTAAAATATTCAAAATATGAACTGAGTAAGTTTCAACTGTAAGGATTCTCTCAAACCCCTGTGCATTGGTATCTAATATTCTTCAAAATAGTATTATTGTTAAAAAATCTTTTAAGTGTTTCTTTAATATAATGACCTCTGGCTGGAGTTTTTCAAGAGACATTTTCAGGTCTTCCCTTGTGAACATGAGAAAGTAAGATAAACCATTTCTCTCTGTCTCTCTGAACTGACAACTATGCTACCTTGGTTTTAGCCAAGGATAACCTTCGCTGCCCACTGCTGCCAAGTACTTCTTGGTCACTTTTAGAATAATAATACAAGAAAAACTTATGGTTAATTAACTCCTTTCTGACACAATACCCCTTAAAGCCTTCTCAAAAATCATTCTTATTGATAAAACTGATCACATCTTATATTCTACAGGTTCTGAAAACACAGTTTGATAATAGAAGTAGAGATAGAAACATACTTAAGGGTTTAGCCCAGTGTCCCCAACACAGAAATTAACTCTTTGCAACTTTGATCCAGTATCTCATAGAGCCTGAATTAAGTTCTTGGATCTCAGTAAAAAAGACTTGCAGAATTAGGCTCTGGTTGTTAAAGTACTGTCCTTACCCTAAGTCAGATTAAAATTATTGCCATGCAGTGTATAATATAAATTTAAGTTCTCTTTAGAGCCAAATACTATATTTCTTATTCCTTCAGACTGTAAAGGTCTCTTGATATCCCAATATATTATAATTTAAATAAGGCAGATGCTCTAAATCAGAAGTCCTCATACTATGGTCAAAGGATATTTATTCCTACTCTGTCCAAAAGGAGGAACACAAAAAATGCTACAAGAAACATATAAAGAGACTGTGTACTGCAACTGCTTGACAAAGTTTCTCAGTTGTCAGACATTCCTGAGGAGCAATAGGATGACACTGGTGGATGAAGGGGAGTGGAAATGGGTCCCTCCTCAGAGAGGTAATAAAAATTCCTCCCAACCTCCATCACCTACCCAAGTGCCACTTCAGAATAGGTATGAGGCTCTGGACCTAGAGGGTCAGCCAGAGGATGTAGAAGAAAATAATCTACCCAGAGAGCCTCCCAATTAAGCTTCTGAGGAGAACAGAGGGCCAACAGGATCCACCTCGCAGAGAGGTCTGCTGCCTCCCTGGGGCCTGGGTACAGGATATTACTGAGAGACTCCCTAGGCTGATTAAGCTCTCTGATTATTACCCACTGCTGATACTCTAGGTTGGCAGTGATGAGATTGAAAAGAGGAGGTTAGGGCAATTAAAAGGGACTTTAAGGCCCTGGAACAAGTAGCTGATAGGGGTAGGAGCACAGGTTTTGTTCTGCTCAGTCCTTTTTGTGCAAGAGAAAAACGTGAAAGGAATAGGAGAGCCCACACTGTCAACAAGTGGCTTCAGGGTTGGTGTCATCAGCAGAATTTTGGGTTCTTTGATCATGGGGCAACTTTTTCAGCACCTGGCCTGCTGAAACCAGATGGGCTCCATCTCTCTAAGTGCAGCAGGATTTTAGTTTATGAACTGGTGGAACGTTTGAGAGCTTTAAACTAGGTTTAAAAGGGGAAGAGGATACAGCTGGGCTGTATGGAAGCAAGCCCAAGGGTAAGCCTGAGTTAGGGGTGAAATCAATAGCCCAGCTGAGGTGCATGTATACACAGCATAACAAAAAAGAGGAGCTGGAAGCCATGTGCAACAGCAAAGCTGTGATGTTATTGCTGTCACAGAAACATGGTGGGATGACTCACACGGCTGGAGCACTGCACTGGATGGCTCAAGCTCTTCAGAAGACTGAGTGCAGTAAAATGAGTCAATGAGGCAAACATCCAGCCTGGATGGGCAACAGGTTTTCGAAGGAACTTAGGAATAAAAACAGACTGCATCATCTTTGGAAGGAAGTGTTTAAGGGACTTGCTAGGGCATGTAGGAAAAAAATTAGAGAGGCCAAATTCAGTTTGAACTTGATTTGACAACTTTTTTAAAGGCTAATAAAAAATGTTTTTACAAATATATTAATGGCAAAAGGGAGGGTAAGACCAACCTTTGTTCTCTACTGGATGCAAGAGGGAACTCAGTAACTGCAGATGAGGAGAAGGTGGAAGGGCTTAATGCCTTCTTTGCCTCAGTCTTTAGTGGGAAGATGGCTTGTCCCCAGGAGAGCTCTCCTCCTGAGCTGGTAGATGGTGCCGGGGAACAGAATGGTCCCCCTGTGATTCAGGAGGAGGCAGTCAGAGAACTGCTGAGCCACTGGATGTTCATAAATCCATGGGCCCAGATGGGATCCATCCCAGGGTGCTGAAGGAGCTGGCAGATGAGTTTGCGAAGCCACTCTCCCTCATTAAACAACAGTCTTGGTTCACTGGTGAGGTTCCAGATGACTGGAAGGTGGCCAATGTGACCCCCATTCACAAGAAGGGTGAGGAAGGAGGATCCTGGTAATTACAGGCCAGTTAGCCTGACCTCAGTACCAGGTAAGGCAATGGAGCAATTTATACTGAGTGTCATCACGCAGCACTTACAAGGTGGCCAGGGTATCAGACCCAGCCAGCATGGGTTTAGGAGGGGTAGGTCATGTTTGACCAACCTGATCTCCTTTTATGACCAGGTAAACCACCTGGTGGATGCAGGAAAGGCTGTGGTTGTTCTATATCTAGACTTCAGCCTTTGGCCTTTGACATCATCTCCCACAGAACACTCCTGGAAAAGCTGCAGCCCAGTCTTAGACAGGAGCACTCTTTGCTGGGTTAGGAACTGGCTGGATAGCCAGGCCCAGAGGTGTCCCTTGGTTCTGTGCTGGGGCCAGTTCTGTTCAATATTTTTATTGGTGACATGGGAAGGATGTCGAGACACTTGAGGGCATCCAGAGGAAAGCAGCAAGGCTGGTGAGGGGCTTGGAACACAAACTCTGTGAGGAACAACTGAGGGAGCTGGGGTTGTTTAGCTTGGAAAAAAGGAGACTCAGAGGCGGCCTTATCACTCTCTACAATTTCTGAAAAGTGGTTGTAGTCAGGTGGGGATTGGTCTGTTTCTCCAGGCAGCAACTGACAGGACGAGAGGACACACTCTAAAACTATGTCAAGGGAACTACAGGTTGGAGATTAGGAAAAGGTTCTTTATAGAAAGAGTGGTAAGTACTGGAATGGCCTGCCCGGGGAGGTGGTGGAATCACCATCCCTGGATGTGTTTAAAAAAAGACTGGATGTGGCACCCGATGCCATGGTCTAATTGAGGAGTTAGAGCTGGGTTGGACTCAATGATCTTGATGGTCTCTTCCAACCTAGTGATTCTGTGTGTGTAATTCTCTGGAAGGAGCAAAAGTAAAAGTCTAGGAGGATGGTGGATTGTTTCATTAGTCTGTCTTATCCAGTCAAATGCTGGCACAGGCTTCCCAAAGAGGATGTTAATTCCCCAAGCAAGAGGCATTTGGAAAAGAATGCTTTAACTTTTGGTTAGCCTTGAAGGGGCCAGACAGTTGGACAGGATGATCTTTGTAGGTTCCTTCCAAAGATCCTCTCCTCTCCTCTCCTCTCCTCTCCTCTCTCCCCTCCCCTCCCCTCCCCTCCCCATCCTTATCTGGAATACACTAAAGACTGAGTCCTGTGGGCTAGTTGCACAGAGTGCATGACTAGCCCTGCCCTGAAGAATGGGCAACCCAAAGAGAAGCAAGAGGTTGGGTACATGAAAGACCAGACCAACAATGCAGTCATTAATAGAGCTGTTGTAACTCTTATAAATTATGATTTTGACAGATGTTCATCACCTTTTGATAGCAATGTCAGAGATACCCAACTTCCCCAAATAAGCGTCTTCTCCCACCTGTGTTCAGGTACAGTCATAGACAAAGTTGATTAGTCATTCCTTAGAACTATATGAGAAAAATTAGTCATTAAGAAATAAAAAAGACAGGGGAAAAGCATTCTCCTAAAAGCTGTTCCAAATCTCTCTTGGTCAGTTCCTATTTCCCCCACACTCACTTCATCTTCTGATAGATTATCACCTTTCCATTAGTGTTACTATGTCAAGTGATTGTAAAATGGGACTAATCTGAGCTGGCAGAAGCAGTCTTCTTAAATAAAACTAAGGGCACCTTTTTCATATTATTTTCTAGTTCAGGCTAAAAGGCAAAAGAACTCCACTTCTCATGTTCATTTTGTAATTTTCTTTTTCACCTGACAGTTAGTTAAAAAAGCAAAAGAGAACTATAAGTGGAAATACATCTTAAGATAGGAAGATGCAGCCTTGTAAATCTGGCAGGAATATGGATGTCCCTGAGCAAAAACGACAGGGCTTATCAAAAGATCATTCAGGAGAGTCTATGAACAAGTTGGTGTATGAAAGAAAACCTAGGTTTAAGTCTACAGTACACAGTTACCAGCAGCAATTAAAAGCTATTCCAATGGGGGAGGCTTAAGACCAAGACCAAAATTACCAGATTTGGTCTCAGTCCTTCAGCACTTTTCTAGGCATTTAGACCATGACCTGATAAAAGACACAAACAGACACTATGCTACAGCCTAAGAAATTTTGGCATAAATGGCTTTGTTTAGAAAGTACATTCTATTTAGACCCACAGGACTGCAAGTAGAGAGATTAATCTTCAGAAATCACCCATATGCCCTGACCTGTTTGTGACCACATATGACCCAAACACATGAGTAAACTTGAGTTCAAACTCTGCAACTCTGTGAATTCTTTGGTACCAAGTAATTCCAAAGAGTTTTGGAATGGAATTGTTAACTGTAGTCAAAAAATACATGCAAGTAACACTGTGCAGTTACAAATGATCCTTATTCCAGATGTCCAGAAATTAAACACAAAGCAGCTGTTTCCCCTGGCTTAAACTCCTCACCCAGTCATGTGTATGCTGGTACATGTAGCTATTTACAAAGTTCATGTGAGATAGTGCTTCTGTATCTGTGAAACAAAGACTATAGAGCTAGAAATAGTAATTTGCTAAATATAATGTGGGAATGAACTCTAAAATCACACTGGAGCATCCTAAGGGACAACTAACTAATGACAGATGTATAGAAATAAAAAGTCATGAACATGATACTTTTTCAAATTAATCAAAATCTGTAAGGGACAATATGAGTACTAAGAAAATTTAAATTGTCAGTTACCTACAAAAACCAGATTATTTGAATATTTAAAAAGAAAAAAAAAATATAAGTATGCTAGATACATAAAATAAAGATCTGTTTAAATTGTTAGAACCATGCACTGATAGGAAATTTGGTCCATTAATAAAACTTGCTACTATAAACACTGGAAGAATGTCAAGAAAATTGTTCAGGGAGAAAAAAATGTGTCATAATGATATTCCACTATAACAGTTGTCAGCTAATTGGCCATCTTGGAAGCTCTGCTGTTTCCCTGACACTTCCAAATATGCTACATACAAACAAAGCTTACCACCAGAGGGTACTGTTATGCCAAGCTGTAGAAGAAAGGCACCTGGAGGTGCTAACAAATTTATTACACAGGTGTTATGTCAAGATGTAGCAGGAAGGCACACGAAGGAGGCAACAAACCTGTTATACCCATGCGGTACCATTCACACAATGAAGTACAAAGGCTTCTTTACAGAAAAGATGTGACCATTTCTCCATTGTTAAGCACGGCAGTAGCCTCAATTGAATAAAAATTGAGAAAACTTACAGAGTTTTACAAAAGATAAGCTGTACCAGAAATCCATGTCACAGAATGTCAAGATGTAAGTACAATAAATTAGTCTGCATCCTAAAAAGTAGACGGTTAAAATAGGCAAGATAGATGTTTCTCTTCAGTCAACAACCAAGTCAGCTAAGAAACACTAGGCCAAATAATCTCCAACATTCACAGTTTCACTACCAAAATTGTTACATCCTGAAGATATTCTCATTAGCTACATTAGCTACATCATAACTGTAAGTACTGTTAAAATACAAAGCAACTAATGCAAACAAGCCACTTCCATCTGGGGAAAAAAATGAAGTGAGAAAAACATGAGACAGAGTGTTTTGATGTTATCCAGAAGGCTTGGGGGAGGAATCTCTTTGAATAGAAGATGATATCACCACTCTGTGTCCCATCAGATGAAGAAAAGTAGGAATATTTCTTCGCCCAAAAGCAATGTCTGCTTTTCCAACAAACATTCTGCTCAAAGGAAACTCTGACCATTAGTTTTCTTCGAAACAGTCCTTCACCACTAAAGAAGATAAAAAACTTTCTTCTGGCTTCTCTTCATCTTGATATCCCATCTTCTTTCTGCCTTTGAAATAAACAGAGTCAACAGGAGAGTCCATACCCAGTACGACCCTGTCGGAAACCTTGATGAAAAATAGCTTTGGGCTGCCCTGACAAGCCTCTCCCGGAGCGTACATCTACACATTTTGACTGGAGTCTCCATTTAACCTCATGTCTGTGCCTTCAGTCTCTGCTTAGCTACATCATAGGAGCACTTGCCCCTGCTGTGCCTGAATCATTGTTTGGATTCACCTCCTCTGGTGCCAGGGGACAGCACTGTACTGCCAAGGTCACTGCCTGGCCTGCTTCACAGCTGCTCTCCTAAAAACTTCTTTTGGGAAACAGCCTCTTCTTGCCTGACCTTTCCATGATGAAAAGACACTTGCCTTCCTGAAAGAGTCCCACTTGTGCTTACAAATAGGTTGGTATCTTCTGCCTCTGGAAGCCCTCCTTAATAACAGTCCTTAAATGTTTCTCCAATCTGTCACACCCAGTAACATCTAATAGGTTTGTAAATGGTGGCAGTGAGTAACTCAATTAAGCATAAAAAAATGCAGTAGGAAACAAGATATAATATTCCCTGACCATCTCCAAGTATGTATTATGAATTAGAGTGAGAACATACCAAAATTTTTGATGTGCCCTCAAAACATACCACCTCATTAGTGATGTATTACATACATACCCAAGATTCATGCTGACAGGATCCTTGGAAGGGCAATGAAAAGGACTAAGAATTAGATCTTTGCTGCCATACTCACTGCATGGACTCCTATTAAATTTTTCTACTTTTTTTGTCTCAAGGACAAAGGTTGTCTCAAAACAGTCAGTTACAACAGGAAATGTTTCGTACTGTCTTATCAGCATTGAGAAATGGTTATCCTGAGAGTTGAAACAGCAAATACTCCCCTTGCCCTATGCCCGTCTTTTGCCTCCAGATCCTCTGCTCTGTGATTCAAATGGCTACTTTTGAGCTTAAACATGATTTGAGGTGATCTTCTGGGTTTCCTCTGAACTGGTCAATGCCAAATATTTATTTTAAAAGCAAAATGTATTTCCCTCATTGAGGGTAGGGGCTATATGTTCCAAATTTTACAGATTCTGTAAGTTCTATGCACCAATACTGATTTTGAAGCATAATTTTACATCCCAAATTTGGTACATTTTGCATCAGCATTTTCCTTTAAGGTTCAGGAACAACCTAAAATTTTATATCAACAAACACAGTCATAATATCTTTTAATTTCTGCCATTCTTAATTATTACACATTATTTCAAGGCTCTTGAAACTCAAACTCTGCCAAAGCCTTTTGTTGTTCTCACCTGATCTTTTGCCACCTTCTAAAGCATCCAAAGTTCTTTCCAGCTCTGGACTCATTTGAACAGACTATAGCTCACAGGTTAGCTATGTTGTTTCCTGCACTGGTAATTTATTTAGTACATTCCATGAGGCAGATATATATTAATTTGTTGGCATTTGCCAATAAATGCTATTTAGGTTTACTGTGATCTTAGAACGATTCTGCATTGAAATCAGGAGATAACATAAGGTCTTAAATTATATGTGAGTCCTAACTAAAAAACCATTTTCCTCACGACTATGGCAAGAGCACATACATTTTAACACATTCTCACACTTACCTGAACAGAAATTTCCCAAGTCTACCCGAGGAAAGAAAAACAACCAACCCTCTCCTTGTCCCCTTACCCCTGAAAAAAAAAAAAAAAAAGAAAAAAGAAAAAGAAAAAAATATTTTTTTTAATAAATACAGCTTTTAGTAACTTAGCAAAACAATTTCTACTTTTTCTTCACTGCCAGTAAAATTCTGCTAAAATTTGGACCCAGTTTTCTGCAATGCATCAGGCTCCTTTGTGGAAGACACAGAATGGTAAATCACAATATGTAATTATCACTTAGAGTGTTTCCCTTAAAGGAACTGGTTTAGTCAGAGAAAGTATCTACTTTTGTGTCTCTCCAGAAGTGATCAGCAGAGTCAAAGATGCAGCTTGTATTTCTGACTCAGTGCAGTGAGCAGTTTGGTGGAGTAGCCCTATCCTACCAGGAGTTGCCAGCCTGTACAGCGCACAATAAACCTGAGAGGCGTAGGACCATGGAAGTCCATGGCTGCTCCTTCCAGATGTCTGCTCTGCCACGCTACTGTGCTAATCCTAAAACCAAAAAGGTGGAGGAAGTTACCTTTTAAAATGCAGTGGAGTGATTTGCAGTTTAGTTGCATCACAACAACTGAGGATCTGGTAAAAAATCTGGTAAAATAAAATTGAGTTACAAGGTTTAATCAGGACTGTTATTTCTTGAGCTACAGTCTCTAGGTGAAAGCTTTGTGTTGTCAGGCTGGAGCAAGTCAAATGACCAAGTCAATGACTACCCTGCTAAGAAATCTCTTAGGTTTTGGGTTTTTTTCCAGGAAACTAAACAAAGAAGTTCCTACTAGAAGTGGTGCTGTATAGTATTCTCAGAAATGTAATGTATCTGGTTACATAAACATATTACAAAGAACTGGAGTTTTAGTAGAAGAGTTACCTGAAAAACAACAATGTATCAAATTATTCTGAGTAAATAGGAGCTGCATAAAATGGATAATAGGTCCTCATTGAATAGAGAAGAGCTTAGAAGACCTTTTAGCTGCCAAATATTAATTTATGCCATAAACACTCAAACCCATGGAATTACAATTACAACTCCAAAGCACAAAACCAGGTAAGTTGGTTTTGGTTTATTTTCATAGTGTAAGCAAGTGTTAGCAATATGGACAACAACTATATCAATAAGATAAAAATACAGTAGGTGTTAGTTTCTTTAAACTTGATAGAATAACATCAAAGACAAGTAATTTTTAGTAAAATGTGGTGTTGCTAAAACCAGATAAAGACAGTTTGTTTAAAATAGATCAGGTCGACTAATTGAATCTGTCTATTCATATTTGTAGGCTGAGCCGACAAAATATCGTGCACCCAGGCCCTGATGCTATTATTGGATCTGTGCATACAAGATATCTGTTCTTCCTCGAAGTTCTATCTAATTAAACCACACTATATACCTCTTTAAAGTAAACAAGACCATCATTCAGTTTATATGTCCATACAAAAGACGCAGCTGGAAACAACACATCCATTCAACACACCTAATTTATAGAGAGCACAATTCCACGAACTTCCTTAAAGTTGCAAGAAACATGAATTTGACATAAGTCAGGAAGACTACAGTTTAAATTAATGAGAAAAAGCTACAGACATAACCAATCAGAGAAACAAGCCAAAATTAATAAATAGAATAAGGGGACCAATTAAAAACAAACAAACAAAACCACAAATGAACAAAACCTCCAAACCGAAAACAAACAAAAAATCCCTAAAAGTGTGACAGGTGAAGTAGGAAAAGAACTCCCAAAGCTCAAGTTTGCTTCCTAGAAGTATTTCCCCTCACATTATCTTTATCTCTCTCTCTCCCCTTCACTCCTTGCCTCCCAAGAAGGCAATGATCAAAGTTTTCTTCCTTTCTGTTGTTCCCTGCTTGTGTTAGCAACCAGCTCACAGGCCCCATCACAAAGGATTTATTTTCTTTTTCTATTATAACAATTTATCAAAATTTCTATTGGCTTTGTGAATTGCAGTTGAAAGCTAATTTAAAAGCATTCTTCAATGGCAGCAAAGTCTAGATTACTGGCAAAACACACTTCTTTCTATTTTTATAGTGTACAGAGCAATTACAGGAGAACCATTATAGTATTTTTAAATTACGTTGTATATTTAACTTGTAACAAGAAACATGTGTGCTAAGGGATGAAACTGTATGTCATTTTTCACAACCTGACCTCTAAAGAAAAGTTCTTTCAAAGGACTCAAAACCCCTTAATTTTTAGATTTATATACATATAAGAATTTAATTACTAACATATATAAAATATATCCAATACATTGGAAATATTGAATATATTAGTAAATTCTCATATGTGTGTATGTTCTCATATCAGTATATCTAAAATAGATACATTGATATCCTCACTTCCTTTTCTCATAATAACTGATTATACCTAATAATTTCTGAGTCTGCTGGTATGTCTAAAATTTATTTTTAACCCTTATGTTAAGACTAAAATTAATTTTTTTTTCAAACAACTACTCCCCAAAGTACTTCTTTGATCATGGTGACTTGTCCTGTTCCTGTAGTTTGTGGGGGAACAGAAAAGCAAACTTCTAGATACTTCTGTATTCTTAGGAGTGAAGTCTATCAGACTCACAGGATTTTCAAGAATTGTCCTGTGACTGTAATCCATTTGATTGAGGCTACACTTTTCTTTAACAACATAGCCCAGAAAAAGAGCTCAGGGAAGTCCACCCTACACAGGACATAACCAGAGGAACACAATTCCTTGCAGTTACATGGAACACAGATGTCTCTATCTCATATCTCCAGGGCACCTCTTGCCCTTGGGAGCCCACTTCTAGGGAGCAGGATGTAGACACAGCTCACTTGAACTGCACACAGCCACGAGTATGTCACCAGACCTTGCCGGCATCACCCAGCTTCCCTCTCTACTCTCCAGTCAGGGCACCAGATCTGTCCCCTGTCACACCTATGGCTCTTGGAGGCACCAGCTTGAGCTGTTATTTTGTTGTTTAGTTATTGCACCCAGGGGATGTGGATTTCTGGAACTCAGCTCTGGGAAACCTGGGGTGGAGATGGTGTGGAAATCTGGTGTTACAGTGTGAGTAGGGGAGTGTAGTTGTGAAGGGGCCTTGATCCCAGCTCAGGTTGTGCACGACTGACTGCCAGAGTGGCTCCTAGTCAAGCAGGGAAGTTTCCTTTACACATGGCTCAGCAAATTCACAAACCCACATGCCCAGCTTTTACATGGACAGGGGCTAACCAACTTTTAACTGCACAACAGGCAGTGCTGAGGCTGTGCCACATGGAGGGACAGCACAACCAGCACCCAGGTCAGGGCTGGTACCTGAATCCCATCTGGTGGTGCCGGGTGTGTGGCCAGCTTTCTCCCTCTGTCTTGGCTGCCCTGGCTGCTCCATGAGGCCCAAAGGGCAGGAGGACACTGGGGCCCTCAAGGGGTGGTGAAGTCCCTGACCTGTGGCTGCCCCATGACCTGTGGAGGCTGCCCTGAACCTTGCAGCACTACAGGCTGGGGGAGGAGTGGATAGGAAGCTGCCTGGCAGAAAAGGACCTGGGGTGCTGGTTGACAGATGATGGAACATGAGGCAGTGGTGTGCCCAGCAGGCCAAAAGGGACAATGTTGTCTTGGCTTGTACCAGCAATAGTGTGGCCAAGAGGAGCAGGACAGTGACCACCCCCCTGACCATCACTGGGCACTGGCCAGACTGTACATCAAATCCTGCTTTCAGTTCTGAGCAGGACAGACACCGGGGTTCTGGAGAGAACCCAGCGAAGGAAAACGTAATAGAGGAAAGCTTTGGAGCCCAAGTCTTCTGAAGAGCAGCTGAGGAAGCTGGGGCTGTTTAGCCTGGAGAAAGGGAGGCTGAGGGGAGACCTTACCATTCCCGACCTCTGCCTCAAAGGCGTGCGGCCAGCTCGGGGTCGGTCTCTTCTTCCAGGCAGCCAGCGACACGACAAGAGGAAATGGCCTCAAGCTGTGCCAGGGGAGGACATTAGGAGTTACGTTTTCAAGAAGGGCTGATTAAAATTTGGAACGGGGCTGCCCAGGGAAGTAGTAGAGTCACCGTCCTTGGACATCTTTAACGAAGGTACTGGACGTGGTACCATGGTGTAGTTGACATGGCGCTCGGACCACAGATTGGACTCGAAGACCTCAGCGTCTTTTCCAACTTATGTGATGCCGAGTGAGCCAAGCCCTCCCCCCGTGCTCCGGGGCGGGCGGGCGAGGCCCCGGCACAGCCCGACCGCGCCCCACAGCGGCGGGACCGCCGCACTGCGCAGGCGCCGCGGAGGGAGAGGCCGCGGAGGGGGGGCGCGGGGGAGCGCCCCGAGGGCTCCACCTGGTGCGGGGTGGGGCGGTGACCAGCACATCCCGGCTCCTGCTTCCTCGGAGCAGCGGGGGTGGAGAGAGAGGGGCTGGGGGAGGTCCTCTCCGCCCCCGTCGGAGGGAGCGGAGCGAGGGGAAAGGTGGGTGTCGGAGCGAGGGGCCGGGTTTCGGAGGGGCCGGGCTTGGGGTGGGGATATTCCCGAGGGCTGCTCCGCCAGGTACTTGTGGAAGGAGGAAGCCAGCGGCCGTCGCCGACCTGGAGCTGAGGGGCCGGGCGCTGCCGCCGGCAACTTTGTGGTACTCGGGGCGTGCGGGTCTCGCTTCCGTTCCCTTCCTCTTTCCTCTTCTCTCTTTTTCTCCCAGGGCGCCGCGTTTTCCCCACGGCCGTGGCCAGGGCCGGTTTCCTGCCCCTTGGGGGCCGTGGCCCCGGGCCGGGAAGCGCCGGGAAGCGCCACATGCGGGGCTGGACGCGGCTCCCGTCCCCCCGCGGGGCAGAGGGGCGGCCGCCCCTCGGGGCCTGCGCTCGCCCGGGTTTAAACTTTAGTACGGGGTTACCCCTGTCGAAGTGGTAAAAAAAATCCTTTGTCGCGCGGGTTTCTGAGCGGTGGATCGCATGAGGTTTTGGGTACTTGCGGTTTCACGTGGTAGTTGAAGTTTAGTGCCCCAGCTCTGGGGGGTGCTTGTCTGTAGCACAGAAAACGTGGGACCGCTGGTGTTCGCCTTGTCGCTGGTGCCTGGTGGAAGTGCATATGTGGAAGCGAACTGATTGACATCAGTTCTGCGGAGTTAATCAATAATCAGGATGGTTATTCGTGTAATGCGTTTTAGTAGACCTTATTGAAAGCCTTAACTATGCAGCAGATTGTTACAGGGATGAAGTTGCTACAGCGTTGTCGTCCGCAGAACATAAAGATATGTTAAACAAGTCTGAATTGTGCTCCCACTGCTGGGATAGTGTGACGGTAGCTGGCTGTTGTGTGTCTTGATAAAGTTTCTCAACTTGAAACTAAGTAATAAACCCAAGTTCATTGTGTGTACTGCTGACTTCCCTGGCTGCTTTTTAAGTGAAAATTTGATTGCTGATATTTTTCCTTTACCTACTGATATTTTAGAATCTCAGGTCTGGGTAGCTTGGCCATGATGGGAAATTCAACTGTCCCAGGAAACTAACCTAATGTTTATTTTTTTCATTGTTACCGTATGCAGAGGTGAAAATATAAATGTTCACGGAAGTCAGCACTTCCAACTTGGTGCAAAGACATAGATGCTACAATAACTTAAACTTGTGTCCTGCATGTCGGTGGCATGTAAAACCTTTGCTGTTCTTAAAATGTAGGTATTCTGATACAGAAGTTAAGGCTTCTTTTTCCCTTGTGATTCAAAAAACTTCCTGACATCTTTTAACACACTGTGGTAATAGAAGCCTTTATAGGGAGACATGTTGATGAGAACAGTCTTTTATACATGCTGATTAATCAAACAGCAAATAATCTTAAGAGGTATCTTTTCGCAAAATTTAAAGAAAATGTGAAAAAAATGCTAATAGCAGAATTACTCAGTATAATTTTAAATTAAAGTGCATGTTGCAAAATTTCAAGAGAAAATTATGAATGTTCTCACTGCAGTGAATTTTTTTTTTCTTAATTTGCCAAATTTGCTTGTGGAGGAGCTTATAATTTTGTTTTACCTCTGTTCTGTTAGAGAATGCAGGGGTTTGGTTTTTTGTTTGTTTGGTTTTTTCCTAAGGTTTGGAATTGCTGTCTAATGTGGGTGTAGGATTTCTATGCTGTCATACAACTAGTATGATAACCTCTTTTCCCAAGTATTTTTAAAAATTTTTTATAAAGGCTTTATTATTTCTGTTGAGTAAGGAGGAAAGAAGAGTTGTGTCAGTTTGCATACTGCCCTGAAATACTAATAAAGATAACTTAATGTTGGCATTGTTTCTGGTTTGGGTAGAAATGATGCAGGTAAAATATATGTAATTCTTAAACTCTACAAATCTAACATTGCAAAGTAGAACCTCCCTAATAAACTTTCTTTTGAGAGAGTGAAACAAAGACTATAGACATATTAAAGGTGAATCAACTGAGTGTTTTTAAAGAAATTTTCTGAAGTAGAGCCTTTATCTGTTTCAGTGAAGATACAGGTGGTTGGTGATAACTGCAAGTTTGAGTATTCTCTGAGATGCCTGTGACACTTCAGGAAGAGCTGGGGTTTTTGAGTGATTTGGGAATGTTCTTTTTTTGTTAGAATATGCTAAGTGCCTTCTGAGAATTGAATGCCATTGGTTGATCTCCAAACTTTGTTGAAAATGCAAGCTATTGAGGTATTGATTAAAACTGCCCTAGTAAATCTAAAGTAAAACAAAATTTTTCATAAGTTGTCTTGTGACTTTTTATTTTCAAGGGCATTGAAATAAAAAAAAAAGTGAAAGAAGAAAAATTACACTTCCATGCTCCTTTAATGCAGAAATTAAATAAAAGCATCAATTTCTTTCTGTGGAATGCTGAGGCTAATTTATATCCAAACATTATATTTAATAAGGGTGAGAATATGTCACAGTAAACACAGAGTAGTAATTTTTATTTGGATCAGAAAATTTCTGTAAAAAGCTGTAATTTCAGTTTTATGGCAAAGAAATTGGTTCTTTATTTAAGCTTATTTTGTTAGCAGGAATATGTGACTCAAGTTAAACTTAAAAAATTCAAAGGAATCAAAGTGGTGTAAACTGTAATTTTTTTTGTTGGTTATCAAAAGCAGACCAGATATGTACCTAAACCTGTGGGTGTTTATAGTTGAGGTTAGTGGCCTCCTTGTGGGTTAGTAAGAGGGAAGCTCAGGAACAACACTATACACAGTAGTGGTATTTTGTTTTCAAATTAAATTCAGTCATTCTGGTACCAGATTAAATCTTCAGGTAACAAGAATTCTGGAAGATAATGCTCAAGCTTTTAAAGAGTCATCAACCACTTCTTCTGTCCATAGATTTCTGGCTCAGGAGCCTATTAAAAGAAATTATATTTTACATAGAATTACATCATTCTTCTCCTATAGTTGCTTCATAAATACTTGTTGTTAACCCACTTTGAGTCATGTGCTTGTGGAAAACATGTAGTATAGCCTGGTATGAATGAAGTTCTCACCTTAAGAGCTTGCTGTTCACTCCCAAATCTTGTTTACTACTACTGTCTGATATAATCAAAAATGGAAATCATCTGTCACAATCAGGAACATGAAAATAGCAGAATATTAATAAATCTCTTAGTTTCCCTAGCAGTTGTCAAATTGCCGTTCATTTGATTTGGTCTGTAGTCAAGACAATTAATCTGCCTTTTGTACCCTGTCTGGGAAGATAAGGAGTTGATTTGGGTTCTACCAGGGAGTATTTATCAGGTTTTCTGCTGAACTCATCCTGTGTTAAGTGATAAGCACAAGTGTGTGTTTGTCAACTTTCTTTTAGAGAATATCCTGATTAAACAAAATCTTGTGTCAAAACATGAGAATGAGAGTTAGTTATATCATAAAATTATGCCTGCAGCTGTTGTTTCAAGTTGCAGTTCTTAATTCTTTTGCACTCATTAACTGTTGCATTTAACTGCACTTTTGCTTTTGGTTTTCTTGCTTTTGACCGTTGTCTATATTTTTTACTTACAGTTTCATTTGGTGTTGCATATTTTTAATGAAAGACTATATTTAAGAGACTTTTTTTCCTTTTTCTTTTCTCATTTCAGTATGTGAAAATTGTTCCTATTTCTTCAGGACGGTGGACGTGAGTTTTACATTGGAGTTAGAGGCAGCATTTTTGATACTCTTTGCAGAGTGGGTAGGTGAAAAAGTATTTTGTCTACTTCTGTTAATACCATTCTTGCCTGCTTTTGCTGTTTCCCTCTTGACTGAAGTTGTTGAAACTCAGGTCTGATGCCAAAAGAGCAGCACCATCCTCAACAGTGCATTTCTGCACCTCCCTCATAGTGTAGCAACTGTCATATGTGAACTGCATGGTAAAATAAGTTATTCTGGTACCATGCTGCCTTGCAGTTGTTAGTCACTGCCGTGAGAGCTGTAAAAAACAGTGGGGTGAGGAATGACATGATTGCCTTTGCTCACTCTAGCTACAGATCAGCTTAAACTGACCAGGAACCACACCCTGAATTTCTTGTGAAAGCCAATGGAATGAATGCTTCTATAATTCAATAAACCAACCATTAACTTTGCAATTAACTTCCTTGATTTCACTGAACTACTAGTAGTTTAACTTGTTGCCATTCTTACTCATTAAAAGACATGGTCTATTACAAAGGCATTTGGAGTCAAGGAGAAGATAAATTATTCTTTCTGCACAGTGAGTAGTAGAAGTAGTAGAATTGTGTTTGCATGTGTGCACTCTGTGAAAGTGCATACTTCACACAGCTGCAGAGGTATATGGTGGGCTCAGTGCTCTCTATTGGGATTTTACCATTTTAAATGAGATGTTACTATTTTCTTCAAGGGTGGATTGCATTAGTCACAGGAATAAGGATGATCCAGAACCACTTCACTTATAGGCAGAAATCAAATCTTACCACGTCATCTGCTTTGGGTGCAACCAGACCATATGGCAAAATCAGGGAATGGTAACCCTTTCCTTGTCTGTAGGTTGCATGTTAGCTACAACTGAAGCGGTACATGAGGCAGATGTACCTTCATGAGAAGGAAAATTTTAGAGTATCTCTACTGCTTTTGATCCATCTTACTGGGTGATTCCTAGACTGCACTACTTTGGAGAAAAACAATAAACAATTTTAAAGCAAGAATTCAAGGCACATTTTTACACATGTCCAGAGTGATAACATACTTCATACTGCATTTGAATGTGTAAATTATGCTTCAATACTTTGCGATGCAGACTCCCCTATCTTAAAGGCTTTTTCCAACCTAAATGATTCTATGATTCTATATGTCTTCAGGCTTTTAACCGCAGTATTTTCTAGGCTAAACACAGATACTATTTGGGAGTCAGCATGAAATGCATGATGGTGCAGTGATCCCAAAGACCACTTAAAATGAAAAGAATATACCATCCAAGTGTTTTATTGACTTGTAACATTAAGAGGTGATGTAGTTTAATTAATAAATTGCGTGTAGTCCCTCTTGGTACTTTTAGGCCTTCTTTGTCTTTCTGATTGTGCTCAGCTTAATTAGGATTTTTTTTCTCTATTTTTTTTTCCATTTCTGTAGGTTTTTTGCTGGTTCACTTCCTCATTTTATTACACTATACTGAATTAGTTTTCTTACTCTTTTGATTTGTCAGTTCATCTGTTTCTATTTTCTAGTCTCTAATTTGTCTTTCTTGCTCCTTATGTTTGTGTCTTTCTTGCTTTCTTGTGTATGCAGACTAGCTGTTTGTTTTGGTCTTGTGTTATCAGGAGAACTACTCTAGCTTCGCATCTGTTCCTACCCCTTCATCTCAGTTATCTGTCCTTTCCCAAAACACAGTCTATGTTGAAGCAGTTAATGTGAAGTTATTCAGTGCACACTATACGACCTTGAATAGGGTGGAAAATGTAGTGCAAAACTTAAGTTTCTGTGGAGCAAACTTCTTGAACTATCTAAGTGATATGCTTGTTTTTCATTTGATTTCTGTCACTGCTAGAAACTTTTTTGTGTTTAATAAAACCTGATAGAGAAACTGAGTTATCATAATTGTCATTAGTTTGAAATTCTGTCATAGAAGATTCTCTTTCTATGTAATTTTCTTCTGCTGTGTACAACCCTGCTTGTAAGTGTACAACAGTTTTCTAAAATAGAAAACAAATGTATGGAAGTAAAATTGAGTGCTTTAAAAGTGTGAAAGTAACTTGAAAATAACTCTTCATTGCTAATCTTTCCTGCAATGTCCCATAATGTACTGTCTGTAGGGAGATCAGTTTGCTCATGGTAATTTTTGTCTTGCCATCACGTAAGTTTCAACTGTATGTATGTATATTTATATGTATGTACAGTAATGGGAATATATGTATATATATGAAAAGGTCACTCTGTCTGTACTGATCCTCTGTAGCATCTGCTCTGTATAGCTTGGTTTTGGTGTATAGTGGTTGGTCTCTGTAGGGCTGAGGAGTGGACAATAAATGCAGTCTCTGGTGTAGAATCCTGAAGTAACAACATTATAATTAATTAGAATTTTTTTTGTGAACTTATTTTGGACACAAAGGATTCAGCTATTTTGTGTACAAAATTGGTGTTTTAATGCATGTGTGTAACAAGTGTAGCCTGGTGTGTTGTGAAGGATGATATGCTCTCTCAGAGGAGCTGTTTATAATGTACTTGTTGCTGTTTCAGTGCTTGAAATATAAGGTGAACATCTCAGAACACACACAGACACGCACACAAAAAGCAGTTTCAGCAGGATCCAGGGTTCTCAAAGCATGCAATCCAAAGAACAGATTTGAACTGTTCTAAACTGAAAAGTGCTAAGTCATTCAATTTTCAACCAAGTGGTCAAATTTGAAACTGTAGACTTTGCAAAGGTGATAACTTGTTTAAAAACTACTATTTTATAAAGCACAGAGTTGATTTAATTATTGATAAAATTCAGGAGTTGTATTTGCTTCACAGGTTTTCTTCTCAAAATCATGTTTCTTCCATGGTTGTATGTTTTACTGTTAAATGACTTCACAGTGTACTTTAATCAAGGAAAAATAATTTTTTTACCAACTAACTTGTGTGTTCCATTGAGAGATGGAAGAAATGAACACTGTTAGAGTATATGTCACTGTGAAGTAAAACTGAAGGGAACAGTTGATGTTGTGTGACTGATGTAATATTTAGGTGAAGGAATGAGCAAGGAGAACTTGTCCTTTTCCATGTATGCTGAAAAGATGAAACATTTTTCAACTAAAGATGTATGTTTTCTGGATAGGGGAAGATGTAAACAAAAATAGAGGTTTATTGATGCTGTGCTATCTCCTGTGTCTGCCAACAGGCTGAGATTATGACTTTCCCCTCATTTGTGTAACTAGTGTATTAATACAGAAGCTTTCTTTTAAAGTATGATCCTTACAGGAGCTAGTTTATTACTAATTTTTCCAAAAGATGAAGTGGAAGTGGGCCTGAGAAGCGCAGACCACTGCATGAGAGAGTTCCTCAGAGTGAGAAACTGATAAGAAACATTGCAAAGTACAGAGGAAACTAAATACACGAGACAGAAAGGACAAGAGCTGTGGAGTTCATAGTTGTGACCGTGTTTTCCTTGCATGCAACACTACTCTCCTAGAAAGCATTAAGGAGTAATTAAAAATTCATCTTATGAACAAAAATATTGAATCTGTTGTTGATCTTGAGACAAGTCTTTCATGTGCTAGAACAATTATTCAGCTCATAATTTATGTGATACATATCATCAAACAGACTTTTATTTCTTTCCAACCCCTTTAAGTGTGCAATTCTTAGATTTAAATTAGTGTTTGTGCATATGAATTTTCTTTTAAAAAAAGTAAAAATTCCTCTCTTTTGGATGAAATCTTCAATTGTGAAGAAAATTCAATAGACAAAAACCATGCAGTCAAGAAGATGTGTCTTTCGAGTGTCACCGTTAAGTTGAGACTGGAAAGATTTTTTTAAAACTATTTGTTGCGCTCTGAAAATTTGTAAGTTAGATAAAGTAGTTTCATGCTTTAAGTTAAATGATTGATCAGTTAAGAGTCAAATATTTTTGGAATCTTCCTGTGGTGTTTTTTGGATGCAAGTGAGTTTCCTTCCCCCTACCTCCAATAATTTTTTCTTTAACTAAGCTACATATATGTACTTCTGCAAACAATAGGAATCAAAGTAACAAAAGTAGGTGTCTTTTATGCTGCAAGATGGAGCTGCTGATAAACATTGTATCCTGGAATCTTTCTGTTTTGAGAAGGAACTAGAGTTAAAAATAAATGCTAAAAGGGATGCTTCAGATAGCAGTTTTGCAGAAATTTTGATTGCTGTTGTGATCCAGCTAGTTTTCTTTCTCTTTCTTCATGCTGTGCAAGTTAAACTATTTTCTTTGCAAGAGGAAAGAAAATAATCCACAGTTCATCACATTTTTACTTGTATCACAGTGGGTTTTTTCTGTTCCTTTAAGCTGTTTACCATCACCTGTAATTTGCTAACATCTTTCAATCTTTTTTTCAATTTTTTAAAATACTTGTTATTACATAGCATAACTGTTGTTACAGATCAGTTAGCAGTTGGTATAAATGGAAGAATCTCTCTTATAGCCTTTCACACACTAGTGCTTTAGTTAAAATCCCTCCTGGGTTTTGCTGTTACTATATTGTTTGGCATTGGTGTAATGGTTTCTTTCAGCTCTTCTTCTTTCTTGATTTTAACCTTTAATAGTGAATTACAAACCAGATTGTCAAGTTATGGTACTTTATAAGGCTATGTAAATTTTCTTCTGACCAAAGTCAAGAGGGACAGCTTACGGGTGGTTTATTTGGGATCCTGGATGTTTATGTCATGACTTGTGTGTAGTGAAGTGTAAAATTATGCAAAACCCTACACAATGTGGCATTGTATAGATACATTTGTGACTTGAAGTATAAAACCCTTAAATTTAAAGCCTAATATCTTCATCTGTACAGTACGTACAGATGTACACTTCATTCTGTATGGTGTTTATTTATAGATATGTTCCCATATTCACTTGCTTATTAAGAATAAGAATGAAGACTTTTAGTAAAGATTGTGTTGAGTATTCTGTTGATAATTTGAAAAAAATATATATGTGGAAGGAGTATATTGCAGTAACTTAAGTAAATATTCTTCACAAAAAAACTGTATTTACTCTTGAGGAAAAATTAATCGTCACATATTTAAGGCTTAAGCTACCTAGGAAGCATACACATCAATCTTTCTTTTCAGTCAAGTTTGTATTTATACTGTCAGGAAACAATATTTTTGGAAACTGTAAATGAGTGATGATATCACAAAGAAAAGCAATCGTCTTTGATGACAGTATCAAAGAAAGCTCTGCCGCTGTGTCATGATGTCTGCTGAATTTCTGGAATATTCATAATGCTATATGGCTTATTGTCCTTTTGGATGAGCTTAAGGCTTTCACACTACATCGAGGTATTTCTGACATTAAGAATGAAAATGCATATTTTATATTAATTAAAAAACTAAGGTGGTCACTCTTAATTTTACAGCTCTTGATAATCACATGCTTAAGGTTCGTCTTGCATATTTTGTATCTTCAGGAGGAAAATGTTAGTTTCCTTGTGTTCTTGTTCTTTATCTAGCATAAATGCAAAATGCATCATGTTTTTCTCTTAACAGTTTAATTACTGTTACATACCTCTTTGAAGGTGTGCAGTACCTTGTTACCAGTACAGGAGCGAGCTTCAGTAGTTGACAAGAGGCCACGGAGCAAGCAGTGTTGCTGGCAGAGCCAGTGAGCACGCAGGCCTACAGAAGAGCAGCCATCAGTGCTGAGACAGTGCTTCTAGGGTGACTGGCAATCAGCAGCTTGAGCCTGTGTTTGAGAGGGGTCTTTATAGCAGAGGAAACGAGGCTTTCTTATTTGTGATCATTACCTATAATTAATTTCTTATTCAGCTTACTGAAATGGTAGCCTTCATCTATTTAAGGTCAGTTTATTTTTAGCACAAATACATGGTTTTGACATTTCCCATAGTTTGGCTCCACTTTCTTTGAAATCTTTATTTTGGCACCAGCAACATTGTACTCCATATTAAATCCCCATTTTGGAAGTAGGAGCTGCATCTCCTTTGCAAACATGAAAGAGGAAGAAAGAGTAAATGACTATAGTAATTGTCTAGAGACATGGTACAGAAGTAGAAGATAAAGGAAATTTTCATTCTTCTCATGCCCTTAGCTTTTGTTTTTGAAGTCAGATTCTGTAAAAATTAATAAAATATATATAGTGTAAATATAACTATGGTTATCACTGGTATAGCTTGAAATTGTCATGTTTTGAAATTTGCCCTTTTGGGACAAATTTCAAGTAATTAATTTGTTCTGCCATGTAGAATCTGGTAGAAAAATGTACAGTTCTAATTTACATGCATGGACAGAGGTCCTTTTTGAAATAATTTTTTTCCATTAAAATTGTCCATGCTCTTTTTTTCATGATGAAACCTATGATCATAGTCTTCCTCGTTGACTTAAAAATAGTAGCATAGAAAGATGACTAGCTAAATTCTAGGAAAACCATCAATATAAATGTAAGTTTCTCTGGAACTATTGCATTTCTAATTAATTGAACTGTACTGAAGAATTTGTGGCTTCTAGAAAATGAGAGGGGAAGAAAATACTGCAGCTGAATGATGAGGGGAGGTAATAAGGGAGTTACTTACAGCTTTTTTAGAAATGAAAAGATTGTTTATAGGATTCAGTGATTCCAGAAGTGATGCTAAATAGATACCTGCCATAGTTTTAACATGTGGATGTGTTCTAAAGAAGGATTTTGCAGTACTAGACTTACCCTTCTGTTTCCAACTATGTGACTCACAAAGATTTTAGAAACTTAGAGTTCCTGACTTTCAGATGTTTATGTTTTTTTGCTATGAATGCAGTGGGTTTTATCCTGGAATTGCAGAATCATGAGCATAAATTACTATCAGAATTAAAAAAAAAAATCATAAAACAGCTGAAGTAGTTTCAGGGCAGGCACCTGTTTCTGTAGTCAGTTGTGTAGTAGGCCTTATTTAGTCAGGGAAATTGATCTGGTAGGTACGGAAGAATACTTTGTTTCATTAACCTATCATTGAATTTCACACTTTGTGGTGGCCTCTTATTTGATTGTTTACTCAGCGCTGTAGATTACCTGTTTTTAAAAAGATGTCCAAAATCAAACTGAGCTTTCTAAGCATCTGGTTTCTAGTTCCTACTTAATAATACAAGGAAAGAGTAAACTTAGTCCAGCTGTAGCTGTTCTGTTGCTCTTGCCTTACCTGTAGCCAAGTAATAATCCCCAAAAAATCTTAAAATTCTGCCTTGAAGTAGGAGAGGTGGAAAGTCTTGTGGTGTAAAAAAGGGTGTCTTAAGATCTTAGGAGATGATTAATGTGTTTGGAATGATGGAGTGAGTGCAGGACTAGGGGACAATGTTGCAGCCTTGGTTTGGTAGCTGTCCTTTTTTTGAGCTATTCCATTTACCTCGTTTATCACAGTCTGAAAGAAGGAATATTCGCCATGTAATTGGTACAGTCCTGGCACTCAGAAGGCAGGTGCTGCTTTCTGTGAGGTAGGGTTTGTGCTGGAAGAAGTGTACATCAGGGAAGGGTTAGGCAGCATGGTTACTTGTCCTGCCTGCCTGTTGTCTTTCACTGTGTGGCCTCACAGAGAGCTGGTGCAAGCAGCTCGCTGAGGCTAAGCAGCTGTCCTACCCCGCTGTTGTGCTGTGAAAGCTGAAATGGATGTGGTGGCACACGGGCAGTGTGAGCTCCTGTCTCTTCTTAAAGAGGTGCTTTTTAAGTGTCTATGAACTGTGGACAGGGAAGGATGTCAAGGGAGGCAGGGTTTGACTGCTCTTTTTTTCAGCTGGATTTAAATACTGAATAACTAAGAAGTAACCAGTGGAAGACTCATGTACAAAGAGATTAGGGACATGGTAGGACTCTCTAGCCTCCGTAGGAAGATTCAGTTAGAATCCTCAAAGACATTATCTAGGGCACACTACCCTATTGTGTTGAGTTTTTCAACACTAAAGGCCTTGTGAACCCAGAGCAGCCTGTAGCAGATGTTTGTCACTACATTAAATGCTTTATGTTACAAAGTATTTTAAAAGTATCTCTTTCACCTTTCTGTGGAAAAGAAAGAGATTGATCAAACGGTCTTTACCCCTGAACTTTTGTAATTTCTTTGTATATTCTATATGAGCAGAGTTGTGAAAACACTGAAGAAGTAAATGTTGTCTTTCTCTTCAGTCCAGACTATCACAAACATACATATTTTGTACTTCAATCTGCACAGCTGCCATGGTGTCAGTTTATCTTTGCAATCTTTTAGAACATTTTTGCATTTGGTTTGGTTTTGATTTCAGTCAGTGAATGAGAGGGGTTATCATTTATAAGCTGGCTAAACAAGGAGATGATAAAAAGCATCTTTTTTAGTATTCTTGTACTTGAGAAATACCTTGATCAGCTACCTGCAAAAACAGTGTCATTCCTAGCAGTTTTCATATACTACATCCTCCCAAGGGGCATGCTATAGTTAATAAATGTGCTGTAATTGTTTGGGTGGGTATATAACTTAGTATTGATACCACAAGTTAAAAATTGGAGCAGTGTTTCAGTGGAGCTTTCAGACAATAACAAAAAGTATAACCAAGATCTTCAGGTAAAATCCTAAATTCTTCTGTAAAAAACCAGGTTCTGTAGTCAGGGCTCTAGACTTAACAAGCCTAGGCGAGGCCAGTTATTTTACAGTGTCTTGATTTAATGTTAAATTGTTTTGGTTTTTTAATAAAAACATAGTTAAAAGTATGTAAATTTAAAAATACTCCTTGTTTCAGTTTGAAGATATGACGACAGTTAGACATTTGCAGTGATGATGGTTCTCTGTGTTGTAAGAAGCCCAAAGCTTTGTTGATCTTATTAAACCAAATAAAACAGTTTCATAGGTGATGAGTTTGGGGTTTAAAGAGTTCCTTTGTGTTTTCGCTGCTGTAGTGGGTTAATGGTTGTCAGTGTAACGGCACAATCTAGGGAACTGTCTTAGGATGTAGTGACTGAATGATGTGTCAGTTTTAAGTACAGGCACATGTCATGGATGAAGGTTGTAATTTTGGTATAACTTTTCTCCTGTCAAAGCTGGTTTGGTCCACCATCCTGGAGCAGCAGTTCATTCTGTGCTGCAGTGAGCTACAGCTTCAGTTTTACGAATACAGGCCAGTTACACAAAGAGTTGTAAAACAGGTCACTGCAGCCATCTGCATTGTGTTTCTTTGTGTGTGTGCTAAAAGTGGAAGAAGTTGGAAAATATTTTATGAAAATGTCTGAGGGTTTTTTTTAATACCAGTGTATATAAAATTAAATATGAGATGGTAAGAATACATGTTGGACGTGGTAATACGCCACATTTTTTAACAGCCTTCTGGAAATATGCAGAGGTTCCTGCTGTTGAATAAATGCTAAGTTAAAAAATGCTAAGTTAAAAACCAAATTAAAGCCTCCACTTTACTGAAACAAAGCCTCCAACAGGAGTTGCATCAGTAGCAGTTTTTCTTCCTGCCTCCAGTAAATAAAAGAAAGGTTTGGTGTAATAAAGGACCATAATTTATACTTTCTACAACATCTGCACATACAGCTTTTGTTTAATTATCATTTTACAATCAAAATATGCTCTGTAGGTGCAATAGGGAGTGCTGGTATACTCAGTGTAGTGCTAATACGTAAAAATTAATATCAGTATTGCGTGTTAATTACATTCTAGTATTTGTGCAAGTGCAGTGTGATATGCATGACATCTAGTAACCAATTAATTGACATTTATTTAAAATACAGGATTTATATTTTTTAGTTCTCTTAATGTAAAAATGATTTTTGCTGTTTGTCACAATTATATGTTGTACTTAAATATACTGTTAAGATGTAGTTTCCTGGTTAAAAATAAGTCTCTGCTGTTGCTGGAGAGGAATGAACACACTCATATTTTCTTCCATCCACACTAACACCTGTGCTCCTTCATGAGCAGCTAAATTTGGCTAAAAAGGTTTTTAAGCACCCTAGCCTAGTCACAGTCTTCTGTTGTGAATGACTTTCCCACACTAGGGAAGGTGCAGGAACGCATGATTAACAAGGATGAGGAGAACCTAATTGCTCCTTTTAGCACGGACCCCATATAAGCCAGTACTCTGAGCAGTGTTTTTGCAGCCAATGCAAGCCAACGTGATGGCTTATCCTTACCCGTTTCTTTGCAGGGGTAAGGATAAACCATCCTGCCACTTCTCGACGTTTCTTTCAGCTGAATAACTAGCCTAGAATGCTGGTAGCCTGGAGAATTGATTAATCTCATAGGAAAACTCTTGGGCACTGGACTTGATGCAAGATAAATAGTTCATGGTCATGTAGGAATATTGGACCGGGGCAATGGGAAGTTGTCTTTCCACCAAAGTGATGAGAAGCTGTTTAGATCAACTTATTCCATCATGTAGAATCACTCCCTTGGTCTCTATTTTTCATTCAAATTCTCTTATGGAAGAGAGTGGTGAAAGTTTCAGGAAATGTAACTGCCTTTCAGAGGTGTTTTCTTTGTTCAAGATGTACCTTGTTTCATGTTGGTGTTTTGAAGCTGATCCTTGGCTGGGATATTACAGCAGTCTTATTGAGTAAACAGACATAACTGGAGCTAGATGCTGGTTTTTGAATGACAGACCTGTGGTAACTACTTTTCTGTAAGTAGTTAGAACCTCAAATTGTTAACATTCTTAAAGCAAATACTTTGATCTTTGTCCTAAGAATTTGATGGTAAGTCATATGTATTTTAAAAAAAATGTACTGAAACCAGATTTTTTTTTTAAATGTGCCATGGGTTTGTTTAAATATATCTCAAATTAGTTTTGCTCAAGGGCCCCTGTGTCCTGTTGCAAATGCAGACTTTACCTAGGTTGCTGTGCATTTGTGGAAGTAATGTTGTATTGCAGACACAAAACCTGCAGCCAGCTCATTTCTTTTCTTAAGCATTTGTTATTCTTGGTATTTTAAAAAGTGAACTGTAGTGAGATAGATTTAAATATGAACTTTAAATATGATTTAAATATGAATTTACTGATTTATTGAGACATGGGAAAAAGTTATGTTGTTGACATTTTTTTCCTGAAAAACAAGTTCCTAGCAGTTGTGGGTATTGTGTATAGAAAGGGGGTGTTCTTGGGAAGAATAAAGGGAGTTGTTGCACTTATACATTGAGCTTTCTCTGTAACAGCTTTTACTAGTAATCTTGTCTTTTATTTCTTTAGTGTGGTCCTGACAAGCTGCCTCCAGCGTCAGTAATAGACCTTCTACCATGAGCAATTCTACTTCAGTTACAGGTATACATTAAAAAAAAAAACCTCAAAGTTCTTCAACTGTTCTCTCTCTGTGTTGTTTTTTTTTTTTTCCTTTGTTGTTTTGTGTGTGTGTGTGTGTTGAGGAAGATGCAGTAAGAGTATATGTTTGTTTACTTGTAGTTTTAGATCAGACAGGAAGTTGAAAGTGAGAGAAAGCTGTTACTACTTTTGTTAATATTACTTCCAGCATTAGGTGTACATGGAGTGTTAATGACCAATGGTTGTATGAAGTAACTGTATGTCAAATAAATTATCTAAATCATGACATAGACAATTGCCTGTCAGCAGTGGTTTCCAAATAGTTTATTTTATATCAGGGCAAAGGACAGAGCAGATCACCTTTTGGTAAGTGTCTAAGACTTGCTATATTTTCAGTGAGGAAGAAGGAGGAGTCTGAGGAGCTAACTTGAAGATTTTCTTTTTGATTTCTTTGACTTGCACATGTCAGGTTGTTTATACTTCTGCTGATCAATTCAATGTGATGTCCAAATGTTTCTGCTTGGCTTGAAATAGCATTAGCTTATAGCTCAGCAATGTAATAGCTGAAGTATATATTATTAATTAACAGTGCAATGACTGATCCTTTACAGTGGTATCCAAGATATCTAAATGATATAGAGGTTTTTGGGGTATAGTAGTAGGCATTCTCATTAATAATCATATAAATCTAAAATCAAATATGGTCACTCTTGAAATGCATCTTTTTACCCAGTACAGCTGCTCCAGCTGCAGGACTTGTTTTTTATTGTTATGTTTGGGGTTTTGGGGCTTTTTTGGTCTGGTGGGTCACATATCTAAAATGTGTACCTCTCTACCTCAGGTTACTTAGGGAATACATTTGTACCAGTCATGAATTGTGATTGTAATGAACTTCCCTTTGTACATCAGGAACCAATTTTCATAAGCCTTTTCATAAGGCTTCTTTTGGTCTGTCTGAAAGCATTTTTTACTTTCACTCAATTGAGAGTACAATTCAGAAAGGTGATCACCTTTGGCATGCTTTTAAAGAAATCTTGAATCAATTTGGAAATTTAGATGTTGGAAGATACAGATGGTTATCACTGCATCAAAATTAGTATCGAACCACAGCTGGAGAAAGAAGCATGGTTAAAAAAACTATGAGGTTTTATATTTAAGATGTGCTAGCTTTTATTGCCAATTTGGTAACTTAGCTAAAGTTTCACAAACAAAGAAGCACTGCAACAGTTTGCCACTTAGCTCCATTTTGTCACTTCTGACAGTGTGTCAGAACCCAGAAGATACAGCTTCTGCAAGTCTGTCTTATATAAAACTAAAAGCAAAATTCATACTAGGCTTCATTTCCTGCTTCCTTTGGTCCAGCATTCCTTGACTTAGTATTAAGTCAGGGACATATAGTCCATTTAGAACCTGAAAAGTAACAAAATAGGTTGTTAGAGTTTACTAGTAATATGTCCTGTCATGTCTTGGTACCAATATGTGTTTAAAATGGTCATGTTTGTCATAAAGTTCACATTTTTCAGAATGCATACAGAGCACATGAAGCCATTTAAAACTTCTTGATGGAAAAATCAATGCATAACAGACTTTTCGGTTTTGCAGGTGGGAGAATTGTTAAGTGTGGTATGGTTGGGGCTTTGATCATCCAACTTGAAATTTTACAGGCTTTCAGTAATAAAAAGACCCTCTGTAAACATCCTTATGCAGAATGACTTGTGTGAACCAGTTCTCAGCCTTAGACTGTATGCAAAACCTACAGCAAAATCTGAAATTTCTCATATAGCTCACACAGAAACTTCTTCCCAATCTTTTGTGTTTCTCCTTGGAAGGCTAAATGTAACAGATTAGATATTAAGACTATCTCTCTTGCCTCCATTGGAACTGCTTCTAGAACAATATGCTTGTTCCAGATATGGTGTACTGCTTTAAAGTGCTCTCAAGGATACTGAGTAAAGTTCCTGAAATGCAGTCATTGGTCACTTACTAATCCAGATCAGTCCCTTACAGGATCCAAACAGGCATATGTTCAAAAAGCCAGACTTCTGACAGTATGTCAAAGGTGAAGATGTAAGAGTTTATATGGATTTCATGCTATCCTTTTCAAAGACTTTTTAAAACTTAAAATAATTTGGAAGAGCAAATTTCTTTAATAAAGTAAAAACAAATCCAAAACCTCGAGTTAGCCATTCAGTCACAGAAAGATAAGTTGATGATAAAAGGAAAATTAATATATTACCTCCCAACTGGGACTTTCCCCTCTTTTGTGCAACTAACATTTTGTAAATATGTTATGTAGGCATTTGGGGAGAAGTTACTGACCTCCCATTAAAAAAAGCCCAAAACAACAGCAAACTAAAACCAAATCTTCAGAAAATAAACAAGTCCAAAGCAAAGCCAAACATACCCCACCCTGCTGTTGCTATCAAGATTTGAAATAGCTGATGATATCATCTTACACTGTCCCTTTGTAAGATATGAAATATCTTTTCTTAGGGCTTGGAGAACTAATACCTAAGTCAATGTCAGTGCTGAGGCAGCAGTTTCTCTCCTTTAGGTTTTGATATGTACACTGTGCAATGGGTTTGTCTTGTTTACTTTTCTGTTTTCCTCCCTAAAATATTTTAGGTAATGAGAAGAAAAAAAGTAAAGGGAAAAGATCACCATGTTCCCCTTCACGTGTCGTTCATATTCGTCAAATTACAGATGGTGTTACTGGAGCTGAAGTTGTTTCATTAGGTCTCCCTTTTGGCAAAGTAACCAATATCTTGATGCTAAGAGGAAAAGGTCAGGTATGTGCTTTTCAATGTTTCAATAACAAGAGCAAGACTGAAGATGTGGGTCATGTTATGATAATTTTGGTCTTGACCTTGGGTGAAATGATTGCAACAATGTCTAAATATTTCATTGATAGCAGAAGTTTTTCACATTTTTGAATGTGAAAGGATGTTTTGAAATTTATTTTAAGTTTTTAATATGCTTTTGGATTACATAATGAACTAGAAATTTGTAAATAATACTGTTAAACATTATATCTACTTTATGTGAGATCATATAGATGATAAAGAACTGCATTGTCACTGTTGATGACATATGTCTTCAAAGAGCCTGCCTGCTTAAGTTAGTAACATGCATGTAATTTTTTAATCCTGTTAGATGTGGCAGAGTAGTTTGTATCATGAAGAAGCACAGAAATCCTAAAAATAATAAACATTCATTAAAAAAATTGTCTGGAGCACTGAGCTGGATTAATACAATGCATAAGCTAATAAATGTTTAATGTTCTATTCCAGCTTTTTCATTCACTATACATATCAGCTACCTAAGTAATAGTGCTTGATTTCAGCAACTTAACAAATTGATTAGTAGTGTAGTACTTCTAGCAGTATTGCTTCCCATATGTCATACTCATTCTACTTATTCTTAAATGACGTAATGTACTTACAATATAAAACTCTAAGAAAGCCCACAAATTGAATAAAACATCCCCATAAACATGCACACACAAATGCATTCTAATGCTGAGTAAATCAGTACCATACTTTCACATAATCTTTCTCTAGTGAGAGTGGAATTGGGAAAAAGTTGTGCTTTTTTCTCTCTTGTAAACAAAAACAACATTGAAATCAGCTATGTATTGGTTGCAGGCATTTTTGGAAATGGCTTCCATAGATGCTGCTGTTTCTATGGTGAATTACTACGCTCTTGCTACACCCCTCCTCCATAATCAGCCAGTTTATGTTCAATATTCCAATTATAAGGAACTTAGGACTGACAATCAACATAATCAGGCTGTAAGTACAATATTTCTATTTAATAGGATATAACTGCACGAGTTGTGAATGCATGTGTTAATACAGAAAGTATTAAGGTGTTTTCTGCTTCTCACGTTGCCCAGCTAGTGGTAGTGCACAAGAAGATGGAAAGGGTCTCAGCTAGGACAGTTGATCCCAACTGACCCAGGGGATGCCCCACACTATATAGAGCTGGGCTCAGCATTGAAAGCTGAGGGAAGGACAAGGAAAGAGGGATGTTCAGAGTTGTGGCCTTTTTCTTTCCAAGTAATTATTACACTAAATGAAGTTCCTGCTTTCTTGGAAATGTTTAAACACCTCTCTGCCAATGGGGGAGGTGTTTAAACACCGTGTTTTGCCTTACTTGCACATGCAGCTATTGCTTTGCCTATTCACCTTATGTCTGTAAATGAACCCATGAGTTTTCTCACTTCTATGCTTCCAATTCCCTCTCCTGTTGTGCTAAGGGAAAGTGACTGAGCAGTTGTGCGGCACTTTGCTGCATACCAGGGTTAAACCACAACACTAGTAAATAGACAGGCTACTCTTCACTATACCAGTAGACAAATTCTGATATATATAATTTCAGTAACTTCTTACAGAGAGAGTCTTTTCAAAATCTGTAAAATTATTGTGAAGGAGCTCAAGTTCAAAAGTAGTTCACCATAATGACCATGAAATCAAGTGAAGGTGGCAGGAGGACTGCTTGTATGAACAAGGAGCTCCTGATTGGGCTTAAACATAAAAGAGAGGCATAGGACAGTTGGAATCATAAACAGATGCCTCAGGAAGATTATAGAGCATTATCTAAACACGCAGGGATATGATTAGGGAAGTCAAAGGCTACATGGAGTTGTCTCTGATGAGAGATGTGAAAAGCAGCAATTTTGTTTCCTTGAGGTATATCAGCAGTAGAAATAAGTTTTCTTTTTCTAAAAAATACATAGGCCTGCTGCTGAATGGGGCAGGGACAGAGGAGATGGAAAAGGCTGAATTACTGAGAGCCTTCTCGGCAGCCTGTGGTGGTTAAGACTTGTGCTTGAGAAGAGTGGAAAAGTCTTGATGAAGGAAGTAGAGAAAAATAACATTAGAGAACATTTAAATTAATTTGATAAACAAAAAGTCTATGGCCCTAGTGAGATACATTTTTGAATGCTGAAGGAGCAGATTGGTGTCATAGCACTGACACTGTACAATCTTGAAAATGTCGTGGCAGCTGGAAAAAGTTACTGAGGACTAGAAAAAAGAAAATCCTTCCATGTCCTATCTTAGGATAGCAAAGAAGATGGAAAGAAAGATCTGGGGAACCACTGCTTGATCAGCCTTACTTTGGTTCCTGGGTAAGGAATGGAGCAACTCATTCTGGAAACTATCTCCAGACATTCTAAGGAGAAGAAAGTGGTTAGTCAGAGTGAAGCATAGTTTTTAATAGGACTTTATGCTAACCAATTTGATGGCCTTTTATGGTGAGATGATCGGATTGATGGACAAGACAAGGGGTGATTGTTCATCTTGACTTTGCCAAGACTTTTGGTTTTGTTTCTAATAGCATCTGAATAGATGAACTGATTTATGCAGTCTAGTTAAGTGAACTGTGAAGTGATTTGAAAGGCTGAAATGGTTGTGAGCAATGATATAAAGCTGGGGTCCAGTCACTGGCTGGACCTAGGGGTTAATCACCCTAGGGGTTAATACTGGATTTTCGATTCCTGGGTGAATTTCAATTGACCTCCCATTTAGATACATAAGTTGTATGCTTTGATGGATATATCATGATTTGTTTTTTCTCTGTAAGAATGTTGACAGTACTGATTTAGGTATAAATCATTCATCTGTACTGGTGCAAAAGTCACACAAGTCTTGCAAGCTTGTCGGTCTGGTAAATATTATTTGTCTCTTTCCTCATCTAAGATTGCTGTATTGGTTTGTTATCTGCAAAACCAAACAAATGACAAGATTTTTGTTTTTAAGGATGTAGTTTGCGTAAGAGTCTCAGGAAAACTATATGTATATTTGCAAATAAGACTGCTTGGGTCTCTTCCTGAGTATTCAACTTGGTACATGGCATTTGCTTTCTTCTATAACAGCATTGTCTGCTTTTGAAAATAAGCTGTTTGGCACTTACATTTGAGTTATATCTAAATTTTAAAGAGACCCTAGTAGAGCAGCTGAATACTGTTACTGTCCCAGTCTCTAGGCTGAGCCCTGAAGTAAAGATTATTTTGCAGGGTTATATTTTTCTGAAACTAGGTAACATGTACCATATGCCCTGTTAAATCTGTCTTCCAAAGAAATAGTGTAGCTGAGGCATGACTTTAAGTCATAAAACTGCATCTGAAAAGGAACATCTCTCCACAGTCCTGCTACTCACAGGAAGTATGAAGATCTCTTTGAGAAAAACCCATGAAAAACAAGTGAGGAGACTTCTGTAATCACAGAAGTTTAATTTGAGGAGTGAGATTTGAACCTATTGAAACTTTTTTTGTGGTTGATGGCTTTGCTCTGAAAGAAGAGTAGGGTGTGGAGGTTTAAGCTTATTCCAACCAAATCTTAGTTCCTGAAGAGAATTAAATCCTAGTAATGCAGAGCAGATAGTTTTTGGTATGCTGACTGGTTGTTTGTTCATCACAATATTACAGTATTGTCATCTATAATATTGCTGGAAAAATGTCTAGAATGACAATAGCCTACTGAATCAAAGAAAAATAGCTACAAAGTAGTAGCAGTTTAACAAAAAATAGTTGTAATTCTGTGAATTACACTGACTAGTTGTAAGGGAGGAGCATGGAGAGTAAGAGTTATGATTTGTTAATGTGGGATTTGAATCAATAATATGAAGGAAATATGGTTTTATGAAGTTATTTATGTCCTTTTCATTTAGGAGAACTTTGTTTCATTATGAATAATTTGAATGTAAAATAACTGCACTCTCTGCTATGACTTAATTTCAGAGACCCCAACCTGCACCACAATGTGTGAATGCTGTGCAGCATGGAAACCTGGGTATTACAAGTGCTCTTGCTGCTGAAGGTGGGGTCCTTCCAAGTAATGGTTCTGTTCTTCGAATCGTTGTTGAAAATGTTTTTTGCCCTGTCACTTTAGACATACTGTATCAGGTAATGAGGACTGCTTAAAAAAAGTCACAATCTGCTCCAATGTTGCTACTGTAAATCCTTTTTTTTTTTTTTAATACCTGTGGTTCCTGAATCTTCTGAATGAGGACTGTCTCTTTAAAATAATTTCCTAAATTCAGGGATCTAGGTTTGAAATAGTTGTACATAAATGAAATTCAAGTAAACAGGGCTTCGGTACTCAGATTTTCATGTTGTCTCATTTAGTTCCTTGCTGTGGAGGCAGCAACAAATTTGAATTGTTAATTTTACTTTCATGATGAGCTAGTGAAATACTGAATGCTATGAACTTGTGAATCCATATTTTAGCACTCTTTCTGCTGAGTAACCTTGGTAGTTTGCTTGATATTTACGGATTTATGTTCACTTTTATACCTCAGTGCAAATGATGTAATATGCAAATTGCTTGTTCAAATCAAATGTTTTGGATTGTTCATCTTCAGAATGGCAGTTGACTACCTCTGTCAGCGTAGAATAATGGTAGGCTGTAATTATGAAAGACATTACTATAACTTCTGGTAGGTGTTTGGACTATGCTGTTGAAAGCTCTAAGTTAAAAAATAGTAATTTTAAGACCACTTCTTTGCTTCCAAAAGATTTGTTGATACTTCACAAATATTGCAAAATTTTTCATTCTTGAAACTTTTGTAATTAGTAGTAATTTATGCAGCAAAAACCACGCCCCACATATGAGTTTCTTAAATAATACAAATTAGAATAACTGGGATGATTTTGTAGGAACCTGCAATCTTGGAAGATTCTTTTCCTGCTCTGTTGAGATCTCAAACCATAGTTGTTTTTAGCAACACTCTGTTTTAGCTCTTACCTCTTAAAATTTTCTGTTTCTCTGTATTTTCTCACCATGATACTGATTAACTAGTGTACATATTAGTTGCCACTTGGATCTAAACCTTTGTATGTGTCTTTGAGTGTTACTCACTCATTACTGAGCCTGTGCAAATACTATGTCACCTGCTTAGGATTATTACTGCATTCAGAATAACCTCAGAACAAGCTCCTGTGGTTATGGGAGCTGTGCTAGTTCTTAAAATGCAAAAGCAAAGAGGAAATTCATACTAATTTACTTTCATTTGATTTTAGTCTACTTCAGGGCAGCACAGCTATATTTTCAGTATTTGAATTGCTCTCAACTACTTTTCCAATATGTCTTGAAAATTTAGCAATATTTGAAAAGGGATCTTATTTGGAGTTCTTAATAGGGCACAGTCTCCTCTAATTAAAGCAGCACTTTGTACCTAATAGCTACAATCTGACTATTCCTTTGTGTGGTAAGGTTAATGAAAATGAGTATTTTCACTGACAAGTATAGCATCTTATGGAACACTAGTAAGCAAGCTGTCATGCCCTACTTTGTGTTGTCAGTGGAATTGCTGAGGAGGCCTCTGCCCCTTCATCTGATGTGTATTTTGTAAGTTGTCTTACCTGGCAAAAAATTAACTTTTTAAAATCACAATTTGCCTTAAAATATTTATCATAAGAAGCTGAAAATTCAGTGTTATCTTTGCAGAAACAAAGTTGATATATACAGTGTGTTTAGATTTAAAATCAAACAGGAAGGAGTACATTAAATTTCATTACTTTAAAAAGGCATGTTAACTTTTCTGGATAAACATGGAAAAACATATGTTGAGAAGGTATATTTAGGCATTTCTTAACAGGAAGTGTTTTATGAACAGGAACTCAAAGACTAATTTAAAATTGCTGTGAAAAGGTTTTTGTTCTGTTTTCTATGACTAAATGATGACTTCAGCATAAATATCTTGTTTCTGAGAGATGGAGAAACTGGGTCCAATGGTTGGGACATCTTGTATCACTTATTCTAGCCTAAGAGGCTGGCAAGAGATGCTTATACTTATCTAAGGCCTTTCTTTCCATTGCAGGTTTAATATTTCTCAGGGGTTTCTGCTTTCCTGACTTTGCATTGATTCTAACAGTTTGTTTGAAAGCTAATCATATTTCTCAAACTTACCTTTCCTCTTTGACTGGACATTTTTTTCCTGCACTTGCATGACACATCCTGGCTTTGCTTTTGTCTTTGCTCTTTGTGGCATAGCTTTTGTTTAAACGCCTTCATGTAACGTACAGTCTCATTTGGAATCTGTATATATTTAAATTCAGCCTTTAAAAGTATTTCTGCAATGCTTAGGTTTGCAATAAATCAAATACCATTTGATTATAAAGTATAGGGGTAGGTTCAAATCTAGGTCTTTGTCTTCCTTCTTTCCTTGCTGTTTTCTAGTTTAGGCAGTGGGTCTTAATAAGCACATAAATTTTTTAAGTTGTATTTTATTCAATAGATTTGTGGAATTTATCTAATGTACATAACATAAAGGTGGATGCCTTGAAAAGTAGTTTGCAGCTCTCATCTCAACTGACTTCCAGTAACAAGGAATAATATTTATAGAAATAGACAGATCCATCAGGTTAACAGGTGGCTCTGTTGTGTACTTGAATAAATTTTGGCGTTTTTGACCGTGGGATAATCTATTCAACACCTGTTCCACTGACACCTGATGTGATGTACCTTTCTCAGAAGGGAAAAAGGGTCCTAGTGTAGGAGGTAGTGGGGCTTGTTGACAGCATTAAACTAGCTTGGAACAGGGAAGGTTAATGTGTATAAGCTAGAGAACAGGAGGCTGCAGAGCAGCACTGTGGAAAGGGACCTGCACATCCTGGTCAATGGCAAGTTGAATATGAATCAGCAGTGTACAAAGTCTAGAGGGGAAGCCTTATGGGGAGTGGCTGAGGGCACTAGGTCTGTTCAGCCTGGAGGAGATTGAGGGGAAACCTCCTTGCAGTTACAGCTTCCTCAGAGGGGAGGAGCAGGTACTGATTGCTTCAGTGTTGTTCACCTAGTGACAGGACTTGAGGAAATGGCATGAAGCTGAGTTGGGGAATGTTTAAGTTGGATTGGAAAAGGTTTTTCACCCAGAGGGTGTTGTGCTCTGAAACAGGCTCTTCAGGGAAGTGATCACAGGACCAAGCCTGACAGAGTTCCCAGAAGCCTTTGGACAATGCTCTCAGGCACATGACTGCTGTGATTCTGTGGGGTGTCCTGTGCAGAGCTGGGAACTGGACTCAGTTGATGATCCTTGTGGATCCCTTCCAACTCAATGTGTTCTGTGATTCTGTGACTTGTGAAGTCCATTTCTCAAACCTCAGCTCTGATTTGTAATTCACAATTCATCTGCAGACACTTGACAAATGCTTGTTTGGACTGTCCTTCCCTGTTTAGTTGATTGGACTAATTCTTTAAGGAAATTTTATACTTCTTTCCTGTCTTCTGTAGCTTTCCTTTAATTATTTTTTTACCTGAAACAAAATTCTGAGTTCACACAATTTTATTTTTGTTCAGCTCTCACAACAGAAATATTTTTCAGAAATTTATTTGGAATATTAAATGCTAGTTTTTAATGTGCATGAATTACTCACTGCTTCTTAAAGCCCATGTTCTTTCCCTAACAGATTTTCTCTAAATTTGGCTTGGTCTTGAAGATAGTCATGTTCCATAAGAACAATCAGTTTCAAGCTCTGCTCCAATATGCTGATGCAACGAATGCATATTATGCCAAAATGGTAAGTATCGTGTATTCAGCTTGATTTTGTTTGTTTGTTGTGGGGGTTTCCTTGCTAAGGGATAGAGGAAGCATTAGGAATATTTTGACTGTTAACTTTGTGAATTTTCACCATTCTAACACTCTTGTTGCACATGAATAACTTTGACATCTCTCTTTATTTAAGAGGACAGCACTCTACCATCAACTGCAAACAAATCTATAGCATATATTCCAGGACCTGCATGAGTCTGTCAAAATGAAAATCATTGATAATATTCTGTCTTCTTGAGGCTGAACAGGCCCAGCTCCCTCTATTTTTACTTGTGAAAGAGATGCTTCAATTGCTTAATCATCTTTGTAAGTCTACACTGAACCCATTTCAAGAGCTCCATGTCTCTTTTGGGCTGAGTTGCCCACAACTGAACACAACAGTTCAAATGTGGCCTCACCAGTGCTAAGTAGAGGGGCAGGATCACCTCCTTTCTCCTGCTGGCAATGCTCTTTATAATGCTGCCCAGGATGCCATTGGCCTTCTTGGCCACAAGGACAGATTGCTGGCACACAGGTATCTTGTGGTCCACAAAAATACACATTCTTTGTAGGGCTGCTTTCCAGTAGATCAGGTCCTAGTCTGCGTTTTGCACTTGCCTTTGCTGAATTTCAGAAGGTTCCTCTGTGCCCATCTCTCCAGGCTGCTGAGGTCCTTCTGAAGGGCTGCTCAGCCCTCCTGGCTATCAGCCACTCCTCCCAGCTTTGTGTTGTCAGTGAAGTTGCTGAGGAGGCCTCTGCCCCTTCATCCAAGTCATCTTTAATTCTCATATAAAGGGAGCAGGAGGTAATAAATAGTCAGATATGCAGAAAAGCTTTAGCAATCCTTTCATGACAGCTGTGATTCAAGTCCCAGAGTGGCAGACTGGAGACCTTTTTAGACCAATGGTCAGGTCAGAAAATGGGTGCCTCTGCTGTGGCAATGCATCACCTACAATTATACACCACTTCTGGGGGTTATTGGGCACAGGATCTGTCTGCTCTCTTGTTTCACTTGAAGTCATGCCTAGGTCTGGGACTTGTATTGGAAAAGACCCTTAAGGTTATTGAGTCCGATGATAAACCTAATGCTGCCAAACCTAATTCTGAACCATGTCCTGAAGCACAACATCTGCACATCTTTTCAGTACCTCCAGGGACTTCACCACTTGTCTGTTCCAATGCCTGATAACCCTTTTGATGAATAAATTTTTCATAATATCCAGTCTAACCTCCTGTTGCAGAACTTGAGCCTATTTCCTCTTGTTTCATGGGAGAAGAGACTGACTCCTACCTTGCTACATCTTCCTTTCAGGCAATTGTAGAGAACAGTAAGGTCTCTCTTGAGCCTCCTTTTCCTCAGGGCAGACAAACCCAGCTCTCTCCAGCACTCCTCATGGGATTTGTGCTTCAGGTCGTACATTAGAGTCCCTCATGTAAGGGTCAGTTCATGCAGTTAAAATTTCCAAATTAGTATTCCTATTACCATCCGATACTGTGTGTTGAGTGGAGGAGAAGTAAGATTAGAGACATAAGAAGTTAAGTCATGCTTAAAGCTGTGTTTTGTTCAATTGGCACAAGGTGATATAATGCTAACTAGTAGACTACACTAGAGGTTTAGGTAAGGATAGTCACAGCATAATTGTCTACTTGGTGTTTAAAAAGAGGGCTTAATACCAGAAGGTGAATTACTGTTTGGATTCAATTGCAAGGTGAAAACTTCGTAATGGTGGAGTGGTTTGAATTGGAAGCAACTTTTAAAGGTCATGCGGTCCAATCCCCTGTAGTGAGCAGGGTCAGGTTGATCAGAGCCCTGTCCAATGGGCATCAGCCTCCTTTCAGGAAAACCTGTGCCAACGTTTCATCACACTCTTTGTAAAAAAATTCTTCCATATAGCTAATCCGAATCAACCCTCCCACTTTAAAATCATTGTCCTATGCCAACCTGCCCTACTAAAAGATCTGTCCTGATCTTTCTTATAGGCCACCTTCAAGTTCTGAAAGGCTGCAATAATAATATAAACTTATAGTGATGGCTGCCATTATGTGTTTTATCTCTGAAAATATAATTATTTTTCTTCAGAGTCTGGATGGTCATTGTATCTATGCTGGCTGCTGCACTCTGCATATTGATTTCTCCAAGTTAACTAACCTAACAGTGAAGTACAACAACGACAAAAGTAGAGATTTCACTCGCACTGACCTTCCTTTTGGTGATGGCCAACGAAACGTGGAGACATCCTTACCTACTCCTTTTGGTAAGAAACCTTCATTTCTAGTGCTAAATAACCACAGAGATCATAATTTTTATGTCACATCTATGCTTTGGCTTCATATCAGGTTCATAGAGGGGTAAATTTTTTGTACATTTTTGTTTGTGATGTCCAGTAAAATTCGTATGGAAAGCATGAAGTCAGTCATGGTAAATGAATATCTGAAACAATAACATAAGGAGTACTAGTGGGCAAATTTTAAAGTGTTGTAAAAAAGCTACAAAATACTACTAAAATGCTGTGAAATTGTATCATTGGTACAGGTAATGTAGTAAATATTGCATATCAGAATTGAAGTCATCACAAATTGACACTGGCTGCCTAAAGCTGCTTGAAAATAAGTGTTTTGAGAATATTAGCTCTTATTTGTTGATATTTTAGAAAAATTGAATGCTCCAACAAACAAAACTGTAAGAAAATCCAAAATTCTGTACTTATTTCTATATGTCCATACTCATCTTTTAAAATATAAAATTTAAGACATTTTCTTAAATTTTAGAAGTAATTTTGGCATAGAGGAGACAATGTCTGCTTGAAATGACACTAGAGAAATGCTCACAACACAATTTGAGTGATTTTAGCTATTTCTCTCTCTAATGACAGCTATTAGCAATAATACACAGCTAAGAACTGGCTTAGCTGTTGAATAGGTATCTAAGTGCTGTCCAATTGATTATCACAGTAAAAAGTGTGGGAGAATAATTCCCTATTTTCCTTTATTTTTCTGTGGCAGCTAGGATAAATACTGGGTTTGCTTTGATTTTTTTTTTTGGTAGTTGAGTTAGCCTAGATTAGAATAAGAAAGTGAGTTGCACTCACTACTTTCTTGATTTTTGTCTTTAGTGCTCCCCTTAAACACAGGCCTTGGATCTTTATGTAATGGACAAATGTCATAACAGTGTGGGGCAGAGGAGGATGGTGGAATTTGCCATACAGCATTACAGAAATGTGCTGTTACAAGTCTAATATAGTCTAATTAATTAGACTTGCACTATTTGAAATGTCAGTGGAAGGGAAAAGTACAACTTGAGTAGTTTATTTCTCTACTTACTTGTAGGACAGAAATAACTATGCTTTTGGAGAATAACACATGAACACTTCTCTTCTTCCCCCTCACTCTCCCAAGCTTCTCATTGCTAGGAGCCTTGTTTTCTTTTACTGTAAGAGTAAGAAGTGCTGGAGTAGTCTGATGTATTTGTCTGTGGTACATTTATAGTGAAGCAGCTGCACATTTATTTTGAAAAACAATAAAAAATAGCTGTAGACGGGGAAAAGTGTGCTTCCTAGCTTTCTAGTGATGACAACATACATTGTCATTGGCATGTTCTAAGAAGCTTAGTTGCAGAACATGAGGAAAAGATGTTCTAAGCCATGTGACTACCTTCACTACTTCTTATTACTAGTGGATATAGTTTTGATGTAAATTATAAAACAAAGCTGGTAATTGTCAAAATAATATATCTGGTTTTTATTGTAGACTCGAAGTTATATTAATATCTAAACTGTTTTCTTTTTTCTTTAATTTTCTTCTACTTTCTGTGGAAAAGATACTGCACTATAAACAAACAGATTTTGTGCATATTTTGCATTTAAAGAGTCCTTGCATCCAGTGAGCAGAAGTATCTGAATTGGCTTGCTTAGAAAGCTAGGCTGATAGCCATGAATCAAATTAATTTAAAACAAGCAAACAAAACCAAAAAAACCCCCAAAGAATGCTAGATCTTCCTGCATTAGCTCAGTTTGACAATTTTTACATTCCTGATTTTGGTATCAGGGTGATCTGTGGTGTCTGTTGCATTTCTTTCTGTAATTCATAATAGTTACTTTTTTTGGTATTATATTATCTGTATTGATAATCATCTGTTAGTAGCTCTATTATAGTTAGTAGTGTGGAGGTTTGTGTAGTAAAACAGACCAAGCTTGTAGAATGTTTTCTAATTATACATGCCCCATTTGAAAAAAATAAAATCTGGTGTGTCCTTACATATGAATGAATCCACAGCTCAAGCTTTTATCTAACTGCTTAGAACACAGCTTTGTGAGCTACCCTGGGTAGCACTTGACTCCACATACTAATGTGGAAATCACTGGGCTATCTTTTATGATGGTTAATGCTTGTGATTTCCAGGGGAACTATAAAAAACACTGGTTATTTATGAAGTTACACAAACTGGGAAAGTACGTCTCCTTAAAAAGCAGAATATATATGCTTTATGGATTTCAGCAGCTAGTAAAATTCAGAACCTCAGATTTGTTGTAGAAGTTTGTATTGTTTAGCTTATACTGATCTTAGTATTCAGGAGTTTATCTCATCATTGCAAAACATCTTTGACTGTATTTACTTGCAGAAAATTTGTAGTATGTCCATTGTGTGAATAGAAACCATTGAACACAGGCTTTAATGGGTACTAGTCTCTGCTGTGCTTTCCGATTCAAACTTCTCTACTTTACATTTTGCCCAGACTTCATTTTAGAGAGGAATGTTGAGGCTGATCAGAATATCTGCCTTCAAAAGTGGCTATGTTGTCTTTGTACAACATAGAATCTTGGATTTCAATGAGAGTTTTAACCCAAAAAGTTTTATTAACATCTGGAATCACATATAAAGTCAAAATAGCAATACTGGTGCTGATTCTGATTGCTGAAATCTCTTCTGTTTTCTAAAACTTTTAAAATCTGCTTTAAAAAATATGTCTGTTCTCTCTAGCCACCCAAAATACCGTATTTCCATCATATACAGGGCCTCCTGGGTTTGCCCCAGCCTTGGGCTTTCCTCAGGGAGCAGGTAAGTTTGTTTTCTAAAAACATGGTGTTTTTAGTTATGGCTAGTGGCTCATATGAATACATCCGTACTGAGCCATTTGTTTTAAAATATAGCAATTAGAACACATTATTAAGTTGAGTAATTTTAACTCTTTTTCATATATGTACTCAATAAAATAAGTTTCTGTAATAAAAACAAAATCCTGATGTAGTTGATCATTCAATAAGCAAAGAACCTAAATGTCATGATAAAGATTACCTGTAAGAGAAGGAATTAAGCATTTATTTTTTTCTCAGAATCATAAAACTGCTATAACATTCAAAGCAAATTGAGGGAAGTCTCTGCTTTTCTGACTATCAAGTGAGAAATATATAGTTTTCTAGACTGTGATCTTTTCCTTTCTAGCACAGGATAAACTTCTGTGCTGAATTATTTTTTTCCTTCTTGGGCTGCAATTTATGTCCCCGTTTGTTTGGGTCTGTTTGTATAGCTGAATATTTCTTTCTTTCTCTGAAAGGGAGATGCTTCCTGCTTTATTGGTCAGATACTAGTAATAACTAAATTCCTTAAATTAGTTTTTAAATTGGATATTGATGGTTTTGCCAAATACAACCTGCTTGTGTATTCTTCCTTATCCACTTTGAGATTTCAAGTGATGCTATTTATACCTTTCCAGGTCCTTCTGTTCTGCCTGTTCCTGGAGCACTTGGTCCTCTCATGGTCACCACATCAGCAACACCTGGACACATGACTATTCCTGGTATTCCAGGAAACTCTGTTTTACTAGTCAGCAACCTCAACCCTGAAGTAAGTTTGATTGGTGGAACTGACATGTAAGTGTCACCTTGTACCAACTGCCAGAATCCTTGCAAACTGACATTAGCTGAAGGAGTAAGAGAAATTCTCTATGCTGCCAATATATAAAACAGGACACATCTATACTTGTTGTAGGTAGTTAGCAATATTGGTTTAAAAACTCCCATCAAGCTGTGAAAAGCTTCCTAACACAATTTACTTTAGGAACTCTATGTTAGCAGTGTAGCTAATAATCAGAGAGAAGTCTGTGGTCAACTGTAAAAAATGTTTGAAGGTGTAAACAACATACATATGATAATTTACTGATATCTCTGTTAGTATGACTTCTCTGTGTGCTTTCTTATCTGTAAAGAAGGCAAAGGATTTTTCCTTACATTGTTTAAAAAACAAGGAATTAAATGGAAAAGGGGGAAAGAGAAAAAGAGATAAAAGCATGCCAAATCAAGTACCTTTCTAAACGTGTATGATCTTTCTAGTTTTGCAGCTTTGAGATTGAAGAAAAAGAACACGAGTACATTATGTTATTGACATCACTCTACATATATTTTTAACAGTTATAATAAGTACCCATGTTCACTTTTCATAGTACCACACAGATGCTTTTTCATATGGCGGCAGTAAAATTACCAAGGACAACTTGGAAAGTTATTCTTGTATTGGAAATGACATAGGCCGGTCTATAATCTTCTTTATGTTATTCAAACAGAGATCAGTTCTTTAATTGAAAAGATTATACATCTTCTTAAAAAATTAAACAAGCTTTAACAGGGCCCTGATTTAAAACACAATTCTTTTTGACTATTGATAAGCAGCAATGTAAAATTCTTGTTGCACATGCTCCATGCATTTCCTTAACTGTAGAACTGTTAGAAGTTGTTAGCAAAGTTGAAGTTACCTTCATATTCTGAGGTTTAAAAATCTGTTCACCAGTTCCTTTAAGTAATTGTTTTGTTTCTGTTTGCGTATTAACAGCCAAATTCACAGCAAGCATCAAAAACCCAGCTGTATGTAGGGCTGTAAGACAAGTCACTTTTTCTTTGATTTTACAATATATCAGTGAGTTTCTGATGATGGCTACAGATGTGCTTTCTGCAGCTGACTATTTTCTGAATCTGAAAGGAGCCTCCCTCTTAAAAATAAGCATATGTGAACCATAGGTCAGAGTTCTTTTTAGGACATTGATGCTTTACATAGTATGAATTATAGCTAAGAATTCATGTAGAGCTTAGTGCTATAAAGCATCATACAATATCAATATATTAAGTAATGCTCAACTTCTTAAAAGGATAAAAACAAGAATGTACTACAAAATTAATTGTTGGAAATACATTTCTTGGCAGTTCTGTAGCACTTGTTCTTCAGTATTGGTTGTCTGACCCCTGTCACTTCTTTTTCTCTGTATAGAAAATCTGGTTGACCGTATTTCAGTTCATATTTCTCTCCTGGTTTTGGTGTGCATTTTAACATTCCTTCATGACTGGTTTTGTCTTTCATTCTCCTCCCCCCGCTTTGATTTTTAAGTAGAAATATTTCAGTCTCATTTGAATAAGAAATTTATTTTTAAAAACAGAAGTCTCTATCCTGAATTTAAATATTTGGGCCAGAAGAATAAACTCTTAATGAATTTAGATTTTATTGATAGTAATTGTTCTCTACCACTAAATGTTGATGATAAATGGGTATGGCCTTACACTTAGGCTGCAATATCTTCTGTTCTCGAATAATGTAGGTATGTTTGGTACACATTCGAGAAGTTGAGTTGAGAGGGAATAGGGCTAGAGAGTGTGAGTAAAGCTTCTGATACACAGGTATTTTTAGAACTCATTACTGGCAAAACCTTTGTCTCAGCTGAAAAATTTTGGCTGCATTAGATTATAAATTGTCTTCTTTGGTACTTGGCACACAAGATTTTTGAGAGTCACTGAAGAGAAATTTACCTTTCTGTTCACCGCTTCTAATTGAATACAATTTGAATACCACTTGTTATATGCTTCCTACATAAACAGTTAAATTCTCTGTGTCTCCCTTTAGAATGTCATGGCCATGTACAGGGATGGGGACAAAACTGAAGACAAAACAAACACATTTTGAAGCAACTGGGTTTATTTTTGTTGGTATTGTCTGTTGTTTACAAAATACAAAGAAGTTCTTTAATGCTTTATTTTTAATTTAACCAGTGTCTTTCATTATTTTCACAGAATGAGCAGGTAGATTAGAAAGGATAGGGTCAAATAATGCAGCTACTTAAAAAACTAATAGCTTCTGCAGCATGCAGAATGAGTCTTGAGTGATAAAAATGTATGAGCTGAAGTGTTTGCTTGTTTACATATTTTACATGTGTATAGCAAATGTATATTAACAAGAGTGCCATACACTATGATTATTGCAGGGAATGGCTTTTGGAGAGACAGGTTTATGTGTTAGTATGCAGTACCTCTTCCATTCTTTTTGTTTACCATGCACTTATAGAATAGATGTCTTCATTTGCATGGCTTTAGAAATAATGTACTCATTTTATCATTTAAACAGGCCATCACACCTTATGGACTTTTCATCCTATTTGGTAAGATATGTCAAATATACCTTGACAAGCCACAGGGCTAGCAGTTCTTTTTATTTATCTGACCCATGCTGGTTAATTCAAACTCCATTATTCTGTGCATGTCCAGGAAATGCACTGAGAGAATGCACTGGTTTTAAAATGGCAGTAAGTTGAGTCATTACTTAAAAGCCACAGATAGCAAAATGGCAAAACAGTTGGTGTCAGAAGAATTTTGGTGTGTGGTCCAATTTGTTTACTAGAAAAAACAGGAAAGCGAAGTAAGATGAAAAAACAGAGGTTGCATCAGAGGAAATGCTGTACAGAATGCCTCATACATTAGTTGCAGGGGATGGTGTTGGGTAGAGTAATATTTTAATAAACCTCAGTTAAGAGGACTTTGACAACTATTGCGCTATTTAAAAACTGAACATAAACATGCAGTATTATGACTGGGATCTGGGGAATTTTCCTCCACTTATGAGCCCCAGAATATAATAAACAAACTTTAAAACACTCCTTATACTAACATTTTAACCAACCTGTTTAATGAGGTATTATTTGTAACACTAATGTTAGTCAAAATAAACAGACTTGGCTTTGTGCTTTTCATAGTAGTGTTCTGAAAAAATTTCCTTTCTGGATTTCCACAGGTGTATATGGTGACGTGCATCGTGTGAAAATCATGTTTAAGAAAAGAGGAATTGCTTTGGTTCAGATGGCAGATGCAACCCAAGCTCAATTAGGTATTGATTTTTAAGGCACAGTTATGCTTCAAGCTAACATGAGTTTAATGTAAAGGAGGAGTTTTTAATCTGTCAGTGACAAGCATAAACAAATAAAATTCATCATTGTGCTGCATTACTACATGCAAACTTTGATAATACTCTTAGTGGTTTTAAAAAAATAGTCTATAAATCTCAATCTAGTAAATAATAGAACTAAAACATGCAACTCTCCTGTTATTTTTTTAATAATACATTATATTATTTTCTTGTAATTTATCTTATATCTACCTATTTAAGAATTATCAACTGATCTGTATTGGAATGCTGTTTTGCATTTTTTTTTGGCATTTGAACTGGAGATTATATTATATCCTTCTGCCTTTTTAAAATGTAATGTTGTGACATAGCCCACCTGGTAGATGTGGAAGTTGCAGTTTAAATTTAGAATGTGAAATCTGACACTAAGTAGAATACAGTATTAGTATTCAAAGAATTGTCTTTTCTTCATTAATTTCTGTTCAAATTACTTTTCCTCTGGTTAGCTATCAACAACTTGAATGGACAAAGGCTTTATGGAAGGGTCATGCATGCTACTCTTTCAAAATATCAGACAATTCAACTTCCTCGTGAGGGACAGGAGGACAAAGGTCTGACAAAGGACTATAGCAACAGCCCTTTACATCGTTTTAAGAATCCCTGCTCCAAGAATTTTCAAAATATCTTTCCTCCATCTGCAACCTTGCATCTGTCCAACATTCCGTGAGTCATCTTCTTGGAAAGATATTTTTTAGGTGGTATTGTCAAGTTAAAAAGTCTAACATAAGTTTTGGTTTTCTTTCCTTGGCCTTTTACAATTAACTCTGCTGTGGGTCATTCTGGTATGTTATTAACAATGAGTGAATCTTTTAACTGTCCCATTTTTATCATTAGCAAAGAGGATTACTGAAGGAATTATCTTCTTTGAGTTTTTTATACTCTCTCGTACTCTCAATTTGTGTTTTCTTGAGAGTATGCTTTTAGTTTTTGTTAAATCATCTCACAAAGTTTCACAAAGGTTAAATATGTGGTTTTTTGAGGTAATGTACATGACAACAAATTAATCACTGATATTGTTATTTAATATAGATACGGTGTTTAACAATTCTAATACTTTTTAAAGAACAGTTTCTACAGAATTCAGAACTCTTACGTGGAGGGCAAGTTATGAGAAAGTAAAAAGTATTTCGTGTGCTCTTTAAGACTGAAATAATCTTTTTAATGTCTAGAATATTATCAGTATTGTGTGGAGTAACATCCAAACATAAGTTTTACAGGCTTCTCTTGTTTGGCAGCTTTGCAGGGAGGAAAAAAGGAAACCATGGAATTTTGCTACAGTAAGAAAGTAAATTATAAGACACTTTGAGAACAGCTTTTTGAGTCAAACAAAAATATTTCAAAATTGAAAATATGTGACGTGCACTTGCACAAATTGCAAGATGAAATTTATTCCTTAAGATTTTAGGATATTTTTATGCAATCTGAATTTTACTGACAAAGAAAGAGGGTTGGATGAAAAACAATAGTGTCCAAATTATTTTTGTACCACAATGTGATACTAAAGTGTAGAGTAAAAGTGTTTTGGGCTGAAGCGTTTGAATTGATGGAGATGAACTTAAACAGCAAAAACTAGTTTAGAAGCCAAATTTAGATCTTGATATTATTACAGAACTCTGTGCTCTTCTACAAGTTGAGGGGAGTTTTTGTTTTGTTTATTTTTTGTTGTTTTCAATTAGGCCTTCTGTTACTGTTGATGATTTGAAGAACCTTTTTACAAGTAAAGGATCTACTGTGAAAGGCTTCAAATTTTTCCAGTAAGTTCTCCTGTGAAATTGCTAAGGAAGCTTTCATTCTAGAAAATAGCGAATTGCTTTTTTGTGACTTTCTATGTGTATACAACTGCAGGCAAAATTCTATGTATGTATAGCTATAGGCAAAAGTGGTACACCTATCATGACTTTTATGATACTTTTCTTAAAATTTTAAATGGAATACTGGGTTAGCATAACAAAACTGAAAATATTCAGCCTTTTGACAAATTCCATGTGCATTCAAAGTAAAACAAGTTCAGGGAAAGTAAATGCTCACTTCTTTAAAAAATACAAGCTTTGCATTTGTAAAATGCTGTATAAAAATGACAGTGATGACAATGTATCTACATTAATTAAGGTTAGTTGGCAGTGTTATTTTAGCACAATCATACTTGCTAGACTAATCCCATATATGTGGACAATGCAATTATTTCTTAGCCTTATTTTGACGTAGATTTTTGATGTCCAGTGTAATGTAAGAATGACATGACTTTAAGCCATAGATTCACAAAATTTATGTAGTTTTTTTATCTTTGCCTTTTAGCAGATGCGTAAATAGCTCTGATTCTTTTACTATACAAGTGTGTGTGATGCAGCTGAGAAAAAAACCCCATTTATGCTTCTTTTCTGTGTTAGCTAGTGAAAATTTGGTTAGGATTAATAATAATTTTTATTGTTCTTCAGGAAAGATTGCAAAATGGCTCTTATCCAGCTGGGCTCTGTGGAAGAAGCAGTTCACGCTCTCATTGAGCTTCACAATCATGACTTTGGAGAAAACCAGCATCTCAGAGTTTCCTTCTCAAAATCTTCAATCTGAATTTTCTGTGAATTTTCCCTTTAAGGCTGCTGAATGTTTTTAGTAAAATGTTCAAATAGAGACTGAGAGAGCTCTAACCTACTCTGTCGCTTAAAAGAAAAACCTCATTCATACACAAATAATTAAGTAATGTTTTTTTCTGATTCTAGCTGCAATTATGTCATCCATAGGAAAATTCTTCTGTGAAATCATTTTAGCAACAATATTTATCATCAAGTTTCCTACTTGAAATTATATTTTGAGACCATCCTTTCCGCTTTTGTTTGAAATCAGCCTTACAAAACAACTTAGAGTGCTTTTGCAATGTACCAAACGAGTATGTTTAATGAAAAGGTAAACCTACTCTGTGCAGATTAAACACTAATTTGAATGTGAAATAGTGCTTGGGTTTCTTGAAGAAAAGCAAACGGTAACTGTGAGTATCCTCTAAATAGTATTTATGTTACCAAGGTGTGTGTTCATACTTTGGTGAATCTTTACAAATAACTTGTTTATAAAAATAAAAAGTCTGTGCTGTTCTTATAGATTAAATTATTAAAGAAAAGGCAGTGCCTTCTCTCTGTGGAATAAAAGTATTTGACAAGTTTCTTCAAGGTGTGGCATTGGAGAATTAGTTTGACTTGAGTGTGGGTTGGAAGTTTGATGTCCTATTTCTACTATGAAGGGATGTGCAACAGTACCTTGGAGAAAATAAAACAAGAAAATGGTCCTGATTTAAAATAAATTTTTTACATTTCTCTAAATAATTAAATGTTTGCAATCTTATGGAAAATATTCAGGTCTGTGATGGTTTCTCAAGTTTTTAAGAATTTATTTTTGCTAAGGTCATCTTTCAGGACAGAAAAATTAAATCTCGAGGTTTTTTACCGCTCTACAGTCTAATACTTAAATTACTGTGTATTTACTTAATTTCTTATTTTGTGCCTTACTATATGTGTATGAATAGATTAGAGTGTTACCTGAAATATCTTGCAAAAATATTGTGGGCTTTGTGAAAATTCTCCTCTTGGTCTTTTTGTAAATGTTTTCCATGATAATTCAATATATATTTTTTCATTAATTAATATTTTGAATTCTAGTTTCATGTGCTTTCTTATGGAGATTGGATGTAGATGGGAATGAGGTTTCATTTGTTGTGAAATCACATAGGGATTCTTTAAATTTACCTAGTTGCACTTCTCTGATGGTAGTTCTTCACTGATAAATAATTCACACGAAGAAAAAATATACTAAAAAACCCAAACAAAACTATATAGGAGGGCCAAACAGCAAATTCAGTTAGTTTTTTGGACTTCATCTGACTTCTTGAGAGACACTGGCTGTATCAGAATATTCTTTTGGGTTTTTGCATTTCCTTATTTTTAATACTTTACAGTATTAAAGTAATAGAATACTATCATTCTTTCCTTCCTAATTATGAAAAAATGTTTGATACTGAATCTTGATTCCTCTTTGGGGAATGAACTGAGATGCAGTTAGGTTTTGCCATGAGTGTACAGATGAGTGGTAATGACTTTTGATTGTATTTTAAAAAGCTAAATTTCATTTTAAGGGCTTTTTTTCCCTAGCATTGTCTTTCACATAAATTAATTGAAAATTAATTTAATTTTACTTACACATTTTAAAGCCCTATTTCTTTCAAACATGGCATTTATTTACTTCTAACTATTGCAGAATTTGTTTCTGCTGTAATGTTTTGCCACTCATAATTGTTTTTGTTAATCTGAATTGTATGACTTTATCTTTCTAGAAGAAAGAGTATGTTTCTACCATGATATAAGTATTCTGTAGTGAGCTTTCTCAAATTTTCTCTCTGAATTATTTTTGCAAAATCAGCCTTATAGTAGCTTGCCAGATACTACCTTGATCTGTGTAAATTTATTACAGGTGTGGTATTAAGCAAACTTCCCTGCCCAGCCGTCTGGGAGCCATTCTGGCAGTCACTCTTGCACCACCTGAGCTGGGACTGAGGCTCTTCCCAGTTACAGCCCCCACACTCCCACAGTCGGAACAGGTTTCCTTACTGGGTGCACCCCAGGTTTCCCGTAGCAGTCTCAGGCATCCCAACCATTGAAATCATTTCATCACAGCGCAATAACAAACTAACAGCTCGGGCTGGTGTCTCTGGGGAGGGACCCAGAATGAAGGGACCTGCCCTGGGCTTTTTTCCCCTCAGCAGTCTAAGCGTGGGAAGGTCTGGGATCGTCGGCTCCTGCCGTGTCCCAGTGTCCGGTCCCCTGGCTGGGCCACAGGTCCCTGGGCTCTTGAGTGCCCAGGGTCGGCTCTTCACGGACTCTTTGCCTGGGCTGCCCCAGCCTGAGCTCAGCCTGCAGCTCCCACTGCAGCTGCACCTGAGCTGCCTCAGTGTTCCTCAACAATAGCAGCCAATCTGACTGCAGAGGTGTAGCTCTAATAAGTGTTGTACAACACAACTATATAAATATGCAGAATGTACTATGTACTGGAAAGTTCAACTGGCTTAGGAAAAATATTCCCCTAAGGGATGTTATCTTTTGGATTTCACAGAATGGTGTGGGTTGATCTTCATGAGGTTCTCTCAGTCTCACTGCTCAGTCTGTCCAGATCCTTCTGGATGGTATCCATTCTTTCCAGGCGTGCTGACTGCACCACACAGCTTGATGTTGTCAGCAAACTTGCAGAGGGTGCAGTTGCAGTTGATTCCACTATCCATGTCCACAAGGCTGTTTAACAGCTCTGGTACCAGTGATTATCCTTACAGAACACTGCTCATTATTGGTCTCCACTTGGACATCAAACTGTTGACCACAACTCTTTCAATGTGGCCATCTAGCCATTTCCTTTTCCAGCTAGAGGTCCACTCATCACATCCCTCTCTCCAGTTTAGAGACAAGGAAGTTTTGTGAGACAGTGTCATGTTTTGCACAAGTCCTCTTGTGCAAAGTTGCTCTTTTCTTATCCACCACTGCTGTAACTCTGTTGTTGGCCATTAAATCTGTCAGGCATGATTTGGCTTTAATGAAGCCATCTACTTCATAATCTTACTGGGAACCAAGCTGTGACTTCTAGACTTATAGTTCCCTGCATCTTTCTTATGTCCCTTTTTACAAAAGGGCAGGCTATATTTCGCCTTTCCAAGAAAAGCTTTAGCTGTCACAGTTGTATAGACTTGAGCTGCTTAGAAAACCTCTTTTCCTCCCAGGCTACATGTTACTTCCACCCTCTATAGCATTTCTTTTAGTGTTTGAGTTCATCCAGTAGTTCCTGGTTCATCTAATGCTATTCTGACATTTTTGCTTGACTTCCTTTTTGTTGGGATAATCACTCCTGAGCTTGGAGAAGGTGATCCTTTAATATCAACCAGCTTTCTTGCATCTCTCTTGTCTCCAGGGCTTTATCCCATGATACTATATGAGGCAGATCCCTGAGTATTGTCTATCTTTTTTGATTCATCTTTATTTTCTGGTTTTGCAACCAAATTATTCTTGCCAACATACTTTTAGATTTGTGTGTATCTGAAAGACACTGCCTCTTAGAGACATCTGCTTTTACAAGATATGCAGATAAGCTTTGAAACTTGACAGTGCACCTTAACATTTGCTTAGCAGTATGAAGGCACTGGTTAAGGCTACTTTTTCCCTTTTAGTATTCCACTTTGAATAATTGAAAACATAAACATAACACCTTACTTATTACAATGCATTGTTAGTGAAGAATCATGGTAGAAGGAATACTTTTTACACTTCATGCTTGACTCATTAAAGCCTGGTGCAGAAGCACAGTTGCATCTCAGTTCTTGATTCTCTAAAGCTCTTGGTATCTGTGACAAGAGCAAGATTTGGGAAAGAATGATTTTCTAGAGTCTCACAGTGATGTGGATGGAATGGGACCTCCAAAGGCCTTAATCCTACCTTTCAGTCAGATTATAGACAACTTTAAACAGTTACTCAAAGAATTGTCCATTGTAAATTAAAAAAAAAAAATCAAATGGAGCAAATTCTCTGTTCTTTGCTGTTCTGTTTGACAGTCCTCACTGTGTATTTGCTTCCTTAATATGTAACTAAGCTTTAAACATACTACATTCTCTGTCTTTTGCCTTTTTCCCTGTTACCTGTGTAACTCTGAAGAGGATTCTGGCTTCATCTTCAGTATACTGTGGCCTTAAGCTGTTAAAGATACGTTTATAATTTCTTTAACATATGCCATTAATTTCTGTTTGTGAAGTATCTGGTAATGTGCACAGTTTAAGTTGGAATTTGGGCATATGGTGGGATTCTTTGTGGCTGTCTTGTGCAGGGCCAGGAGTTGGACTCGATGATCTTTGTAGGTCCCTTCCACTTCCGCATATTCTATGATTCTGTGACTGTATGGTTATGCCTCTTACATGTCATGTCCTTGAATCAACTCTGAGTTGCCTCCTAGTCCATTTTTTTGATGGATGCACACTTGGTTCAAAGTGTAATAAGGCCTTTTTAACAATACAGGAGCAGCTAAGTGCCTTTTCAAATGATCCTTGATTTGTTATATAATGGTAAAACTTCTGCTTCTTTTAATTTCTGCAGAACTCTTAAAACATCAGAACCAATTTCTGAAACTTTGATTTATAATTTGATTCAGTTGCCTTGTCTGCTGGTTCTGTAAGTTGCACTGGATTTGTGTACTGATAAATTGAGGTCCTTTTTATTCAGAAGATATTCCACATACCTGTGGAAACTTGCCTATTTGTAACATTTTTCTGATTACAGGCAGCAAATGTGTTTGTGTGCCATGAGAACTATTAGTCTTTGTGGATAGTAGTGCCAGTGAGGTCTGTCTGATAATTACCTTGCCTCTCCTCTGATTCATGTCAGTAGGAAAGTGGTACGTTGGGGTTTTTTATAAGAGATGTAGACCTACTACTTGCCATTTTATGCTGTTAGCTTATATTTCTATTTTTCAAATGAGAGGTCAGCTGCCTACAAAAAGCATTGTTTTGCCTTAGCCTTTGGCCCTAATACGTTGTTAGCTAGAGCACAGCTACCAGACTTGCTCTTGTTACTGTTGTGCTGAAACAACAGTCAGATTGCACAGAATTTTTTCTTTACATTAACTTTATCTTCTGTTTTCTGAAGTTTTGTTTGCTCTATTGAAGATTGTTTGCCTGCTCTTTTCAAAGCAAATCCTAACAGTTAGAATATTAAATTTCTGAAGTATTTAACTTCAGGGTTTTATTGATGGGGGATGTGATATAGGAACAAAATTGGACCAAAGTTTTTGTGCCTTCAGTAGTTTTATATGTAGGGTTTTTCATATCTCTAGGTGTCTTAAGTATAATAAATACATTTTTCCCCTCTGGAAAATGTATATTTATATTGTGAAAAATTAATATTGTCTACTGACCATACAAGAAGTGAACTGCAGCTGTTTCAATACAGATTTAATTATTCTACTGTCTTTCCCATTACACTTATGTTTTTTTTTTTGTTTGTTTTGTTTGGCTTTTTTTTTTGTTGTTGTTGTTTTTGTACTGCAGTATGTAGGAATCCAAGCATAACTTGTGTTATTTCCTGCTTCAGATAATAATGATATGTTGTGCTTGGAGCAGTCTCAAAGAAATTAAATGCTTACATAATTGAAGGTCCTTGATAAGTGAAGAAAGCTTTTACTTTAGCAGATTAATGTCATCACTGTAAGCAGTTTTTCACTTCTTGGAAACTGTGCTTTATTTATGAGTGGGAAGCTACCACACATAAACTTGATTTGAAGCACTTTCCAATTCTTTTTGAATAGGTTACCCACTTTCTGCAGGAGTTCACCATAGAACTGCAGCTGCACAAGATGAAAGTTGCTAACCAAGTAGATTCTTGCATCAGAATGTCACTTCAGTCTCTGACCAAAGACTGTTCTGGTTTTACTGAGCTACATGAAGACCTGTTTTCTCTCACACTCCTTTCTGAGGGGAAGACCCGATGCAAAGTAGCCTCTATTTGAGACTGTTACTGCTGGTGGAAACAGTGGAAAATGGAAATAGTAATGTGAACCAAATGGTGTGAGGGAAGGCAAAAAGTTAATATATTGCTCTTAGTACTGTACTCAAGACACAGTAAACATCTCTAAGAATTGCTGTCATTCCCTCATTTCACATGATCTGTTCATAAAAATTCCCTTTCAGTTTATAAAAATGTTCATCTAACAAAAGAAAATACTGTAAATATTTGTAACATCATGTTTTGGTAGGTTTTTTTTTGTTTTGTTTTGTTTTTTTAAATCTGGCAAAAGAGTGTTTGGGGAAACAATGGAAATGTAAAATGTTTTTATATAAAAAGATTGTCTGTATATTTTAATAAGCAAAAGCTTTCATTTGTAAAGCATCTTGTGGCATTGCATGAAAAGTATTTTATATCTGTGGAGATGACTTAAAACTGAAAAAAGACGTATTAAAGAAACCTATTTTGTGACTGTGTAGTGCATGGTGAACTTGATTTTGTTCGTGCTGTAATATATTCTGGTTTTTTAGGTTAGTGTGTTTTCTGATTACATGATATCTATACCTAATTAATTTCCTAACTCTAGTTGTTGTAGCATGTCTTTTAATAAATGTAATTATGGCTGTACTCTCTTAAATTTTCCTGTTGTTGTCTATTACTTTGGGGGCTTTTTGGTCTTACAATTGTGCAGCTAATAACATCTAATTTTCTGGTGTTTTTTCTTTCAGCATACATGGGTATCTAAACAAAAGCTTTTCATATCAGGAGCATTTTAAGAGGATTAATGCACATCTTCAGCAATATGTGAAGGTCAGCAGCACCTAAAGTTTTTCCTGAGAGGTGCAGAAATTCTTATTTTCAGTAGTATGGCAATTTATTCTACAACTCTAAACCAGTACAGTAGTTGATGACTATTTTGTTATTTGGGACAGGGATGAGAGGCTTCAGTGATGAGAAATTTGGGGCTTATCATTGAGAATTCCTTTATCTTTGACCATGCTGTACTCCTTTCTAGTCCTAGGATTGAAGTTCATATCCTTTGCACAAAGATTTAAAAAAATGTAAATAGCAGCTTAAAAAGATGGTCTGCTTTCAGCTTCCTGTTTCTCAACTGTCTTGTTGATTGCTTTACTTTCATACTCCTTTGGTTGCCCTTCTCGTGTTGCACAACACTAATTTAGACCCTCTTATTCTTGCATGCAAAATTCAGAATTGATGGTAAACAGATAACAGTCTAAGGCCATAGATACAAATATGAGGGGAGTGCAGCGCCTCTTTCTGAAGTAAAATTTTCAACCAGTCTGGCAAGGATTTAATTGTCTGCCACTCAATAAATTATGCAATTGCCAGTCTCTGAGTGTAGCTGCTTTTGTGGGGATTAAAATCTGACTCGGTGTAGACTGAATTGCAGGTTTCAGCAAATTATTCTCCAAAGGCTGGAAGTCCCCATGTGTAACTCTTGATTTTGTCCTTGATACTTAAATATTCGATGAGCATTCTGGGTAAAATGCTAGCTTTTGGTGGCCATAATCTGGCTTCTTATTTTTTGACCAAGTCTGCCTGAGAATGTGTGACGAAGTGAAATTCCTGACTGTTGTCTTTTCCCATTAGTCCTTAACCAAAAAGTAAATCCCATCTTGAATTCTCGTCTCCTGTTGTTAACCCTGCAATACAATCACAGTAATTTTTTTCCTCTAGCAGTTTATATGTGTCCATCTTAGAAAATTAAAAATTAAATTAACAACTTTTGAATAGCACATATATAAAATTTTTGGTACCAGAATTTGTTCTGTTACTTGCAAGCTGAAAGAGAAAGGGCAGTAACTGGTTGATTTGCCAGCATCTAATTTCTCGTATGGTTTGGATCAGTCCCAAAAGATTTCTTTATAGCCCCGGGGCTCACCCATTTACAGAGGTGGAAAGAAGATTATTGTATATTTTGAAAATACAATAAAAATTCCCACTTGTGTTTTCTTAACTGTGCTGAGATATTTGAACTTGAGTTCTTCGTCATGTAGCAGGTGAGTACAAAGATGTCTAAAAAAATATAATGAAAGCAGAAGTTGTGGGAGAGTATGTAGGTGAGAGAAGGTGTGGGGGGTAGAGGCAAGAGAGAAGGAGAGACCTCAGAAAAGTGAGTCATCCCAGAGACCATTTCCAGACGGATGCCTTTGCTGTTGAACATTAATTCAGATGCTGCTAAAAACCAGAGAGAAACAGTCCAGTGACAATGAGAACAAATGTCTTTAAGGAGTGCTAAGGTAGCAGTATGAGTTGTCCGGCTCCAAAAAAGCTCTTACAATGAGAGTAATATTTTAATCTCAAGTTAGTGATCATTCTTATTCCATAGTATTTGCTACTTAGTCTAAGACAGTTCAGCAGGGTAACATTTTTAGGTCCTGTGTTTTATTTACAACCTACTTCAAGTACAGCTGCTCTGTCCTTTTGTGAGAATCAGAGCTTTTAATGGAAGTAAAGCATACCTTCTGTAATTCCTCCATTAAATCTACTATGTAAAGTGTTTTTCTAGCTGTGCAGCTTAGGGACATACAAGAAGGCTGGAGAGGGATTTTTCACAAGAGCAGTAAGACACGAGCAAATGGCCTCAAGATTAATGAGAGTACATTCAGATTAGATACTAGGAAGAATACTGTGGGTGTGGTGAGACACTGGAACAGGCTGGCTAGAGAAGTTGTGGACTTCCCATCCGTGGAAGTGTTCAAGGCCTGGTTGGATGGGCTTTTGAACAACTTGGTCTGGTGGAAGGTGCTGTTGCCCATGGCCAGCAGGTCAAATTATATGATCTTTAAGGTTGCTTCCAAGCAAGACTGTTTCTCTTGTATGTGCATATGGCTTTTACAATGCAGGATCTGTAGGATTTTTATTGAGGGTTTTCTGTGTTTCCTTTTCCCCTCCAGAGCCCATCTTGGTCTGCAAAGCCATATTGCTCAATGCTTAGAAACTTCTTTTAAGGGAGGGTGGACTGAAGTATGTTGCATAATATTGCAGGCTTGCAGCTCTGTGGTTGAATACAGGTTCTATTTCTACCCTGCCGTGGTGCTGCCTAGCACATACCTAGAGAATATATTCGGTAAGTATCATTGCCTGTAAAAAAAAATTGAAACTCCTTTTAAAACAAATATGATCTCAACACAAAAAAAATCCAAAGGCTAAAGAAATTAAGATAATTGCTGTTCAGTACTATGAATTCTGTTGATGATCTAGGAAGACCTGTCTGTAGCTCCATGGTCTGTTTAGTCAGCAGTGTGGGTGGGTGCTGGAAAGAAGGATTGTGGGTTCTTTTCTAATTAAATACTTCTGACAAAAACCTGAAGTTGTTAGGTTTAGTTCTTACCAAAAAACATGGCAATGTTACTGAAACAGTAACGCTGTTGCTGTTTCATTTCTTTCAAAGAAAAACACTGAATGTGTTTTTCAACATTACAGACCTTCTCTCTTTCTTTCCTTTTCTTTCCTCTTCCAGATCTCTCCTATGGCCAAATTATCCAAAAGCAGTGTGAGATTTAATAGCAGCAATACAGTACCTTCAGCAAAATGTCATTTCTGTATGTGCAGAATTCAACTCATCTGGTCATCAAATTTGAAGTATCTTGGGAATTGTGTAACTAAGGTTCCCCATTGTGCAAAGCTCTGAAAGTAGTTTTTCTATTTAAGGTCACAATAAAGTTCTAAAAATAGTTTGCTACCAAAGTAGTCTCTTCTATCACATCTTTAACTGAAAGTGGTTTCTATACTTTTCTTCATATGTGATGTTTGGTTGGATGATAAGCTCTTTTCCTTTTTGTGTGTATGTTCTCATTATGATTCAACAGCTTAAAATTCTGTCTTGCTGAGGCTTTAATTATCTTTTCAAAAGCATATAGGGTTTATACTGTTGCTGTTTGTGTTTCAACAAGTTTATCCTCTTTCACAGAGCCTTCACTAGTCTATCAGATACTGAACCAGTTGAAGATTTTTGATAGCAGACCTCTCCCAATCAACTCGGTCATTGTTGAGTGTGTTTGCTTCAACAATAAATGACTGTGCATTATGCTCTTTGAACATTAGATCTTGTTGATTCAACTGCAGAGACATGAAGGTTAATAAACAAAGCCACACTTCTTGATGCTAAGAATTATTATGCTATAAATGTCTTTTTCTGTTTTTCTGCACTGGTTTGGCACTGCTGGTTACAACCTGCCTGACACAAGATGGCCTGAGTTAATTTCTCCTTCAAGGCATGCTATATGTGCTTGTAAGATTCCCAAAGAACTTACTGGAACGCTTTGTGGAGCTCTTTACTCACCAGTCAGTGCAGAACTGTGCTACTTGTGTGAACAGTTTTTGTTTAAGGAAGTTGTTCAATCACTGCGTACCTCTAGCTTTTACACAAACTGCTAATTCTGCAGGGCTTAGATTCTCCCAGTTTTATATTATGGGAAGAGTGCATTTTTCATTTAGGTGTTTTGGGTTTTTTTTTAATGCATGTGATTTTAATCTAGGCCCTTCAAAAATACTTTTAGGTCATTGTTGCCGCTCATCAACAGGAAAATAGATAAGGAAGAGGTTACTTTTGAAGGGCCTGACCATAAGATGTTAGCAGCAGCATCCTGTCTTGCCTGGGATATCTTGCTCACTTACTGTCTCATGAAATCTAACAAGAAAATTGCCGATAACTTTGCAGATCAGTTGCCTGTAAACACTGGGCTTGATTAAGATGCTGAATGTAACTTTGGCAATCCTGCTAACTAATCTTGATTTTGTCCCTTTCAAAGACTGGGATCCAGTCTAAACAACCACACCCTAAACTGACATACACATAATTTCTTACTCTCCAAATGATGGGGCTGTACCTTCAGCCAAAGTTTAAAACACCCTCTGGTGTACTTCTGATTGTGTATCAAATGGGTATAAAATAAAAAATCTGTGATTGTAATGAGACAGTGGATTCATGTAGCACATAGAAAGAAAAAAATTCTCAGCCTCATGCAGGCCTAAATGGTCAGTCATTACTTAGTTCTCACAGGCTTACATTATTTGAATGTCAAGTTTTTATGCTATATGGAAAGTTCATGAGCCAGTGATGCCTTTATGGCCAAGCAGGCCCATGGTATCCTGGGTTATGTGGGAGGGAGCATTGCCAGCAGGTTGAGGCAGATGATCTTGCCCTCTGCTCAGCCCTGGTGCAGCCTCACCTGGAATGCTGTGTCCAGTTCTGGGCTCCTCAGTACAAAAGAGACATGGAGCTCTTGGAGTGGGTCCAGTGAAGGGCAACAAAGATGATTAAAGGACTGGAGCATCACTCTTACAAGGAAGGGCTGAGAGAGTTGGGCATGTTCAGCCTTGAGAAGAGACAACTAAGAGGGGCCCCATCACTGTCTATGAATGTCTGAAGGGAGGGTGTTGAGAGGATGGAGCAAGGCTCTGCTCAGTGATGCCAAGCAATAGAACAAAAGGCAGAAACTGTTGTACAGAAGTTCCACCTGAACATAAGGAAAAATTTGTTTACAGTGTGAGTCACAGTGCACTGGAACAGGTTGCCCAAAAAGATCATGGAGTTTCCCTCAATTGAGATATTCAAGAACTATCTGAATGGAATCCTGTGCCATGTGCTCTCAGATCACCCTGCATGAGCAGGAAGGTTGGCCCAGGGTCCTCCAGTGCTCCCTTCTGTCTTTCCCATTCTGTGGTTCTGTGACTGTAAGAGAAACTTGATTTCTTGCAGGTATTATTTGAAGATAAATAGGATTGCAATTTGAAGGAAAAAGAAAATAAAAAGACTAGGTGGCCACAGAAATACTAATCTTAAGTTTTTATTACAATTTATAACAATGCAGAAATTCCATCACCCAGGGTGTATTTATCCTCTGATTGCCAGTAAATGTAGAAATAACAGAGTTACATCTAATTTAATATTCTAGGCTCAAACAGCAGGGCTTGTGCTTGTTTTGTAACAAAACAAAAGCACTCTTTTTTTATGCCAATGTATTAATAATTTTAGGAATCTAAAATCCAACTCATTCTGCTAGCTTTCTATTCCGAGGGTCTAAATATACAGTAATTTAAGGTACTTTCTAATTGAGATAAAAACAGCTACTTTAAACTTGATGATCAGCATGGAAAAGTTTAATTGCTTACACACCAACTCAGAGATAAAGGTTGAGGCATTTACTATGAAAGGTTTGGTTACTAGATTCTCTTTTCTTTCCCACTACACAGTGTTGATGCAAAACTGAGATTACCTGGTGACAAAATACAATTGGTCCATGGAGAAAGAAGCCATGGCAAAAGAATCCCCAGCTGCCCGAGCAGCTGCAGAATGGTTTGGTTTATTTTCTCTGGTCACAGAACCACAGAATGATTGGGGTTGGAGGGACCTCTGGATATGATCTGGTACAACTTCCCTGCTAAAGCAGGTTCACAGGAACATATTCAGGCAGGATGGCCAGAAACCAGCCATGACATAAATAAGGAATTTATCTTCATAGATAATATAATTTGACAAGTTGTCATATTTCTCATCTAATATTTCTAGACCCACTTTAAGACTCATCTTGCCCATAAATATAGCAAAGCTGATGGTGAGAGAAGGATAACACAAATATAATTGTGTAGTCTGTGGGATTTGGGTTTTTCCTCTACCTATCAAAGATATTGTCATTAATTTTTGCCTTATTGACAAGCTGTTATTAAGTTCTATGCAGCTTCAATAGAAAGGCCAACACCCCTGTGGGTGAGCTTGAGGAGCCTGGTAGAGAAGAAAGCATGAATCTTGTTGCCAAGTTCTTTCTCTTCAGATTTTAGCAGATATTTCAGGATCTGAAAGGAAAATATGTCTTTTCATCTACTTGGAGCTGAAAAAATCACAACATTACTTTTTATTTATTTCATTATTATTTTTAAAATGTATGAAGGAAGTGCTGTTACTGTTCCTTTCTGAACTTTTCCTTTGTGCCTCTCTCTCCTCCTAACTACAGTCTTCAGTCAGCACAACCCTCAAAACAATGACACAGCATGAAACAATCAGAAAACGATAGCTATCAGCACTACTCTTGGATGACATTCCAAGATCTGACAACACCAGGACATCCCCCTATAAACCAATATACACTAAGTCCTTGTGGCTTAAAAACTTCTAAAAACTGGGGCAAGGTGCTGTGGCATGAAAGCTTCTACCAGAGGCTATGTTGCACCATACATACTTATGTAGGAAAACTGTCCCAGTTACACATTTAAGTGGGAGGGAGAAGTGGAGAGGGAGAGAGGGGTTATCTTATCAAAGCTCCCAGTGGGTTTGTGGCAAAGCCTAGTTTGGTCTCCTATGCTAAAACCCAGAGATAGCAGCCCTTTTGCTCTGGAGAGCTGCTTTTCTGATTAGCAGTAACTGTCAGAAGGCTTTATCACCTACTGTGCCCTTGTTATGAGATGTACAGGGCATGCTCTGATATATGTTACATCCAAGGCCTATCCTCTAGGCAAATTGTTCATTCAGTTGTAACATTCAATATTTCAGGTTCAAATTCAGGTATCCAATACTTTTGCAGAAATCTCATTTACATTTTTCAACTCTGCTAGGAGTTGAGACAGTGGTGTAGGCACCCTGAGAGTACAGACAGAAATACTGCAAACAACTTGAGTGATAATATTTCCTTTTAAAAAAAAATCAAACAAGATACTGCTTTACTTCTGCACAGTATCTACTGAAGCATTTCCAATAGAAACTGAAGAGGGTCAGCCAATCTTTTCAGTTATTTCTGAATATTTTGAGTTAATTTTCAACAATTGATGTTTTTTATTCTGGGAGCTAAGTGGGTAACCAAAAACCAGTTATTAATTTGAATAATTTTAAAGAAGCAAGAGAGACAGAATTCAGATGGAAGGAATCTTCCATCAAGATGTAGTTACCCTTTTCATTGCCATTTGGAAAGAAGTACTGGATAGAAAGCTGTTCAAGAATGCAACTGCACAATGAATAGCTGAGTGATCTGTTAACAAGGATGAAATAAATATATTCACTCTGGCTGAAGATGTTTGCTCTTTTTAAAAATGTGTTTGCTGAAAGAACTATTAGTATAAAATATTTTGTCTTCATGTGTCAAAATAAGCAGTGTAATCTATGCCAGAAATCCTTAGGAGAAAAAATAAAGATATTTAGATGACATGGTGATATTCATTGTCTGCGAAGGAGACAGAACAAATACTGATTGCTGAGGAGATGTTTGATCCAGCTTGCCCTTCTGATTTTCAATTATCTGCATTTACACACCTGCAAGCTAAAATTGCACAGGAAACTTCCAAGCATCTCTGGATGAATTGAATTACTTTGGCCATCAAAACTCTTCTCTTTTCACAAAGAAGAGCAAATACTGGTACATACATCTTCTGGGTAATTTAACGTTAGGGATGAAGGAAACACTGTAATTACAAACTAGGCTTCCTTTAGGCTTGACAAGGAAAAGATTAAAATTTTTATCCTATCCACACCAGAAAATATAGGTATATATTAGTCTGTGTTTTCATTAGAGAGATTTTTATGTAAAACAAGTAAGATGTGCTGAAGATGTTAAGGATGAACATGTTGGGACACTAGTCTGTCTTACCCTCCTGAATCTTTAATTGTCTTTCTGTACAGTTAGCTAGGGTTTGGGCAGGTGACCTCAGGGCAGAAGTGATCTGTGATGAATCTCACTGGTGGATTCAAACCTGAAGTAGTGGAGGAGATTCTCTGGGAATGCTGTGAATTCTACATCACTGTCAGCATAAAGAGCAAGTTAGACAAGTCAGGAACCATAGAATTGTCCTTGTTGTAGTGCAGAGAACAGAACAAATAACCTCTAAACATATTTTGACACTTATTTCTTATTATCATGCATTGAATTTAAAGTAGCCTTTCTATGTAGTTTATTAATTTGGTTCTGAAGTATGTCTTAAACAGCAATTAATTGTGTGTTTGAGACACAATAGACAGGAACATAACAAGGAGGTCAATTCTAATCTAGGTACTGTAGTTTTTTCAGCTGATACACATAGTTATTACTTTCTTTAAATAATATTTCTATTAAAATTTTTAATTGGTTCTCTTTATAAATATGATGCATTTCTTCAGGCTTTGTGCCAAAAATATTTTCCTGTTTGCTGCATGAGGTGTTTATAATTATAAAAAGTTGCTTCCACTACTTTTTATGAAAGGAATAGTAGAAATTGCAGTGATTAGTAGGTCTGCTACACAGTGGGCTGCCAAGGAAGTGGAAAATCGTAATTTCCAAACCATTTTAATATGTTGTGCAAAACAATTGGTCTCTAAACGATTCCTTATAATGATAAGCTACTTAGCACCACTGAGAGTGCATGCTTTCAATTTCAGTAAGTTTAAGGGAGAAATATGCAGTAATGACATCTGTAGTGTGTTCTTCCAAAAGCAGGATTACCTGTATGCAACTGGCTGCTGCTGAAGAATCTGGTCAAGATGAATAAGCATAGCTGAAGCTGATTTCAAGTGTATACATGATTAAGTAGGCAGAACTGTAATTAAAAAACCAAAACAACAAACAAACAAAAAACCCTCAAAAAACAAAGGACTTCCTCCCCTCAAAAAAAAAAAACAACAACAAAACAAACCAACAAACAAACAAAAAAAAAGACCGAAAACGAACCAAACAAAAAACAACAAAAAACCCCCAAACAAACAAAAAACCCCAAATAAACAAAAAACAACCAAAGAAACCAACAAAAAACCAAAAAAACCAAAACCCTCAAACCTGGAAGAGAGCAGCATACAAAAATAAAGCTGATGATTCAATGAAACTGGATTTTGTGTCCCTTGAAATCAGACAGTGATAGTTTGGTGTTTGTTATAATGCAGCAGGAAAAGATCAGGTTATGTCCCTTAAATGCAATGGTGATGGAGATCTGGGCTGAATTAGCATTCAAAGGCATTTATGAAAAGCCACCATAGTATATAAGCAAAACTTTTTCAGGAATCTCATTAGAGTTATCAAATATGCCAAATTCTACTTTTGTGTTATGCTTTCCCGATTCCTCACCTTGGCACTCCTCTGTTGTGGTAATTGGGCAACTGCATTTGTAGATGAAGTTTGTGCAGCTTTCTAAAATGCAGGCTCACGGACATGAATGAGGACTCTGAGCGCCAGGGCTATTTACTTTATTTCAAGCAGCAAGGGCTGGCCGTGCGCGGCTGCACCAGCTTCGTACATCGCAGGGCTGATGCGCCAGCTTCGTGCCTGGGCTCGGGCGGCACCGAGCGCTCCCGGCTCCGTCCCGCTTGCCGGCGGCTGGCGGGAGCCGGCACAGCCCCACGTACGAACAGGCGTGTCTGTCCAGCTGCCCTTCCCGGGAATCGTAAATAATTCTACCATCCGTTTCTCCCCCGCCCCCGGGCTATGGACAGCAGCAGCCCTTATCAGCCGTGCCACCTGCCTGGCCGGGGCAGAGGCGGTGTCCCGGGGAAGGAAAGGGGTTGTGCCAGGGAAGAGAGGAAAACGAAAAAACGAAAAGGAAAACAAGAAAAAAAGGGAAGAAAAGAGAGGGTTTTGCGGGCAGTGGGGCGGGGGAGGAAAGGGGCCTCGCTGAGGCCGAGGGCGCGGCGGCGCCGATAAGGGGGAGCAGCGCCCGCCGCCCTCCGCCCGGGGCCGCTCGGGCTCTGCCCTGCCCTCGGGCTGTGCCCTGCCCTCGGGCTCTGCTCTGCCCTCGGGCTCTGCCCTGCCCTCGGCTCCCCTCCCGCCCTCCGCCCCAGGGGCGATGCGGAGGCGCCGGGGCCGTGCAGCACCGCGGGGCGCGGCGGGGCCATGAGCTCGGGGCGCGGCGGGGCCCCGG